>NC_058522.1:113677613-114302613 GCF_904849725.1 Hordeum vulgare subsp. vulgare | reverse complement strand
AGCTGGCGGAGACACTCCTGTCAACTCTGATGGCGAGTCATCGATTGGAGACACCGATTCAATCTGCCCTCTCCATGAGGAGAGGTTGGGCGGTTTTCCTAAGGCGGTGATTTCCGAAGAGCCACAGGGACACCCCCGTCAGATTTCTTTCTATATGGTAGGGGCTGCGACGGCTCAGGATCAGCCGAACACCGCAAACGCCAATGGAGCCAGCGGGTCAGGCAAAACCCCAGCTGAGGCTATGTCACATATGATGGTTAAGATGGCAAAACTCATGGAGGTAGTTGTGATGGCTGACAATCAGGTATAGGTTAACGCCGAATTGGCTAAACTTCATGAAGAGATGGCCCAGATTCAGCGCCAGATCGATGCGGAGAAGACCCGGTGACGGATCAACAAGCCAGATGGACGAGGAGGAGGAACGTCTAAAGCTGGAGGCATGGTGACTTGAGCACCGACGAGTCGCGTCGGAAGCCGTGTATGAGCGGAGGCGCGAGGGTCGCATCCCGTCCAACCTTAATCCAACCCGTTTGTTCAACAACCCACAACCGCCTGGGGTAAATTGCAACCCACCAGGACAAGGTAACTGACAAGGGGAGATCGTCCAACAGCCAATGGAACCCCCGTTGAACCCGCAGGCAAGTCAGCACTTCCAAACACCTCAGGGTCACTTCTCCAATCTAGTTCATAACGTGCTGGTTGCGACCCGCCATCTCAAGTCCCTCCCCATCCATGGGAACACTTCCCTGGAGGTGGAGGCATGAAACGCTATAGAGATGTTAAAAACTGTGGTCGTCCAGAAGGCCCAATTCTCGTACAGCCGTGATCATCTGCATTCCACGCCGCAGGAAAGCCATATGAAGATCCGCCCGGTTGACCCTTCGGCGATTTTTAGTGACGCCGTCGACATCAGCCACACGCCAATCCACCTGAGCCGCCAATATCCAATGCTCAGGCGCTTGTCAACGCTGCACGAGCCGCCGGGCAGGCCGAGGCGGAAGCAATGGCAGCCTTGGCGGGTCAAGCAATCCCGAGTCATGCTCAGCCAGCCTCACGACATGGTGGCCAAGAAAGGAACATTGGAGTTCCTTGCTTATCACCCGCCCTACGCAACGAACACATGCCCAAAGACTTCAAAGTTCCCACAAGGTGCCCAATTACACTCCTGATCTTGAGCCGGGGGCATGGGTAGAAAGTTATGAGCTGGCCATGGACATGCTCGATGCCAGTGATGCGGTCTGCGCCAAATACTTCACCATGATGTTGGAAGGGCCGGCTCGTACGTGGTTGAAGAACCTACCGCCAAAGTCCATCAACACCTGGGCATAACTCAAGGAGCATTTTGTCAAGCATCCGATGACCATTGTGGATCTCCAGCATTGTGTCCAGCTGGCAATTGAATCCGCCCCTCATTGGACCCGGCGGGTCACGGAAATCATCCACTCCTCGGACGATATTTCAGCGGCTCAGGCCGTGTTGATTCTGGAAAAGAATTGTCATTTTGAACCTGTGGTGTTGAAGCTTGGCCGCCTCAAGTGAAAGGTGCAGGATATGGGCGAATTGATGGACACCCTCACCAAATATGTTGAGTCGGATGGGGCGAAGTAAGCAGGTTCCGATGATGAGAAGGCCGATGGAACCACGAGAGGTGAAGGAGGCAAGGGTCACCACCAACACTCTGGGCGCAATAATAACCATGGAGGTCACGGAAAGAGGAGGCGGCAGGATGGTGCCTCTGATTTCGTTGCCAACACCAATACTGGACTGCGAAATCAACGCCGGAACACGAATGAGGGTGGTTTCCAAGACCGAGGTTTCACTGGGAAGAAGCCACGTAATTACGAGGAGATGCTCAAGGGACCTTGCCCCAAGCACAGTACCCCAAGTGTTCCTTCTACTCATTCTTGGGAAAATTGCTTTGTGATGCGGGAGTCTCGCCTTCAGGCGCCCCAAGGTCGTCAAGGAAGTCGTGAAGGTTCCCCGCAGGATCAATTTGGTTTAGGCGGGTCACGCGGTTCTTCGTTCAGTGATTTTCCTAACCCGGGGGCTGAAGGGCGTGGCGACTCGCATAACAATGTTGGGTAGTCGTCTGGCCAAGGCAGTCGGCAATATAATGACCGGGGAGAATTCCAGCAGCCAAACAACCACGACGGCTTCCAAAGCAACCCTAAGCAGCTGAATGGAGGATAGTAACATGTTTTTACCACGAGCTCTTGCAAAAGAGACAAGAAGGTAAGGCAGAGGACTATTAGTATGACTGAGCCGGCGGTTCCCCGATACTTAAATTGGTCTGAGCAGCCTGTGACGTGGAGCAGGGCCGATCATCCGCCCCAGATTGATAACCCCGACGAGTTGGCATTAGTGGTGGCGCCTAAGGTTGGAGGGTAGATGCTCTCCAAAGTCCTTATGGACGGAGGCAACAACATTAATATTCTGTACTATGACACCTTCCGGAGGATGAACTTCAAGGAGGACAATTTGATGCCCTCAACCACGATTGTTCATGGCATCGTCCAAGGCAAGTAGGCGTACCCAATTGGGCGGATTAAGTTAAACATGGCTTTCGGTGATGAGTCTAATTATAGGAGCGAGTCATTGATGTTTGAGTTCATCAAGATCAAGAGCCCCTATCACGCTCTGTTTGGACGACCATCTTATGCCTGTTTCATGGCCCGGCCTTGCTATGTATATCTTAAGCTTAAAATGTCGGGTCTCAACGGTACCATTACAGTCAATGGAAGCTGGAAGATAGCCCAGGAATGTGAAGAGGGGGACGCTGCGTTCTCTGAGTCGGCGTTTGCTCCCGAAGAGCTGAAGTTCGACCAAGCCAATGTGGATCGAGCTGACATGAGCCCATTGAAGAAGCCCATAGTTGACTCTGAGCCGACTCTTAAGTACAAACCGGCGGATGATACCAAGCAGGTGGATTTTGTCCCTGGCGACTCTTCAAAGCAGTTCACCGTTGGGACCGGCTTGGATCCCAAATAGGAAAGCGCGCTCATCGACTTCATCCTTGAGAATCAGGACATCTTTGCATGGAAACCTTCTGACATGCCAGGTGTACCAAGAGAATTTGCTGAGCACCATCTCAGTGTAGATCCTAAGATGAAGCCGGTTCGCCAATACCTTCGTTGTTTTAACGAGGAAAGGCGCAAGAAAATTGGAGAGGAAGTCGTCCGGCTCTTAGCCGCTAGTTTCATTGTTGAAGTTTTTTTATCCTGAGTGGTTGGATAACCCGGTCCTGGTTCTTAAGAGGAATGGCACTCTCTGTATGTGCATCGACTATACGGATATTAACAAAGCTTGTCCCAATGATCCCTTTGCACTACCCCGTATTGACGAAATCTGCGACTGTACGACGGGTTCCAAGCAACTATGCTTTCTAGATGCATATTCAGGTTACCATCAGATCAAGATGGCCAAGGAGGATCAGGATAAGACGGCTTTTATCACCCCATTTGGTGCCTTTTGTTATGTCCCAATGCCCTTTGGGTTGAAGAGTGCAGGGGCGACTTATCAGCGCTGCATCTAGAATTGTCTTCAAGGGCAGATTGGGCGCAACGTTCATGCTTATGTTGATGACAATGTGGTAAAGTCGCAGAAGAAGGAGACGCTTCTGGGTGATCTCAAGGAGACGTTTGACAACCTCCGGATCTATCAGATGAAGCTTAACCCCACGAAGTGCGTGTTTGGGGTTCCTGCTGGCAAGTTACTTGTTTTTTTAGTATCCGAGTGTGGCATAGAGGCTAACCCGGACAAGATTAAGGCGATCACCTCACTTGGGAAGTCGGCCAACATTAACCAGGTCCAACGTATGGCGGGTCGTATCACGGCACTTAGTCGATTTATAAGTCGCGTGGGCGAGAAGGCCATCCCACTCTATCAACTGCTCAAGAAGACAAAACACTTTGATTGGACAGATGATGTTAATGAAGCATTTCGGGAACTCAAAAAACAACTTGCTGAGCCACCCGTGCTGGCAGCCCCAGCTGACAAGGAGCCAATGCTTTTGTACATTACTGCTAATTCTAAAGCGGTTAGCCTGGCATGGTTGTTGAGCGCAAGGAAGAAAGGCAAGGAGTACCCAGTCCAACGACTATTATATTTTTTTAGCGAGGTGTTAACCTTATCCAAGCAGCGGTATCTGCATTGGCATAAGTTGGTTTTTGGGATCTTTATGGCAAGCCGAAAGTTGAAGCACTACTTTTGGAGCACCCCATCACCGTAATCAGTTCTGCACCTATTGGGGACATTATACAGAACCGAGAGGCTACGGGGCGGATTGCTAAATGGGCGATAGATCTTGGTCCCCATCATGTGAAGTATGCACCGCGTACAGCTATTAAATCACAGGCGTTGGTAGATTTTATCAATGATTGGACCGATCTGCAAGTGCCGTAAGACAGCCCAGACAACAACTACTGGACGATTCATTTCGACGGTTCTAGGCAATTGGAGGGTTCAAGCGCCGGAGTGGTGTTGACCTCTGATACGTCTCCGTCGTATCTAGTTTTCCAAACTCTTTTGCCCTTGTTTTGGACTCTAATTTGCATGATTTGAATTGAACTAACCCGGACTGACGCTGTTTTCAGCAGAATTGCCATGGTGTTGTTTTTGTGCAGAAATAAAAGTTCTCGGAACGTCCTGAAAATTTACGGAGAATTTTTCTGGAAAATATGAAAAATACCTGCGCAAAGATCCACAGGAGGGGATGGGCCAGGGGGCCACAAGCCCTGTTGCCGCGGCCACCCCCCTAGCCGCGGCAACCAAGCTTATGGGGGCCAGGTGGCTCTATCGCCCCCAAACTCAGCTCTATAAATTCACTTCCGCCCAGAAGAAAATCAGAAGAGAAGATTTCGTCGCGTTTGCGATACGGAGGCGCCGCCACATCCTATTCTTCATCTGGAGGACAGATCTGGAGTCTGTTTTGGGCTCTGGAGAGGGGAAATCATCGCCATCGTCATCATCAACCTTCTTCCCTCTCCAATTACATGAAGCTCTTCATCGTTCGTGAGTAATCTATTCATAGGCTCGCTGGGCGGTGATGAGTAGGATGAGATCTATCATGTAATTGAGTTAGTTTTGACGGGGATTGGTCCCTAGTATCCACTATGTTCTGAGATTGATGTTGCTACTACTTTGCCATGCTTAATGCTTGTCACTAGGGGCCCGAGTGCCATGATTTCAGATCTGAAATTATTATGTTGTCACCAATATATGTGTGTTTTAGATCCGATCTTGCAAGTTGTAGTTACCTACTATGTGTTATGACCCGGCAACCCCGGAGTGACAATAACCGGAACCACTCCCGGTGATGACCATAGTTTGAGGAGTTCATGTGCTCACCAAGTGCTAATGCGTTGTTCCGGTTCTTTATTAAAAGGAGAACCTTAATATCATGTAGTATCCTTTTGGACCCCGCTGCCATGGGAGGGATGGATAATAGATGTCATGCAAGTTCTTTTCCCTAAGCACGTATAAATACACACGGAATGCATGCCTACATCACATTGACGAACGGGAGCTAGCCACATATCTCTCCGTGTTATAACTGTTGCATGATGAATATCATCCAAACGAATCACCGACCCATTGCCTAAGAGTTTGTCCCACTACTGTTGTTACTTGTTTTGCTCAGCTACTGTTACTGCTGTTACTTGCTTTGCATTGCTGCTGTTGCTACTTGGTACTGCTGCTACTACTGTCCGTTGCTCTGCTGCTACTTGCTACTGTTGCTACTTGCTACCGCTGTCACTACTGATGTTCCTTGCCACTTCTGTTACTCGTTACACTGCTGCTACCTGCTACAATTCTGGTTCGCTCGGCGTTGAAGGGAAAAGACAATTTCCGTCAACGGGTAACTTCTGGCGCCATTGATACGACAGTTAGGAATAGTCTGCCATCAACAGATCGTTTCTGACACCGTTGTTATCATACTACTTTGCTGCTAATACTTTGCTTGTAGATACTAATCTTTCAGGTGTGGTTGAATCTGACACATTCAGCTGCTAATACTCGAGAGTATTATCTCACCTCCTGACTGGCGTACCAACAAATTTGGGTCGAATACCCTACCCTCGAAAACTGCCGCGAACCCACGCGTTGGTGGGCCATTGCAAGACAATTGCTAATTGTTGAGCAACTGGGAGCAGTTCTGGCTCTGTTGTCACGAAGGCATTAAGTCAGGGACTCGTCAACAACATTCTTCTAGTGTCGTTGCCGGGGACTGCTAAGCAACCTCTCCAAGAGGGGACATGTTTTGCTATGTCCCACAGGTTATGTTCCCTTGCACGAACAATGCAGCTGAGTACGAAACTTTATTTCACGGGCTCATATAATAGCTAAGGAGATGAATTTGAGCCGAGTCACATGTTTGGGCGACTCAGATTTAGTGGCTCGGCAAGTGTCAGGTACCTGGGATTCCAAGGATTCGTTGATGGCGGCTTACAGGCGAGCGGTCACCGAGGTGGCGGGTTATTTCCATGGCTATCAGGTTGATCATATTGATCGTTGACAGAATGAGGCGGCTGATGCCTTTTCCCGGCTTGGGTCACAACGTAAGCATGTTCCTCCTAATGTTTTCTTGGATGTTTTGCATAACCCTTTCGTGAAAATGCCTTCGGAAGAAGACATAGAAATTCCTGACCCAGAGTCACAGTTGGTGGCGGCCCTTAGAAGAACTCCTTATTGGATGATACCTTACATGGCTTACTTGACTAGAGGCGAGTTGCCATCTCATGAGGTTTTCGCCAGACAGATCGTGCGATGATACAAATCCATGGTTATACACAAAGGCGAATTGCACAAACAAAGCACTTGTGGGATCTTCTAGCATTGCGTCTCACCCGAAGAGGGGAGAGAGATTCTCAATGAGTTACACGCGGGCGACTGTGGACATCATGCCGGGTCACAATCTCTAGTGTCAAAGGGTTCTTGTCACAGTTTTTACTAGTTTACGGCTCATGTCGATGCTGAAGACATAGTACGTCGATGCGACGGATGTCAGAAGTTCGGACATGAGGCACATGTGTCGGCTCAGGAGTTGCGCATGATTCCCATTACTTGGCCTTTTGCAGTCTGGGGGCCCGACATGGTTGGCCCTTTTAAGAGATCTTTGGACAAGAAGACACATCTGCTGGTTGCAGTTGACAAATTTACCAAGTGGGTTGAAGCGGAACCAGTTGGTAATTGTGAAGCAGAAACGACAGTCAAGTTCCTCAAGAAGCTGATCTTTCGTTTTGGCTATCCTCATAGCATCATCACCGACAATGGTACTAATTTATCTAAGGGGCAATGAAATATTTTTGTCAGCGAGAACACATCCGGCTTGATGTGTCTGCAGTAGCTCATCCACAATCTAATGGTCAGGCTGAGCGGGCTAACGAGGAGATATTACGAGGGATTAAACCCCGACTCATGGTTCCTTTGCAGCACACTCCGGGTTGTTGGGTTGAGGAGCTCCCCTCTGTGTTGTGGGGTATCAGGATGACACCTAATAGGTCAACAGGCTATACTCCCTTTTTCCTTATCTATGGGGCAGATGCGGTTCTTCCAAGCGATACGAAACACGATTCTCCGAGAGTCGCCGCATATGTTGAAGCTGAGAATGAGCAGGCGCGTCAAGATTCTTTGGATGCCCTGGAAGAGAAGCGTGATTTGGCTGCTGCACGATTGGCGATTTACCAACAAGACTTGCGTCATTACCATAGTCGACGTGTTAAAAGTTGGGTCTTCCAGGAGGGCGACTTGGTGCTTCGGTTAATCCAAGATCATACGGGTATGCACAAGCTTTCCCCCCCTTGGAAGGGGCCTTTTGTCGTCAGCAGTAATCTCCACAACGGCTCGTACTACCCAATTGATCTACGACCTGAGAAACCAACCACGGAGGAAGAGGCAACTCGCCCCTGGAACATCGCTCACCTGCGACCTTACTATACTTAGAGCCATTGGCTCCTTATCTATGTTAATATTTTCAATCCTTGTGTACCCTTTACATTATATCGATAAAGCCAACACCCATGAAATTCGGGGTCTCTCCCGTTTCAGCCCATATATGATCATGAGTGTTTATTGATCAAACATTAAGTCGCCCAAGAGGATAAGCCGCCGTTGGGGATGCTATTCAAACATGGACGCTGATGGTATCAAAGAGAGTAAGCCGCTTTGATGCAACCACTCAAACATCGGTACCAGTAAAGCCAAATAGGATCAAGTGTCATGATCCACGGTTCAAACATAGGCGCCTATGTATGATGATGAACGATTAAAACCAGCTTACTTTGGGGCTATTGGTTCCCAAGTCGTTTAGTAGTAATAGAATTGTCTTCTGCTATCCTATGCTTGTTTTTCCTTGATCATGGGTCATTTGGGGGCTTCTCACTCATTGAGCCTGCCTTAATACCCTCTTGGCCAGCGAAAATTTAATGCATTACTGGATGGTTATACTCGATGGTTATATTGGACTGTATGTTTGAAGCGACTCGCCCATAAAACCCGTGTACTCTTGGTGAGTCAATCCAAGTATTGGACCCTGAACTCCCAAGGTTAAAACATTGAGGTACTTGCGAGAGCCATCATATGGAAAATAGACAAACCATGGGTTCACTAAACCTGCTTCACTGAAGCTTGACTTGAGCCTGATCAGCCAGTCAAAACACATAAAGGTTTTTGCAAAAACCTCTTTGGGTATGAGTACAGCCTTGCAAGCCCGTCAACCCTCCGTGACTCACAGAGCCGGCTCATTTTACACCTTATGTGGTGACTATACTGCCAAGCAGGCGATTCAAAACAACAAAAACTAAATTCATCCAAAGAGGTGGTGGTCAAAGTGGGAGTACTACTCTTCTTCAAGATGCCCAATCAAGGCGACTTCTATTGCAAAGGTAATATCATGAAAATTCAAAACATATTGTGCATAGACAAAATCAGTTGTTGGGCATGTTCCAAAAACAACGATTACATGGCTCTTTAAGGCCAGAGATTTTCCATGTTACAACCTGGCGGCAAGATTCCGCCGGGTTCAACCTTCTTCTGCAGTTTGAAGCTTTGCAGAGTCGCCACTTCTAGGCCGCCGCTGGCTCATCCTGTGCTGAGGTTTCGGGGTCTTGAATCTGGAAGTTGTCCACATCCCACATACAATTGATTAAGACTTGGAATTCAGCTTCATCTGTTAGGATGGTTGACGAGTCAGCATCAGGGGCAAAAAGAGGCTTACGGCGATGAGGTGCTAAGTCCAAAGGCGCGAAGCTAGGGATCGCCATGCGTCTCCCTTCATCGTCATAAGCCGCTTGATATTTCAGAACATCCAGGCTTTCAGCAAGGCGGCTTGACGTAGGGCGAATGTCCTTTACACATTTTGCGTAGTCTTCTTCTTTGAAGTCTGAACCATCATCTTTGTATTCTCGGAAGCCGACAGCTATCTCATCCGGCTTGAGTTCTGGCGCATAGGCTAGCGACCGGCTCATGGCCACCATTACTCACTTCCGCGCGTATGATTTCCTTATTTTAGCTATATGCTGAGGGATCGTTGAGAGTCTCCTCAGCATGTCTTTGATGTATTTCACTAGATCTTTATCTCCCCAGACAGCCTTGACAGTCAAAAAGCCCCCAGCATATAGTTGCTCCATCAGAGTGTATATGGCCTTCAGCTTCAATACTGAGTCAGCTTGGAGGTTGGCGGATCGAGGACCTATAAAGGAACAAAGGATATATAATTCGCCGAGCATCTCGTGCCCTTTGTCACAATAATAACAGGTTTTATGAAGGACTTACCAAAAATAGCGTTCGTCATCTTGGAGATATGTTGACATAGGCCGGATAATTCTGTTGTGGCTTCTGCAAGTTGACACTCGTTTTTTTCTGCTCATTGTTCAAGGGCGGCTTGTTCTGCCACGGTTAACTCCTTATACTCCGTGTACTACATGTTAAAGATTTTCAATGATAATTAAACAAGACCCGACTCATCTTCAAGAAGATGACCCGGCCCTTGGGGGCTACAGGTTGAAGCTTTTCAATGATTATTAAACAAGACCCGACTCATCTTCAAGAAGATGACCCGACCCTTGGGGGCTATAGTTTGAAGCTTTTCAATGGTAATTAAACAAGACCCGGCTCATCCTCAAGAAGATGACCCGACCCTTGGGGGCTACACGTTGAAGCTTTTCACTGGTTATTAAACAAGACCCGTCTCATCTTCAAGGAGATGAGTTGTCCCTTAGGAGCTACAGGTTGAAGCTTTTCACTCGTTATTAAACAAGACCCGGCTCATCTTCAAGAAGATGAGCCGACCCTTAGGGGCTAAAGGAGGATATCTAAGACAGTTTGTGCCGAACATACCTCATATCTTCTCTTCATCGTATTTACTAAGCCGGCTTCAAAGTCTCGGATTGACGCGAGGCGGTTTAGATATCCCGAGTGGAGTTCTTCGAAGTTTAGCTTCTCAATTTTTGGAAGGTCAATCACAGATTTTAACGCCGTTGTCTTGGTGGAGACGTCCCCGCCAGTGCGCTTTGCCAACACATTGCGGACAGGGGTTGTATATGACCCGTCCCAATGATAGTGACAGCATCATCTTCAGACAAAATGCCTTTGGTTGATTTCAGGGGGCTTGGTGGCTTGAATTTCTCCTTCTGACTCGGCTTCACCACCTTATTATAAGTTCTAGATGGAGTAGCTTGGACATATGGGATGTTATCTGTGGTGGCGCCTTCAGGAGGGTCAGCATAAGCCCCAGTATCTTCTTTTGGGATATCAGGAACAGGAACATCTACTTCATCTATTCCAGGCCTGTCGACGTTTAGAGTTGACCCGCCCGTTTTCCGTTTCTTAGCTTGAGCTCTACAAAGATGGCAGGTTAAGACGCATTTAATCGAACATCATGAGGAAAAATGCATACAACAGTTGATGTCATACCCTGGGAGGCGGATAAGAGGTGGTAGTTTGGAAGATGCCGAGTCGCCAGATGAAGGAGGAGACACCTGTTATAGTTACAAGGTTTAATGAACGAAGGCAAAGGTAGTCAATAAAACTTGACAGAAAATGAGAAAGTACCTTAGTTCGACGTTTGCTGCCGGATGCTTTTTTAGGTAAACCCGCCATAAGATCACCCGAAGAGCTACGGGTGTGCGTTTTGGAGTATATCAGGCCTTTTTCAAAAGGAAGTTAGGATCCAAGTGAGCATCTAGGTGACTCATAGGGACTTTCCTACAAACCCGCCTATGAGGTCTTTCCAAGGAAATACTTGAATCAGAAGAAAAGGAAATTACCTCAGCCCCTTCGGCATCACTTTCCCCGTCTTCTCCCTGGAAGTTAAAGTACAAGGTTAGACCAGATCTAGGATGTCTTAACGGGTGATTCAGGAATTTACCTCAGACACATCTTCATCATGTGGCTACTCGCCCACAACGGATGACTCGCCCGCATCGGGTTTGCTCTTATTTTTCTTGGCAAGGGTGTTCACTCTTTTTACAGGCGGCTTGATGACCCTAAACTTCCAGAAGGGTGTGATTTTCTGTAAAAAAAGGCAACTTAGTTCTACCAAGGAACATAAGAAGACATAAAATCAAACGGATGAGAGGTAAAATTATCTACCTCAGGAGCACGGTTGGCATGACAGAACGGCATCAGACCAATTTTGGAACAAGCCTCTTTAGTTTCACCGCATAGATTTTTCACGAGGCTGTTGATTTCTTCGGTGTCAAGCATGAAATTCCTGAAACGCTGAGCATTGTTCAGATTACCAACATACTGACACATAAGACCCTCGCGGTGGCTCAGAGGCATGATCTGCCATTCAACACAACAACGAATCAAGTCGACGTCGGTCAGACCATTGGTGTTGAGAGCCCTAAGCCGGGGCCAGTCAGAGGTTCAGGGAGCTGAAAATCCATTGGAAGGCGATCCTCCCTGTAACCCAGAAGGGGATTCTCGTGATCTGGAGCGGTGTTCTTACAGTAGAACCAGGTTTTCCCCCAACCTTTTGGATGGCTGGGTAAGGCAGCGGCAGGGAAGCCAGTTTTGCAACGCCTTTGGATGGTCACTCCGCCGAGCTCCAAGCTAGGACCATCAACACATTCTGTTTGGCGATTTAAATAGAAAAATTCTCTAAACAGAGAGATGGTGGGTTCTGTTTCCAAATATGCCTCACAATAAACCTGGAATTGGCACAGGTTACTGATTGAATTGGGACCCAGATCTAAGGGGTGGAGCTTGAAGAAGTAGAGGGCGTCTCGCAAGAACTTTGAGCCGGGGTGATAAGCCTCGTTCTAGGTGGTCTCCAAATACTACCACTTCCCCTTCGGATGGTTAAGGTCGAGCATCTTTGGCAGGAGCCCTCCATCCAATCACCTCTTTAGGAAGCAAGATTCCCATTGTCACAAAGCATTGTAGGGCGGCTTCATCAATATCAGAGGGTAATTAGTCACACTTCGATGGTTTTTACACAGTTTCCTAAATCAAGAAAGGACAGTTGCATAGATATAAACGGCGGGTTACTCTAAGATGACCTGCAAGAGGGGACATTGCAACGTTCTAAGTCGCCCAAGAATGGGAAGGTTCTTGATAACGGCGGGTCATGGAAGAGACTGAATTGATGGCATAGTAAGTCGCCGCAAGGTGGAGAAGGACCACAGACGACCGAATTTTGCTAAGTGTTGGAAGAATAGGTTTTACCAAAACTACGGAACAGTTTGGATCTACAAGCAGTACGGAAAAGAAAGGTAAAAGGATGAAATAAAAACAACAAAGAACATCGGCGAAAGCAACTAAAGGGTGACGGATTTAAATGCAGAGATATCGGTAAAGTTTCTTGTTAGATTCATCCCGCATCCGTTTACACTACCTGTCAAGGAGGTTTCCTTGTGTCTAAAGGAGTACACCACCTAGCACTACTAATGGAGGTGCGACGAACCCTAGTGGAGCTCCAACGAACTACGACACACGATTGGAGTAAATTTGTACACGGAAATGAAGGTGTACCTGACGGCGTCGATTGGCGGAGGAAAGATCGAACCTGGGCGCAAAGATGAACGCAGAAAGAATTCGTGCCTCAAAGGGGATCGCCGGAGAAGATGTTGTGGCGGCGCGCCACGAGTCAAGCAACTCGAGGAGGAAGAAGATGAGCTAGGGTAAAAAAAGTGAAAAGATTCCCCGTCAGTATTTAAGGACAGAAGGGGGGAAATGAAATGGCACGCGCGGGAAACAAGGGGGCGTTGTAAATTCGGAGTTGATGGCGTCTCGATTTTCGGGCTGGATGATAAAATTGAAAGGATCCGTTGGGTTACGTCATGAAGATTCCTGGAATTTTGGAGTGAGTTACATCATCATTCCATGTGGCGGAAGCTTGAAGAAATTTGTAAGTCGGCAATGTTTCTGTTGGAAGTAAGATGGCGATTTAAGTGAGTCACCAAGAGTTAAGAAAAGATATATTGATGTTGTACGTGCATCTAGTTCCCCTTAGAGATTTTGGTGGTTTAAAGACTTACAGATTAAGTATCCAATGTGTTCATAAGTGTACACATGATCTATAAGTCACTGAGGACTTTGAAATATTCGATTAAAATCGACCCCTAAAAATGTATATCTTCGTCTGAAGAAATTGGCCTTCTATTGAAGCATTGAATCGCGAAGAAATTGCGATGAAATTGATATTCCTCATGAAGATATTGAAGATGAGGAATTCGGAGTGTCGTGAATAAAATCAATCTGAAGATTTTGAAGCATGAAGATTTATTCTGTCTGTTTTAGTTTCTTCACTCTTGAGTCATAGGAACACCGTACTGCTAAAGGGGGTCGAGGTAACACTTTGAAGAATGAATTTCCTCATGATGCTCAACCCAAGCCTAATCCTACCAAAATCCTCATGTGAGGAATATGAGAGAAATGAGGACTCTCAGAGTTGAGGGTCCCGACTGTTACCGCACTACGCGCCACATCACTGATCTTATCCACACCAACGGTCATATTATTTAAGGGCATTAATGTCAAATCATGTCGGGATGCTCCTAGGCTATAAATAGCCGCCCCCACAACCATTAGCTGGTTGGCTTCTCCGTTAGAAACTAACACTTGTCATAAGACCAACCCAAATTCCTCACTGTCTTCGAGAGTCAATCATCAGTGAGGAAATACACCAAACACCAAACCACAAACCAAAAACCAAGTGAATGAGCATCACTGAAGAATTTTTTCCAGTGTGGAACCGAAGCCTTTTACCTTTGAGGACTGTGCATCCTCCAGACGGTTAGGCGTCATGGTCTAGAGCAATCCAGCAGTCAATTGTGGATCGCCGGGTGACCAAGTTTGTGAGGGTTTGCAAGTCTGCCCTGAACACTTACCACGAGTGTTGGGAGAGGACTGTGTGTTCTTAGCTCAAGGAGATATGGTAGGGACTGTGTGTCCCGGGACTGTGTGTCTTTTGGTTTCAATGCCAAGACGCTCCAAACCAGATGTACAACTGTCACATCAGTTGGAACTCGGTCATCAACCATTGTCTTCACTTTGAAACGGGTTCTATTTCTTCATCTCTTTCAATTCCTCATGTTGTATGTTGAAGATTTTCATTGTCACTATTTTAAGAATTTGTTGAAAACTTTCTCTGAAATTCCTCAACCCCGAATTCTTCACGCGAGTTAATCCTCACCTGCTTTCTCTGTGCCTGCATACTGTGCAAACTGCTTTTCATATTCTTCACCTTGAAAATTGTTGTAGTGATACTTTGCACACCTGATCCTTTGTTGTTTCCGTTGCAAGTTAGTCATCAGTGAGGAATTTCCTCAAAAGGAATTTCCTCAGTGATGAAATTCTAAAAATCTCCTATTCACCCCCTCTGGTCAATATAACACACTTTCAATTGGTATCAGAGCAAGGTACTCCCTTGTTCTGTGTGATTTTGGTTTAACCACCTAGAGTTTTAGTTATGTCGACTGCAGGCATGATCAACGTTACTGCAGGATGTCCTACTTTCGAAGGAAAGGATTTTCCCTTCTGGAAGACCAAGATGCAGATGCATCTACAAGCTATTGCCAATGATCTCTGGTATATTGTGGAACATGGCGTCCCTATCATCAATGCTACTATCTCTGCCGCTGATGTGAAGAAATTCAAGCAACTTGAGTCTCAAGCGAAGAATATCATTTGTGGCCATCTGAGCAAAGGTCAGTATGGCAGAGTGAGTGCTTTGGGCTCAGCAAAACTAATCTGGGAAAGGCTGTCCAAAGTAAATGAAGGAGTATCAACCGAACGTGACTCTCGTGTTGATGTTCTTCGCAATCTCTTCAATCGCTTCAAGAGGCTTGACAATGAAAGCTGCCAAGATACCTTTGATCGCCTCTATGACATATCAAATGAACTGCAAGCACTGGGAGCTCGAGACATTACTGACCATGAAGTTGTGAAGAAACTGCTAAGATCTTTGGATTCTTCATTTGATACTTCAGTTCTGATGATTCAAGAAAGACCAGACTACAAGATGCTTGATCCTGTTGATATATTTGAAAGACTCAATACTCATGAATTCTAACAATAAGAAAAAAGAGATCTATATGGACCAAGCTATTCTAGACCTCGTGCACTGAAGGCCAAAGCAATTTCCTCATCTGAAGAAGAAGACTCAGATGGAAGCACTGGTGATCCTGAAGAATTTGGAGACGAGCTTGCAATACTCGTGAGGAAATTTCAGAAGTTTACAAGACGTGGCCAGTTTGTTAAATCCTCAAGAAGAGATATGAGGAAATCAAAATCTTCATTTTAGGACTACAAGAAAAGAACCTGCCACAAATGCAAGAAATCAGGTCACTACATTGCTGATTGTCCTCGTTGGTCGAAGGAATCAAAGAAGAAGAAATACAAGGATGAAATTTGTGATGACTCGAAGAAAAAGAAGAAATCTTCAAAATCCTCATCGCACAAGAAGACTAGTTTCAGAAAGGCTCGGGCACTTATTGGCAAGGAAATGGATTCTGAGGCAGAATCCGAAGAATGTGATGAAGAGGAGGGTTCCGATGAAGAATCAGAATCTGGACAGCCTAGTCTTGCACTTGCAACCACATTCGTGAGCAAGTCAATCTTCAACCTTGAATAAAATGATAACACCATCCACACTGATGACTATGCTGATGACTTCGCTCCAACCTATTGCTTCATGGAAAAAGGTTCAAAGGAAATGAACGATGCTTCCTCCTCCTATTCAAGTGATTGTGAACCTGATGATTATAAAAAACCCAGTTACAGTAAACTTGCTATCATTGCTACTAAACAACAAACTGCCCTAGAAAAGCTTCAGAAACTGCTAGACAGAAGCGATGATCTGTTGAATGATGAAATGAATCTTACCCAAATCCTCACTGAAGATATGAAAAGTCTTCAGTCCGGATTTGATAATCTTCAAGATCGTCATGTTGCACTCCTTGCTGATCATGAGAAACTTTCCTATGAATTTCTTCAAAGGAAACTTGATCTTGAGAAGCTGAGGATTTCTCATGATGATCTTCGTATGGAAAATGATTCATTACTCGCTCAAAAGATCATTGCTGCTCAGGCTGAATTCATTCCTCCATGTCTTAAATGCATCGAACGTGAAACTGCTAATTCTTCACCGGAATCATCAAATGCTTCTATTGCTTTAAATTCTTCAACTGCTCCTGTGGTATCAAATTCCTCACTTGAGGAAACCACAAATGTCACTGATGAAAATGTAGGGCTGAAGGAACTGTATGTGATAGGCATGTAAAAAAGTCTCAAAGGGCACCAAACCCTTTGCGACGTGCTCAAAAAGCAGATTATGAACAGGAACCCGAGGAAAGAAGGAATTGACTTTGAGAGGAAATTGAATGCTGATGGATCATACTGGAAACCCGAGCAGAATCCCAAAACCATGGGTTGCTGCTAAAGGACCTCATGTTGATCCATCCAATCTTACATGCTTTGCATGTGAATTATCCTATTCCTCAGATGAGTCATTTGACTCCAACTAGAAACTGTTCAAAAATCAATATGGTAAAGTATTTGCTCGATATGTGGCAACTAACTACAGGAATGGACCATCCCTGAGGAAAATCTGTGTCCCCAAAAGTTGCCTTGAAAATCATCAGGTGAATGTCCTCATGACACCACCTATGAAGAATTTGTACCCCACATCAAATTCCTGCGGAGGACCAAAATCTTCAAGAGGATCAAAATCCTCAACTTGTCAAAACTATGCTCGTACCCGTGCTAATGCTTCTAAAATGCAGGGAAATTACAAGGAATATGAATATGAGAGCTATTTTTCAAATCATTATGTTCATAAATCCTCAAAGAAATTATCTGCATATTCATTTGAGTACTTTAACCCCCCTACTGTTAAGAGAAGTGCATTAGCTTCAATGCCCCCTTTCTCATATGGTGCTCGCAGGATGATGAATGCTTTACCACCCCTTCAGATGTGGGTGGTGAAGAAATTGAACTAATCACTTCTACAGGTCAGGTCTCCAGATGAAAATCATCATCTGAAGTATTTGCAGGAGACCTGAGGAAAATTCTTGATAGGACGCAAGCTAATATTGATGAAATGAAAATATTTCTCATGTCCTCAAAATTAATGTTTATGATGAAATTCCTATCTGATGAAATTGATATCATATTCTTCATGTCTGAAGCATATGAGATGGTAAGCTATACTAATTCATATGCAGGATGACAAACCCAAGAGTACTAAGTGGGTTCTTGATAGTGGCTGCACACATCACATGACTGGTGACAAAAGCTTGCTGATGAATATGCCACTAACTCAATCACCCACTAACTCCATCACCCCTGAAGAAAATCACTTATGCTGACAAAGGTAAAAGCAAGGTATTGGGACTTGGTAAAGTGGCTATTTCCAAGGACAGGCACATGGACAAAGTGATGCTTGTTGAATCCCTTGGATTTAGTCTCATGTCAGACTCAATGCTTTGTGATGTTGATATGGTTGTTATCTTTGGAAGATATAGATGTGTTGTCATCATGGAATCTGACAGATCCAAAGTCTTCGAAGGTGTTAGAAGAAGGGATTTGTACATTGTTGATTTCTCTACAGATGCTCAACCAGCCACTTGCTTACTAGCAAAAACCTCGGAAGGGTGGCTATGGCATCAAAGACTTGGTCATGCAGGCATGAGGAACTTGCACACACTGGCGAAGAAGAAGCATGTCATTGGCATCGAATCAGTCAAATTCCTCAAGGACCACCTCTGCGGTGCTTGTGAGTTTGGGAAAATGACCAGATCCAAGCACCCCTCGAAGACTATCATGACCACTACTCGTCCATTTGAATTGCTTCACATGGATCTATTTGGACCTACTCATTATGCCACTCTAACAAATGTTGCATCTTTATATGGCTTTGTCATAGTTGATGATTATTCCAGACACACTTGGGTGCATACCATTCTGTATAAAACTGAAGTGCAGGAAGTCTTCAAATGATTTTCCTCAAGGGCCTCGACGAACTTCGGCGTCAAGATCAAACACATCAGGAGTGATAATGGAACAGAATTCAAAAACATTGGTCTTGATAATTATCTTGATGAACTTGGTATTACTCATGAATTGTCTGCTCCTTATACTCCTCAACAGAATGGCGTCGTAAAAAAAAGAACAGGACTCTGGTTGAGATGGCACGAACCATGCTTGAAGAATATCAGACTCCAAGTCGTTTCTGGCCTGAAGCAATCAACACTGCTTTCCATATCATCAACAGTGTATATCTTCACAAATTCCTAAAGAAAACCTCATATGAACTCCTCACTGACAAGAAACCTAATGTAAGTTATTTCAAAGTCTTCGGTGCAAAATGCTAGATTAGAGATCCTCACCATAGCTCAATTGCACCTAAAGCACATGAGGGTTTTATGCTTGCTTATGGAAAGGACTCGCACACCTACAGAGTCTTCAACACCTATCACAATAAGGTTGTTGAAACTGTAGATGTGCGGTTCAATGAAACTAATGGCTCGCAAAGAGAGCAATTGCCTCCTGATCCAGATAAGCTGTCTCCTGAGGAAGCAATAAAGCTCAAAGCTACTGAAGACATTGTTCCCACTGAGGAAATTGCTGAAGAAATCATTCCCAGCACTGATGAAAATCAAGTAAGAGGCTCCTGAGGAAATTGCTCCAGAACCAATTCCTCATCCCAAACGAAATCCTCAACCATCTCATCCGAGGATTGCAAATGAAGTAGAACTTGACAAAATCCTCGATGACATCAACGCACCACGTCCTCTCACTCGCTCAAAAGCTTCACACTTAGTTAACTTCTATGGGCATTTTTCCTTTGTGTCTATCAGAGAACCTTCAAAAGTTGCTGAGGCTTTCATGGAACCGGAGTGGATTCAAGCCCTGCAAGACGAACTTCTTCAATTCAAGCTGAATGACGTATGGGAACTCGTTAAACGACCAGATCCTCGCAAGCACAATATCATCGTTACCAAGTGGATTTTCCAAAATAAGCAAGATGAGGATGGTCAAGTGGTGAGGAATAAGGAAGGACTTGTAGCCCAAGGCTACACACAGGTTGAAGGAATTGATTTCGATGAAACGTTTGCACCTGTGGCTAGACTTGAAGCTATTCGAATACTAGTTGCTTATGCTAATCATCATAACATTATCTTATATCAAATGGATGTGAAAAGTGCATTCCTCAATGGTAAGGTTGAGGAAGAAGTATATGTTTCTCAGCCCCCAGGTTTTGAGGATCCAAAGAATCCAGACAAAGTCTTCAGACTCAAAAAGGCGCTCTATGGTCTCAAGCAAGCCCCTCGGGCGTGGTATGATATATTGAAGGAATTCCTCATAAAGAAAGGCTTCAAACCTGGTTCACTCGATCCAACCCTTTTCACAAAATCCTATGATAATGAACTATTTGTGTGCCAGATATATGTCGATGATGTCATATTTGGCTGTACTGACAAACGATACAGTGATGAATTTGCTTGCATGATGAGTGAAGAGTATCAGATGTCTATGATGGGGGAGCTGAAACTCTTCTTAGGTCTTCAAATTCGTCAACAACGCAATGGGATCTTCATATCACAGGAGCAATACCTCAACGATGTTCTGAGGAAATTCCACATGCATGAATGCAAAGGTGCCAAGACTCCAATGCCTACCAACGGCCACCTCTGCACTGAAGAAAATGGTAAAGAATTCGATCAGCAGGTATATCGCTCCATGATTGGCTCTTTACTGTATTTGTGTGCATCTAGGCCAGATATAATGCTTAGTGTTTGCATGTGTGCACGTTTTCAAGCGAAACCGAAGGAATCGCACCATAAGACTGTGAAGCATATTCTTCGATACTTAGCTCACACACCAACACTAGGATTATGGTACCCCAAAGGCTCAAATCTTCATCTTGTGGGATATTCTGATTCTGAATATGCTGGTGACCGTGTGGATCGCAAGTCAACTTCTGGCACATGTCATTTCCTCGGAAGATCACTAGTCTACTGGTCCTCAAAGAAGCTGAACTGTGTTTCTCTCTCCACTCCCGAAGCTGAGTACATTGATGCTGGTTCATGCTGTGCTCAATTACTATGGATGAAGCAAACCGTCAAGGACTACGACATCAACATGAAGAATGTGCCTCTCTACTGCGACAATGAGGTGCAATCAAGATTGCATATAACCCAGTACATCACTCGAAGACTAAGCACATCCAGATTCGTCATCATTTTCTTTGGGACCATATCCTCAAGGGCAATATCCTCATCGACCATGTGAAGACTGACGATCAACTAGCAGATATCTTCACTAAGCCCTTGGATGAGAAAAGGTTTTGCAGGTTGCGGTGTGAGCTAAATATCTTAGAATCTTCAAATGTTTTGTAAAAACATGCATACATCCTAACACTTATGCAAAATTGGTGACTTAGATGTGCAACACACGAAGAATCCATTTTCTTCAACCAATGAAGAATATCACTCTTAGTGTGAGGAAATTAATGAAGAATTGGGTTCTCAGGGTCCTATGACAATTGTACGCGACTCCTGAAATCATCATTCTCATACGGTGGGCCATGCCACCACCCAACTTTGATATTTCTTCGTGTGTTTCTTCAAATGAATTTCTTCATATGTATTTCTTCATATTTGATATTTCTACGGTGGGTCATTCCTCAAGATGAATTTCTTCAAAGTTGTTTTTCCTCAAAGTTGATTTTCTTCAAAGTTGTTGTTCTTCAAAGTTGATTTTCTTCAAATGTGTTTTTCTTCAAAGTTAAAATTCATCAACATGACACTTTGTCACAAAATCCTCAAGTTAATCAAATTCTTCAAAAACACTTGATGATTTTCATTTGCCTAGATATACATATATAGACTTTGATTTCAAAGTCCTCAACAACATTCACTTATAGCTATTTCTTCAACTTGATATTTCATCTAAGTGAATGTGATCAGACCCTACTTCCCCTCTATGCTATACTCACCCAGTCTATTCAATTCTTCATATGCGTTCTACTTGAAACTTTGTTCAAAATCCTCACTGCATCCTTGTGAGCTGATGATTTTGTAACAAAATCCTCAAATCCTCAAAAAAAAATTGTTACACAGTAACTGAAACCCACTTCCCACAATCAGATAAGCATGGTTTCTACACGTGTCCTGCAGAGACGAAAGGGCAGGGGTAGTTCGGTCCGAAAGAATCGATCGGACAGTTTTCACCTGAGCTATAAATATGTCCTTACCCCCTCCGGTCAAAACTATTCGTTCTCTCTCGACCTCCTCTCCACTACAGCCAAGACCTAGCGCCACCGCTAGAAGTTTCGTTGCCGGCGAGGAAAAGCTTAACTGCCTCGAACTCTCCATCATCGAAATCACGCCGGAACCGGAATGTCTTCGTCCGCCGCCGTCGTAGCCGTCCTCTGTTGCCAAGTTAGGGCGCAGTGGACTCGCACCGAAGAGCATCTACTGTTGTTTCTTCTTTTGTTCTTCGTGCACGATATATAGGGTAAATAAAACCCTATTTTTACAGCCCCTTTCAATCTACTATTTTACCTTACATTCGTGGAATCTGTTTTTTCCTCAGTGTCTATCAGCCTCTATTCCTCAAACACTGCTTATTCCTCAAACACTTGATGAATTTCCCTAAGCAACTAAAATTCTTCACGTGATTCCTCAATTGTGAAAATTTTCAAATCTGTACAACTCTCGAACCCAAGATCAGAGTGCTTAGCCAAATTCCTCAACCCACTGGTCAAATTCCTCAACTTTAAATTTTTTCAATATCTTCAAATCTGAGAACGCATATGACCTCTCCAAATTCCTCGCAACTATACTCTATTCACAGATACAAAAATGTGAGCTGATGAATCTCTAGGTTCTCATCAACTTAACTCATTTGCAGCGTTTGTTGAAGAAAATCTGCAAGTGTCATCAGAATCCTCAAGAGTTCAATTTCCTCAGCAAAAGCCTCAGCTGAAGAAAATGGAAGATGAAAGGAAGCAAAAGGGTGGCAAGAAGCTCGAACAGAACACTACCATTGATATCCCTGAGGATATATACTTGGAATACTGCACACTAGATGAACAAGAAACAATGCCCAAGACGAAAATAAGGCTCCAAAAGATGGAACGTCGGTGGGCTAAGGAGTGGAAGGAATACACATTCGTCACTCCAAAGTACGCGAAAAAATTCGCTCTTAAGCCACGTGGCAAAAGGCCTCCTCTCGAGGATTATCAGGATGCCCATCCTTCAAGCCTCAAGACGATTGATGACTATCCTGAGGAAAAGACAAAACACTTGTCAAAGCTTCAGAAGCAAGAAGAAAATGTTGTGAGGAAATTTAATGAAGAATCTGCTGCTGCTGCTGCCGCATCCACCTCCTCAGCCGCTGAAACTTCTAGCACGACCATTCCTCAAGTGAAGCTTGTGCTACGAAAATAGAAGGCTTCAAAGCCTCAGGAGAAATTGCTTCAGAAGGCTGCTCCTGCGTCAGCACCAAAACCCTCAACAACCAAATAGGCCTCAAAGCCTGAACACAAGCAGATTGTGAAGCAATTGCCTACTGTCTCCAGTTCCTGTGTTCCTTGTGCAACAAGGTCAGAGACAAAGTCCTCACCAACTCCATTGAGGACTAAGATGACTGCTGGAAGAGGAACCAGACCCAGCCCAAGCAATGTCATCAAAGTCCCTTCTGCATCAGAAGGCAGTGATGAATATGATGATGAGACACTGCAAGCAATCATCAGAAACAAGCAGGAGTGGGTCGCTCAAGCTTCAGGCAGCGCCATTCCTCTAGCAATGTATCCAAAAGTCCTATTGGACTGCATCAATGTGTGGTATGATGACCCTAACACACCCATTGATGACTTGAAGCTTCCCCCAGGCATCAGCCACATGGTGGCCACATTCATCAGCAAGGCCAAGTGGAAGTAGAAGCAAGCCAAACAAGCAAAGGCTGCAAAGCTGAAGAAGGAGAAATTCCTCAGACAAAATCTCCTTAGCCTGCCGCCTGATGCTCTTGCGTCAACCCAGGCAGAATTGAAGACTTTGACAGACAAGTATACCAAGCTATCTGATCGTCAAAGTCTCAAGAACAATTTCATCAAGTTTGCGACCAGCGTAGTTGATGATTACAACAAAAGGCTGCCCCTCCAGCAACACCACAGCAGCCTGAGATAGAGGAAGAACAACCCACCCCTGCTGAGGAAATGCCTCAAGAAAGTTGTGCTGATGCACCGGCTATTGAGGAAATAGCCAAGGAAATTCCAGCTGATGCATCTAAGCTAGCTGATGAATTTGCTCCAGCTGATGCGTCTAAGCTAGCTGATTAATCTGCTCCAGTTGAAGAAAATGCTTCAGCTGAGGAAACTGCGAGGACGGATATGACTCCGCCTCCTGAAGAGAAAATGCCTTCACCAAAACCTTCAAATGTGAAGAAAATGACTCCGTCTGCATCAGACGTGAAGAAAACCAGGGCTGTAGAAAAGGAAGCTAAGAAAAGAAAAGCTTCCTCAACACCAGAATGAACTAAGGCCAAGCGCCTCAAATCTCTTGATGAAAATGCTCCTTTGGATCCCCTGCCTCTCAAGATTGCTCCATCCTATGAAATGATTCCCTTCGAGAGCGAAGACAAGGAGCATCTGACTGATGAGGAAATGAAGACCGCTGAGTCTGAGGAAGACACAGATGAGGAAATTCAAATTGATGAAAGTCCTCAGACCTTCATTCCTCCTGAAGAACCTGCTCAAGGATCAGCTGCACCAGCTGAAGAATTTGGCTCCTCCACCAAGAAAACTCCTCAAGCTGAGGAAAACCAAGGAGAAGATCCTCAGCCTGAAGAAAATCCAAATCTCGAGCAAAACCCCCAACCTGAGGCTCAGCATGAAGGGATTCCTCCTCCTGAGCAAAATCCTCAACCAGAAGCTCAGGCAGAATAAAATCCTCACCCGGAGCAAAATCCTCAACCTGAGGCACGGGCTGATGAAATTCCTCATCCTGAGGAACATGCTGAAGAAAATGCCCCTGCGCCAAATACAGAAACTGCTATTCTGGTTGTCAATCCTGAGACTGCCATGATTGTCTCTCCTCAAGGGGAGAAGCAAAACCATCAGCCCACACAACATGAGCCGTTTTCCAAGCGGCCAAAGTTTCAGAAGGAAGCGTTCTATGAAGAAAGCATGTATTTCATTGGAGAAAATCCTTATGACAAGGCTCGCATCAGGCACATGAAGTTTTGGACAAGGACTCAGCTCAACTATTATGCATCTCTGCTTTGTGGAAGAAACAAAATAATTCAGCACAGGCATATTCCTCATGTTGAGCTTGAAGAAATTCCTTGCTTCGCCCAGTCCTCAATGTCCTTCGTGAAGCAGGACTGCTCCCACTTTGAACTGATATCTGCGATTGGAACAACGACATCGTTCTTCAATTCTATGCAACTTTGCATATCTCCGGAGATCAAACAAATATCAACACTTTGGTGCTGGATTGGATGACGCAGCACACACACTTCAAGGCCCCTGCAAATGAGCTGTTGTGGGAACTTCCTGTGTCAATTCCTTCAGATCAGGCCATGAAGATGTATGATGAACGGGGGCTGCCCAATAAGTTCATGGAAGTCCTCATGAAGCCTTTGGCCAAGGATCAACCACCAAGAACGACTTTCCTGGTCCAAGATCTGAAGTATGAACCCAGGACTGTCTACAGGATCCTCTGTAGTGTCCTTGGTCCAATCAAGGGCCATGATGATGAAGAAGATGTTGTAGGCATCATGAAGAATATCCTCTTCAACATCATCCATGGCATTCCCATAAACATTCATGATTTATTCTTGAGGACTCTGGCTAACAATGCTATGTCACCTTTCGACCTAAAGATTTACGCTCCATGGAACATGAGATTCATCAGACACAGGCCAGGCATCAACTATCATGCTGATTTCAATAATCACCTTGGATATATGCCTCCGATCAGAGGCAACAAGAATATATTCAAGCGAGTTGAAGGAATGGGCAAGTCTGTGATCAATGAAGGCAGTCGACCCCTTGATGGCCAGTTTCGTGAACCGGATGCATATTCTTCATGGGATGATACTGAAACACAGCCGCCAAGTCCAGTTGCTCCAAGAGTGATGAATAACAGAGAGTTACTCTTCAGTCTTCATCAAAAGGTCGATGCAATCACAAGTGGGTGAAACGCCAATTCGGCGCCATTGTGAAAACCCTCAATGAGACTCAGAATGCAGTGAAGATTAATCATTACTATCTTCATGAGGTTTTGGATCGCACCTGGGCCACACTGGCTCATTTGAAGACTCCAACAGAACTTGAAGAATTAGAGTTTACACAGGACTTCGACTGGTCATGGCCACCAAAGAAGAAATTCAGGCCCATTCTAGTTCCAGACCTTGAGGTCAGTTTTTTTCTTCATTCCGCACTGCAGAATCTGATGAAGAACAACAAGACACTCCCACTGGTCCAAGGAGGAAGCCTCCTCCCAAGAATCCTCACGCGTCTTCCTCAACTGCCAAGAAGTGAAAGTCTTCACACGGAGTTAGTCCTCATTTTTGTCCCTTTTTGTCACTTGATGACAAAGGGGGAGAAATCTGAGAGTTAGTCTTCACGCGGGATATATTTTGGGGGCTTATGAACTCTATTAAGTTATAAACTCTTGGCTCTTCTGAAAGGTTTTATGTAACGAGTTGTAACTTAAGCCCGACGGTACTCTGATGCTTTTTGAACGTTTTTCTTCGCATGCTTATTCCTCAAAATATTAATGCACGCATGCTGGAATTCGTCAGATACCATTTCTCCTGATGCATTCTCAATTTGTTCATACTATATGTCATATGTATGCATGATTTACAAGACTCAGGGGGAGATCTCCATGATAGAAATCATCAATGTGCATTTGCCGTGAAAAGCAAAATCCTAAAGATATGCACATCTTCAGGGGGAGTCTCTCTGTATCTTGATTTCAAATTCCTCAAAATGGGTATTTAAACTTCATATTTTTATCCCCGTTGAAGACTTAACCTAATTGTCATCAACCACCAAAAAGGGGGAGATTGTAAGTGCATATAGTGCCCCTTAGTGAATTTGGTGGTTTAAAGACTTATAGGTTAAGTATGTAATGTGTTCATAAGTGTACACAGGATCTATAAGTCGTTGAGGAGTTTGAAATATTCGATGAAAATCGACCCCTAAAAATGTATATCTTCGGCTGAAGAAATTGGCCTTCTGTTGAAGCATTGAATCATGAAGAAATTGCGATGAAATTGATATTCCTCATGAAGATATTGAATATGAGGAATTCGGTGTGTCCTGAACAAAATCAATCTGAAGACTTTGAAGCATGAAGATTTATTCTGTCTGTTTTATTTTCTTCACTCTTGAGTCATAGGAACACCGTACTGTTAAAGGGGGTCGACATAACACTTTGGAATGAATATCCTCATGATGCTCAACCCAAGCCTAATCCTACCAAAAGCCTCATGTGAGGAATATGAGAGACATGAGGACTCTCACAGTTGAGGGTCCCGACCATTACCGGACTTCGCGCCACATCACTGATCTTATCCACACCAACGGTCTTATTATTTAAGGGAATTAATGTCAAATCATGTCGGGATGCTCTCAGGCTATAAATAGCCGCCCCCAACCATTAGCTAGTTGGCTGCTCCGTTAGAAACTGACACTTGTCATAAGAGCTACCCAAATTCCTCAGAGTCTTCGAGAGTAAATCATCAGTGAGGAAATACACCAAACACCAAACCACAAACCAAAAACCAAGTGATTGAGCATCACTGAAGAATTTGTTCCTATGTGGAACGGAAGCCTTTTACCTTTGAGGACTGTGCATCCTCCAGACGGTTAGGCGTCATGGTCTAGAGCAATCCAGCAGTCAATTGTGGATCACCGGGTGACCAAGTTTGTGAGGGTTTGCAAGTCTTCCCTGAAGACTTACCACGAGTGTTGGGCGAGGATTGTGTGTTCTTATCTCAAGGAGAATATGGTAGGGGTTGTGTGTCTCGGTACTGTGTGTCTTTTGGTTTCAATACCAAGCCGCTCCAAACCAAATGTACAACTGTCACAGATGTTGGAACTGGGTCATCAACCATTGTCTTCACTGTGAAACGGCTTCTATTTATTCAACTCTTTCAATTCCTCATATTGTATGTTGAAGATTTTCATTGTCACTCTTTGAAGAATTTGGTGAAGACTTTCTCTGAAATTCCTCAACCCAAATTCTTCACGCAAGTTAATCCTCACCTGCTTTCTTTGTGCCTGCATACTGTGCAAACTGCTTTTCATATTCTTCACCTTGAAAACTGCTGTAGTGATACTTTGCACCCCTGATCCTTTGTTGTTTCCGCTGCAAGTTAGTCATCAGTGAGGAATTTCCTCAAAAGGAATTTTCTCAGTGATGAAATTCTAAAAATATCCTATTCACCCCCCTCTAGTTTATATAACGCACTTTCATATTTGAATAAATTCAAGTCAATCTGGGGCCTAATGTTGGGGATATTATCCCGTGCCAAGACCCGCCCCGTGGGCCGGGTCAGGATAATGGCAGCTCTATTCCTAGGGATAAAAAGACCGTTATGAAAGAAGCGGAAGGCACCAGATGGGACGGTTGGCCCAAGACTCAACAAAGGCGGCTTGCAGTCCATGTAAGGAAAGAAACACCAGGAGTTTCTTTGCGTGGGAGACAAGGCGATTTAGAGATAGACTGGCTCAAAAATTGTAATAAGGGTTGGACTCTTGTAAAACCCTAGGGCCTCGACCTGTACATAAAGGTGAGTCTCTAGGGCAAATAGAGTTAAGTTGACATCAATCGAGAGCTAGGTCAGGCGAATCCGCAACCTTGTAATTGATTCCCACATCAATATACACAAAGTAGGACATAGACTCTTAACTCAACTTGAGGGGTTGAACCTAGGTAAACTCGCTTCCCTTTTCCCTATTAATCCCTTTGAGTCGCCACATAGTTGCGATGGCCTCATCACTAAGTGCTTTCGCGAGGACATCTGCCTTGACAAAACTATGACATTAACCTTAGAGAGCTTGAAGAAAAAAGATTGTTAAAAACTTTAAGGAAGAACCAAGCTGCTATTAGGTATACTCTTGATGATCTTCAGGGCATTAGTCCCACTCCGTGTCAGCACAAGATTAATATGGAACCACATGTTAAACCCGTTGTTGATCACGAACGGAGTGGCAATCCCAAAATGAAATAAGTGGTAAGAAATGAAATAGTAAAGCTTCTAGAAGGAGGTATAATTTATCCCATAGTTGATAGTAGATGTGTAAGTCCCGTTCATTGTGTCCCTAAGAAAAGAGGTATGAATGTTGTTCCAAATGATAAAAATGAACTCATTCCACAAAGAATTGTGACTGGCTATAGAATGGTAATTGATTTTAAAATGTTAAAAAAAGCTACTAGAAAAGATCATTATCCTTTACCTTTAATAGACCAAATGCTAGAAATATTATGGAAGCACACACATTTTTGCTTTCTAGATGGTTATTCTAGTTTCTCTCAAATACCTGTGTCACAACTTGATCAAGAGAAAACCACACTTACTTGTCCTTTTGGAACCTATGCTTATAGACGCATGTCTTTTGGATTATGCAATGCACCCGCTACCTTTCAGAGATGTATGACTGCTATATTCTTCGGCTTTTGTGAAAAGATTGTTGAAGCCTTCATGGATGATTTTTCTGTTTACGGAATGACTTTTGATGATTGCTTAAGAAACCTTGATTGAGTTTTGCAGAGATGTGAGCTAACTAACCTTGTATTGAATTGGGAGAAGTGCCACTTTATGGTAAACAAAGGTATTGTCGTGGGTCATAAAATTTATGAATGAGATATTTAGGTGGATAAGGCTAAATTTGATGCAATTGAGAAAATGCCATGTCCTAAAGATACTAAAGGTATTCGTAGTTTCCTTTGCCATGCAGGTTTCTATAGGACGTTTATTAAAGACTTCTCTAAAATTTCCAGGCCTCTTACTAATTTATTACAAAAGGATGTTCATTTTGTTTTTATGATAAATGTGTAGAAGCCTTTGAAACACTTAAGAAAGCCTTAATTTCTGCACCTATTGTTTAACCACCTAATTGGAACTTGCCTTTTGAAATTATGTGTGATGCTAGTGATTATGTTGTTGGTGTTGTTCTAGGACAAAGAGTTGATAAGAAATTAAATGTTATCCATTATGCTAGCAAAACTCTAAATCGTGCCCAGAGAAATTCTGCTACCACCGAAAAAGAATTCCTAGCACTTGTATTTGTTTGTGATAAATTCAGATCTTACATTATCAATTCTAAAGTACTTGTTCACACTGATCATGCTGTTATTAAATATCTTATGGAAAAGAAAGATGCCAAGCCTAGACTTATTAGGTGGGTTCTCTTGCTACAAGAATTTGATCTACATATCATTGATAGGAAAGGAGGTGAGAACCCCGTAGTTGATAACTTGTCTAGGTTAGAAAATGTTCTGGATGACCCACTACCTATCGATGATAGCTTTCCTAATGAGCAACTAGTTGTGGTCAATGTTTCTTATAACACACCGTGGTTTGCTGATTATGCTAATTACATTGTTGCTAAATACATACGACCTACTTTCACCTATCAAAAAAAGAAAAAATTCTTCTTTGATTCCAGACATTACTTTTGGGATGACCCACATCTTTATAAAGAGGGAGTAGATGGTACTATTAGACTATGTATACCTGAGCATGAACAAGAACAAATCCTTCAGAACTGTCACTCCAAGGCTTATGGAGGTCACCATGCGGGAGATAGAACTGCACACAAGGTATTGCAATCTGGATTATATTTACCTACTCTTTTCAAATATGATCTTAAGTTTGTCCTCTCTTGTGATTAATGTCAAAGAATTGGTAGCATTAGTAGACGCCAGGAAATGCCTATGAATTATTCACTTGTTATTGAACCATTTGATGTTTGGGGATTTGATTATATGGGACCTTTTCCTTCTTCTAATGGGTATGCACATATTTTGGTTGTTTTTGATTATGTCACTAAATGGGTAGAAGCTATTTCAACCAATAGTGTCAATCATAACTACTCTATTAAAATGCTTAAGGAAGTTATTTGCCCACGTTATGGAGTTCCTAGATATTTAATGACTGATGGTCGTTCATATTTTATTCATGGTGCTTTTCGTAAGATGCTTGCTAGATATGATGTTAACCATAGAATTTCATCTCCCAATCATCCTCAGTCTAGCAGTCAAGTAGAATTAACCAATAGAAAAATAAAATTAATATTGCAAAAGACTATCAATAGGCCCCAAAAGAATTGGTCTAAGAAATTAGATGATGCATTGTGGGCCTACAGAACAACTTATAAAAATGCAATGGGTATGTCTCCTTACAAAATGGTTTATGGGAAAGCATGGCATTTACCTCTTGAGTTAGAACATACAGCTTATTGGGAAATTAAAGAACTCAACTATGATTTCAAACTTGCTGGTGAAAAGAGGTTATTTGATATTAGCTCATTAGATGAATGGAATACCCAAGCTTATGAAAATGCCAAACTATTCAAAGAAAAAGTTAAAAGATGGCATGACAAAAGAATCCAAAAGGGAGAATTCAAAGTTGGTGAATATGTTCTATTACACAATTCTCGTCTTAGATTTTTTTTAGGAAAACTTCTGTCCAAATGGGAAGGACGATATATGATCGAATAAATTTATCGGTCTAGAACTATTAAGATCAATAACCCCGAAGGCACTAATCTGAAGGTAGTCAATGGACAAAGAATAAAGCACTATATTTCAGATACACCAATTAATGTTGAAAGAATATTATCCAAAGCATGACACCGAAGGTGCACAATATTGTGACCTTCTAGAACACTCCAGAACCCTTAAAAGGAAGAGGTATGTGATAGAGTAAGTAAATCGGCTGAGAAAAATCCGCAAAAATATGTTTGAAAGTTTAGGAATATTAGAAAATTTTGGAAATTGAGAAACACATGGGAAGGTAACCTAGGTGCCCACTAGACACCAGGACGCGCTAGGACCCCCTGGCACGGCCTGATGTCTAGTGGGCCCCTCGGGCACCTTCCTGGCTTTGTGTTCTTGTGGAACACGTATTCCCTTGTATACAAATTATATATTGATATCTCCCGATAATTTGACCTGTGTACAATGGAGAAATCCTCTGTTCTTGTTTCGTGCTATTTTTTTGTCAGAATTATCAAGTCAGGCATCATGCCTTTTTCCTCCTCCAACCACGTAGAAGAAGATGCTTGGCTGATGAAGATGGAACTAAAGGAGGAGGAACTAGTAGGGGCCACCAAGGAGAACAAGGGAAAGGAAGTCAAGGGGGGTCAAACTCGAGAACAAGGTCAGACCATGCCACCAAAGGAAGAGGAAGAATAAGATGACCTCCAACCCTACTATGAGCATCTCACCCCTATTGTAATCAAAGCCTTTATAGCCTTCAAAATAGTTTGTGTTCAGAATAAATATCTTACTCGTGAAAATATAAAGGACCAAGTCATCAATCTCCGGAGCATTATTCAACATCTGGAGAACCTCGTGAGGCTACACTATGATATTACTTCATCATCTATACCATCACCACCTCCATATTCATCACCAAAGAAGGAGACTTGAGTACACGGGTATGGGCACTCCCCTTGTCTTGTTCCAAGCTTGGGGGAGGTGTCCCTGTATTGTATCACCATCATTCTTGTTATCTTTATCCATCTTAGTTTGATCTCTATTTATTTCATGATTTAGTCAAATAAAAATTTAGTTCAATCCATCCTTTCAAGTGCTAGTTTTGTGATCTATCTATCTATGTAATCGAGTGAGAGTTATATAATAAAGTTTAGTTTGATTTTTGCTTCTCTACTTTCCTGGTGCAATCAAAATAAAGGAAAATAGTCAAAAAGATCATGTGTCAATCTTATTGTTGGAAATATGCCCTACTGGCCATAATAATTAGTTATTATCATATTTCCTTGTTCATGATAATCATTTGTTATCCATGCTATAATTGTATTGATTGGAAACTAAAATACATGTGTGAATACATAGACAACGTTGTGTCTCTAGTGAGCCTATACTAGACTAGCTTGTTGGTCACATCATTAGGAGAATGATGTGATGGACAAGACCAACCTTAAGCATAGCATCTGATCATATTAGTTTCTTACTACTTCTTTATCCATGTCAATGTATCTATTCCTATAACCATGACATCAAACAACTCCTCGACACAGGAGGAATGACTTGTGTGTATAAAATGTCACAATGTAACTGGGTGACTATAAAGATGCTCTACATGTATCTCCAAGGGTGTCTGTGGAGTTGGCATGGATCAAGACTAAGATTTGTCACTCTATATGACAAAGAGGTATCTCAGGGCCCACTCGGTAATGCAACATCACAATAAGCTTGAAAGCAATGTTGCTAAGGATTTAGTCACTAGATCTTGTATTATGGAACGAGTAAAGAGATTTGCCCATAAGGAGATTGAACTAGGTATGGTGATACAGATGATCGAATCTCGGGCAAGTAACATACCGCTGAACAAAGGGAACTGCATATGGGATTGATTGAATCCTTGGTATCGTGATTCAACCGATGAAGACCTTCGTGGAATATGTAGGAACTAATATGGGAATCCTGGTCCTGCTATTGGTTATTAAACGGAGAGGTGTCTCGGTCCTTTTTAAATGATTCTCGAACCCGTAGGGTCTGCACGCTTAATGTTCAGTGACGCTGGAGTAGCATAGGGGTATGTACATTGGTGACCTAATATTTTTCGGTGTCTGGAATGAGATCACAGATGTCATGAGGAGCTCCGGAATTGTCCGGAGGTAAAAATTTATATACAGGAAGTTATATTTTGGCTACCAAAAAAGTTTTGGGTTTTATCGGTATTGTACCAGGAAGCTTTTGGAAGTTTCTGGAAGGTTCCACAGGGTGCCGGATGAGTCCAGAAGGGTCCCTCCAACCCTAGCAAGTGCATGGGCTGTAACGGGGCGTCCAAGCCATGTTGGGCCAGCTTCGAAGGGGCCATGCGGCTAGGGGTAGGAAACTCTAAAGGGGAAGGCACCACGGAGGTACCTTGGGGAGGGAAAACTCCTCCCTCTTGGTCGTAGCCCCTCCCTTGGAGGAGTGGCTAGGGTTGCGCCCCCCGACTACCCCTTGCCTCCTAAAAATAGTGGAGGGGAGGGGAGGCTTAACACGACAAGTCCTCTACCTTGAGGTAGCCCTCTCCCTCCCATCTCTCTCTTTCTTCCTCGTTTGCACTTCTGGAGGCAGTTGGCGAAGCCCTGCTCGCACTGCTCCGCCCTTGCTTGCTAGATCAAGGATGGAGAGACGTCATGTTGATCAAGATCCCATCTAATTCTCTGCCCTCACTTGGTGGATCAAGGATGCAAAGACGTCAGCGAGCCGCACGTGTGCTGAACACGGAGGTGTCGTCCTTCAGCGCTAGATCGGGACAGATTGCGATTGGATCGTGAAGACGCATGACAAGGGTATGTAGATGCACTCCCCCTCTCGTAGATGTTAGTATCCATAGATTAATCCTGGTGCGCATAGGAAATGTTTTGTTTCCCATGGGACGTTCTCCAACAGTGGCATCATGAGCAAGGTCTATGCGTAGATAACATCCACGAGTAGAATGCAAAAGAGTTTTTGGGCATTTATGTTCAGAATTATTACTTACCTATTCTTATTTTGATTCAGCGATGTGGAATGAAGCGTCCCGGACCAAACTTACTCGTCCACATACGAGAGACCGGTTCCATCGACTCACATGCGACTTGTTGCATAATGATGGGTGGCGGGCGGCTCTCTGTCCCACTTTAGTTGAATCAGATTCGACAAAGGTAGTCCTTGTAGAATGTTAAATAGAAACTTGAATATCACCGCTGTGGTTTTGCATAGGTAAGAACAGTTCATTCTAGTTACCCATAGCAACCACGTAAAACATGCAACAAGTAGAGGACGTCTAACTTGTTTTTGCACCGTATGTTGTGATATGATATGGCCAATGACATGATATATATATATATATGTGTGTGTGTGTGTGATGTATGAGATGGTCATGTTTTGTATAGAATTATCATGACTTGCATGTCGATGAGTACGGAAACCGGCAGGAGCCATAGGGTTGTCTTTAATAATGTGTGTCTTTTTTGCTTAGTTGATCTATATGAGTTAGAAATAGTGGTAGAAGCATAGTTCGTGCAACAACCCCAATGGAGACGCTATCATGGAGATCATAGTGTCATGCCAGTGAAGATGGAGATCATGCTGGTGCTTTGGAGATGGAGATCAAAAGCACAAGATGATGATGGCCATATCATGTGACTCTTATGATTTTCATGTGATGTTAATCCTTTTATGCATCTTGTTTTGCTTAGGACGACAGTAGCATTATAAGATGACCCCTCACTTAAATTTCAAGATAAAATTGTGTTCTCCCCAGGTGTACACCGTTGCAAAGGTTCATCATTTCGAAGCACCACGTGATGATCGGGTGTGATAGACTCTACGTTCGGATACAACTGGTATAAGCCACTTTTGAACATGCAGAGCACTTGGGTTAAGTTTGACGAGCCTAGCATGTACAAACATGGCCTTGGAACACAGGAGAACGAAAGGTCGAACATGAGTCGTATAGTAGATATGATCAACATGGAGATGTTCACCGTTGACACCACCTCATCTCACGTGATTATCGGACTTGGGTTGGTGGATTTGGATCATGTCACACTCCAACAACCTCAGGGATCTTGAGTTGAATGGGAGTTCTGAAGTAATATAATTAATTGAACTTGTTTTCATTGAACTTGTTTACAAAGTATGTTGTAGAACAATAGCTCGCGTTGTAGCTCCCCTGTATTTTTGATGCGTTCCTAGAGAAAACTAAGTTGAAAGATGATAGTAGCAATTATGCGGATTGGGTCCACAAACTGAGGATTGTCCTCATCACTGCACACAAGGCTTATGTCCTTGATGCACCGCTTGGTGTGTGCCCCCCTTCAAGCATCATATGTGGATGTTGTGAACATCTGATAGACATGCTTTTGATGACTACTTGATAGTTGAGTGTTTCATGCTTTATTACTTAGAATTGAGGCTCCAAAGACGTTTTGAACGTAACAGAGCATATGAGATGTTCCAAGAGATGAAATTGGGATTTCAGGCTCGTGCCCGTGTTGAGAGGTATGAGAGATCCGACGAGGTCTTTGCCTACAAGATGAAGGAGAATAGCCCAATCGGTGAGCATGCGCTCAGATTGTCTGGGTACTACAATCACTTGAATCAAGTGGGAGTTGATCTTCCAAATAAGATAGTGATTGACATAGTTCTCCAAAGTCACTTCCACCAATCTACTAGAGCTTCGTGATTGACCATAGCATATCAGGGATAGAGAATATGATCCCTGAGCTATTCGTGATGTTTGACACCGCGAAGGTAGAAATCAAGAAGAAGCATCCAGTGTTCATGGTTAGTAAAACCACTAGTTTCAAGAAGGGTAAGGGCAAGAAGGGAAACTTCGAGGATGACAAGCCAGTTGTCGGTCCAGTGAAGAAACCCGTGGTTGAACCCAAACTCGAGACTGGGTGCTTCTGTTATGAGGGGACTGGTCACTGGAAGCGGAATAGTCCTAGATACTTGGCAGCTAAGGGTGAGTTGTACATGTGTGTTGGAAGTGTTTCCCATATTGATGTGATCACCATCACACACTCCATCTACCTATGGGATTAGTGATAAACCTAAATAAATGTTACTTGGTGTTTGCGTTGAGCATAAACATTATATGGATTTTGTTTATTGCAAGATTATTTATGTAAGTTAGAGAATAATGGGTTATTCTGTGTACATGACTAATATCTTATATGATCATGCACCCAAGATGAATGGTTTACTGAATCTCAATCGTAGTGATACACATGTTCATAGTATTGATGCCAAAATATGTAAAGTTAGTAATGACAGTACCACTTACTTGTGGCACTGCCCCTTAGGTCATATTGGTGTAAAACGCATGAAGAAACTCCATGTTGATGGATCTTTCTACTCGCTCGTTTTTGAATCGCTTGAGACATGTGTACCATGCTTATTGGTGTAAAATGCGTGAAGAAAGTCCATGTTGATGGGTCTTTTGGAATCATTTGATTTTTAATCGCTTGAGACATGCAAACCATGCCACATTGGCAAGATGATTGAAGGCCTCGTTTTCCAGTGAGATGGAATGGGCAAGTGACTTATTGGAAATAACAAATTTTCATGTATGCAGTCCAATGAGTGTTGAAGCACGCAGTGGATTGATATGTGGGTGGACCAGAGCTTGGGTACTGCCCTTACTTGGACAAGCATCCCACTTATGATTAACCCCTCTTGCAAGCATGCACAACTACGAAAGAAGAATTAAGACAAAGTCTAACCATAGCATTAAACTAGTGGATCCAAATCAGCCCCTTACGAAGCAACGCATAAACTAGGGTTTAAGGTTCTTTCACTCTAGAAACCCATCATCTACTTACTACTTCCCAATGCCTTCCTCTAGGCCCAAATAATGTTGAAGTGTTATGTAGTCGACGTTCACATAACACCACTAGAGGAAAAACAACATACAACACATCAAATTATCGAACGAATACCAAATTCACATGACTACTTATAGCAATACTTATCCCATGTCCTCAGGAACAAAAGTAACTACTCACAAAGCATAATCATATTCGTGACCAGAGAGGTAATGAGTAGCATCAAGGATCTGAACATATAATCTTCCACCAGGTAATCCAACTAGCATCAATTACAAAGAGTAATTGACACAACTAGCAACCTTACAAGTACCAATCGGAGTCGCGAGACGGAGATTGGTTACAAGAGATGAACTAGAGTTTGGAGATGAGACGGTGCTGATGAAGATGTTGATGGTGACGAGTGCCCTTCGACGAGAGGAGTGTTGGTGATGACGATGGCGACGACTTCCCCCTCCGGGAGGGAAGTTTCCCCGGCAGGATCGTCCTGCCGGAGCTCTAGATTGGTTGTGCTCAAGTTCCGCCTCGTGGCGGTGATGAATCTTACGAAAAGCCTCCTCCTGATATTTTCTGGGACGAAACCCTTATTGTAGCAAAAGGGGGGAGCCAGAGGCCAAGTGGGAGCCCACAAGCCCCCTAGGAGTGGCCAGGGGGGTGGCCGCGCCTAGCAGGCTTGTGGACTCCTGCTAGCGCTCCTCTGGTACTTCTTCAGCCCAGTATTTTTTGTAAATCCCAAAAAAATCCACGTTGATTTTCACGGCTTTTGGAGTTGCGCAGAATAGGTATCTCAAACTTTCTCCTTTTTCAGGCCAGAATTCCAGCTCTCGGCATTCTCCCTCTTCATGTAAACCTTGCAAAATAAGAGAGAAAAGGCATAAGAATTGTACCGTGAAGTGTATTAACAGCCCAAAAAGTGATAAATATCAACATGAAAGCATGATGCAAAATGGACGTATCAACTCCCCCAAGATTAGATCTCGCTTGTCCTCAAGCGAAAGCCGAGATCAATAAACATGCCCACATGTTTAGAGAGAGAGGTGTTGACAAAACAAGATACAAACATGTAGGCATCATGATCATAATAAGAACAGCAATACCACCTTATTATCTCTCATGCTAAAGTTATAATTTCTTCACAATGTAAAGTATGGATCAAGAGCCTTACCGAGAATTAACAACCGATAACCTTTAGCCATTGAAGCAATTGAAATTTATCATAACATCAGAAAGAGTCAAGTAAGAGCTTGTCAAGCAAATCCACATACTCAATCATCCTTTTTTCTTCTACAATTGCTACAACTCACGTGGTACTCATGAGATCAAAGTTTCAGCTGGACACAGAGAAAGATAGGGCCTTATAGTTTCGCCTCCCAACCATTTACCTCAAGGGTAATGTCAACAATAATAATTCGTGAATACTTACTTCCAAGTTGACATATGAATATAGATATTTCCCAAGCATATGACGTTAGCCAAGATAAAAGCGAAATAAGGAATTGGTGAAGATCACCATGACTCTTTCAAGGGCAAAAAGTAAAGATACAAGATAGGCCCTTCGCAGAGGGAAGCAGAGGTTGTCATGCGCTTTTGAGGTTTGGATGTGCGTCCTCTTAGTGTGGAGGAACGTCACTTTATACTGCCTCATGTGATAAAGAACTTTATTATGCAGTCCGTCGCTTTTATGTCTTCCTCGTCACAGGTTCGTACAAAGCTTATTTTCCACACACTAATAGATCATACATATTAGGGAGCAATTTTTATTGCTTGCACCGATGACAACTTACTTGAGGGATCTTATTCAATCCATAGGTAGCTATGGTGGACTCTCGGCAAAACTGGGTTGAAGGTTTATGGATGCACAAGTAGTATCTCTACTTGGTGCGGGAGGTTTGGCTAATAAGAGGTGGAAGCAATCGTCACATGCTAAGGGGTCTCTAGTCATATAACATTGTTCGGAGCCAAGCATACACAACTCATTATGTTGTCTTCCTTGTCCAACATCTACTTCTAAGCATGTAATAGGGTAGTGAGTGTTCACAATCATAGATGGTGTCAAAGGTGATATATTTATATGTGAACCTCTCCTTCTTTATCACTTCCTATTAATTGCAACAATGACCAAGTTCTACGTTTGTCTACCCTCAACAAGTTTCAATGAACATTCTTTTCATATGTGAAGCCATCACTTCCCATAAGATCATTACATGATCTTTCTTGCTTTTGTTCTTTTCATTATTTTGATCATGGCATGAAGCATGGCCCTTAACTAAAACTCTCTTTATTATATGGCTCACGAGCTCGAATACATCGGGGGGGGGGGGTGACACGAAGCAAAACTCAAGCCTAAAACACTAAGACCTTTATTCTACTAGAGAAAGAGAAAACTGAAAAGGAACAAACTAAAACAAAGGTAAAGGAAAAAGATGTGATGGTGATCCGATACCGGGGAAACTCCCCCAAGCTTGGCACAAGCCAAGGGGATTGCCCATACCCATGCTTAGTTGTCTTCCTTTGGAGACGATGGTGGTGAAGTTGTTGCACAGGTCTTGAACTTGCTTAATTTCCTTTTGAGCATAAAATTATGCTCCCTCAGATCATCAATTTCCTCTTCAAGCCTCAACACCCTTTGGCATAATTCATGCTTACTCTCCTGCAAAAAAACGAGAAGGGATAAACAAGATCTTAGGCTTCTTCCTTGAGTCAGGGAGGCTCGACTTCTTGAACTCCACATGCGTGTGTCCAAGTTGAGCTAGAGGAGCCTCCTATTTATCGGAACTTGTTCCTTCCTTCCCCCTGGGATCATAATCTTCTTCCTCATCAGTGGTCCAACCATAACGATCCAAGTCCCCGTAGACCCTGGGGTTAGCAAGGTAATCGGCCACATAGATTTCCCCCTCTGAATCCTGAGAAGACATCTTGCCCTAAATCTGTGGCACAAAACAGGCTCGAAACGAAAACATAGGAAATTTGCGTGATACGAGGGTCAGACCTTTTGGGAGAATATATAATGATTTTTTCCAGACCAGAAGGAGTAATCCGCAAGAAAACGGAGTCCGGGAGACACACGAGGTGGTCACAAGCCCCCTAGGCGCGGCCAGGGGGTGGCCCGCGCGTGGCAGGCTTGTCGCCTCCTCGTGCGCTTTCCGGACTCCTTCAAATTTTTCTATTTTTCTAAAAATTCCAAAACGGAGGAAAAATCCTATTTGGAAAAGTTTTGGAGTCTGTTTACTTACCGAATCACATACCTCTTCGTTTTCTGAGTCTGAAACAGGCTGATAAATATCCCTTAGGTACTCCTCTGGAGTTACAGTATAGCTAATATTGCTTTCAACATTTATGGGACTACCTGAGATATAATGCTTGATTCTCTGCCCATTTGCCACTCTCGGACAATTACCTTTCGTGTTGTTGATCTTGATAGCACTGGAACGATATACTTCCTCAACAATGTAAGGACCTTCCCATTTAGAGAGAAGCTTTCCTGCAAAAAATCTTAAACGAGAATTATATAGCAACACATAATCACCTACATTGAACTCATGCTTTTGTATCCTTTTATCATGCCACCTCTTAACTTTTTCTTTGAACAACTTGGCATTCTCATATGCCTGAGTTCTCCATTCATCAAGCGAGCTAATATCAAATAACCTCTTCTCACCAGCAAGTTTGAAATCAAAGTTGAGCTCTTTGATTGCCCAATAAGCTTTATGCTCTAGCTCAAGAGGTAAATGACATGCTTTACCGTACACCATTTTGTAAGGAGACATGCCCATGGGATTCTTATAGGCAGTTCTATAAGCTCACAGTGCATCATCGAGCTTCTTAGACCAATTCTTTCTAGACCTGTTGAGAGTATTTTGCAGAATTAGTTTAATCTTTCTATTGCTTAGCTCTACTTGACCACTGGACTGAGGGTGATAGGGGGACGCAATTCTATGGTTGACATCGTACTTAGCAAGCGTTTTACGGAAAGCACCATGAATAAAATGTGAACCACCGTTGGTCATTAGATATCTAGGGACTCCAAATCTAGGTAAACTAACTTCTTTAAGCATCCTGATAGAGGTGTTGTGATCAGCACTACTAGTGGGGATAGCTTCTACCCACTTAGTGACGTAATCAACAACAACTAGGATATGAGTATACCTGTTGGATTTTGGAAAAGGTCCCATATAATCAAAGCCCCAAACATCAAATGGTTCAATGACAAATGAATAGTTCATAGGCATTTCCTGACGTTTACTGATATTACCTATTCTTTGACATTCATCACAAGACAAGACAAACTTACGGGCATCCTTGAAGAGAGTGGGCCAATAGAAACCTGATTGCAATACCTTGTGTGCAGTTCTATCTCCCGCATGGTGTCCTCCATAGGCCTCGAAGTGACACTTCTGTAGGATCTGTCCCTGTGCATGTTCAGGAACACAACGTCTAATAACACCATCGACTCCTTCCTTATAAAGGTGAGGATCATCCCAGAAGTAATGTCTCAAATCAAAGAAGAATTTCTTCTTTTGCTGGTATGTGAAACTAGGTGGTATATATTTGGCAACGATATAATTTGCATAATCAGCATACCACGATGCACTACGTGAAGTATTGATGACATTCAATTGCTCATCAGGAAAGCTATCATCAATAGGTTGTGGGTCATCAAGAACATTCTCCAACCTAGACAAGTTATCTGCTACGGGGTTATCAGCACCCTTCCTGTCGACAACATGTAAATCAAATTCTTGTAGCAAGAGAACCCATCTAATGAGTCTAGGTTTAGCGTCTTTCTTCTCCATGAGGTACTTAATAGCAGCATGATCAGTGTGAATAGTGACTTTGGAATCAACTATGTAAGATCTGAACTTTTCACATGCAAACACGACTGCTAAAAATTGCTTTTCAGTAGTAGCATAGTTTCTTTGGGCACTGTCTAGAGTTTTACTAGCATAGTGAACAACATTCAACTTCTTATCAACTCTTTTCCCTAGGACAACACCAACAACATAATCACTAGCATCACACATGATTTCAAAAAGGTAAGTTCCAATCAGGTGGTTGAACAATAGGTGCAGTTATCAAAGCCTTCTTAAGTATTTCGAAGGCTTCCTCACAATCATCGTAAAAAACAAAAGGAATATACTTTTGCAAGAGATTGGTAAGAGGCCTAGAAATCTTAGAGAAGTCTTTAATGAACCTTTTATAGAAACCAGCATGACCAAGGAAACTTCTTATACCTTTGATATCTGTTGGGCATGGCATTTTCTCGATTGCATCAACCTTAGCCTTATCGACTTCAATACCTCTTTCAGAAATTTTATGTCCTAAGATGATACCTTCATTAACCATAAAGTGGCACTTCTCCCAATTCAAGACAAGATTGGTATCTTTACATCTCTACAACACTCGATCAAGGTTGCTGAGGAAAATCATCAAAAGAAGACCCGTAAACGGAGAAGTCGTCCATGAAAACCTCAACAATCTTTTCACAAAAGTCAGAGAATATAGCCAGCATACATCTTTGAAAGGTGGCAGGTGCATTACATAAGCCAAAAGGCATACGTCTATAAGCAAAGGTACCGAAAGGGCAGGTGAAAGTGGTTTCTCCTGATCAGATTGTGCAACTGGTATTTGGGAGAAACCAGAATAACCATCTAGAGAGCAGAAGTGTGTGTGTTTAGACAGTCTTTCTAGCATTTGGTCGATAAAAGGCAAAGGGTAATGATCTTTCCTAGTGGATTTATTCAATTTCCTAAAATCGATCACCATCCTATAGCCAGTAATAATCCTCTGTGGGATCAATTCATCCTTATGATTAGGGACAACGGTAATGCCTCCCTTCTTAGGGACGCAATGCACCGGACTCACCCAATCACTATGAGCAACAGGATAGATAATGCCTGCTTCCAGGAGCTTTAGTATTTCTTTTCTTACTACCTCTTTCATCTTAGGATTTAATCTCTGTTGAGATCAGCAACTGGTTTGGAATCAGGATCGGTTTTAATCTTGTGCTGGCATAGAGTGGGACTAATGCCTTTAAGATCATCAAGAGTATATCCAATAGCAGCATGATGCTTTCTCAGAGTTTTTTGTAACTTCCTTTCTTCATGCTCTGAGAGGCTAGCACTAATTAAAACGGGATATATCTCTTTTTCATCAAGATAAGCATACTTAAGAGTATCATGCAACTGTTTAAGCACGAACACAGGATCACCCTTTGGTGGGGGTGGATCTCCAAGCAGTTCAACACGCAAGTTATTCTTAAGGATAGAACATTGTTCTAAGACGACTCTATCTATCTCATCCCTTTCATCCATGTGCATATCATTTTCATGCTCAAGCAAGTATTACTCTAAGGGATCAGTAGTAGGCACGACAATAGAAGCTAAGGCAATAGTTTCATCCTTACTAGGCAACTCTTTGTCATGAGATTGTCTACCAAACTTGGAGAAATTGAACTCATGTGACACACCTTCAAAGCCAACAGTGATTGTTGGCTTCTCACAGTCAATATGAGCATTGACGGTATTGAGGAAGGGTCTGACAAATATGATGGGACAAAAGCTATCTTGTGTGGTAGCAAGAACGAGGAAATCAACAGGATACTTCGTTTTACCACACAAGACTTCAACATCCCTAACAATTCCCACAGGGCAGATAGTATCTCAATTGGCAAGCTGAATAGTGACATCAATAGGTTCTATCTCAACAGGTGCAATCTCGTCTTTAATTTCATCATATAAGGAGGTATTGCACTAACACTAGCACCCACGTCACATAAACCATGATAACAATGATCTCCTATCTTAACAGAAACAACAGGTGTGCCAACAAGAGGCCTATGTTTGTCTCTAGCGTGTGGTTTAGCAATTCTAGCAGCATGTTCACAGAAGTGAATATCATGGCCATCCACATTGTCAGACAGGAGATCTTTGATAATAGCAATGCTAGGTTCAACTCTAATTTGCTCAGGGGGTGTAGGTGTTCTAATGTAGCCCCTACGTATCACAGTTGAAGCTTTAGAATGATCCTTTATCCTAACAGGGAAAGGTGGTTTCACAATGTAAGCACTGGGAACAATAGGATCATTATAGGCAATGCCTTTCCCTTCAACTAGATTGGGTTTAACTACATTGACTTCTAAGGGAGGATGATATTTAAACCACTTCTCTTTGGGGAGATCAATATGAGCAGAAAATGATTCACACAATGAAGCTACTATCTCAGAGTCAAGTCCATATTTAGTGCTAAAATCACAAAAAGTATTTGTTTCGGGAAAGGATTTAACGCAATCAAACTTGAAATTCATACCTGACTCCTTACCTTCATCAAGCTCCCAATCATTAGAGTTGCATTTAATTCTATCCAATAAATTCCATTTGAAGTCAATATCCCTCTTCATAAAGAACCGGTACAAGAAGTGTCAAGCATGGTGCGATCATCATGAGAAAGCCGAGCATAGAAGTTCTGAATGATAATTTCTCTCAAGATTTCATGGTTGGGGCATGAATATAACATTGATTTAAGTCTCCCCCAAGCTTGGGCGATGCTTTCTCTGTCACGAGGCCAAAAATTATAAATATAATTCCGATCACGATGTACTAGATGCATAGGATAAAACTTTTGATGAAATTCCAATTTCAACCGATTGTAGTTCCATGATCCAGTATCATCACATAGCCTATACCATGTCCACGCCTTATCCCTCAAAGATAAGGGAAAGACCTTCTTCTTGACCTCATCCTCGGGCAAACCTGCAAGCTTAAATAAACCACAAACTTCATCTACATAGATTAGATGCTAATCGGGATGTGATGTTCCATCTCCTGTAAAAGGATTAGCCAGCAGTTTCTCAAGCATACCCGAAGGAAATTCATAGCAAATATTTTCAGTAGGTGCAGCAGGTTGAGGAGAAACTCTTTGTGCTTCCGTTTGAGGTGAAGATACCCCGAACAAGCCCCTCAAAGGATTAGTTTCCATAGTGACAAGTGACAATAAATTTCAGCACACTATATGAATGTTTCCTTACCAAATTGCACTTACCAAAGGCGCTTCACTCCCTGGCAACGGCACCAGAAAAGAGTCTTGATGACCCACAAGTATAGGGGATCTATCGTAGTCCTTTCGATAAGTAGGAGTGTCGAACCCAACGAGGAGCAGAAGGATCTGACAAGTGGTTTTTAGCAAGGTAATATCTGCGAGCACTGAAATTATCGGCAACAAGTAGTTGTGTGGTGATATGATTCGTAGCAAGTAGCAAAAGTAACAACGGTGCAGAAAGGTGGCCCAACCACTTTTGTAGCAAGAATCCGCAACTACGAAAGAAGAATTAAGACAAAGTCTAACCATAGCATTAAACTAGTGGACCCAAATCAGCCCCTTATGAAGCAACGCATAAACTAGGGTTTAAGCTTCTGTCACTCTAGCAACCCATCATCAACTTACTACTTACCAGTGCCTTCCTCTAGGCCCAAATAATGTTGAAGTGTTATGTAGTCGACATTCACATAACACCACTAGAGGAAAAACAACATACAACACATCAAATTATCGAACGAATACCAAATTCACATGACTACTTATAGCAAGACTTATCCCATGTCCTGAGGAACAAAAGTAACTACTCACAAAGCATAATCATATTCGTGACCAGAGAGGTAATGAGTAGTACCAAAGATCTGAACATATAATCTTCCACCAAGTAATCCAACTAGCATCAACTACAAAGAGTAATTAACACTACTAGCAACCTTACAAGTACCAATCAGAGTCCCCTCCGACGAGAGGAGTGTTGGTGATGAAGATGGCGACGATTTCCCCCTCCGGGAGGGAAGTTTCCCTGGCAGGATCGTCCTGACGGAGCTCTAGATTGGTTCTGCTCAAGTTCCGCCTCGTCGCGGCGGCGAATCCTCCGAAAAGCCGCCTCCTGATTTTTTCTGGGACGAAACCCTTCTTGTAGCAAAAGGGGGGAGCCAGAGGGCCAAGTGGGAGCCCACAAGCCCCCTAGGCGCAGTTAGGGCGAGGCCGCGCCTAGCAGGCTTGTGGCCTCCTGCTGGCGCTCCTCTGGTACTTCTTCGGCCCGGTATTTTTTATAAATCCCAAAAAAATCCACGTTGATTTTCACGGCTTTTGGAGTTGCGCAGAATAGGTATCTCAAACTTGCTCCTTTTTCAGGCCAGAATTCCAGCTGCCGGCATTCTCCCTCTTCATGTAAACCTTGCAAAATAAGAGAGAAAAGGCATAAGTATTATACCATGAAGTGTAATAATAGCCCAAAAAGCGATAAATATCAACATGAAAGCATGATGCAAAATGGACGTAGCATGGATATCGTTATTTTCTTACTTCACAGATGATTCGAGTATATACAGGTATATTTACTTGATGAATCACAAGTGTGAAATGATGAAAAGTTCAAGCAATTTCAGAGTGAAGTTGAAGATCGTCGTCACAACAGGATGAAATGTCTATTATGTGATCGTAGAGGTGAATATGTGAGTTACGAGTTTTGTATACATTAAAGACAATGTGTAAATTGTTTCAAAAGTCATGCCGCGTGGAACACCATAGTGTGATGGTGTGTGTGTACGTCATAGTCGTGCCCTATTGGATATGGTGCCTACTATGATGTCTCTTACCGATATGCCACTATCATTTCGGGGTTATGCATTAGAGGCAACCACATTAACTTTAAATAGGGCACCATATAATTCGGTTGAGATAACACAGTATGAACTATGGTTTGGCAAGAAACCTAAACTATCGTTTATTAAAGTTTGCGGTTGCGATGCTTATGTCAAAAGGCTTCAGGCTGATAAGATGGAACCAAAGCGGATAAATGCATCTTCATAGGATACCCAAAGGAAACAGTTGGGTATACCTCCTATCTCAAATCCAAAGAGAAAGTGTTTGTTGCTAAGAACGGGTCATTTATCCAGAAAGAGGTTCTCTCGAAAGAATTGAGTGGGAGGATGGTAGAACTTCATGAGGTTTTTTAACTGTCACTTCAACCAGAGAGTAGCGGGGCGTAGGAAGATGTTCCTGTGGCACCTACACCAATTGAAGAGAAAGCTAATGATGGTGATCATGAAGCTTCAGATCAAGATACTACCAAACTTCATGGGTCGAGAAGGACATGTACCACTCCAGAGTGGTACAGTAATCCAATCTTGGAGGTCATGTTGTTAGACAACAATGAACCTACGAGCTATGGACAAGCGATGGTGGGCCCGAATCCTACAAATGGTTGGAGGCCATGAAATCCGAGATATGATCCATGTATGAAAAACAAATTGTGGACTTTGGAATAACTACTTGATGGTCGTAAGGCTATTAAGTACAAATGGATCTTTAAAAGGAAGACACACGATGTTTGTAAATGTCGCCATTTAGAAAGATCGACTTGTCACAAAGAGGTTTCCGAAAAGTTCAAGGAGTTGACTACGATGAGACTTACTCACACATAGCGATGCTAAAGTCTGCTGGAATTATGTTAGCAGTTACTTTTCAATTATGAAGTCTAGCAGAATGATGTCAAAACATTGTTTCCTTAAGGGTTTCCTTAAGTAAAGGTTTTATGTGATACGACGAGAAGGTTTTGTTGATCCTAAGGATGCAAAAAGGAATGCAAGCTCCAGTGATCCATTTATGGACTAGTGCAAGCATCTCGGAGTTGGAATAAGCGCTTTGATGAGTGATCAAAGCTTTTGGTTTATACAGAGTTTATGAAGAAACTTGTATTTACCAGAAAGTGAGTGGGAGCGCTATAGAATTTCTGATAAGTATATGCAGTTGACATATTGTTGATCGAAAATGATGTAGAATTTTTGGAAAGCATAAAAGGTTGTTTGAAAGGAGTTTTTGAAAGAAAACCTGGATAAATCTACTTCAGATATTGGGCATCATGATCTATAGAGATAGGTCACGATGCTTGAAAAAACTTTCAATAAAGACATACCTTGACAAGATTTTGAAGGAGCTCAAAATGGATCAGTCAAATAAGGAGTTCTTGAATGTATTGTAAGGTGTGACTTTGAGTAAGACTCAATGCCCGGCCATGGTAGAAGATAGAGAAAGGACGAAGGTCATCTATATGCCTTAGTCGTAGGCTCTATAGTATGCCATGATGTGTACCACACCTGATGTGTGCCTTTACATTGGTTTGTCAAGCGGTATAAGAGTGATCTAGGAGTCGATCACTCGACAACGGTCAAAATTATCCTTACTAACTAGAGGATTAAGGAAATGTTTCTCGATTATGGAGGTGGTAAAAGAGTTCGTCGTAAAGGGTTACATCGATGCAAGCTTTGACACCAATCTGGATGACCCTGAGGAGCAAACCGGATTCGTATAGTCGAGCACCATTTGGAATAGTTCCAAGTGAAGCGTGGTCGCATCATCTATAGTGTGCCATAAAGATTTTTAAAGTACACACGGTCTGAATGTTGCAGACCCATTGACTAAAACCTCTCTCACAAGCAAAACATGATCAAACCCTAGAACATAGTGGGTGTTAATCATATGGTGATGTGAACTAGATTATTGACTCTAGTGCAAGTGGGAGATAGTTGGGAATATGCCCTAGAGGAAGTAATAAAATATTTTATTATCATATTTCCTTGTTCATGATAATCGTTTATTATCCATGCTATAATTGTATTGATTGGAAACTCAAATACATATGTGGATACATAGACAACACCGTGTCCCTCGTGAGCCTCTACTAGACTAGCTCGTTGATCGAAGATGGTTAAGGTTTCCTAACCATAGGCATGAGTTTTCATTTGATAATGGGGTCACTTCATTAGTAGAATGATGTGATGGACAAGACCCAACCATAAGCATAACATCTGACCGTATTAGTTTATTGCTACTTGTTTATTCATGCCAATGTATTTGTTCCTATAACCATGAGATCATGCAACTCCCCAACACTGGAGGAATTACTTATGTGTATCAAATGTCACAACATAACTGGGTGACTATAAAAATGCTCTACAGGTATCTCTGAGGGTGTCTGTGGAGTTGGAATGGATCTAGACTGGGATTTGTCACTCCGTACGACGGAGGGGTATCTCGGGGCCCACTCGGTAATGGAACATCACAATAAGCTTGCAAGAAATGTGGCTAAGGATTTAGTCACGGGATCTTGTATTACGAAACGAGTAAAGAGACTTGCCAGTAATGAGATTGAACTAGGTATGGAGATACCACTGATCGAATCTCGCGCAAGTAGCATACCGCTGAATAAAGGGAACTGCATACTAGATTGATTGAATCCTTGGCATCGTGGTTTGACTAATAAAGATCTTTGTGGAATATGTAGGAACCAATATGGGCATCCAGGTCCCGCTATTTTTTATTGACTGGAAAGGTGTCTCGATCATGTCTACATGATTCTCGAACCCGTAGGGTCCGCTCAATTAACGTTCGGTGACACTAGAGTAGTATTGGGATATGTATGTTGCTGATTGAATGTTGATTGGGGTCCCGGATGAGATCTCGGACGTCATGAGGAGCTCTAGAATGGTCCAGGGGTAAAGATTTATAATGGGGAGTGATATTTTGGCTACGAAAAAGTTTCGAGTTTTATCGGTATTGTCTGGGAAACTTCTAGAAGGTTCCAGAGGGTTCTATCGGAGTCCTAAAGGGTCCCTCCAGCCCCTAGGACGTTCATGGGATGTAAGGGGGCGTCCAAGACTTGTTGGGCCAACCCCCAAGGGCCCATGCTACTTGGGGGTAGGAAACCCTAAAGGGGAAGGCACTTAGGAGGTGCCTTGGGGAGGGAGGGTTCCTTCCTCTTGGCCGCCTCCCCCTCCCTTGGAGGAGGGGTTAGGGCTGTGCCCTCCTACTGCCCCTTGACTCCTATAAGTAGTGGAGGGGAGGGGAGGGCTGAACACAAGAAGCCCTCTCCCTTGAGGCCGCCCTCTCCCTTTCGTCTCTCCCGTTCTTCCTCGTTCGTAGTTCCGGAGGCGCTTGGCGAAGCCCTGCTGGCACTGCTCCACCACAATCTCCACCATGCCGTCGTGTTGTTCGAGATCCCATCTACTTCTACGCCCTCGGTTTCTAGATCAAGGAGGCGGACACTTCATGGAGCCGCATGTGTGATGAACGCGGAGGTGTCGTATGATACATCTCCAACGTATCTATAATTTTTTATGGTTTCATGCTATTATCTTGTCAAACTTTGGATGTTTTGCATGCCTTTTATATATTTTTTGGGACTAACATATTAACTCAGTGCCAAGTGGCAGTTCCTATTTTTTCCATGTTTTTGACCCCTTTGAGAGGAGGATTTTGAAAAGAGTCCAAACGGAAGGAAACTGCCAAAAAGATTTTTTCCGGAACAGAAAAAGATCACAGAGCCGGAGAATCAGGGCAGGGGCCCACCAGGGACCCCACAAGCCCTCATGGCGCGGCCGGGGGGGCCGCGGCCCCCTGGCTTGTGGGCTCCCTGAGGCCCCTTTGCCTTAGGTTTTGCGCCTATATATCCCCAAAAAATCCACAAAAAATCAAGAGATCATCGAAAGTACTTTTTCGCCGCCGCAAGCTTCTGTCTCCGCAAGATCCCATCTGGGGCACGTTCTGGTGACCTGCCGGAGGGGGGATTCGGATATGGAGGGCTTCTTCATCAACACCATGACCTCTCCGATGATGCGTGAGTAGTTCACCATAGACCTAAGGGTCCATAGCTAGTAACTAGATGGCTTCTTCTCTCTCTTGGATCTTCAATACAAAGTTCTCCATGATCTTCATGGAGATCTATCAGATGTAATCTTCTTTTGCGGTGTGTTTGTCGAGATCGGATGAATTGTGGATTTATGATCAGATTATCTATGAATCTTATTTGAGTTTCTTCTAATCTCTCTTATGCATGATTTCATATCCTTGAAATTCTCTTCGAGTTGTGGGTTTTGTTTGGCCAACTAGATCTATGATTCTTGCAATGGGAGAATTGCTTGGTTTTGGGTTCATACCGTTCGGTGACCTCACCCAGTGATAGAAGGGGTAGCGAGGCACGCATCATGTTGTTTCCATCAAGGGTAAAAAGTTGGGGTTTTCATCATTGGTTTGAGATTATCCCTCTACATCATGTCATCTTGCTTAAGGTGTTACTCTGTTCGTCAAGAACTCAATACACTAGATGCATGCTGGATAGCGGTCGATGTGTGGAGTAATAGTATTAGATGCAGAAAGTATCGGTCTACTTGTCTCGGACATGATGCCTATATGTATGATCATTGCCTTAGATATCGTCATGACTTTGCGCGGTTCTATCAATTGCTCGACAGTAATTTGTTCACCCACCGTGATATTTGCTATTTTGAGAGAAGCCTCTAGTGAACACTATGGACCCTGAGTATACTCCACACCATATTTCCAGCCTTACACTTTTTACTTCGTTGCACTTTCCGCCTTCAGATCTCACTTTGCAAACAATCTTGAAGGGATTGACAACCTCTTTGAAGCGTTGGGTGCAAGCTCGTTTGTGTTTGCGTAGGTACTCTAGACTTGACGAGACCCTCCTACTGGATCGATACCTTGGTTCTCAAACTGAGGGAAATACTTACTGCTCCTTTGCTACATCACCCTTTCCTCTTCAAGGGAACAACCAACGCAAGCAAGTCTCCGTCAACGTTTCAATTTCTGACGCTGTTGTTTGAGAAGTAGCAAGAAGGATTTCTGGCGCCGTTCCGGGGAGGAAGATCAAGTCAAGAACTCATCCAAGTAAGTGTCGCAAACTCATCTCGTGCATTTACTTTGTTTGCGAGTTGCCCCTCGTTTTCCTCTCCCCCACTTCACCAATTCGCCTTTTCGTTTGCCTTTTTTGTTTGCCTTTTTCGTTCGCCTTTTCGTTTGCCCTTCTCTCTCGCTTGTTCTCTGTTCGTTTGTGTGGGATAGTCTATCCTCATGGCTAGATCCACCACTTCGAACGATACTCCCGAGAACGAAGTCCTCAATTTCAAACAAATTGACGAAGAAAACTTAAAGTACGCTTGGTATAGGATTTGCAATGCTCAGAGTAGATCTACTCATAAGCAATCCACTACCGTCCTGCTGCGCAGTTTTTACGTGGGTGTTTCTCCTTGGAATAGGTATATTCTTGACACCATCATAGGTGGAAATTTCTTGGGTAGCCATACCGTTGATTCTTACGGAGCTGTAATAAATTTGGTAGGCTCACCCCCACTCATGGTTAATGGAACTACCTTAACTCTGGAACATGTGATGCGTAGGCTGGACGTCATTGAAAATAAAGTTGCCACGATTGAACTCATTGAGAATTTGGATAAAAGATCCATAATCAAATCACTCAGTATGGATCCAAGGTGGGAATGGTTTTGAAAAATCTAAAGGAGAAGGAACCCACAGTTAACGAAAAACTAGGTCATGATTCCGCTAGGATTGGCAAACTAGAGGATGTTATAACCAACTTGGGTTCCGCTTTTGCCGCTGTGCAGAATACTCCAAATTTTGCCCACAATAAAATCACCAAGTCTGTTTTTGTTCCTAAAAGTAGTGGTGAATCATCGAGCAAGAAAGATGAAAACCTTAAGATGATGGGTGATCATGCTACTTATGGTTTGAGCACCAAAGACGACGATACGTGATTCTATCGCTTTTATGCCTAGCTAAGGGCGTTAAACAATAGCGCTTGTTGGGAGGAAACCCAACGAATTTATATTTTTATTTCTGTTTTGTTGCGTCCACACCAACATAATTCTGTTGTGATTGTGTTTTTTGTGTTTCTTTTTGTGTTTGAGCCTAGCAAAACCTTTATGACTAGTCTTGGTAATGGTTGTTTGATCCTGCTGGAAAAAGACAGAAACTTTTTGCTCACGAGATGATTTTTTATTTTTATTCAGAAATAGCTTTTGAGTTTATTATTTTTTCTGCTGGTTGATATTCCTTTTTCCCACGTAGTCGTAATTTTTCATATTTTTTGAGGTACCAGAAGTATACGAAGTATACAGATTTCTACAGACTGGTCTATTTTTTATAGATTATGTTTTTGTTGCGTTGGTTGCTTGTTTTGATGAAACTATGGTTAGTATCGGGGGGTACTAGCCATGGAAAAGTAAGAATATAGTATCCCAACACCAATATATATATAATTCAAGTTTGCTACAGTACCAAAAGAAGTGGTAGTTCGTTTTCTTGTTCTAATGTTATCACGAGTTTCTGTTTAAGTTTTGTGTTGTGAAGTTTTCAAGTTTTGGGTGATGTTCTCATGGACAAAGAGATAACGTGTGGAAAGAGCTCAAGCTTGGGGATGCCCAAGGCATCCCAAGCCAAATTCAAGGACACCAAAAAGCCTAAGCTTGGGGATGCCCCGGGAAGGCATCCCCTCTTTCGTCTTCAATCCATCGGAAACATTACTTAGAGCTATATTTTTATTCACCACATGATATGTGTTTTGCTTGGAGCGTCTTGTATCTTAGGAGTCTTTTCCTTTTGTTGTGCCACAATCATCCTTGCTGCACACCTTTTTGAGAGAGAGAGACATGCACTCATCATGATTTTGCTAGAATGTTCATAGTGCTTCACTTATATCTTTTGAGCTAGATACTTTTGCTCATTGTGCTTTGCTACTCCGACAACAGACCTTCCCTCGTAACGGCACCAGGAATCCTGCTGCTACGGCTACGCCTATAGGGACTTCCTTGGAAAATATGCAAAGGTTTTCCCCGCGGCCTTGGAGCCTTGCGTTGGTGTTCCCTTGAAGAGGAAAGGGTGATGTAGCACAACGGTGGTAAGTATTTCCCTCAGTTTGAGAACCAAGGTATCGATCCAGTGGGAGGATCGTGTCAAGTCACAAGTACCTGCACAAACACAAAGAGCTTGCACCCAACGCTATGAAGGGGTTGTCAATCCCTTATAGATTGTTTGCAAAGTGAGACTGAAAGCAAAAAAGGAAAACAAAGCAAAGTAAAAGTGAAAGAGGAGAAGATAGTTGTGAATAGACCCGGGGGCCGTAGTGTTCACTAGTGGCTTCCCTCATGAAAGCAAGTAGACGGTGGGTGAATGAATTACTGTCGAGCAATTGATAGAACCGTGCAAAGTCGTGACGTTATCTATGGCAATGATTATATCTATAGGCATCACGTCCAAAACAAGTAGACCGATACTTTCTCCATCTACTACTATTACTCAACACGTCGACCGCTATCCAGCATGCATCTAATGTATTAAGTTCAAAGGAACAGAGTAACTCCTTAAGCAAGATAACATGATGTAGATGGACAATCTCAAATCTATGATGAAAGCCCATCTTGTTATCCTTGATGGCAACAACACGATCCGTTCCTTGCTGCCCCTTCTGTCACTGGGAAAGGTCACCGCACAGTATGAACCCAAAACCGACACTTCTCCCATTGCAAGAATCATAGATCTAGTTGGCCAAAGAAAACCCAAGACTCGGAGAGACTTACAAGGATATCAAATCATGCATATAAGAAATCAGCAAACACTCAAATATAATTCATAGATAATCTGATCAGAAATCCACAATTCATCGGATCTCGACAAACACACCACCAAAGAGGATTACATCAGATAGATCTCCATGAAGATCATGGAGAACTTTGTATTGAAGATCCAAGAGAGAGAAGAAGCCATCTAGCTACTAACTACGGACCCGTAGGTCTGAAGTGGACTACTCACGAGTCATTGCAGAGGCGATGATGTTGATGTAGAAGCCCTCCAACTGCAAAGTCCCCTCCGGCAGGGCACCGGGAAGGGTCTTCAGATGAGATCTCCCGGAAACGGAAGCTTGCAGCGGCGGAAAAGTGTTTTCGTGGATGCCCTGATTTTTTCTGGGATTTTAGGGAATATATAGGCGAAAGAGCTAGGGCAGGGGAGCTCCAGGGGGGCCACAAGCCTGGTAGCCGCCGCCCCCTGGTGGCGGCTACAGGGCTTGTGGGCTCCCTGTGGCTCTCCTGCCTTGGCCCTCAAGTCCCCCGATCTTCTTCTGTTGTGGAAAAAAATATTTCGGGGATTTTATTCCGTTTGGACTCCGTTCCAAAAAACAGATCTAAAAAGAGTCAAAAACACAGAAAAAACAGGAACTGGCACTTGGCACTGAATTAATAAGTTAGTCCCAAAAAAGATATAAAAGGTATATAAAACATCCAAAGTTGACAAGATAACAACGCGAAACCATCAAAAATTATAGATACGTTTGAGACGTATCAAGCATCCCCAAGCTTAACTCCTGCTCATCCTCGAGTAGCGAAGTGATAAAGAAAGAATTTTTTATGCTTTCATGCTACCTAGCATAGATGTTCTTTGTAACTCCTCTTATGTGACATGAATGTTCAGATTGATTATATTCAAAACAATAGTTTGCTATTGATGTGGAGACAATAGTACTTCAAGCAAACTAGCAAGATAATCATGAACTTTCAAAATAACAAGGCCAAAAGAAAGTTATCCCTACAAAATCATATAGTCTGGCTATGCTCCATCATCCTTTCACAACGAATTTAAATCATGCACAACCTCGATATTGGCCAAGTAATTGTTTTCACACTTTTACTTTCTCAAGCTTTTTCAACTCTCACGCAATACATGAGCGTGAGCCATGGTTTTAGCACTATAGGTGGAATGGAGTGTGGTGGAGGTTGCAAGACAAACAAGGAGAAGATGGTCACATTAACTAGGCATATCAATGAGCTATGGAGATGCTCATCAATACATATCAATGTGAATGAGTAGGGATTGCCATACAAATGATGGACTAGAGCTAAGACTATGTGAAAGCTCTTAAAGAAAACTAGTGGGTGTGCATCCAACTTGCTTGCTCACGAAGACCTAAGGCAATTTTGAGGAAGCCTATCATTGGAATATACAAGCCAAGTTATATAATGAAATTTTCCCACTAGCTATATGGTGGTGACAAAACGAGAGACTCTCGATCACGAAGATCATGATGCTTAATAAGCACAAGTGTGAAAGGAGAGTAGCATTGTCCCTTCCCTCTTTTTCTCTCATTATTTTTTTGTGGGCTCTTTGGCCTCTCTTTTTTTCTTTTTTTTGGTGGGCATCTTTGGCCTATTTTTGTAAATGGGCTTTGTTGGCCTCTTTTATTTCCTCACATGGGACAATGCTCCATCAATGATGATCATCACACTTACAACTCAAAACTTAGAGCAACGATGACTCTATATGGAATGCCTTCGGTAGTGTACCGTTACAATGATCTAGCATGGCATGGACGTCAATGGAAACATGATGCAATGGCAATGTAGAAGTGGTGGCACATGTCATGGTGGTAGTTGCATGGCAATGTATCTCGGAATAGCTTTCAGAAAGCCATAGTAGGTAGGTATGGTGGTTGTTTTGAAGGAGGCTAATGCTGGGTTTTGTGCACCGGCGAAAGTTGCACGGCCCTAAAGAAGATAATGATGGTGGAAGGTGAAAGTGCATATAAACCATGGACTCAACATTAGTCACGAAGAACTCATATACTTGTTGCAAAAGTTTTAGTAGTAATCGAAACAAAGCATTCAACGCATACTCATAGGGGAAGGGTTGGTAGGTATAATCCATCGCGGATCCCGACCGCCACACAAAGGATGACAATCAACAGACTAATCATGCTCAGACTTCATCACATAGCGGTTCACCATACGTGAATGCTATGGGAATCACTAACTTCAACACAAGTATTTCTAGACCCACAACACCTTACTAGCATAACTTCAATATTACCACAACCACAACTCAAAACTAATTGAGATGAATCAAACTTCTCTAACTACTCAATGCACATGAAGGTGGAAGTTTTCATATCCCTTTGGATAACTACCCCTTTTGAGACTACTTTCATAGCATAGGCCAACTACCAAGCCACGCACCGCTGTGCTCTAAAAGATATAAGTGAAGCACGTAGAGCAAAATCAACTATCTTAAAAGATATAAGTGAAGCACATGTGAGCTGAATTGTCTAACCAAAGGATATAAGTGAAGCTCGACAAAATCACGGTGAGTGCATGTCTCTCTCTCTAGGTGTGCAGCAAGGAGGATTGTGACACAACAAAAATAAAAGACTCCTACGATACAAGACGCTCCAAGCAAAACACATAACATGTGGTGAATAAAAATATAGCCCCAAGTAATGTTATTGATGGATTGAAGATGAAAGAGGGGATTCTTTCCCGGGGCATCCCCAAGCTTAGGCTTTTACGGCATCCTTGAATCAACTTGGGGTGCCTTGGGCATCCCCAAGCTTGAGCTCTAGACACTCTTTATCTCTTTGCCCATAAGAACTTCACCCAAAACTTGAAAAGTTCACAACACCAAACTTAAACAGAAACTCGTGATAACATTAGTATAAGAAAGCAAACCACCACTTCCTTAGGTACTGTAGCAAACTTAAATTTTTCTTATGTTGATGTTGGGTTACTGTATTTTCAATCTTCCATGGCTAATACCCCCCGATACTATCCATATTTTCATCAAAATAAGCAACCAACTCAACAAAAACAGAATCTGTTAACAGCAGACCAGTCTGTAGCAATCTGTATACTTCGTATACTTATGGTACTTCCAAAATTCTGAAAAATTACAATGGTCTGAAGAATTTGCGTAGCAATCAGCAGAAAAAAGAATCAACTCAAAAGCTCTTACATAAAAAAAATTCTTTTCGTGAGCAGAAAGTTTTTGTCTTTTCCAGCATGACCAAACGATCATCCCCAAGACTAATCATAACGGTTTTGCTTGGCACAAACGCAAAAAGAAACACAAAAAGCACAAACCTAACAGAATTATGAAAGTGTGGAAAACACAAAACAGAAAGAAAAAGGATAGGTTCGTTGGGTTTCCTCCCAACAAGCGCCATTGTTTAACGCCCTTAGCTAGGCATAAGGTGATGGAATCACGTATAGTCATGTTTGGTGCTCAAACCATAAGTAGCCCACATCATAGATTCATAAGGCAATCTTATTTTCTTTCTAGGAAAATGCTCCATGCCCTTCTTTAGAGGAAATTGAAATATAATATTCCCTTCCTTCATATCGATGCTAGCACCAATAGTCCTTAGGAAAGGTCTACCAAGAATAATAGGACATGAAGGATTGCAAGCTATGTCAAGTACAATGAAATCCACGGGTACATAGTTCTTATTTGCGACAATACGAACATCATCGATCCTTCCCATGGGTGTCTTGACAGTAGAATCCGCAAGATGCAAATTAAGAGAACACTCTTCAATCTCATGAAAACCAAGAATATCACATAAAGACTTTGGAATCGCGGAAACACTAGCACCCAAATCACACAAAGCATTGCATTCATAGTTTTTGATTTTGATTTTGATAGTACGTTCCCACTCATCATGAAGTTTTCTCGGTATAGAGACTTCTAATTCGAGTTTCTCTTCAAGAGATTTCATCATAGCATCTACGATATGTGCGGTAAAGGCTTTGCTTTGGCTATAAGCATGTGGAGAGTTTGCAATGGATTGCATCAAAGAAATGAATTCAAACACGGAGCAACTATCATAATTGAATTCCTTGAAATCCAAAGTGGGAGTTTCATTACTACCCAATATTTTGATTTCTTCTACTCCACTCTCCACACCTTTATCGTCAAGATAGGTGGACTCTGTATCATTGGGGCGTTTTTCAACCAAAGTGGATTCATGTCCAACCCCTTCATCAATAGGTTTGACACGCGAAAACAAAGATTCAAGAGGAGTCACACCAAGCACTTTAAGATCTTCGTGATTTGCATCACTAGAACGCACCCTTTTAAACCATTCATGCCTAGCGCGAATTTGGATGGTTCTTTCTTTGCTCTCATTCATGGAGACACGCATAGCTTTTAAAGTTTCATCCAAGTTGACCTTGGGAGGAGCACATCTAACTTTCAAAGCATCAATATCACAAGACATCCTATCAACGCTCTTAGCCAAATTGTCTATTTTGAGTAGTTTTTCCTCTATGGACGCATTGCAAATCTTTTGAGAGTTGATCAACTCTTTGATATTACTCTCTAAATCAGAGGGTAATTTGTTGTGATTTACATAAGTGTTGTTGTAGGAATTGAAATAATTGTTAGAGGAGTTACTAGGAAAAGGCCTAGGAACATAGTTTCCTCTAAAAGCATTGTTGTTGCCAAAACTGTTCCTACCAACAAAATTAACGTCCAAACTAGTGTTGCTACTCTCAGTCAAGGAAGATAGTGGCATGTCATTAGGATCTAAAGGAGCATTTCTACTAGCAACCAAATTCATCAAATCGTCCATCTTAGCACTAAGCGAGTTAATCTCTTCTATAGCGTGTACCTTTTTGCTAGCAGGTGACCTTTCAGTGTGCCACTGAGAGTAGTTGGTCATGATATTGTCTAGGACTTTTGTAGCGTCTCCTAACGTGATTTCCATGAACGTTCCACCTGAAGCGGAGTCCAAGATATTGCAAGAAGAAAAATTCAAATCAGCGTAAAAGATTTGTATAATCATCCACAAGCTCAAGCCATGAGCGGGACAATTTCTAATCATTAACTTCATCCTCTCCCAAGATTGTGCAACGTGTTCATGATCAAGTTGCTTGAAATTCATGATATCATTACGTAGAGAAATAATCTTAGCTGGCGGAAAATACATGGATATGTACGCATCTTTGCACTTATCCCAAGAATCGATACTATTTTTAGGCAAAGAAGAAAACCAAGTTTTTGCGCGATCTCGCAACGAGAAAGGAAAAAAGCTTTGACTTAATCACGTCATTATCCACATCTCTTTTCTTTTGCATATCGCAAATTTCAATGAATGTATGGAGATGGGATGCGACATCTTCACTAGGAAGGCCAGAGAATTGCTCTTTCATAACAAGATTCAGCAAGGCAGCGTTGATTTCATACGATTCCGCACTAGTGGCGGGAGCAATCGAGTACTAATAAAATCATTATTATTGGTACTCGAGAAGTCGCAAAGTTTGGTGTTTTCAGCCATGATGACTTCAACAAACCAACAAGAACACAAGCAAGCAAGAAAACTGGCAATGGAAAATGGCAAAAAGGCAAAAGAGAAAGGCAAGGGAAAACGGCAAAAAGGCAAAGGAGAAAGGCAAATGAAAACGACAAATGTGAAGTGGGGGAGAGGAAAACGAGGGGCAAGTGGCAAAAAAGGTAAATGCAAGAGATGAGTTTGTGACACCTACTTGGATAGATCTTGACTTGATCTCTCCTCCCCGTGCCAGAAATCGGTACGTTGACGAGAGACTATTCTTGACTTGATCCTCCTCCCCGGCAACGGCACCAGAAATCCTTCTGATACTGCGACAACAGACCTTCCCTGGTAACAGCGCCAGGAATCCTGCTGCTACGGCTACGCCTATAGGGACTTCCTTGGAAAATATGCAAAGGTTTTCCCCGCGGCCTTAGAGCCTTGCATTGGTGTTCCCTTGAAGAGGAAAGGGTGATGTAGCACAGCGACGGTAAGTATTTCCCTCAGTTTCAGAACCAAGGTATCGATCCTGTGGGAGGATCGCGTCAAGTCACAAGTACCTGCACAAACACAAAGAGCTTGCACCCAACGCTATGAAGGGGTTGTCAATCCCTTATAGATTGTTTGCAAAGTGAGAACTGAAAGCAAAAAGGAAAACAAAGCAAAGTGTGAAAGTGGAGACGATAGTTGTGAATAGATCCGGGGGCCGTAGTGTTCACTAGTGGCTTCTCTCATGAAAGCAAGTAGACGGTGGGTGAACGAATTACTATCGAGCAATTCATAGAACTACGCAAAGTCATGACGTTATCTATGGCAATGATTATATCTATAGGCATCACGTCCAAAACAAGTAGACCGATACTTTCTGCATCTACTACTATTACTCCACACGTCGACCGCTATCCAGCATGCATCTAGTGTATTAAGTTCAAAGGAACAGAGTAACGCCTTAAGCAAGATGACATCATGTAGATGGACAATCTCAAATCTATGATGAAAGCCCATCTTGTTACCCTTGATGGCAACAACATGATGCGTGCCTTGCTGCCCCTTCTGTCACTGGGAAAGGTCACCGCACGGTATGAACCCAAAACCAAGCACTTCTCCCATTGCAAGAATAATAGATCTAGTTGGCCAAACAATACCCAAGACTCGAAGAAACTTACAAGGATATCAAATCATGCATATAAGAAATCAGCAAAGACGCAAATATAATTCATAGATAATCTGATCACAAATCCACAATTCATCGGATCTCGACAAACACACCGCCAAAGAGGATTACATCGAATAGATTTCCATGAAGATCATGGAGAACTTTGTATTGAAGATACAAGAGAGAGAAGAAGCCATCTAGCTACTAACTACGGACCCGTAGGTCTGAACTGGACTACTCACGAGTCATTGGAGAGGCGATGATGTTGATGTAGAAGCCCTCCAACTCCAAGGTCCCCACCGGCAGGGCACCGGGAAGGGCCTCTAGATGAGATCTCATGGAAACAGAATCTTGCGGCTGCGGAAAAGTGTTTTCATGGATGCCCTGATTTTTCTCGGATTTTAGGGAATATATAGGTGAAAGAGCTAGGGCAGGGGAGCTCTAGGGGGGCACAAGCCTGGTAGCCGCCGCCCCCTGGTGGCGGCTACAGGGCTTGTGGGCTCCCTGTGGCTCTCCTGCATTGGCCCTCAAGTCCCCCAATCTTCTTCTGTTCTGGAACAAATTATTTCGGGGATTTTATTCCATTTGGACTCCATTCCAAAATCAGATCTGAAAAGAGTCAAAAACATAGAAAAAACAGGAACTCGCACTTGGCACTGAATTAATAAGTTAGTCCCAAAAAAGATATAAAAGGTATATAAAACATCCAAAGTTGACAAGATAACAACATGAAACCATCAAAAATTATAGATACGTTTGAGACGCATCATGCTTCACTTATATCTTTTAGAGCACGGCGGTGCGTGACTTGGTAGTTGGCTAATGCTATGAAAAGTAGTCCCAAAGGTGATAGGTACCCAAAGAGGATGCGAAAACCTCCATCTTCATGTGCATTGAGTAGAAAGAGAAGTCTTGATTCCTCTCAATTTGTTTTGAGACGTGGATTCGGTAATATTAAGAGCTATGTTAGTAGGGTGTTGTGAATCTAGAAATACTTGTGTTGAAGTTAGTGATTCCCATAGCATGCACGTATGGTGAACGCTATGTTAGGAAGTCGGAGCATAATTGATCTATTGATTGTCATCCTTTGTGTTGAGGTCGGGATCGCGCGATGGTTAACACCTACCAACCCTTCCCCTAGGAGTATGCGTTTAGCACTTTGTTTCGATTACTAATTAAAACTTTTGCAACAAGTATGTGATTTCTTCATGACTAATGTGAGTCCATGGTATAGATGCACTTTCACCTTCCACCATTGGTAGCCTCTCTAGTGTCGTGCAATTCTCGCCTGTGCACAAACCCACCATATGCCTTCCTCAAAACAGCCACCATACCTACCCACTATGGCATTTTCGTAGCCATTCCGAGATATATTGCCATGCAACTCCCACCGTTCCGTCTCCTGACTTGTGCCATCACTCTCATATTGCCATTGCATGATCGTAAGATAGCTAGCGAGATGTTTCAACGTCATACGCCATGCTAGATCGTTGCACATCCCGGTACACTGCCGGAGGCATTTCCTATAGAGTCATCATCATTTTGAGCTTTGAGCTATGAGTAAATTAAAGTGTGATAATCATCATTATTACAACATTGTCCCATGTGAGGAACTATAAAAAAATAGGCCAAAGAGCCCAAAAATAAAAAAGAGAAAAAAAGAGGCCCAAGAGCCCAAATTAAAAAAAGGGAGAAAAAGAGAGAAGGGACAATGCTACTATCCTTTTCCACTCTTGTGCTTCATAATAGCACCATGTCCTTCATGATTGAGAGCTTCTTGCTTTATCACTACTATATGCTAGTGGGAATCTTCATTATATAATCTGGCTTGTATATTCCAATGATGGGCTTCCTCAAAATTTCCCTAGGTCTTTGTGAGCAAGCAAGTTGGATGCACACCCACTAGTTCTCCTTTTGAGCTTTCACATACTTATAGCTCTAGTGCATCTCTTGTATGGCAATCCCTACTCATTCACATTGATATCTATTAATGGGCATCTCCATAGCCCTTTGATACGCCGAGTCAATGTGACCATCTCCTCTTTTTTGTCTCATAACCACCACCACACTCTATTCCACTTATAGTGCTATATCCATGGCTCACGCTCATGTATTGCGTGATAGTTATAAAAAGTTTGAGAAAGTACGAGTGCGAAAACAATTACTTGGCCAATACAGGGGTTGTGCATGACTTGCATTAGTTGTGTGAGGATGATGGAGCATAGCCAGACTATATGATTTTGTAGGGATAACTTTCCTTGGCCTTGTTATTTTGAAAGTTCATGATTACCTTGTTAGTTTGCTTGAAGTATTATTGTTTTCATGTCAATAGCAAACTGTTGTTTTGAATCTTACGGATCTGAACATTCATGTCACGTGAAAGAAGTTGCAAAGGACAACTATGCTAGGTAGCATTCCACATCAAAAATTCATTATTTATCACTTCCCTACTCGAGGACGAGCAAGAGTTAAGCTTGGGGATGCTTGATACGTCTCCAACGTATCTATAATTTTTGATGGTTTCATGCTATTATCTTGTCAAACTTTGGATGTTTTGCATGCCTTTTATATATTTTTGGGACTAACTTATTAACTCAGTGCCAAGTGCGAGTTCCTGTTTTTTCCATGTTTTTGACCCCTTTCATAGGAGTGTTTTGAACGGAGTCCAAACGGAAGGAAACTGCCAAAAAGATTTTTTCCGAATAGAAAAAGATCGGAGAGCCGAAGAATCAGGGCAGGGGCCCACCAGGGACCCCACAAGCCCTCATGGCCCGGCTAGGGGGGCCGCGGCCCCCTGGCTTGTGGGCTCCCTAAGGCCCCTTTGCCCTAGGTTTTGCGCCTGTATATTCCCAAAAATTCCACAAAAAATCAGGAGATCATCGAGAGTACTTTTCCGCCGTGGCAAGCTTCTGTCTCCGCAAGATCCCATCTAGGGCACGTTCTGGTGCCCTACCGGAGGGGGGATTCGGATACAGAGGGCTTCTTCATCAACACCATTAAACCCAAATCCATGTTTCAACAGTCCACCATACCTACCTATGGATTGAGTAAGATCCTTCAAGTAAGTTGTCATCGGTGCACAAAGCAATTAAAATTGCTTCTAAACATTTTTTATCATTTAGAGTAAGGGAAATTAAGCATTTTACAAACTTGTGATGGCGATAATAGAAGCAACAGACTACATAATAAAGGTTTCCATCACAACGGGCAATATAACGTGGCATTCCTTCGCAATAAGAGATTTAGCATACAACCAAAAAGCGCATCACAACCTCTCCTTCCCTCTGTGAAGGGCCTATATTTTACCTTTATATATTTACTTTTATGAAAGAGTAAAAGTATTTTACTCTACTTCCCTTATCTTCTCTTTGGCAAGCATAATGTGGTGGGGAAAGATCTAAACATACATATCCAACTGAATATGGGCGGTCATGAGTTATTATTGTTGACATCACCCTTCAGGTGAATACGTTAGGAAGCAACACTATAAGCCCCTGTCTTTCTATGTGTCCGGTTGAAACCTTTTGCTCATATGTATGTGGTGAGTGTTAGAAATCATAGAAGACTAAATGATGGTTGAGTATGTAGACTGGCTTAAAAGCTCCGATATGTGACCCTTCCTGAAAATATGATGACTTGTGTTGCAGAGTTGACTGAGAACATTTTTTGTTAGTTTCCAATAGAATTCATGCTTCATACTTTAATGTTGTGATGAATTGCTACTTGTTTATAAGAAGGCTTTATGATAAAATTTATATGATCAAAATGCTGAGATGAAGTATTTTATAAAGTTTCATTTGTTGTTTTAATAATGCACATCATGCTGCTATGTCCGTATTTTGTTTTTATCGACACCTTCTCTCAAAGCATGTGGTCATGATTTACGTTATCGGCTTTCGCTTGAGGACAAGCAAGATCTCAGATTGGGGGAGTTGATACGTCCATTTTGCATCATGTTTTCTCACTGTTATTTATGGTGTTTTTATGCATTTTACCACTTGGTGGAGTAATTATAATGCCTTTTATCTCATAATATGCAAGGTTTACATCAAATGGGGGAATACCGGCACATGGAATTCTAGACCTGAGAAAGCTACGTCACAGATACCTATTCTCACATCTCCAATTGGGATAAAAAATTACGGAGATTTATTTTATAAAAAATAAAAAATACTAGAGCGAAGAAGTACCGGAGGGGGCCATCGGGCGGCCACTAGACACGAGAGCACGCCAGGCACCGCTCGCGTGGCCTGATGTCTAGTGGGCCACCTGGCCGACCTGTGGCGATCATCTTATTGTATAAATTCTCCTTCACCCTAAAAAATTTAAGGAGATGACTTTCAGGACGAAATCGGAGGGCGAAATCGAGGCCATCGTCGTCACCAACAATCCTCTCATCTTGGAGCGGCCCATCTTCATCAGCACCATATCCTCTCAAAACCCTAGTTCATCTCTTGTACTCAATCTTGTACCAGAACCTCGGATTGGTACCTCGGGTGTGTCTAGTAGTGTTAATTACATCTTGTAGTTGATGCTTTATGGTTTATTTGGTGGAAGATCATATGTTTAGATTCATTATCCTATATAATACCTCTCTGATCATGAACATGTTTATCACTTGCAAGTAGTTACTTTTGTTCTTAGGGCCACACGAGAAATCATGTTGCAAGTAGTCATGTGAAATTGATATTTTGATGATATAAATGTTTGATTCCCTTAGTAGTGTTATGTGAACATCGACTACATAACACTTCACTCTATTTTGGGCCTAAGGGAATGCATTGTGGAGTAGTAATCAGAGGGTGACACAAACATAAACCCCAGTCTATGCACTACTTCGTAAGGGGCTGATTTGGATCCCCATGTTTAATGTTATGGTTCGAATTTATTCTTAATACTTTTATCATAGTTGCGGATAACCAAACATGACGAAAGTTACTACATGAAATTCCCTTGTGCACTCAAGAACGCTTTGCCTATTATAAGAAATTGTTCTGGCCTATCCTTTGCCACAAAAGTATTGGGCTACCTTGTTGCACCCATTGTTACCATTGCTACTTGTCACTTGTTACATTTACCTTGCTATGAAACAACTTGTTACCGCTATTTTAGTGCTTGAAGAAATTACCTTGCTGAAAACTGCTTGTCATTTCCTTCCACTCCTTGTTGTGTTCGACACTCTTACTTATTGAAAGGACTATGATTGGCCCCCTATACTTGTGGGTCATCCGTTATCAAGACCTTTTTCTCAAACCGTTGCCGCGGATCAATAGCATATTGGTTGACATTCTCGTGTGTGCTTGTTTTCTTTATCACTAAGTAATTTTATTTTATGTTCTAAGTTGTTTTATACCTTTAGTTATGGATATGGAACACAAAATACCAAAAAAAAGGTGTACTTTCTGCTCATGGAGATGGTGAACCTCCTATAACCCTCGATGTTGGCTATGTGGAAAACATTAAATAGTACTTTGATAATCCTGAGAAATCCCCATTCAAGTTGATAATGGGAGACACGCTGGATCAACATGAGTACTTCAGGGATTATTCTTGTCGTAAAAGGGAAACTGTTATGCGATCAAATTAAAATATTGCGTTGGTATGCTTCAAATTTATGCTTGAGATTTGATAATACTTGTTGCTATAAGATTAAGGGTCTCCACCTTCCCTTTAAATGTGAATTTAATGATAATGAAACCTTGTCTTCTTATGCTTGTGGTATATATGATTACTATGATGTGGAACAAATACAAGAATTTATTACTTTTAATGGTGCTTACAAAATTGAATCGTTCTCTGAAAAGTATGATAACAATGATGATGCTATTTATAGACCTGGAAATTTTTCTATACCTAAATATTTGTATGAGAATTATGAATACAATTTTGATATTTATGAATTTATTGAGAGAATGTCTCCTGCCTTGGAAGAGATTAATATTTTGCACAAATCTCTGGAAGAATAAATTGTTGAACCTGTGAGCTTATTAGATGAAAAATATGAGGAGGAGAGCGAAGAACAAAAGGAAGAAGAGTGGATTAGCTACACGTCTACACCTTCTAATGAGAGTAACTCTTCAAGCCATACATTATTTAATTTCTCTTCATGCTTACCGAAGGATGAATGCTATTATCCCTTGGATTCGTTTGAAATATCCCTTTTCGATGAAATTGATGCTTTCTATGCTTGTGGCCATGACGCCAATATGAATTATGCTTATGGAGATGAAGTTGTTATAGTTACTTTTGTTAAGCATGAAATTGTTGCTATTGCACCCACACATGCTATTCCTATTGTCTTTTTGAATTCTCCCAACTACACCATATCGAAGAAGTTTTCACTTACTAAGGATTATATTAATGGGTTGTGTTTTACCATTACACATGATAGATTTTATGAATACAATATGCATGTGCTTGCTTCTACTACTTGCAATTATTATGGGAGAGGAACCAAATCTTCACCTCTCTATGTTTCCAATACGATAAAATTGCAAGAAACTACGTATGCTATGTATTGGCCTTTACTTTACATGAATGAATTGCACTTTTATGACATGCCAATGCATAAGAAGAGAGTTAGAATTCGTTGTCGCATAATATATATCACTTTTTGCTCACTACATAGTTACAAATCATTGCTAATTAAAACTAGCTTTGATAGACCTTGGGATCCGGGTGGATCAATTACTTGAGCACTATATGCCTAGCTTAATGGATTTAAAGAAAGCGCTCCCAAGGAGACAACCGAGAAGTTTTAGAGTGTCATTTTATTATTTTGTGTGATTTTAAAATAATTAAAAAAAGTGGGTAATCTAAAACCTTTTCAAAAGAAGTGAAAGTGAGAAAAATGAGCACTGTTGAAGTGAATGTCCATGGAAACTTTGTGATACAGAAACTTGATTACAGAAACTTTTCAACAAAACTAATTATACCCTTGTGCAAATCCATTGTATAATAAAATTAATGTGCCAAGATTTACCTTTAGGATGCTTAAATTGCTTGTTTGATTTGTGTTGTAGTGTTTGATATTTCCTATTTCACTGGAATGTTAAAAAATTCCGAAACTTTAACAAAACAGTTTTATACACATGTTTTAGCAGGTCCTATTTTTCATCATTTTATGAGTTACATAAGTATACGTTTCATGTGCATATATCCAGACTGTCCTGTTTTTCATAGATTGCTGTTATAGTTGCTTTGTGTGCTTATGTTTGAATTCTTGTTGAGCCCCATTGACTTGGGAGCCATAGAATTGTGATATCATACATTAGGTAATATTGGATTATAATTATACAATAATATTATGGAAGACATGATGTATTTCATGTTATATGAATTAACCTCTCTAATGAAAGTTATGTTAAGTTTTGTGCGGTTGAAGTGTCCTAAGATCGAGGAGGTATGTGAAGAATAAGGACCAACAAGAGTTCAAGCTTGTATATTCCAAAGGCACCACAAGTAAATATTCAAGGAGACTCAAGCGCCTAAGCTTGGGGATGCCTCGGAAGGCATCCCACCTTTCTTCTTCAACAATTATCGGCATGTCTCGATTTTTGTTTTGTTCACATGATATGCGTAAATTCTTGGAGCGTCGTGTGCCTTTGATTTTTCTTTTACCAATGCACCATGATGGTATGGGAAAGTCCATGGTTTATTTATAGATTGCTCTTTGCACTTCACTTATATCTTTTGAGTATGGCTTTATTGAATGCTTCATGTCCTTCACTTATATCATTTGAAGTTGGATGCATGTTTCTCTACATATAAAAAACAGTTATTTACACAATGCTCTTTTGCTTCACTTATATTTATTGGAGCATAGTCTTTTGTAGAAACAAATTAAACTATCATGCTTCACTTATACCTATTTAGAGAGTCAACAGGAAATGGTCGTTCACATGGTTAGTCATAAACTCCTACATAAAACTTGTAGATCACTAAATATGATATGTTTGATTCCTTGCAATAGTTTTGCGACATTAAGATAGTAATATGTGGGTGCACTAGTGGATGATTGTTGATTAGTAAGAATATTGATGTCATGCTTTGTGATTCCCGAAGCATGAACATATAGTCTCTAGTTATGCGATAAAGTTGGAGCATAATTCATCCTTGATTGAAATGATTTGTGTTGTTATAATCGGAGGCGTGCGGTGGTTAACTCTTGCCAACCTTGTCCCTAGGGGCATGCGAGTAGTACTTCACTTAGAGAGATCTAATAAAACCTTGCAATAAGTTAGTGAGTTCTTTATGACAAATGTGAATCCATGGATGTACACACTCTCACCACCACATATTTGCTAGCCTCTTCGGTACCGTGCATATCCCATTCTCACCTCAAGGATTGGTGCAAACTTTGGTAGTTCATCCAAACCGCACGACATGATACCCTTTGTTGCAAATAAGCCACCTTATATCTTCCCCAAAGGAGCCACCATAGCTACCTATCATGGCATTTTCATAGCCATTCAGAGATATATTTCCATGCAACTTTTATAATCATCATATACATGACTTGAGCATTCATTGTCATATTGCTTTGCATGGTCATAAGATAGTTAGCATGATATTTCCATGGCTTCTCCCTTTTTTTGATATATATGCCACACTAGATCATTGCACATCCTTGTACACTATGAGAGGCAATCATATAGAGTTATATCATGTCATCATTGAGTTGTTATATGGAATTGTAAATAAATATAAGTGTGATGATCATCATTATTAGAACATTGTCCCAGTGAGGAAAGGATGATGGAAACAATGATTCCCCACAAGTCAGGATGAGACTTCGGACGAAAAATAAAATAAAAAATAAGAAAAGGAAAAAAAGAGACCAGAAAGAAAAAAGAAATAAACAAAAATAGATAAAAAAGATAGAAAAAAGGAAAAAAGGAAAAAAGGAGAAAAAGAAGAAAAAATAAGATGAGAGAAAAGAGAGAATGGACAGTGCTACTACCTCTTTGCCCACACACTACAGGAATCGAGCATTTTGCCGTGAGGACGCTACAAACGGCAAAGAGCAAATTACAGCCGGCAAAAATTTTTAAGTCAGCCCATGACGGCAAATAATGTTCTTCATCACCAACTCTGAAACTAAGTTTGTTCTTCATGAACTGATCCATTCATCTCATGCTATGAATTTGTTTCTTCTGAATTTCTAGTTCTGGTTCTGGTTCATGCCATATCAAATGCACATATGGAATTCGTGATAGTATTGTACTGCTACTTTTATGAGGCATGTATTTTGTTCTAATCAAGTTTGTTAGGATTAATGCGACACACTACCAGTAGGTCATTTTCTAGGATTTGAGAATAGAGTACTAATACTTGTTTGCAGACATAGCAGGCTGCTACTGGGAAGAAGAAGAAGAGGAGATTCAGTCCAGATTGGTATGATGATGATGCTAATGAGGTAAATTCCAAGTTGCTTCCATGCATATCTGCTTTGAGCCCTAGTATTTTATTCCGTCGTTTTGGTAAGGAGAAGTTGCTGAAATTACCTAAATTCCATTCTAATGAGGGCCTGGTGTTTTTTCTGACTATGTGCTATCTGTTTTGCTTTTCTCATTACAATATTATTGTACTGCAGGAAGATAATATAGACTATGTGCTATCTTGAAAGTTTTAGATATTCCGGCTAAAATGCAAGTGGGTCTCTGCATGACTATATGCCATGTGAAGACATGATTTGCTGAATCTGTTTCGACTGATCATTGCAGGTGAAACAAATAGCAGAAATAATCAACCCTTCTAAAAATTACAGGTTGCACATAATCAAGCCATTTCTGCACACACATTAGTTACTTATATGTTTTCTCCTTTATTAATATTTAGGGATAGCTATTCATGTTTATCATATATGAGAAAAACAATGACATGATATTAACAATTAGAGCATATTAACAATTCTGCTATGTCATTCTATGGGTTCAAACGGGTCAAATACATAGCTTCAAGTGTCTCTACTTGTAAATGAGATATGGAGGCACTAACCATAGCAGATCTCAAAGATGCGGAGAACCATCAAGGTTATTGCCAGGAGCATGAGCATGTGAAGATCCAGCATTATTCGATCCATTGGTCGATGGATGCTCCATGAAGTATTACATGGTTAGAATGACACTCGGACTAAGAAATGCAACAATGATCCTTGCAAATATTTTAGTTAACTAACCGTAGAACGCGGAGTAAGGGCAGAAAAATCGAAAGCGGGCATACCATACAGGGTACAATAAGCCTGCAAATTATGTTAAGAGCGGTGAAGGTTAAGCACCGATAGTAAAAGACTAGATGTGTTGGCTATTAAGGAATTGTGCTTGGCTATTAAGGAACTAACCGTAAACATCTGAAAGTTTTGAGTATTTTGTGCCCACACCGCCTGCTGTGCCCTCTCATCAGCCTGTCGCCTCTCCTCCGCTCTCTCCATCGCCCTTTCCTCAGCCGTCAGTCGCCTCTCCTCTGCCCTCTCTGCGGCCCTCTCCGCAGCCGCCCGTTGCCTCTCCACTATAACCTTCTCCTCGAGTAGGCACTACGGAATATGGCATCACAATCGCATCTTCAAATCCAACATTATGTAAGAATTACAAAAAGCATATGTAGAAGGACTTGTATAGAATACCTCCATCTCGGCCCTTGCTGGAGTCGCGCGTTCACATACAAAACATTTTGGGAGACCTAGCCGAGCCTTGTGCTCAGCTAGAGTGCGAGTGGAGGACCTAGGGAACATGTCTCCTGCAATAGCCTCCTTGCCATGTTTCTTACTCTCTCCAGCGATCATAACCAACTCATGGTCAAGGGGCTCCGATGCCACATCATAGTCGGGCCCTCTCAACTTTGTTGCCACCTCTCTAACTTTGGTCAGCCGATTGTAGGCGGTCTGGCTGGTGTACGCAGACGATGTGTCAGACGGATCGTAAGGCGTGGCTTGTTTGAACGATGCCTTATGGGACAAAGCATAACCAATGAAAAGGTTGGGATCCTCCGCTTTGTGGTGAACCGCCTACAACCAAACCAACATGATTAGGAATTCATCACAAGGATTAATTGGCAACATGTATGACAAGAAAGAACTTATGTAGAACAAATTGATGGGACGAAAGATATACCCAACGTTTCATGGATCCCTTAAGTCTCAAGTTTCCTTGATCGTGTGGTGGATCTTTCATTGCGTTTCGCCGATTTTTGTAATCTATGTGTTTCAACGTATACTCTTTAGAACACCAGTAGTCCACAATCCGCTCCTAGCACTCGCCCGTATCGACACACCATCTAGGAGTAACCTAATTGATCATTTGCATCTCATATACGTCAAAAAGAAATTGAGTGCCAACCAGTTGAGGAAATAAAAAGGATGAACATGATTTATTTACCTGCATGTACTCCTCCTTCGTAAGAAAGATTTTCGTAGCCGGTGTCTTAGTAGCCATCTTATAGCCCTTACATGCCTTATAAGAACGGACGGCAATAATGCGCACATCATAGAACATATTGTGCACAAGCTTCTTACAGTGAATGTTGACGTTCACTTGTGCCTCCTCCAACTTTCCATCCTCGCATCTATAGAAATCCTTCAAATACACGTGAGATCAAACGAGATTAGAAATTAACTAGCTATGTCTTACATATAAAAGTGTGAATTAAACTTAATGATTACCCAAATTTTGGCAAAGACCCGCTCGGCTTTGTTGTGAACCTCAATGTTGTTGAATGTACCAACATCCTCACAGGCTTTGTAGTGTTCCCAAGTTCGTGCTACTTCCGGAACGTTGCCCTCCCCTGGCAAAGTAACCATGCCAGGGAAATGCTCCTTAAGGAGGATCCCAATGACGCCGTTCACGTGTCGGCACTTACCCGGCGCCTCATCACCAGCTTCTGTCCAAGTGCTACATAATGAGAAGCCAAAGTTATGAGCAATTGTTGCATACAATGAAGGTAGAAAAATGGGAAGCCAAAGTTAGTTACCTTACTCCATATGGAGTAATGCACGGCCTCTGCTCGACAGATTCCCCTCGTTTTGGGAGACTTGATGCACCACGCAGGAACACAGTCTGACCCTCAAGAACTGCAATTAAACCATCATCCTCCTCCTCGTCGTCATCACGCATGGGGGAGTGAGACATCATCTCGTCCTCAGGCACGGGGGAGTGAGACATCATCTTGTCCTCATGCATGGGGGAGTGAGACATTGTCACGTCCTCACGCACGGGGGAGTGAGAGACCGGCTCGTCCTCGAGCAAGGGGGAGTGAGACACCGGCTCGTCCTCGGGCAAGGGGGAGTGAGACACCGGTTCCTCCAACCTCACCTCCTCAGGCGGTGCCGCGGCAGGTGGTGGCGAGGAAGGTCGGACCGGATTTGTCTTACCCTTTCCTCCACGTCCACCTTTTACTCGACCTCTTCCTCGATGAGGCTGAGCATGGGAGGGTGCCTCAGGAGGATCGGCGAGAAAACTAGTGATCCGATTTCTCGCTATCTTCAGTGGGACCTTCTCTGCCGGAGCACTAGCAGCTGTCCTTTTCCTATGCGGTCCCACCATGCTTAACTCACGTGCTACAACAAATAGTAAAGCAATTAGTACGAATACAACAGTACAGTTCAAATAAATAAGCATAAGTTCAAAAAAAATCACAAATGAGAATTACAAATTAAGGCGATTATAGCACAAATACAACTTTATAGTTCAAAAAATTAGCAGAAGTTCAAAATATTGCAAATTCAACATTACAGCATGTTCGGGGTCATGGTAAAGCAACTAGTACAAAATCAACATTACAACTCAACATTACAACTAAGAATAGTCGGGATCATCTGGATCACAATCCGGCTCTTCTTCTTCCTCTTCCACTTCCTCGTCATCATCAGTATCACGCGTGTTGTCAAAGATGTCGTCAGAGTGTTGGCCGTCATCATCACTATCATTGGCAATGCCTTGACGTAACCGCTCGAGCATGGATAGGTCCTCCATATTTGTAACCTCTTCTTCGTCCTCTTCTTCTTATTCCTCTTCTTCTTCTTCGTCCTCATCATCACTATCAATGTGTACTTCCATGGATGCATGGATGTTGCGACGGCCTCTAGGCCCATGTTCTTCTTGGAAGAATTCTCCATCATATGTGTCACGGTTGATGTGAGGTTGATAATCCTCTTCACTGGGAGAACATTGTTTACCATGTGGCAGCACATCTGTAGCGACCCGACTCAAAACGAGTCAAGGCTCTGTGTTTCTGTGCCATCCCTGGATCAGTATGCTGGCACACACAGTACATCAATGTATATATCAAAGTGCAATCACATGTAAATAGCGTAAAACTGATATATACCTTAAATATTTCAGTGGAAGCAGTCAAGGGAGTGGAGTCCCAATAAACACCAATGGCAAGTTGAGTGTAGACCGTAACCCTGAATCATACTCTTACTCGTTGAAGAAAAAATATCTGCAACATAAGACGTTGCAGCCGTGTAGGTCAGCATATTGAATATGCCGGCAAGTCACATATGAGAGGGGGTAAAATATCATCTATACTATATGCATATATGGCAGGTGGTGTTGTAAGTTTTAGCGTAAAGCAAATTTTCTCCTACAACAAGAGGGGCTAAAAGCAAAATATTACTACAAGGTTGGTTGTTAACGAGATGGTTCCGCCAACCAGTTCTCATACCCATGTTGTCAATAATACCCACATCAATATTATTATTTGTGTTGAGAATTTCAGATAACTGCAGTTCCTTTGGCTCAAGTTGTCCATGACCGTGGACACGGCTAATCGATTAGGTTTGAGTACTCTGCAGAGTTTTGCACACGTTCCCCACAAGATTTGATCTCCTCCGTGTATGTCCTCGCAATTCAGGGTGTTTGAAGACCGGATGATCAAAACATGGTCTTTCAACGGGTCCCTCTAAATCCCTGTCGGTGCCCATCCATTCCTACCGTTCTTCTACATCTGCTAGCACCGCCTGTCCAGAGTCGCCGCGTTGTCCAACCAAGCCAGAGCCCATAATGACTTGTGGCTGTGCAGGTAAGCCTTGGGTCTTGAAAATATCCGTCCGTCTCTTTGAGCCTGGGTGAAGCTTTCCGCAGGATGTCATGGCCTCTCCAGCATCCCGGGTCATCCACTGGTTTCTCCAGGGAGCCGATCAATCGTCCTTCACCCAGAGTTGCATTGCGTCCTGAGGTCTTGAAAATTCTTGACTTAACCGGTCTTGGTTATTAAAGTAGTCTCGCATCACTCGTGATAAACTCTCAACCATAATCCCGTCTACTCAAGCATAGCAATATGAAATTTGTCGTCCCGGGCCAAGTAACGGGGTTGTTGGGTGCCTACCACATGATACTACAATATGTAACCAAAATTTCCAAGTACCTACTCATCATGCAATTGGGCATAGGATGGTAGAACTACGATGCATAAAACATAGGTGATACATGATCAAATGACTTGCCTGGTGATGTTGACGAAGAAGAATTTTCGTTCTCGGGAAATACGTGATAGAACTATTCGTCACTCTCCGATGAAATCTATATAATCAAACATAGTATTCACATAAGCACTCACACTAGCAATCATTCTAGCAATCAATTAACAAACAGCAATAAAAGTTGATGCAATCAAAACTAAATAAGAGAGAGCGGATAAAAATCCAAAGGAAACTTCAAAGAAACTTCAAAGAAACTTCAAAGAAACTATCAATTCTACTACATCAAACACTATATAGTTTTTGTTCTAACTGAAAATAAAACACTAAAATAGAAAAAATAACAGAAAACAAAATATAAAATAACTAAGATAACAGAAGTAAAATTTACAAAACAATATTATTTTATAAGTATTTTCAAAATAGGAAATCAAACTAGCAATGCAATCAATTCGCAAGTTAGTATAGAACTAGAATTGATTCCATGCAAACAAATAAGAATAAATAAAATAAAATTTTGTTGTTGTTGAAAAGTTACTGGTAAATATCAGAAAACAAAATATAACTTGTCACAATTACAAAAAAAAACAAATTAAGAACAATTAATACAAAAGAAATAGCAAGAAAACAAAAAAGGCTAAAACAGAATCTGTTTTGCTTAAAACCCTAAGTAAAATTATTTAAAAACATTGAAACTTAAACTACTGAAATATATGATCAATAGGAAACAGCAGCAAAAAGAATCAAATTAAAAGCTATTTTCAAACTCCCGGAATAAGCAAAACAAGCTTTAATTCAAATCTGATCTAACTCAATTTTTATAAATCCAAACATAGACAAATTATATATCTGCATAAACTGCATAAAATTTGAGATCCAACGCAAAAGAATCATCTAATTTGGAGTTACACACTAATAGATATGAATTTTCTAAGATTGCAATTTTCTGAAAAAACTGCAATACGGGATTTCGTGGATCTCACCGGAGTTAGTCGCCGGAGTTGGAGAAGACGGCGGAAAGGTTGCTCCAGTGGCCCGCCGAGGCGGTGGAGGGTTCCAGGTGATGGAGGAGGGCTCGGGCGGAAGGTTGGTGGCGTCGGCGGGGCGTGGGTGCGACGGGAGGGAGCAGCAGGAGCTCCTGCGAGTTCCTGTTGGAGGCGAATTCCGGCGAGGTGGGGGCTGCGTTCCGACGAGGGGAGGGGCTAAAATGGGGAGAGGAGGTTGAGGGGAGTATTTATAGTGGCTCGGGGTGCTCGGAGAAGGAAGGAGCAAGGAGATCGGGAAGGTGGAGATTCCTCTCACCATGGCTATGGAAGTTTCCTGTGAGGAAGGAGAACGTGAGGAAGGAGAAGAAGTTGTCGGGCCAACTTTTGGAAAAGCTTTAATGGGCCAGAGCAAAGTTTCCAAATAAATGATATTTCTTTCCCTATTTTCAAAAACCGGAAAGTAAACGATAAAAGGGAAACCAAATAAATTCGGAATATAGAGTTTCTATATACTAAAATTATCAGAAAAATAAAATCTAAATGATGGACATTTTGCCACGGCCAAAATAAAAACTTAAAAATATATTTTTTAGAAAATCGCCTAAATGCTTTATTTCTTTTTGCAAATAATTACTCAAATAAATCTTGGGTGTCATGGCTCAAATATTTCAAGGAATATCCCCAGGTTTGGAGGGTCATGGTTCCCGACATTCCGTGAGTGAGGAAGAAACAAAATGCAAAACAAAATCGAAAGGAATTCCAATGCCACCTTGATTCAAATTCTTTATAGTTGAAGAAGTCATGCTATCTCCTCTCGCTGATTTTAAAAAAGATGAATTTGAATTCACAGGGAAAAGGGGAAAGTCATTTTATTCCCTCTCATTCAAAAGTTTTTGAAAAGTTTCAAATTTCACACAAGTTTCAATCACTCAAGCCAACAAACAAACAATCTAATAATTATGTTAACATTCCAAAATTTGGGATGTTACAACATCATACACGACATACCAACCCTTAAGATGCGCCTTCTTTTGACACGCGTACTTGAGATAGAAAACTTGTGTCGCTTGTTGAGCCACAATATAGACATCCTCGCATTCTAATTTGTTGTCTTGTCGAATTTCAACTAGCCCAATATCATCTCTCCGCCTAACCTTCTCCGCATCGAACCAATGGCATTTAAAGACAATGACTTTTGGAGGATTTTCCCCAAAGTAATGCAGTTCATATATTTCATCAAGTCTTCCATAATACTCAACTCCATTGCAAATAGCCGACACTCCCGTGTTTCTTGATTTTAGAACGGCCCGACGTTCCTCGTTCTCATGTGTGCGGAAGTGATATCCATTGATGTTGTATCTCTCGAACGTACCGACCTTATAGTCAAAGCCATTAGCAACTTGTTTCGACTCGTTGTCAAATATTGACGTGCCCTACAAGTTTAAGAGAGAAGGATCGGTGAATTAGGCGCACGTAATACCAACTTAGGTTCTTCCATAATAAGAAGTATATATACCTTTCCTTTGAACCAAGAAATGAAACCGTAATTGCCGTCTCCGTTGCCAGCAGGAAGCTCATACTTTTCGAGTGAATCACGTTCGACCCCTCCATTAGAGAATTGAGCAATGAAATCACTGAGCAATGAGAAATGAGCGGAGTTAGACACAAACATATGAGTAAGTGTTACATGATGTACCAATCACTTACTCAATGTATGGCTGCACTTCTTTTAAGTTGGTGAGGATATACAACGTAAGCAAGCTCCACTCTTTCACATCCAGATTCTTTGAACCAGAAGCACCCACATGTCTGAGTTGCCCTTTGAAGAGGCTGAGAGTGGATTCATGTTTGGGGTCGCCGATATTGTAACGAGACTTTGCATTATGCAAGCTTGGAATATTGGCCCCATAGCGTGATGTCGTGAAGTTTGTCACCTCTTCCGCCAAGAATGCCTCGACTATGGATGCTTCAATTCTACATTTATTTCTACATTTAGCTCGAAGAGTATTTTGCATTCTCTCAAGTCCATAGCACCAACGGTTCTGCACAGGGCCACCCAATCTAGCCTCATATGGGAGGTGTAAAATCATATGTTCCATCGGATTAAAGAAGCCTAGTGGAAATATCTTCTCTAGCTTGCAGAGCAACTCGGGTGCCCGTTTTTCCATGTCATCTAACAGAGTAGGAGATACTTCTTTAGCACAAAGAACACGGAAGAAATAGCTAAGCTCTGCCAATACTTCCCAATCATCCTCAGGGATATAGCCTCGAATCATCACCGGCATTAACCGCTCAAGCCATATGTGCCAATCATGACTCTTCAACCCGTTGAGCTTCAATTTATCAAGATTCACTGCCCTCATTAGATTCGGTGCATACCCATCAGGGAACATCAAAGTTTTGAACCAATTGATTATCTCCTTCTTTTGTTCCCTTGTAAGAAGAAACCTAGCCCGTGGCGTCGTCCATTTCTTCCGGTCCATGCATTGCCGCAAGTTTTGTTCAGGTCTATCACATAGCTTCATCACATCTAGTCTAGCCTTAGTATTGTCCTTCGTCTTCTCATAAATGTTGAACAATGTGCCAAAAATGGCCTCGGCGATATTCTTTTCAGTGTGCATTACATCAATGTTATGTGGAAGCTCGAGCTGATGGAAGTAGGGGAGATCCCAGAAGCATGGCCTATGAGTCCAAGCATGTTCTTCATTATATCCCAAGAAATACCCTGGATGGATGGGATCAGGCTCGAGAGCATCTAGTTGATTACGAATCTGTTCACCCGTCATCTCAGGTGGTGCCGAGTGTTCGACAACTTCACCTTTCATGAAGTTCTTCTTGTCTTGCCTGAATGGATGGTCGGGCAACAAATGTTGTCTATGGAAATCAAAGCAAGAATACTTGCGACCATGTTGCAGCCAACGACACTGAAGGTTTGCCTTGCATCTAGGGCATGGGAACCTCCCATGCACAGACCACCCCATGAAAAGTGAAAACGCCGGTAGGTCATGCATTGAGTACAGGTACCAAACATGCATATTGAAGTTCTTCTTGCTAGCAGCGTCTTATGTCTGTATCCCATTCACCCAAGCTTCTTTCAACTCATCTATCAGTGGCTGGAGGTACACATTTATATTCTTTCCCGGATACTTGGGCCCTGGAATTATCAATGATAGGAATATGTGCTTGCGTTGCATTAGGACGCCTGGGGGGAGGTTGAGGGGAACAACAAACACAGGCCAACAACTATATGTCTTTGAGACAAAACCAAACGGATTGAACCCATCGAGTCCGATGGCGACTCATGGATTCCTTGCCTCTTTTGCTTTCTCAGGATGTAATCGATCGAAATTCTTCCATGCTTGGGAACAAGACGGATGTATCAACATTGGTCTCCCATGATCATCCTTGTCGCGTCTTATCCCATATTTGTGCCATACCATCTGTAAGGCCGTATCTTCGTTCAAGTAAAGGCGTTGAAGTCTTGGCAGGATTGGAAGATACCGAAGAACATTTGGAGGGAATTTGGTATGCTTCTTCGTACCATCAGGGAGGACTCTCTCGGTATACCTATAGGAGCCGCACTTGACACAATATTTGTCGTCTGCATACTCTTTCGTAAATAAGACACATCCGTTTGGGCAAGCGTGTATCTGCTCATACGGCATCTTAAGTGCACGTAGGGTTTTCTTCGCTTCGTACCAACTTTTAGGCAGTTTGTTCTGTTGAGGGAGAGAGCGGCCCCAAGAGGTCATCATTGAATCAAAGTTATCTCTGCTCATGTTGAACTGGGTCTTCATAGACATTGCTTGTCCGATGGCATCCAACTGCCATTGATCTGTGTAGTCGTGAAGAGGTTGTTGTGACAAATTCAACATTTCTAAGAATGCCCTCACGGACTCCTCTGGTTCTTCATCTGATCCCACATCACGTGCATCGTTGAAGTAAGCTACCCTGACATCGATCCCGGTACTGTCATCATCGGTGTGCCGACGAACGACCTCCTCTCTGCTATGTTCAGTCTCGCCGTGAAAGGTCCACCGTTTATACCCAGTCTTAAACCCATGCTTCTGCAGATGTAAAGACATCATCTTCTTTGTCTGTTCTTTATAGTTTTTGCACTGCAAGCAGGGACACCAAAATTTTCTCTTGCCACTAGCAAATGTTGCCTCTATGAATTTATTGGTCTTGTCAACCCACTCAGCGGTCATACCAACCTGACTAGGGTGGCCAGTGTACATCCACTCACGATCATCCATAGTGCTACTTGCACTAACAATACGGGTATTTTGTAATTACATGTAGATACATAACTAATTACTTTTGTCATATTATTTACGCCATAGTTTTATTTTTTATCATACAAAAGGGAAACGAGCATTCATGGATTCAATCCTATCTCTAATAGGTAAAGATGGGTCCTAATCCCACCCGAGTACGTGTAGATTGGGTTCGTTCCCCGTGCTCTACTCCGGTCCAAGGCAAAATTTTAGCAGCACCTCCCCGCTGTTCTCCTGGTACACGTCTCGACAACAAGCTGAGAGAATGTGTACCCGGAGAAAACGGGGTGGTGCTGACGAAATTTGCCTCGAACGGAAGTAGAGAGCACGGGAAACGTAACCCAATCTACACGTACTCGGGCTGTCCATGGATAACGTGGACAATTCAAAAGGATGGCGGTTATAAATATGCAAAGACATGCATATTTATAGGTGCCGCCCTTTCGAACGGGAGACGCCTAGGTTACAAGACTTGACATGATAGAAAACTCTAGATGCATCAGATGACGACAACTAGAGGCAATGAAGATATTCTTCCTTTATTTCTCTTTCTTGGCATCAATAACAAAAAGAACCATAGGTGCACCAACCAAGGCAGAGATTGGAGATACTACGATTGGAGTGCAGTGACCATACCCGAGATAGATCTAAACCGATGGTTGCGGAGAATAGAATAGGTACAACGGAAAATCATGGGAATAACGAGAGGGTACGTCGAGAACATGGCTGGGAACAGAGCAAATAGGGAATGGGGGAGATGATAGTCGAGCTCACACCTAGACTGTAGAGGCGGAAGTCAAACTACGAGGGCAACGACGATGGGACCGAAGGTGCTCCTCGAGACGAAGAGAAGATCCCTGCACATGAAAAGCAATGGCACAACCAACATCAGCACTAACACAACAATCTAATAAACAACATCAACAACATCATCTTGCAGTTCAACATCTAACCTAAAGAAAATAAGTAAGAAAAAATAACCCACAAAATAACATGTTCTGTTAAGATTCCTAGAAAAAGAAAGTAAAACAAAATCTGTTAAAAAGTTGATGTAATTGAGAAGAAAAGGTGGCCCTGTTCAAAGGAATAGTTGCCACATGTTGTTTCCGTAACAAATTTAGTGCCAGGCCATCTCAAACCTAACTTTGGAATTGTTCAGAATCATCTACTATCATGTATACAAATTGTGTAAGTACTTTAGAGAAATATGACACAATTTGGAGTGTCATGTCTTCCAATGTTAAAATAAGCACCACCATTTAGGAACGCCAAACTATTTGTATCACATGAATTCGGTAGCATGGGACATTCACAAGGAAATATGAAGAGGAGTGTATACTTAGTTTCCATATTTGATGATTCAGGTGTTGGCCATCAATTAAAGATTGCAGAATACTTGGCAGAAAACCAACAGAAATGATGCTGACATTCTGGTTCCGATGAAGTGATTTGTCCAAGCCACATCAATAAACAGAAGGTTCGATGAAGTGGGATATTTTTTCATGTGATGGATAGCACCTGAGCATGGAGGCGAATCGCACCTATGCTTTCCTACTACATTGACCTGAATAGCACCTATGTTTTCCTATGTTGTCTGATTTCTACTGCATTCCTCTCAACATGCAGGTGTAGAAGAACACTAAACCTATGTTTTCCCTTCCATTAACCTCACAGGCGGAGCTTCCGGTAGGGCGAGGCAGGGCGCCCGCCCTACCTTGATTTTGCGCAAAGTGATTTGTACAGGTACGCATACGCTGTCGATGGCTTAGCTGGAGTCAAGCGTGCGCTAGAAAAAGAGAGCGCGAAGAAAAACGAGTGGGACTAGTCGATCGTCACATTTTGTACATGTTATTCGGGTCCATGAGTTCCTGCTGCTAGGCACTGTTCTCTAAGCGGGGACTGACAAAACGATGAAGCCCATCCCAGTCGATCAGTATCGCACGCACCAGTACACCACGCTCTCTCTCTTTCTCAAAAAAAGACGCACTTTCTTTCTATGAAAATAACAACGCGAGAATCCAACTGGACTGGACTGACCTGCAACATGATAATGGGTAGACCGCAGCCCCGGCCTGGATCCTTGGGGGCACGGCGACCGGTGACCGACGGTGGGACGACTGGCATGGAGGCGGCGACAGCCGGGGAGGTCACCGGCGGCGGCCGGGAGGCTCGCAGCGACTGGAGAGGAGAGGAGAGGGCCGAGCTTCGACCGGCGGGGAGGAGAGGGCCGGGCTGGGACCGGCGGGGAGGCGCGAACTGGCCGGTCCCCTCACTCACGGTGGGGCGGGAAGGGAGCGGAGAACGTCGGCGGCGGCCATTAGGGAGGCCGGAGGTGGCGACCGTCGGGGAGTCCAGTGGCGGCGAAAAGGGAGGCCGGCGGTGGTGACCTCCAGTGGTGGAACCTGTGCGCGAGAGGATAAGTCCCGATATGTGAGTTTTTTTTAGGGGTGTCACGAGAGGTGAGGTGCGGGAGCAGTTTTCGATCTGGGCTGGGGTGGCTGGTTTTTTTATTTTTTTCACTCGTTGCCGTCTTCGGAGTAGAGCACGAGACGGCAAAGATTTATTTTTTTCACTCGTTGCCGTCAACTGGCCCAAATAAAAGACAGCAAATCATGTGTCCGTTTAGGCCCGTTAAACGCAGACGTGCACAAACTTTTGTCGTCAGCCCGCGCGTAAGAAGATGGCAAAAATGCTACCTTTGCCGTCATCTGGCCAAATAATTGACGGCAAAACTTTAATTTGCCGTGTGTATTTTTTTGCCGTCTACTTTTTTTATTTTTGACGATAGTATTTTTTTGTCGTCTACCCATGACAGCAAAGTAACCGTTTGCCGTCAACCCCGAGGATTTGCTGACGGCAAAGATTATACCTATAGGCAAAATAGCTGATTCCTGTAGTGACACTTGTGACTCAAAGTCGCACCATGTTTTTCATATAGATAGTCTATTGTTTTGTCACCTTCATATGCTGGTGGGAATTTTTCATTATAGAACTTGGCTTCTATATTCCGATGACGGGCTTCCTCAAATGATTGAGGTCTTCATGAGCAAGCCAGTTGGATGCACACTCACTTAGCTTCAGTCGAGCTTTCATACACTTATAGCTCTTAGTGCATTCGTTGCATGGCAATCCCTACTCCTTGCATTGATATCTATTGATGGGCATCTCCCTAGCCCGTTAATACGCCTAGTTGATGTGAGACTTTCTTATCCAGTTTTACCCCTTTGAAACCTACCACCATATTCTATTCCACCTACATTCTATGTCCATGGTTCACGCTCATGTATTGAGTGAGTAATAAAAAGATGAAGGGCATTAAGAAGTATAATCCAATTGCTTGGCTTGACAACGGGGTGCTCATGATTTATACTTTATGCTAGGAAGACCAAGCATGACATGTATATGATTTTGTAGGGATAGAGTTCTTTAGCATTGTTATTTTAAAAGGACGTGATTGTTTGCTAGTAAACGTGAGTATGGATGTTTTTTTGTCAAATGATAGATTATTGTCTTGGATCAATTGTATCTTATTATTCATGCAATAATTAGACAATTACTCAACATTATGTTAGGTAGCATTCCACAACAAAAATTATATTTTGCCATTTACCTACTTGAGGACAAGCAGGAACTAAGCTTGGGGGTGCTGATACATCTCCGCCGTATCTAAAATTGTTGATTGTCTCATGCCAATATTCTATACCTTTCATATACTTTTGGCAACATTATATATTATTTTCGGGGCTAGCTTACTTATCCAGTGCCACTCCCAGTTCCTGTTTTTTGTGTGTGTTTTGTTTCGCAGAAAATCAATATCAAATGGAGTCCAAATGCGATAAAAATTTATGGAGCTTTTTTTTTGGTATATATGTGAATTTTAGGAAGAAGAACCAACACAATACGATTCCTGAGGGGACCACCATGCCATAGAGTGCGGCCAGGGGGTGGTCACACCCTGTTAGCTCCTCCTCCCCCCTTAAGTCGGTTCAGGGAAACTTTGTCGCAAGAAAGTTAATTTTCCAATAAAAATTCCCTCAAAGTTTTAGCCCGATCGGAGTTACGGATCTCCAGATATTTAAGAAACGGTAACGGGCCAAAAAACATAAGTCAAAACAGGAGAGAAACAGAGATAGATCCAATCTCGGAGGGGCTCTTGTCCTCCAGGATTCATGGAAGACATGGACCAGAGGAGAAACTCTCCTCCAATATAGGGGGAGACCAAGGGATAAGAAGAAGGAGGGGGCTCTCTCCCCCTCTCTCTTGGTGGTGCCGGAGCGCCGCCAGGGCAACCATTGTAATGGCGATCTACACCAACAAATTCGCCGTCATCACCAACATCTCTATCCTCCTCTATGAGCGGTGTAACACCTCTTTCCCCCGCTGTAATTTCTACTTAAACATGGTTTTTAATGTTATATATTATTATCCAATGATGTGTGTCTATGATATGATGTTTGAGTAAATCTCTTTTGTCATACGGGTTAATTGTGGTATGATGTTATTGATATGAGTTGTATGTCGATATGGTGTTGTACTAAGGTTCCCTCCATGCCGCGCACACGTGAGGGAATCCAACTAGATGGTTTGCAATATGTTCATGATTCGCTTATAGTGTGTGGCTTCATTGAAAGGAAATTACACCCGAGTAAGGGGATTGTTTACGTATGGGGTAAAGGGGACTTGATGTTTAATGTTATGGCTGGTTTTTACCTCAGTGATCTTTAGTAGTTGCGGATCCTTGCTAGAGTTCCAATCATAAGTTCCTATGATCCAAGTATGGAATGTGTGTTAGCTTATGCCTCTCCCTCATTGCATATGACAAGTATCTATCATGATATATTCAATTGCCTATGGACAATCTTTCTCTTGCGCTACAAAAAGCTTTCAACTAAACAACTAACTAAATTAATATTTATATAAATAGACCCTAACTTTTTATTTACTTGTTCTATATTACCTTGCATGCCTATCTTTTACACCTACTAAGTATTTATATTTTCCTTCCCGCAAAGTAATTTCACACTATTCTAGGTAAAGCAAGCGTTAGCATGCGTAGAGTTGTATCGATGGTCTATAGAACTTGAGATAATATTAAATTTACCTTTAGCTCCTCATTGGGTTCGACACTCTTACTTATCGATAAAAGCTACAAATGATCCCCTACACTTGTCGGTTATCACCGTATCACATACTAGTCATTTTCAGGATTCTGGAGCATTCTGGAAGGTCTATTTTATGTGTACCTCCGATGTCATCATTTGGATAATGTCCTAATTTTTCAGAAGTAGGATGTCTTCTGTGATCACTAGAGATTGTTCTGTTTGAAACTAATTCTGTTTTTGATTCCATAGTTTGCTTGTTTTGATGATGCTATGGATTATATCGGGGGGTATAAGTCATGGAGTAACTAGAATACAGTACCTTATGCAATAATAAAATATGAATCAATTTATAATAGTACCTAATGTTTATGGTTCACCTATCGTACTAACGGATCTCACGACTTTTTTGTTGAGTTTTATGTGCTCGAGTTTTCAAGTTTGACGTATTGTCACAATGGATGAAGGAATAAGGAGTGGCCCATGGTAATATTCAAGGAAGACTCAAGAGTCTAAGCTTGGGGATGCCCCGAAGGCATCCCCTCTTTCATCTTAGTCCATCGGTATGTCACTTGGAGCTATATTTTTATTTATCACATGATATGAGTTTTGCTTGGAGCGTCAGGTGTCTTAGGTTGTTTTTCTTTTTTGTTTTCCACAATTGTTGTTTTCTCAACACACCCACTTGAGAGAGACACATATTTACCATGATTTATTAGAATGTTCTTTGTGTTTTGCTTATATCTTTTGACCTTAGGAGTTCCTCTAGTGCTTCACATATATCTTCTAGAGCATGGTGGCATGTAGATTTTTTAGAATAATTGCACTCTCATTCTTCAGTTATATTTGTTTGATAGTTAATAAATAGTGACGGTAATTTGCATGGGTTATAAGACTAGTCCAAAAATAATAGGTATCCAAGGACTTCATAATCAAAACCACATGTAGCACAGAGAAATTGTGGGTTAAGGATATTGATGTGGTAATATGAAAGGGCATGAGTGCATGGTTGTTGGTTAGTAAAAATATCGATAGTTACAAAATGTTAATTTTCTATTCATCTAAATATTGGTCATGGAATAGTGATGATGTGTGAGCATTCTTATTCCTCATTGAAATCCTAGTGTTGTTTAGGTCGGGGGCGCACGATGGTTAACACCTACCAACCTCCACCGTAGGGGCATGCGAGTAGTACTTTGCTTAGAGAGAGCTAATAAAACCTTGCAATAAGTATATGAGTTCCTTATGACTAATGTGAATCCATGGATGTATGCATTATCACCTCCACATATTTGCTAGCCTCTTTTGTATCATGCATTGCCCATTCTCACTTGGAAGACCGGTGCATACTTCGCAGGTGCATCCAAATCCCGCGACAGGATATGCTCTGTTGCACATAAGCCACCCTATATCTTCCTCAAAAAAGCCACCATACCTACCAATCATGGAATTTCCGTAGCCATTTCGAGATATATTGCCATGTAAATTCGACCGTCACATCTTATGACTTGTATCTTCATTGCGATATTGCTTTGCATGATCATGTAGCTGACATAGTATTTGTGGCAAAGCCACCGTTCATCATTATCATACATGTTACGCTAGATCATTGCACATCCTAGTACAATGTGAGAGGCATTCATATAGAGTCACATTCTCTAGTAGTTTTTCATATTGAGTCATAAGTAGATAAAAGTGAGATGCTATTCATTATTAGGGCACAGTCTGAGTGAGGAAAGGATGATGGAGACAATGATTCCCCCACAAGTAGGGATGAGACTCTAGATGGAAAAAAGAAAAGAAAAAACTTGGCATTTTCATAAGCTTGTGTCGTCCATTCGTCTAGAGAGCTCATATCAAATAACCTCGTTTCACCCACAAGTTTGAAATCATAGTTTAGTTCATTAATTGCCCAGTAAGATTTATGTTCTAATTCTAGATGTAAATGACAAACTTTTCTATATACCATTTTATATGGAGACATACCAATAGGATTTTTATAAGTACTTCTATATGCCCAAAATGCATGATCAAGTTTCTTAGACCAATTCTTCCTAGATCTATTAAGTTTCCATTGAAAAAATAAATTTATTTCTCTATTTCTCAATTCAACTTGACCACTAGAGTGAGGATGATAAGGTGTGGCAATTGTATGCTTAACATCAAATTTAGCTAAGAGTTTATGAAATGCACCATGAATAAAATATGAACCTCCATTAGTCGTTAAATATCTAGGGACTCCAAACCTCGGGAAGATAACTTCTTTAAGCATTTTAATAGAGGTGTTGTGATCAGCACTACCAGTTGGAATAGCTTCTACCCTCTTAGTAACATAATCAAAAGCAACTAAAACATGGGTGTAACCATTGGAAGAAGGATCATGTCCCGTATAATCAGAACCCCGAACATCAAATGGTTCAATAACAAGTGAATAATTCATAGGCATTTGCTTATGTCTACCAATATTATCTAATCTTTGAGATTCATTACAAGAACGTGAGAACTTACGTGCATCCTTGAAGAGAGTAGGACAATAAAAACCAGACTGTAATACCTTTTGTGCAGTTCTATCTCCAGCATGGTGTCCTCCGTATGTTTTGGTATGAATATTCCTTAGGATGTGTTCATGTTCATGCACATGTACACATCATCTAATAACACCATCTACTCCTTTTTATATAAATGTGGGCCATCCCAAAAGTAATGTGTTAAAGCAAAGAAGAATGTTTTCTATTGTTGGTATGTGTAACTAGGTGGTATATGAAATTTCTCCAATGTATCTATAATTTTTTATTATTCCATTCTATTATATTATAATTCTAGCATGTTTTTAGGCATTTACTTGTTTTCTTATATTATTTTTGAGCACTAACCTATTAACCCACTGTCAAGTACCAGTTGTTGTTTTCTTCATGTTTTTGGCTTTTTAGGAATACTATACCAAATGAAGTCCAAATCCCCCCAAAAAATTGACGATTTTTTCTAGACAAAACAAGGACCTGTAAGCTTCGGAAGGAGGCCGGAGGCCCAAGGGGCGCCAAGCCAATAGGACATGTCCACGGGGGTGGCCGCTCCCTCATGGCTTGAGGCCACATCCCTAGGCCTCCAATGCCCCTCTCTATCCTATAAATTCTCAATTGTCCCTAAAACACTAGGGAGCCTCCCGAAATATATTTGTCGGTGCCGCAAGTCTCTGTTCTGCCGTGTGCCCGTTTGGAGCCCTTTTTCGATGCCCTGTCGGAGGGGTGATCATGGAGGGCCTCTACATCAACCTTGGTCCACCATGGTGATGCCTGAGTAGTTCACCACAGACCTACGGGTACGTATACAGTACCTAGATGGCTATCTCTCTCTCTCTCTACGTTCTTCATTGCCAAGATCACCATGATTCTTGCGGTGATCTATCTTATGTAATCACTTTATGCGGTGCATTTGTTGGGATCGGATGAATTGTGGGATTATGTTCAGATTATTCATAAAATATATTTGAGTCTTCTCTGAATTCTTATATGCATGATTGTGATAGCTTCATAATTCTCTCTGATCTATTGATTTGGTTTGGCCAACTAGATTGATCTATCTTCAGTGAGAGAGGTGTGTTCTAGTGGGTTCAATATTGCGGTGCTCTATACCCTAGTGACAAAGTAGGGGAGAAGACACGTATTTGTATTGCTGCCACTAAGGATAAAATGATGGGGCTGATTCATATTAATTTGATTTCTTTGTCTACATCATGCCACTGTTCTCCAAGCATTACTCTGTTTTACTTAATACTCTACATACCTGCTGGATAGCGGTCGATGGGTGGAGTAATAGTAGTAGATGCACGCAGGAGTCTGTATACTTGCTTACGGACATGATTCCTATATGTAATGATCATTGCCATGAATAAATGTTACAGAACTATGTGCTTTTGTATCAATTACCCAACCATAATTAGTTTACCCATCGTATGCTTTTTACGAGAGAGAAGTATCTAGCAAGAACTATGCCCTCGGGTTCTATTCACAAATATATTTACAAAAATACTAAATACCTTGCTACCTTTTATTATTTTTATTTAATGTTGATATTTAATATATTTCAGCTATCTATCTATCACTACTTATTGCTTGCAAGTAACGAGTTCAAGGGGGTTGACAACCCTCTTGCCCGCGTTGGGTGCAAGTGTGTGCTCTTTTGTGTGTAGGCGATGAAGACCGGAAATTGTGTGGTTCTCCTATTGGTTTGATAAAATTGGTTCTCACCGAGGGAAATACTTATCTATACTGTGTTGCATCATCCACTCTTCTTTGGGGAAAAACCCAAAGCAGATCACAAGTATCAGGAAGGATTTCAGGCGCTATTGCCGGGCAGTATCATCAGTTTCCTAACAAGTACCTTCTCACGAATTATCATTCACTTGTTCTAATTTTTATTCGTTGATCTATTTTGCTTGCTATCAAAAACAAAAATACAAAAATGTTTATCTTTGCTAGTTTTCTTGTTTGCTTGTTACTATGGCTAGTTCTTCCTTTGATCCTTTTACACCCGATAATGAGGTGCTTAAATTACAACAAAGGGGGGAGAAAGTTTAAGAGATTCTTGGCATAGGATTTGTAATGCTCAAAATAAATCAACTCAGAAGCAATCCCCCAACATCATGATTCGTAATTTCTATGTGGGTATTAGATTTGTACTTGATACTATTACCGGTGGTAATTCCTTATAATGAGTCAAACTTCGGATGCTTTTAAAGCCATGGAAAATCTAGTTGGATCACCACCTATTATCATTAATGAAACTATTTTGACCTTGGATCATGTTATGCAAAGGCTTTATGTTATTGAAAATAAAATGACTACTGAAGAACAAATTGAGGAGTTCGATAAAAAACTTCATAATGAGATCAGTCAATTTGGGTTGAAGATAGGAATTACCTTGAAAACATTAAAGAGAAAGATACAACTATTAATGAGAGGGTAGAGAATGGTTTGAATAGAATTGATAAAATGGAGGAATTCATTGACAAAGTGGTTTCCACTTTCACTCCCTCCAGAGCTAATGCTAGTACCTCTCAAAAGAAAAATCCCAAGGTTCTATATTGTGACGCCCTCGATTTTATCGTATGCTAATCATACACGCAAATGGGTACTACCAAGCTAAAGGACTCCCGGGAAGATATCACAACACAACTATAGACACAAATAGAAACATACAAGCTTAATATTACAAGACAGGGGCCTCGAGGGCTAGAATACAGAAGCTCGAGAAACACATGAGTCAGCTGAAGCAACAGATATCTAAGTACATACATACAACATGGGAATGCCTTAGAGAAGGCTAGAACAAAAGATACATCGATCGGACAAGTCGAGGCCTCCTACCTGGGAACCTCCTAAACTACTCCTTGTCATCAGCGGCCTCCACGTAGTAGTAGGCACCATCAGGGTAGTAGATGTCGTTGGCGGGATACGCCATCTCCTGGGCTCCATCATCTGGTCGCAGCAATCATATCAAGGGGAAAGTGGGATCAAAGCAATGGTGAGTACTCATCCAAAGTACTCACAATACTGACATCAGAACTATACTAAGCATGCATCAGTATCAAAGGGAAGGAGGTTATAGGTCGCTGACTGCAGCAATGCGAGAATAGAGAGAAGGGAATAGTCCTATCGAAGACTAGAATCTTCAGCGTCTTGCAGCAATAGAGGAGAGTAGAGCAAGTAACACAATTATAGTCATATTGTTGCAGAAATATTAATTAAGGTCAAGCCCAGAGATTCTTCCTCGACTCCCTACGAGAAAGCAATCCCGGAGCAAACATTCCAGTTAAGTAACTGTTGAAGTTGTATAAGATCGGGGCACAACTCCAAGGCGTCGTGTAACCGTGGACACGGCTATTCGAATAGTTAATTTTCATCCCTGGAGGGGTGCACCACAGTACCCAACATGCTTTATAAACTCTGGGCAAACACACTTTCCTGGGTCAGGCCCGGCCTTAGAATATCAACACGTCGCAACCCTACCTAGGATCAACAGAGATGCCACCCCTCCGGTCTAAATCCTAAGCCCATAGGGTTCATGGGCCCATCACCCTTTGTGCTCATGCACGATGCGTGGGCGGCCGATGTAAGTCCTGGCACCTCTTATACAAGACGATGCTTATGCGGACCACTCGGGCGCGCGCCGCTCCATTACTAACGTATTAAGAGCTTCGGCTGATACCAAGATGTCGAGTATCTATAACTTCTCCCACGTGAAGGTTAGTGCGAAAAGGTCTCCCGACCAACTCAGATCAAATAACCAAATCCCATTAGCATTTTACTTAACACCGCGACAACGATCAGCAATCCACGCTATATGGTCCCGTCGCACCATCTCGAGGATGTGTGGCAAGATCCCAGAATGCTCGGCCACTCCTCATCACATTTACGCGGGAATCCACCCACAACACACCTCATCATGTTCCTAGTAGCAAGGTCAAGTAATTGTGGGACTCTAACATCAGAGGGATCCGAGGTATCACCCTAGATAGATTCCAAACGATGTAATCGTCAAGGTGGCCAAGGAGGAATCACCCTCGATGGAACACACTTGATGCTTGTAAGACAAAGTCATTATCGGAGGTGGTGCAGGAGGAATCACCCTCCGAGAACCACCGCCAGTCAACTTCACTGCAGCGCTAACATCGGACTACGTAACGAGGTGTCACCCTCGGTAATTGATGGTAACTCTGAAGAGTCATACAACTAAGGGGGTGTGAGTGATGTGACGGGTCTTGGCTCGTCGATCAGATGATCAAGACTTGATGAAAAAGCAGGTGCAATTGGACTAAGGGGGTCAAAGGGGATCACTGCTCCACCTATAGTAAATATTTTAAATTGCGGTAGAGTAAAGTAGGAGTTCATCAAAAATAGGCTATGCATCAAAATAGGAGCTATCTACAACAGTACCAAAATCTAATGCAAGCATGAGGGAGAAAAAATAGGCGATATAGGAATGATTAAGGGGGGTTTGCTTGCCTTGTTGCTCTGCGGCAAATGGTTGGTCATCAGGAGAGTAGTCGTACCTAGTAGCAGTGTCAGCGTTAGCGTCTACCGAAGAGAAGAGGGGGAAGAAATGGTAAATATAAAGTAGCCAAATGCATCACGATGCATGACATGGCAATAAGCAGCGCTAGGCATGAGATAATGCAGTATTACATGTTGCAGACAGAGCGGAATAATATCTAACGATATTTTCCCAAGTCTCACGCTACTATCGGACACACGAAAACGATGGAAAAGTTCCATGTTTGCTATGCTAGGGATGCATGACACACGAACGGATAGCGTATCCGGGTTCCTCTCGATTTTCTAACTAACTTTCATGTATAAATTATTTTCATACCGATTATGGATTATTTTATATTAATTTGAATGTTTTATTAATATTATAAAATTAAATAGAATTAATTTAATTCAAAAAATAAAATATGACATCCGCATGATGTCACTATGACATCAGAAGTCAAAAGTCTTAGTTGACTCGTCAAACACACAAAGGGGCCCCACGTGTCATAAACACAGTACTAATCTAGAATTAAATTAATCTAACGGGTTTAATTATTAGTGGGCGCCTACATGTGAGTGTCACATTAGGCTAAAATAATAATTTTAACTTAAACTAACAAAGTCATTAGTGTTAATGACTTGGGCCCACATGTCATAGACCCACGGGGTTCGGGCCCACATGTGACTCTAATTAGCATTAAGATTAGGGCGGTCATTAGCACTAATTGGCTCGCCGTGTGAGCGGTTTAACAGAGGCCACGAGTGATGTCAGCTGTGCTAATGCAACGAAAGACCTTCCAATGGCGCCAGAAATAGGCACGTTTACGGGAGAATACTTGATTTTATCCTCCTCAGAAATACTTCTGTTGCGGCTACGCCTTAAGGGACTTCCTAGGCAAGTATGCAAAGGATTTCCCCCGTTGCCTTGGAGCCTTGAGTTGTTGTTTCCTCGAAGCGGAAAGGGTGATGTAGCGTAGCGGTGGTAAGTATTTCCCTCAGTTTGAGAACCAAGGTATCAAACCAGTGGAGGAATATAACAAGAGCCTGCACAAACACAAAGAGCTTGCTCCCAACGATATGAAGGGGTTGTCAATCCCTTATAGCTTGTTTGCCAAGTGAGAACTGAAAGCAACAAAGTAACAAAGCAAAGTAAAAGCGGAGGTGTAAACGATGGTTGTGAATAGACCCGGGGGCCGTAGTGTTTACTAGTGGCGTCTCTCATGAAAGCAAGTATACGGTGGGTGAACAAATTACTGTCGAGCAATTGATAGAACCGCGCAAAGTCGTGCCGATATCTATGGCAATGATTATATCTATAGGCATTACGTCCAAAATAAGTAGACCGATACTTTCTGCATCTACTACTATTACTCCACACATCGACCGCTATCCAGCATGCATCTAGTGTATTAAGTCCATAAGAACAAAGTAACGCCTTAAGCAAGATGACATGATGTAGAGGGATAATCTCAAACCAATGATGAAAACCCCATCTTGTTACCCTTCATGGCATCTACTTGATGTGTGCCTTTATGCCCCTACTGTCACTTGGAAAGGTCACCACATGGTAGAACCCAAAACCAAGCACTTCTCCCATTGCAAGAATCATAGATCTAGTTGGCCAAACAAAACCCAAAACTCAGAGAGACTTACAAGGATATCAAATCATGCATATAAGAAATCAGCAAAGACTCAAATATATATCATAGATAATCTGATCACAAATCCACAATTCATCGGATCTCGACAAACACACCGCCAAAGAAGATTACATCGAATAGATCTCCATGAAGATCATGGATAACTTTGTATTGAAGATCCAAGAGAGAGAAGAAGCCATCTAGATACTAACTACGGACCCGTAGGTCTGAAGTGAACTACTCACGAGTCATTGGAGGGGCGATGATGATGATGAAGAAGCCCTCCAACTCCAAAGTCCCCTCCGGCGGGGCGCCGGGAAGGGTCTCCAGATGAGATCTCGCGGAAACGGAAGCTTGCGGCGGCGGAAAAGTATTTTCGAGGCTCCTTTATTTTTTGCAGAATTTTTGGGAATATATAGGCCAAGAATCTAGGTCAGGGTTCGGCTAGGGAGGCCACAAGCCCTGACCCCGCCGCCTCCCCCCTGGTGGCGGAGTGGGAGCTTGTGGGCTCCCTGGAGCCCACCTGGCTTGGCCCACAGGCCCCCTGATCTTCTTCCGTTCGGGAAAAATCATTTCGGGGTTTTTATTCCGTTTGGACTCCGTTCCAAAATCAGATCTGAAAAGAGTCAAAAACACAGAAAAAACAGGAACTGGCACTTGGCATTGAATTAATAAGTTAGTCCCAAAAAAGATATAAAAGGTACATAAAACATCCAAAGATGACAAGATAACAACGTGAAACCATCAAAAATTATAGATACGTTTGAGACGTCTCAAGCATCCCCAAGGTTAACTCCTGCTCGTCCTCGAGTAGGGAAGTGATAAAGAATGAATTTTTAATGCTTTCATGCTACCGAGCATAGGTGTCCTTTGTAATTCCTCTTATGTGATGTGAATGTTCAAATCCATTAGATTCAAAACAGTAGTTTCCAACTGACGTGGAAACAATAATAATTCAAGCAAACTAGCAAGGTAATCATGAACTTTCAAAATAACAAGGCCAAAAGAAAGTTATCCCTACAAAAGCGTATAGTCTGGCTATGCTCTATCATCATTGCAGAACGAATTTAAATCATACACAACCCCGGTATTGGCCAAGTAATTGTTTCACACCTTTACTTTCTCAAACCTTTTCAACTCTCACGCAATACATGAGCGTGAGCCATGGTTATAGCACTATAGATGGTGTGGTGTGTGGTGGAAGTTGCAAGACAAAAAAGAGAAAATAGTCACATTCACTAGGCATATCAATGAGCTATGGAGATGCTCATCAATAGATATCAATGTGAATGAGTAGGAATTGACATACAAATTATGCACTAGAGCTACGAGTATGTGAAAGCTCTTAAAGAAAACTAGTGGGTGTGCATCCAACTTGCTTGCTCACGAAGACCTGAGGCAATTTTGAGGAAGCTTGTCATTGGAATACACAAGCCAAGTTATATAATGAAAATTTCCCACTAGCTATATGCTGGTGACAAAATGAGAGACTCTCAATCATGAAGATCTTGGTGCTTAATATGCACAAGTGTGGAAAAAGTGGTAGCATTGTCCCTTCTCTCTTTTTCTCTCATTTTTTTATATATATTTTTTTTGGTGGGCTCTTTGGCCTCTTTTTTTTTGGTGGGCTTCTTTGGCCTATTTTATTTCCTCACATGGGACAATGCTCCATTAATGATGATCATCACACTTTCAACTCAAAACTTGGAGCAACTATGACTCTATATGGATTGCCTCTGGTAGTGTACCGTGGCAATGATCTAGCATGGCATAGACATCAATGGAAACATCATGCTAGCTATCTTACGATCATGCAATGGCAATGTAGACGTGGTGGCACATGTCATGGTGGTAGTTGCACAGCAATATATCTCGGAATGACTTCGAAAAAGCCATAGTAGGTAGGTATGGTGGATGTTTTGAGGGAGGCTAGTGGTGGGTTTTGTGCACCGACGAAAGTTGCACGGCACGAAGAAGATAGTGATGGTGGTAGGTGAAAGTGCATCTAAACCATGGCCTCAACATTAGTCATGAAGAACTCATATACTTGTTACAAAAGTTCTATTAGTAATCGAAGCAAAGCATTCAACGCATACTCCTAGGGGAAGGGTTGGTAGGTATAAACCATCGCGCGATCCCGACCGCCACGCAAAGGATGACAATCAATATACTAATCATGCTCATATTTCGTCACATAGCGGTTCACCATACGTGCATGTATGGGAATCAATAACTTCAACACAAGTATTTCTAGATCCACAACACCTTACTAGCATAACTTCAATATTACCATAACCACAACTCAAAACTAATTGAGATGAATCAAACTTCTCTAACTATTCAATGCACATGAAGGTGGAAGTTTTCGTATCCCTTTGGATAACTACCCATTTTGAGACTACTTTCAAATCATAGATCAACTACCAAGCCACACACCACTGCGCTCTAAAATATATAAGTGAAGCACATAGAGCAAAAGTATCTAGCTCAAAAGATATAAGTGAAGCACATGTGAGCTGAATTGTCTACCATAAGATATAAGTGAAGCTCGACAAAATCACGGTGTGTGCATGTCTCTCTCTCTAGGTGTGCAGCAAGGATGTTTGTGACACAACAAAAATAAAAGACTCCTACGATACAAGACGCTCCAAGCAAAAACACATAACATGTGGTGAATAAAAATATAGCCCCAAGTAACGTTACCGATGGATTGAAGATGAGAGAGGGGATGCCTTCCCGGGGCATCCCCAAACTTAGGCTTTTACGGCATCCTTGAATCTCTTGGGGTGCCTTGGGAATCCCCAAGCTTGAGCTATTGCCACTCTTTATCTTTTTGTCCATAAGAACTTCACCCAAAACATGAAAACTTCACAACACGAAACTTAAACAGAAACTCGTGATAACATTAGTACAAGAAAGCAAACCACCACTTACTTAGGTACTCTAGCAAACTTAAATTCTACTTGTGCTGATGTTGGGTTACTATACTTTCAATCTTCCATGGCTAATACCCCCCGATACTATCCATAGTTTCATCAAAATAAGCAACCAACACAACAAAAACAGAATCTGTTAACAGCATACCAGTCTGTAGCAATCTGTATATTTCGTATACCTATGGTACTTCAAAAATTCTGACAAATTACGACGGTTTGAAGAATTTGCGTAGCAATGAGAAGCAAAATGAATCAACTCAAAATCTCTTACAGAAAAAAATGAAAATTCTTTTCGTAGCAGAAAGATTATGTATTTTCCAGCATGACCAAACGATCATCCCCAAGACTAATCATAACGGTTTTGCTTGGCACAAACGCAAAAAGCAACACAAAAAACACAATCATAACAGAATTATGAAAGTGTGGAAAACACAAAACAGAAAGAAAAAGGATAGATTCGTTGGGTTGCCTCCCAACAAGCGCTTTTGTTTAACGCCCTTAGCTAGGCGAAACGTGATGAAATCACGTATAGTCATCTTTGGTGCTCAAACCATAGGTAGCCCTCATCATAGATTCATAAGGCAATCTTATTTTCTTTATAGGAAAGTGCTCCATGCCCTTCTTTAAAGGAAATTGAAATCTAATATTCCCATCCTTCATATCGATGATAGCACCAATAGTCCTTAGGAAAGGTCTACCAAGAATAATGGGACATGAAGGATTGCAATCTATGTCAAGTACAATGAAATCCACGGGTACATAGTTCTTATTTGCAACAATAAGAACATCATTGATCCTCCCCATGGGTTTCTTGACAGTAGAATCCGCAAGATACAAATTAAGAGAACACTCTTCAATCTCAAGAAAACCAAGAATATCACATAAAGACTTTGGAATCGCGGAAACACTAGCACCCAAATCACACAAAGCATTGCACTCATAGTTTTTTATCTTGATTTTGATAGTAGGTTCCCAATCATCATGAAGTTTTCTAGGTATAGAGACTTCTAGTTCGAGCTTCTCTTCAAGAGATTTCATCATAGTATCTACGATATGCGCGGTAAAGGCTTTGCTTTGGCTATAAGCATGTGGAGAGTTTGCAATGGATTGCATCAAAGAAATGCATTCAAACAAGGAGCAATTATCATAATTGAATTCCTTGAAATCCAAAGTGGGAGTTTCATTACTACCCAAAATTTTGACGTCTTCTACTCCACTCTGCACACCTTTATCATTAAGATAGGTGGACGGCGAATCATTGGGGCGTTTTTCAACCAAAGTGGATTCATATCCAGCCCCTCCATAAATAGGTTTGACACGCGAAAACAAAGATGCAACAGGAGACACACCAAGCACTTTCAGATCTTCGTGATATGCATCACTAGAACGCACCCTTTTAAACCATTCATGTCTAGCGCGAATTTGGGCGGTTCTTTCTTTCCTCTCATTCATGGAGACACGCATATCTTTCAAAGTTTCACCCAAGTTGACCTTGGGAGGAGCGCATCTAACTTTCAAAGAATCAATATCACAAGACATCCTATCAATGCTCTTAGCCAAATCGTGTATTTGGAGTAGTTTTTCCTCTATGGACGCATTGAAAATGTTATGAGAGTTAGTGAACTCTTTGATATTACTCTCTAAATGAGAGGGTAATTTGTTATGATTTCCATAAGGGTTGCCGTAGGAATTGCCATAATTGTTAGAGGAGTTACTAGGAAAAGGCCTAGGAACATAGTTTCCTCTAAAAGCATTGTTGTTGCCAAAATTGTTCCTACCAACAAAATTCACGTCCAAACTAGCATTGCTACTCTCAATCAAAGAAGATAGTGGCATGTCATTAGGATCTACGGTAGCGTTTCTACTAGCAACCAAATTCATCAACTCGTCCATCTTAGCACTAAGCGAGTTAATTTCTTCTATAGCGTGCACCTTTTTGCTAGCAGGCGACCTTTAAGTGTGCCACTGAGAGTGGTTGGTCATGATATTGTCTAGGAGTTTTGTAGCATCTCCTAACGTGATTTCCATGAACGTTCCACCTGAGGCGGAGTCCAAGATATTGCAAGAAGCGAAATTCAAGCCAGCATAAAAGATTTGTATAATCATCCACAAACTCAAGCCATGAGCGGGACAATTTCTAATCATAAGCTTCATCCTCTCCCAAGATTGTGCAACGTGTTCATGATCAAGTTGCTTGAAATTCATGATATCGTTACGTAAGGAGATGATCTTAGCCGGTGGAAAATACTTGGATATGTAAGCATCTTTGCACTTATCCCAAGAATCGATACTATTTTTAGGCAAAGAAGAAAACCAAGTTTTTGTGCGATCTCGCAACGAGAAAGGAAAAAGTTTCAACTTAATCACGTCATTATCCACTTCTCTTTTCTTTTGCATATCGCAAAGTTCAATGAAGGTATTGAGATGGGATGAGGCATCTTCACTAGGAAGGCTAGAGAATTGTTCTTTCATAACAAGATTCAGCAAAACTGCGTTGATTTCATACGATTCCGCACTAGTGGCGGGAGCAATCGGAGTACTAACAAAATTATTATTATTAGTGCCCGAGAAGTCGCAAAGTATGGTGTTTTCAGCCATGATGACTTCAACAAACAAACAAGCACACAAGCAAGCAAGAGAACCGGCAAAGGAAAACGGCAAAGGCAAAAGAAAACGGCGAAGAAGAAAGGCAAATGGAAACGGCAAATGTGAAGTGCGGGAGAGGAAAACGAGAGGCAACTGGCAACAAAAGTAAATGCAAGAGATGAGTTTGTGAGACCTACTTGTATATATCTTGATTTCTCCTCCCCGGCAATGGCACCAGAAATACTTCTGATGTCAGATGTGCTAATGCAACGAAAGACCTTCCAGTGGCGCCAGAAATAGGCACATTTACGGGAGAATACTTGATTTGATCCTCCTCAGAAATACTTCTGCTGTGGCTACGCCTTAAGGGACTTCCTAGGCAAGTATGCAAAGGATTTCCCCCGTGGCCTTGGAGCCTTGCGTTGGTGTTCCCTCGAAGCGGAAAGGGTGATGTAGCGTAGCGGTGGTAAGTATTTCCCTCAGTTTGAGAACCAAGGTATCGAACCAGTGGAGGAGTATCACGAGAGCCTACACAAACACAAAGAGCTTGCTCCCAACGCTATGAAGGGGTTGTCAATCCCTTATAGATTGTTTGCCAAGTGATAACTGAAAGCAACAAAGTAACAAAGCAAAGTAAAAGCGGAGGTGTAAACGATGGTTGTGAATAGACCCGGGGGCCGTAGTATTTACTAGTGGCTTCTGTCATGAAAGCAAGTAGACGGTGGGTGAACAAATTACTGTCGAGCAATTGATAGAACCACGCAAAGTCATGACGATATCTATGGCAATGATTATATCAATAGACATCACGTCCAAAACAAGTAGACTGATACTTTCTGCATCTACTACTATTACTCCACACGTCAATCGCTATTCAGCATGCATCTAGTGTATTAAGTCCATAAGAACAGAGTAACACCTTAAGCAAGATGGCATGATGTAGAGGGATAATCTCAAACCAATTATGAAAACCCCATCTAGTTACCCTTGATGGCAACTACTTGATGTGTGACTTGCTTCCCCTACTGTCACTGGGAAAGGTCACCACATGGTAGAACCCAAAACCAAGCACTTCTCCCATTGGAAGAATCATAGATCTAGTTGTCCAAACAAAACCCAACACTCGGAGAGACTTACCAGGATATCAAATCATGCATATATGAAATCAACAAAGACACAAATATATATGATAGATAATCTGATCACAAATCCACAATTCATCGGATCTCGACAAACACACCGCCAAAGAAGATTACATCGAATAGATCTCCATGAAGATCATGGAGAATTTTGTATTGAAGATCCAAGAGAGAGAAGAAGACATCTAGCTACTAACTACGGACTCGTAGGTCTGAAGTGAACTACTCACGAGTCATTGGAGGGGCGATGATGATGATGATGAAGCCCTCCAACTCCAAAGTCCCCTCCGGTAGGGCGCCGGGAAGGGTCTCCAGATGAGATCTCGCGGAAACAGAAGCTTGCGGCGGCGGAAAAGTATTTTCGAGGCTCCCCTTATTTTTTGCTGAACTTTTGGGAATATATAGGCCAAGGATCTAGGTCAGGGGGCGGCCAGGGAGGCCACAAGCCCTGACCCCGCTGCCTCCCCCCTGGTGGCGGAGTGGGAGCTTGTGGGCTCCCTAGAGCCCACCTGGCTTGGCCTAGAGGCCCCCTGATCTTCTTCCGTTCGGGAAAAATCATTTCGGGTTTTTTATTCCATTTGGACTCCATTCCAAAATCAGATCTGAAAAGAGTCAAAAACACAGAAAAAACAGGAACTGGCACTTGGCACTGAATTAATAAGTTAGTCCCAAAAAAGATATAAAAGGTACAAAAAACATCCAAAGATGACAAGATAACAGCGTGAAACTATCAAAAATTATAGATACGTTTGAGACGTATCAACAAGCTATAGGGCCATGGCATCGTCGGACCTCGTCGGAACCGCAGCCAACGCACCGGCTGATCGCATGGGCGGGCTCTACGGATGCTTCGTGATGAGTCGCCTCGGATGAAGGTCATTGGGGCATCGGAGATGCACCGTATGGATGGCGACGACAACAATGGCGGCGGCCACAGCCACAAGGTTGACACGGTTGAGGTCAGGGCGCGCACGGAGGCCTGGACAGGTGTAAGGAAGAGCACGGGTGGTGCACGCAAGGGCGCGGTCACGGCTCGGTGGGAGCGCAGCCTAGAAACGCGCGGGCGGACAAAATGGGGGCACGGGTGCGGAGCAGAGGGCAGGAAGAGAAGAGGGCGAACCACCAGGACCTCACTTGCGGTCGCTAGAGGAGGCATAGGCACGGGAAGGCCGTAGCGGGGTGGTGGCACGGCGGGGGGCGATGCGGTGGCGTTGGTGAGGGCCAACGAGGTGGCGGGGCGGCGCGGTGGTGCCAGGGAAGGGCCGGTGCGGGGCGGCATCGGCGGCATATCCCGATCCCGATCTGAATCGGGAGAGGGGAGAGAAAGGTGGGGTGGGGCGAGTGAGGGGATCGGGTGGGGTGTCGGCGGAGTGAGGGGGGTACAGGCCAATGGCTGGGCCGGTTGGGAAGGCTAGGCTTGGAGGGAGTGGGTCGGCCGGGGGAGGAAATGGGCCGCGGTTCAAGGGGGGAAAGGGGGGTTCCCCATTTTCATTTGTTTTTATATTCTTTTATCTATTTCTGTTTTTTTAAGGCTACTACTTTTCAATGTTAAGTATCCTTTGTTATATTAAAAAATTGGGGAACTTCCCATTACTACAAAAGCAATAATAGACAGTTCCATAAAAATATTTGGGGGCAAAAGAAACTATTTAGAATTTTTATAATTCGAAAGGTAATTATTTAGTTGTTTCAGCCTTTGTTATAAATGTTTTAGAGGCACACAAATACTTTATAAAATGTTGGTTACTCCACCATAATTAACAGCGTTAGCAACATTTTTTGTTTTAAATGTTTGAGGTAATAAAAAATTGACTTTATTTCTAAATTTGAAATTGGCTTTGAGTTTTATCAAGTAGAAATTTGGCTTATTTAATCTTGATTACATGGCACCATTAGCATGCGATTACTCTAGCTTAACTACTGGGGTGTCACAACTCTCCACCACTAAAAGAAATTATCGTCCCGAGAATTAAAAGGTAGAGGCAAGTGGGAAACGTTTAGTTACGAAATTCTAACGAGTCTTCTTGGTCTCGTTTGTTCTTCCCGAAGAAATTTATCCTTTTCTTTGAGTCTTTAGTTCTCCGACTTAGGTCATCCTAATGAATTCATCTTCCTTCCTTCAGGATCTTCATTGCCCTATGAATGTGATACTAGGGAAAACTTTGTAAGAACTTAGCTAAACAAATCTGGGCATCTGACGGCGAACTCACGGAAGAAGTAATTAATTATTCCTCAAGTTGTAACTCACAAAATTCACTGAGAGTAACAAGCAATGGTACAAAGGTTTCAAACGGTTAGGCAATCATTTGATGCCTAAACAGACATGAAAGGGGGGTTTAGAGCAATGAAAATAAATATTGCGTGTGATACAAGAATAGATCGTCCCATTGGACGATGGCTCGGGAATTTCCTATGAAGCCATGGGCAAAGGATACTTTGGAGTCAAAGATGTATAGGAGAATAAGGTTTCGATCCTGCGGAACTTTGGGTTATGGACCAGCCATGTGGGTTGGGAGTAGGCATAGTGGTGGCATCTTGCATGGTCTTGGTAGCAAGATATGTTAGAGGACAACCTGTCAGCTATGTTGGCAACAACGTCAGTACCAAGGGCGGGGGACAAATAGAACCATTTTCCTGCTCGTTGAAACAAGGCAGACTAATAGGCAAGGTTCTCGTCCACCGGCGACTACCGGAATGTTATCACAATAATAACACGGTCTTACTGACAGTTGTGACTCCGAGGGTTTTACCAAATAAGGGAATTACTACTGCTTAGATAAGTTAGACTTCAAGAAAGGTTTGAACAGACCAATGAGAAAGAAAATGTGTTCACACAGAAATATTAGAGTATACCTATCCCAAGGAAAATGGGGCATGGTATACATGGTAGGTCATCAAGTACATAACCATTTTGATAAAAGGTCAAGGAGAATCATGATGTTTACCCATACAATATTGTTTGGATAATTGATCAAGAACAATTTAGCATTGTGTTTCCAATGTTCCTGTTAACAATTGAAGTACCACATTCGTGCTTCAAGGTAGCATCGACATGGTCATCAAATAAAGGTCGGACTTTGGGTACACAAAGGATCCACCAGGAACATCTCGTAAAATAAGTCATACCATTTCCTTATGGAAGAATGGTGAATCTTGTTGAACAAGGTACTATAACAATAGGTCATTCGGCTAGGTGTGCTAGACAAGACATCACCGTACGAGGTTACATAACAACCAAATTTATAATTATTGGTAAATGTTCCAACCATCATATTTGCCCAAGATTCAGTTCTGGTTGGTGTCAGGATACCTCATGCTCAGGATGCGTGAGAAGAAAATATGATGATGCAAGATTCTTGAGTTATGGACTAAGGAAGCAAGTCTTGAATCATGAGTTGAATTGTAAGACACATGAACACAATGTCAAGACATTTGTGCCCACATGGAATTATTATAATGAAATACAACCGAGTTTTGATTTGGGAACCATCATCGAGGATAACAAAGTCCTTGTGTGATCCTGGATTACCTCTTATGAAGGAACTCCTTTTCATTGGTCAAATCAGTCATTGGATTGGGGTGCTAAGAAAAGTTATATGAAGTGAAGATAGCAAATCTTCAAAACATATAACACAATGCACATTCATGAATGATTTGGGATGATCCTAGAGGAAGCGAAACAAAACTTTCTTATATTCACGACGACAAGAATGCACGTGAACTTGGGAAAACATTTATCAAACATAATCTTCATGAGGTAGGCACTACTGGAATTGATAAATTTGCCGTCTGCCGTGCCTTTGCCATCTGCTGACGCATGGCAAAGATGCTCTTTGCCGTCAGCTGGCACAAAGCAGACGGCAAAGAGGTTGCTAGTGGCAAAGGTTTTATTTTCCGTCAGCCACCTCTTTGCCGTCTGCCAGCGGACGGCAAAGATGCGCGAGGCAGACGGCAAAGATTGTTGTCGTCAGCTCCATCTTTGTCGTGTGCCTCTCCCTCTTTGTCGTCTGCTAGCAGACGACAAAGGGGATGGCCACATAACGGCAGCGCTCGGTCCCTCCCACCCCATCTCCCCACCTCTCTCTCTCCCCCAATCCCGACCTCAATCGCTCTCCCCCACTCCCCACCTCTCTGTCTCTCCCGCGCCGCCCGCGCCGCCACCACCGCGCCCCCCCCCCCTCTCCACGACTCCCTCTCCAAGGTGCTTACTCACACTGGTGACTCCTTCGGTGGGCTCTCTGACGCCCTCTCCGGCTGCGTCATCCCCCTCGGTAACCGCATCTGACCCCCACCCCTCCCCCGCTAGGGTTTCGCCAACTGGCGCTTCCTTCCTTCCTGCCTGCTCACGGAGGACGTGTGTGTGTGTTCCCTCGCAGGTTCGGCGACGAATGCGTTCCTGCAAAGGCTGGACCGGATTCCATTTGGAGGCGAGGTGATGGTGGAGTGAAGATCTTGCTAAAGAATCTGAATTGCCTCTTGGGTGTCCTCTGCTCTCTCTCTCTCTCTCTCTTATTTCTTGATCTCATCCCCCCTGATTGAATCAGATAGGCCTGCCTGTGCCCCTCCCTCCGACCTCCGCTGCTTCGCTCCCCACGGCGACGACACCTACCGGCGACGTGTGGTGAGGTAACCCTCGTTCCCTTTCCCCTTCCTCTGCTCCAGTCGCCTCGTTAGTGAGCTTTTTCAGCCATAGGCCGTCGGACATAGGCGGATTTGCTATAGGATGAAGGGGGCCAATCATCGGAGAGGATGGGAGACAGATCCATTTTCTCCTGCCTTGACCGAGAGAATGAGCTGAGCGATTAGATCATCTAAGCAAGGGCCATTTCAGAGAGAGAGGAGAACGTGTCAACCTACGGGTGGTGGTGGCTCTACTGTTTCTTTACTGAATCTTATGACTCGACAGTTTCAGGGCTTCAGGTTGTAACAACATCTTTACTGTATTACCTTGATAAAACTTCTTGCTGACTTACCATTTTGTACCCTTAAATTAGAAAACAGACATGTGAGTGCCTCTCTGTTTAGCCAGGTTCCACCGCCTACCATTTGGTTTCTGAAATACCAAAGATCTTATTATTTTGCTCCACTGTTTGTTCTGTTGGGCTCGGTGATAGTCTGAAATACCAAATCTCCTTTCCTGATTGTTTGAGATCACCTGAAATGGAAAAAAACAAATCCCTCATGTTTCTTGTTTGATGGAAACGCCTCATTTATTCTGTTCGAGATCGACGCAATTGTTTAGCTATGTAGTTCAGGACGTTGTGTTCCTTATTACAGTATGACTTACTGTCACTGGTATGAGCTCAAGTAAACAATTTCTATATCTTTCCACGCTATATACGCGAGCTGCTTTGACTATTGTTGTGAACAACGTTTGCCCTCAACTTCTTTGGTGAGTATGTGCTTCTAATTTTGTTCATGTCAATGCAGCCCTGAATCAGCTACTATGGCGGCCCTGCCATTGGCCATGGCGGAAGTCTACGACGCCTACTCGCACCTCATCACCGGCGATGAGCTCCGTGCGCTGCAGCCAATCTTCAAGATCTACGGGAGGCGGCAGGTCTTCACGGGCCCCATCGTGACACTCAAGGTGTTTGAGGACAACGTGGTGGTGCGCGAGTTCCTTGAGGAGAAGGGCCAGGGCAGGGTGCTGGTGGTGGACGGTGGCGGCAGCCTGCGGTGCTCCATCCTCCACGGCACCAAAGGGGGCGGAGCCCGATGCTGCGCTTCTCATCCGGAAGGTCTACATCATCCTCTATCTGCTACTTCTCCTCACCGCCGTCGTCGCGGTCGTCGTTGTCAAGGTCCGCGCCATCCCCCACTTCTTTGCCTCCTGCTACGCCGGCCTCGGGCTCTACGTCTTCCTCCTCATCCTCCCCTTCATCGGTGAGGCCTCAGACCATTTCTCCTCCACATTTTCCCTTAGAATTTCTGATCCGACTGATTGCAAGGAGGGTTTTCTCTTTTTTTGGTTCAAGAAACAGAGTATGTACAAATTTAAATTACTATTTCTCTTAAAGAACAGAGTACAACATACAACAAGTGCATTTTTTGGTGCCTAAAAACAAATACTATGTTGCACCCAATTTGGGGATCTGACAAAGATTATCATTTTGCTCTCTGAATGAACTAGCCACTGGATAGCTTCCGTGAATTCATGTGTGCAAGCATAAACACTTGGAATGATTCACCTGAAAATAAAAGGTCGTTCCGGGTATCCCGACGAACTTATATGCGATACTGCTAGTTGTATGAGTGTGATTTCATCATGTTCTTCCTGCAAAAAACAAAACTTCCATTATGTATGATTTTGAGGGCCTTGGTGATAGGACATGACTAACTTTCCATTTGCGTTCTTTGCATTCTCGTCCCCACAAAAACTTTGTGAATTCTTTATTTTTGTAGGAATGTCTCAAGCGCTCTTAATTTTTCTTTACTATTGTAGAATGGGATGTGGTTGCTCTATGAATTGCCGCTGGAGAATAATATGTTACTAAAATGCTGCTTAATGTTTTGCATGCAGTAATGTACCCGTTGTCCATCTACCATCAGAAGCATCGAGTCAACCTGCTGCTGCTTGGTATCTTCGCAGTGGCCATCATCTTCTTTGTGGGCTTGACATTTTCCTTTAATAGCGGTAATTGTCTTCCCACCATCAGATTATGTAAATCAGCTCCTGCTGCCAGCTCCTGGCTTATTCTTGAGTCACACTGGTGCTTATGTAAATCATCACAATGCTCCTGCACCATCAGATTATTGAGTCACATTCGCAAGCTCTTAGCTTGTCCACCATCTGCCTTTAATGCCCCTGGCTTGTTAGTTCCTATTAGCTCCTAGCTTGTTCACCATGTGCGGCATTTGTAGTTTCGTACTGCTATTGTGAAGCATTTTGTTTGTTTGTGGACATGGTTCAGAAATAGATGTGATGTCAATTTGCCATGGCTATGCAAATGGTAGACACGGCCAAGCAGCCCATGTAACTGTAGTTGATGCATTTTCCTAGTCTGTGTTGAGGGTTAAATTGTAGTTGTTGGTCACCATTTATGATTGATATGCTTGCCTGAGGTAGAAGCATTTGTAGTATTGCTAGCTAGCAGGATTACTTTTTTAGAAGACCATGCTTTCCTATTTTCAGCTGTTATTTTCTGAACTCAGAAATTGGCAAACAATAACCTTCACTTTTCAAACAACATTGGTTGAATATTTCATATTTGTTTACTATTTCTTCCGGCCACTATTTGTTGTAAGATACGCAGTGTTGTGGTCGTATCAATCTGATCTGAAGGTCCTATTTGTCCAATAATATGCGATCTCACGTGCTTAAGTTGACATGGTTTTGGTGGAGGCCGCGGGCGCCGACCTGGAGCGCCTCGAGTCCATGGCCTTCGGCAATGTATCCGTCGAGGCCGGTGGCGTGGCGCGGCCCGATGAACCAACCCAGGGAGTCGCCGGGGTCGGATCTCCCCACGCCCACGGATGAGTCGCCCGCCCCTGCTGTTGTTCCCGTTGCCGCTGGAGAGGAGTAGCAGCAACTTCCCGCCGTCGCTGTTTAGGAGCAGCAGCCACTTCCAACCGCAACGCCATCGGCCGCCGCCCCCACAGCAATCTTTGATGTCGGGGAGAGGGCATCCCAGTGCAGCATCTCCCTCCAACAACCTCAATTTCTAAGGTGAATCCCCTTCCAATTTGTAAGTTTGATGGATGAGGATCTCTGGATCTGGCTGATTAAATTAGCAAATAAATGACATATGATTTGTCTTTGAATTCTAGCTGGTTTTTTGACAACCAACCATATTAAAGTCTGAATAAGCTCCTTATCAGAAAAAAGGTCTGAAGAATATCAACATGATCACATAGTGAATCAAGTAGAAATATAGGACGAATTTATCCTACAACTATGCATGGTTTTCGTACATGGAGAATGACTCTATCAAATGACTATATGGATTAACATATAGACTCATGTGCACATTATTGCAAAAGAGGATCAACAATATGCACATTTTTATTTTGTAGTTTTATAAGAGCCAAATCAAGTTGTTATATTTTTATTTTACTTTTTAACACAACATTAGCTGAGAACAAAAAGGAAAAAGGAGAAAAAAAATAACAAACTGGCTGAAAATGTTCCACAACAGAACCTATAGTTTGAACGGGCTCTAGGATTATACTACATAATATACTTTCATGCTCCAGGTTATATTTGGAAGCAATATAGCTGCACAAAGATGAGCCATCGTTCACACTGTAAATCCTGTTTATAGCTGCAGGAGAAGAATATGATACCTTGTCAGCCATATAAAACAGAGCTAATTACTAGAGCTTCTAAAATAAGGGATCATTCTTTTAGTATTTTTTCTTCTTCTACTTCTTCTAACTTTCTTAATTAATCTCCTTTTTTCAGATTTGATAAATTTCATGGAAGCTGGCATTGATGGACTGTTAGTGTTTAGTTTTTTCATTTGTATTGACGAACGATGTAAAACTTATGTATGTATATATATGGATGAACTATGTGAAACTACGTATTGTGCTAGCCTTTGTGTTCTCTAGCTTGTTAAATATTTCATGATGATGTTGGAAATATATATGCTGTGAAATATATGTGTTGAAGATGTCTAAAACTATATATGATGTGAAATATGTATACAGATATAGTATATATACTGTGAAATATGTTAATAGATATAGTATAATGTGCCAGCCGACGGCAAAGGGCCGCCCCACGACAGACGGCAAAGGGCACAAAGCCCTGGGCTGAAGCAGATTGAGAGCCCCCTTTGCCGTCAGCCCCCTCATGTCAAAGGGGGAAGGGCAGACGGCAAAGAGGGGAGAGAGAGGGGTTGTGTGCCCCCTTTGCCGTCAGCCCCCTCATGGCAAAGGGGGGAGGGCAAACGGCAAAGAGGGGAGGCCTGCCGTTAACACTTAACGGGACCGTTGCAGTATATGTCGTCCCATTTAATTTGCCGTCTGCCCCCTCATGGCAAAGATTCTTTGTCGTCCGCTTTGAAAAAGCAGACGACAAAGAACCTCTTCACCAGATTCTTTTGCCGTCTACTGACCGACGGCAAAGGCTTTGCCGTCCACCATGGCGGACGGCAAATTCTCAGATTCCTGTGGTGAGGCGCAAAGATAGTGCTTTCAAAAGGCTTCTTCATGAAACATGGATAGGTTGAGGGTGTGGCTCATGGGCCCATCAACAATCCTTCAAGATTTTGATAGGGATGAATTTCCAACATGAAAAGAACAAGGATATAGCATTTGTCAGATCAAACGATATAATGACGTATGCTCGAGGAAGCATCAACAATTCAAACATTGATCTAAGGGTGCACTTGGAAATACGAATCGAGTGATACGACCGATATTAAAATGGTGAGTCAACAACCAAAAAACCAAGAATGAAACTATCACTCATTAACTTCAAAGCAATGGGGTTGCTAAAAGTATTGGAATCACACATCAAAGTTCACTTCTCGGTATTCTGGTTAGAAACAACATGAGGACCAAGAAACGAATGGTGATGGTGAGAAGCAACCCCATATCAAGAATTCTTAAGAGGTCCATCAATTCTCACAAAATTCTTGAGATAAAAGATGGTAATACCCCAAGGTTGAAGATAACATAAGACGAATAGTAAGGAACTTAAGGGACAACACAAAAGATGAACAAGTTCGTGTTGGAGGGAAGGCAAAAAGGTTGTCGAGGATCACAAATCATCGAGAGGCAAGGATGGTGTTTCTCGTCACGCATTCGATTGATACCCTCAAAAGTATCAGAATGCTGATGATGATCATGACACATTTGTCGAGAAGTTTCATGAAGATGTAATCGTTCAGCGACTACATCAAGCACAGGAATGGTGAAGCGAAAGGTTGTCGGAATCACAGATAAGATTGCTAGCTTGAAATCAAATTGCCTCTCTAGACAAACAACATGACATTTAGAACTCGACGTAAGCGTATTGCACAGCTAGAAATGTGTTCCAGGAATAAAAGGCAGAGATAGAAGGGTTAAGCTCTAGCATGACGATGATGATGTAGCCTAACAGCATGGAAAGACATGAGCGAGTACAAAGTCGTAAGTAAGGAAGAATACAAAAGACTTGTTGAATCGCAATGCGTACTCGATTTAGTTATCAGTGTCCTTGAGTGTCCAACCACTCAAAACACAAGGAAAACTAGAACTAGTGAAATATCATAGTTGATGAGGAGATCATAAGAAGTTATATAGCTCCGTGATATTTTCGGGATACGAGGGATAGTACTCAGAGGTAGATCAGAATAGAGGATAGACTATTGTATTGATCTGTGGAAGAGAAGCACGTTAACTCGTTTGAGAATGAAACCAAGGTAAAATGACATGCTCGGAACCACGATTCCAAAGGACAAGATCACAGATACCATATCAAATCATATAAAGGAAATGATTATTATTACGAGAAGCTTCTATGATAAGATCAACATCGTTTCCATGGGCATGAACACAAAGTTCAAGGTCGACTCCCACTTCATCAATGCATCACCTGCCATTTACCCCTCGCCTTTGATGAGGTTGTAGCTTTGAAAGATTATTTGGCAAAACACCATAAGAATAAGACTCATGAAAAATCTTGGGATCACACGGATTTAGGAAGGCATCGGTTCAACCCATCGGGGCATCTCGGGAACATATACAACAAACTTCAAGAGTAATTAACACATGCTAGACAGCAGAGCATGTCTGAAAAAATCATAGGATACAACTTATCTGAGGGAGAAGACACAATTTACCAATGGCATCATGTATCAGGGGCAGAATATCACAAGAATTTTGAATGTGAAGGATGTCGAGAGATGATAACCCAGAAATGGGTCTGGCAGTCCACAAAGGACCTGAGCTGAGTATCGGTACTCAATCCGAGGAACTTAGAATGCAGGGCGTAAAATTATAAAACCTGTGAATAATATCGATACTTAAATACCAAATAAATTTATGATTTCAAGGTTGGTATATCAGAATCATTTCCTTCGATCAGATACAAGTAAGTTAAATGGACCTAGATTGGCAATCAACCGAGGTTGATTTTTCGAGAACCAGCTCTTGTTTAGAAAACGTCAGAGCTGGAAACATAATTTATGAGGATCAACTGATGATTGTGTGCATTCACATAAATCTTGAATCAGTAAGATCAAAGGAAAATCACAATGGATTTTAGTGAATGTTGCTAGACATATGGATTTAACCATAATGCAAGGAGGTGAGAAAGGTCATGAACAATAGGCTACTTAGGATTTTGGAAGATAAATAGTAATTCGAGGGACATGCAAAACCCATGACAACTCAGGACGAATGAATTCCATAGGGGTTGACGGATGAAGGGAATCGCAAAAGCGACGAGCACAAGTCCTCGGGAGAATTTCAGAGAATATCTTCAGAGTCTTCGGATGAATCAACCCATCATCTGAAATGAGGGGCTCTCCGGGAGGAAGTATTTACGAGAACCTAGAGTTGGAGTTAGCAAAATATTTAACCCGAAAAAGAAGAGAGATTAGAACCCAGAGTATAGAAGATGAGTAAAAGATACTAATACCACCCGGTTGAGATGTGTGCCTGTAAGCCACACAACAATGTCAGTAAAGTTTTTCAAGTACTAGACTCAATTTCGTCCAAGGAGTTGGAAAGGGGGCTACCTACAGGCAGACGGATCTAATACCAACTTGTGACGCCCTCGATTTGATCATACGCTAATCATACACACAAATGCATACGACCAAGCTCAAGGACTCACGGGAAGATATCACAACACAACTATGGACACAAATAAACACATACAAGCTTCATATTACAAGTCGGGGGCCTCGAGGGCTAGAGTACACAAGCTCGAGAAACACACGAGTCAGCGGAAGCAACAGATATCTGAGTATAGACATACAACATGGTAATGCCTTAGAGAAGGCTAGCACAAAAGATACATTGATCGAACGAGGTAAGGCCTCCTGCCTGGGAACCTCCTAAACTACTATTGTTCGTCAGCGGCCTCCACGTAGTAGTAGGCATCGTCGGGGTAGTAGACGTCATCGGCGGGATACGCCATCTCCTGGGCTCCATCATCTAGTTGCAACAATCGTATCAAGGGTCAAAGGGCGAGCAAAGGAACGGTGAGTACTCATCCAAAGTACTCGCAAGACTGACATTTGAACTATACGAAGTATGCATCAGTATCAAAGGGAAGGCGGTTATAGGTGGACTGACTACAGCAATGCGAGAATAGAGAGAAGGGACTAGTCCTATTGAAGACTAGCATCTTTAGCGTGTTGCCGCAATAAATGAGAGTAGAGCAAGTCACACAATTATATATTCATATTGTTGCATCAATATTAACTGCGGTCACACCCACACATTCTTCCTTGACTCCCTGCGAGAAAGCAATCCCAGAGCAAACATTCCAGTTAAGTAATAGTTGAAGTTATATAAGATCGGGGCACAACTCCAAGTTGTCCTGTAACCATGGAAACGGCTATTCGAATAGTTAATTTTCATCCCTACAGGGGTGCACCACAGTACCCAACACGCTTGATAAACTCTGGCCGAACACACTTTCTTGGGTCATGCCCGGCCTCGGAACATCAACACATCGCAACCCTGTCTATGCTCAATAGAGAGGCCAGCCCGCCGGTCTAAATCCTAAGGGCGCAAGGGTCATGGGCCCATCACCCTTTGTGCTCCTGCATGATGTGTGGGCAGTCGATGTCAGTCCTGGCACCTCTTATACAAGACGATGCTTACGCGGACCACCCAGAAGCGCGTAGCTCCATTTTCTAACATCTGAAGAGCTTCGGCTGATACCATGACGTCGAGTACCCATAACTTCTCCCACGTGAAGGTTAGTGCGAAAAGGTCTCCCAACCAACTTAGATCAAATACCCAAATTCCATTAGCACTTTAATTAACACTGCAGTGACAATCACCAATCCATGATATGTGGTCCCGTCACCCCGTCTCAAGGATGTGTGGCAAGGGCCCAAAATGCACGGCCACCCCTCGTGACATTCACGCGGGAACCCACCCGCAACACACGTCATCATGTTCCGAGTAGCAAGGCCAAGTAACTGTGCGGCTGTAACATCAGAGGGATCCGAGGTATCACCCTCGATGGATTTTCGAATGATGTAATCGTCAAGGTGGCGAGGGAGGAATCACCCTCGATGGACCACGCTTGATGGGTTGTATGATAGAGTCGTTATCGGAGGTGGTGAAGGAGGAATCACCCTTCAAGAACCACCGCCGGTCAACTCTCGGTATCGGAGGTGTCACCCTCGGTACTCGATGGTAGCTCTGCAGAGTCATACCACTAAGGGGGTGTGAGTGATTTGGCGGGTCTTGGCTCGTCGATCAGATGATCAACACTTAATGAAAAAGCAGGGGCAACACGACTAAGGGGGTCAAAGGGGATCACTGCTCCACCTATACTAAATAGTTTAAAGTGCAGTAGAGTAAAGTAGTAGTTCATCAAAAACAGGTGTCGGGGGGATAACCCCGGGGTAGGCTCATCGAGCCTGCTCCTTCATTTCTTGCCCAAAAGGAATGACCAAGTATAATTCTCCAAGGCCCAAGTCTTCTGGCCGGCTAGGCTGTGCCTGCCGTTTGGAGGACGAGGCGGCCAATTCTTTGGCCGGCCAGGCAACCCCTGCCGGCTAGAGGCGATACGGCTACCACTCCCTGACCGCCTTGGCTAGGGCATCCGGCTAGGGACGAGGCGGCCGTGCCTCAGCCGGCTAGCCAAGCGAGCTAGCAGGCCGGGGATCTCAAGTCACATCAGATCATAGGTCATGACGAGACCCTACGATTAAAGGTGGCCACGCGTCAGCAAAGGTACTGGACCGGAGTGCCTGGCAGGTACGAGCGTCGGCGGCCACTCCGCTGACATACCCCGACTCTAATCCATCACCCAGCATAGTGTCGGACCGTCAAACTCCCACTCCATTACTGCACTCGGCGTGGGGAACAGAGGAGGCGGCCGTACTATCTGCCCATGACGAATCTCGCTGGACGACGCCGGACGTACAGCGCATGCTCAGCGTCAACCTTACGCGAGAGCTTCATTGGCTAGCCGGCGGGTCCCATAGCCAGACGAGACCTCGCAGCCGGAGGGCCCCTCCAGCGACAAGACAAGACCCTCGTGGGCCCCCCGGCCAGTTGGCAAGGCTGCTAGCCGGGTCCCACTCTTTTATCCTTTATCCATATTGTAGGCCGGTGGGTTCGTCTATAAAACCCCCCGGTCACCCTCCATGTAGAGGGTCGGTCAAACAACATATCACACCCACCAACCACATAGAGAGAGGCAGAGACGAGCCGGCTTCTCCCCTCTTCCTCCTCCTCAATACAGCTCCAGGAGCAACCTTGTAATCCATCCATATACATCATACACTCCGACAGGACTAGGGGTATTAACTCTACGGAAAGCTCCGAACCTGGGTACACCGTGCGTTCCATGCTTGTACCAACCTCGTCCCCAGCGCCCTCCATTGTCCCTTCGGTTCTCACCGACTTTAGCCTACCTATGGCATATGTTGTGAGTATTCAGTGATAACAGGCTATGCATCAGAATAGGAGCTATCGACAAGAGTAGAAAAATGTAATGCAAGCATGAGGGAGAAAGAACAGGCGATGTAGGAATGATCAAGGGGGTTTCCTTGCTTTGTTGCTCTACAGAAACGTGTAGTCGTACCCAGAAGCAGCAGCAGTGTCAGTGTCTATCGGTTAGAAGACGGGGAATAAACAATAAATATAAAGTAGGCAAATGCATCACTATGCATGACTTGGCAATAAGATGCGCTAGGCATGAGCTAACGCAGTATTACATGTTGCACACAGAGCGTACTAATATGTGACAATATTTTCCCGCTTCTCGGGCTACTACCGGATAGCGAAAACGATGGAAAATTTCCATGTTCGCTATGCTAGGGAAGCATGACACAACAACGGATAGCGTGTCAAGGTTCGTCTCGTTTTTCTGATCTACTTTCATGTATAAATTATTTTCATACGGATTACAAATTATTTAATATTAATTTCTAAAGTTTTATTAATATTCTGAAATTAAATAGAATTAGTTTAATTCAATAATTAAAATATGACATTTATAACCCACAAGTACAGGGGATCGCAACAGTTTTCGAGGGTAGAGTATTTAACCCAAATATGTGGGTTCGCATAAGGAGAAGCGAAAGAATATTCTCAAGTATTAGCAGTTGAGTTTGTCAGATTCAACCACACCTGAAAGATTAGTGTGTGCAAGCAAAGTATCAGTAGCAAAGTAGTATGATAGCAACGGTGTCAGAAACGATCTGTTGACGGCAGATTATTCCTAACTGTTGTATCAATGGCGCCACTAGGTTGCACATGGGCGAGTAACTATTCTTCCCCGACAACAATGTCGGAAAAGATCTTGCAACAAGTAACAGCGAAGTAGCAAGGAACAGCAGTAGCAGCAGCGGCAAAGTAACAGCAGTAGCAACAGCAACAGCAAAGTGGCCCAATCCGTTTTCTAGCAAGGGACAAGCCTAGACAAAGTAATGTAGCGAGAACCAGTAGTAAAAGACTCGTAGGCAGTGGATCGGTGATGGATGAGTATGACGGATGTGATTCATCATGTAACAGCTATAACACAGACAAATAAGTAACTAGCTCCCGTTCGTCAATCTAATGTAGGCATGTATTCCGTATCTAGTCATACGTCCTTAGGGAAAAGAACTTGCATGATGATGGGGTTATAGTCCCAGGGTAGGGTCATAGGTCTGCCCTATAGGTCCTACCCAAGGACTACCCTTCATAGAGGAAAAAGGCCTTAGACAGTTCTGACTGAACTAAGGGCGCCCCCATCATCCAGTCGGCGACGGTCCACTGGAAGCATATCTAACGTACTGACTGGAATTCACTCTGTACATCGTAACCTCCCAGGAGGGCAACGGTCATACGTTTTCATACACCATAACTAGCATTTAAGGCTTACGTTACTAGTAACGCCAGCTTTTACTCACCACTACTCCACCCCTGTCCATCGGGCCGTTGTGAAGGGCAGCGCACTCTATATAAGCCGCCCTTTCCCACTGGTACAGGGGTTGGCACTTGCTGTAATCCCACAATTCACTCGACACAAAGCTCCCAAGAGCACTGAGACGTAGGGCTTTTACCTCCACCGTAGAGGGGCCTGAACTCATACATCCTCGCCGTATATTAGGCTCTGCCCATATACTTTCGTACCCCATACTTCTACTGTGAGACTTATACCCACGACAGTTGGCGCCCACCGTGGGGCAGTCGTCTAAGCGACTTCCGGCGAGTTTGCAATTTCATCTTTTCGTCATGTCATCCGGCGGAGATTTGTGCATGGGTCATGAGATCCTCTTCGGTGCACTCTCCTTTATCGCTAACGATTTGGCATGGCTTCGGGATGCGCCCCTCGACATCGAGATGCTTCCGAGTCGCGGGGCTACGCACTTCCGTGCCAGCTCCTGCGTCGTTCTTCTTCTCCAGCCATCGACCCCAGTGTCGATCTTCGCCCCCGTCACACGCCACAACAAGCGATTCGGTCGTTCGCGGCTCCAGCATTGGGTGCGACACGCCCTAGCGCGACAAAACATGTCCTCTCAAGTGGAGGTGCTCGAATTGGTTGTGGTCCCGCCGTCATCCCAGTGCTTGGAGTCGGTTCCGACTGAACTACCTTGCGAGTATCAGGGTCACGGGCCTGCAGCCGAAGTACTCATGGCTGATTCCCACGAAAGTCCCCTCGGGACTGGTCGGAATGAGCGTGAGTTCGGAGAATCATCCGGCGCTCGTCGTCAGCACCTTCGTTCTTCCAATCGGCGCACTCGCCAGAGCAACGTCGAGGTGTTCCGCACACCCATCCTCAACTTGGCTGCAGCCGCCAGGATAGCAGATTCTCTCCAGCCGACTGATTCGGAGGCTGGTGGAGGAATCGAGCAGATCCGTGCCTTGTTACATACGGCACAGCAGCAAAACTCGGCGGTCTCCCAGTCGCACAACAAGATCGGCAACAGTTCCGTTCAAGCGAACACGCATCGGTCGGTTTTCAGTCCTAACTCTCACCAGCGACGCAGAGGGGGCAGCCGTTCTAGGGACCCGAGTCGGAATCCGCTTTCCATTCGGTCTCATCCCGAAGATCGTCGCCGTTCGGGTACTCCTCCGCGGAGTGGGCCTTACGGACCCCGGCATTACGATGATCGTCGTTCGGGCGGTGGCGCGCATGATCCAAGGCCTGATGCAAGAGGGTACATCACTCAGAAGAAGGTCGATAGAAGTCGAGCCCACCGTGATGCTCACGATAGAGACCGTCCGAGTGGAAACAGGACCGTTGTTTCTGGTCCCGAGTGCTTCAGTCGGGCCATCCGCTCGGCCGACATCCCTCCCAACTTCCGATTGGCGACGGGAATCAGGAATTTCACAGGAGAGTCCAAACAAGAAACGTGGTTAGACGACTACAGAGTGGCGGTCCAGATCGGTGGCGGAGATGACCATGTCGCCATGAAACATCTCTCACTGATGCTCGATGGTTCGACTCGAGCTTGGCTAAACCAGTTAGCCCCTTCAAGCATTTACAGTTGGGCAGATCTGTCCCGAGTCTTCATCAGGACCTTCGAGGGTACGTGCAAACACCCTGCTGGCCTCATAGAGCTTCAGCACTGTGTCCAGAAGCAAAATGAGCCCTTGCGCGATTTCATCCAGCACTGGACGACCCTCTACCATACGGTGGAGAATGTTACAGAGCACCAAGCAGTTTGCGCCTTCAAGGCAGGCGCTCGGTACAGAGATCTATACCTGAAGTTTGGTCGGACAGGCGACATCTCCATGAGCAAGATGATGGAGATAGCCGCGCACTATGCAAATGGCGAAGAGGAGGACCGCATACATAGCGGCAAGCATAAGTCAGTCGCCGATGGAGATGGGAACAACAGTCGGAAGCAGAAACAGAAAGCTCAATCCACTCCGCGAGCAGAGGCGGCAGTCGTTGCAAATGCTAAGTTCAAAGGCAAGGGGAAACCACAGTACACCCCCAAGAAGAGAAAGTCAGGAAATTCCATCCTAGATCACCCGTGTCCAATCCACATGAAGACGGATGAAGAAGGCAATGTCATATTGCCGAAGCATACCACTCGGCAGTGTCGCCTCCTGATCCAAGGATTCGGTGAAGGACAGCCGAGTGAGAAAGACACCGAGCAAGATGATGAGGACAAGGAGGATCCGTTCCCTCAAGTACATGCAACGTTAATGATTTTTGCCGATGTAGAAAGAAAAAGTCGACTGAAGCTGGTCAACAGGGAGGTAAACATGGCAACCCCATCCACTCCCACTTTCCTCAGGTGGTCACAGACTGCAATCACCTTTGATCAGTCACACCACCCAGCACACGTACCCACCCCAGGGAGGCAAGCTCTGGTCGTCGACCCGGTGGTGGAAGGAGTTAGGCTGCGCAAAGTCCTCATGGACGGCGGCAGCGGCTTGAATATCATGTACGCCGATACTCTCAAGGGAATGGGCATTCCGACGTCCAGACTTAGCGAGAGTAGTATGCAGTTCCATGGAGTCGTCCCAGGAAGAAAGGCCAAATCACTCGGCCAGATTGTGTTGGATGTCATTTTCGGCTCTGACAAGAACTTCCGCAAAGAGAAGTTAACATTCGAGGTGGTAGACTTCCAGAGTGCATACCATGCCATTCTGGGCCGTCCGGCATACGTACGGTTCATTGCCCGTCCATGTTACGTATATTTGAAGCTGAAGATGCCTGGTCCCAAAGGCGTGATTACTGTCACAGGCAATCGGCAGCAGGTCGAGGAGTGTCTGCAGCAGGGGTCGAGAATTGCAGACAATCAGATGGCTGTACTCGAGTTGGATGAGTACAAGAAGACTGCTGACCCCGCTGACCTGATCCGTTCAAAGAAGCCAGCTTCCGAGTCTGCATTCCAGTCGGTGAGAGACACGAAGAAAGTAAGCATCCACCCGACGGATGCCACCGCCGCCCCAACAAACATCTCCACCACCCTTGATCCAAAATAGGAAGCCGAGCTCACACAATTCCTCCGTGGGAACTGGGACATTTTTGCATGGAAGCCTTCTGACATGCCAGGTGTACCCACGGAGTTGGCTGAGCACCGAATGCATGTGGATCCTGCTGCTCGGCCCGTCCGAGAACGCCTGCGTCGGTCCGCCGCGCACAAGAGAAAAGAAATCGGAGAGGAAGTAGCTAAACTCCTAGCAGCCAACTTTATTCGCGAGGTACACCACTCCGAGTGGCTCGCTAGTGTTGTCATGGTGCCCAAGAAGGACAAGTCTCTCTGTATGTGCATCGATTTCAAGTACCTTAATAAGGTCTGTCCGAAAGACCACTTCTCGCTCCCCCGCATTGATCAAATCGTTGATTCGACTGCGGGTTGCGGGCGATTATCCTTCCTTGATGCCTATTCGAGCTATCATCAGATCCGTCTGTATGGTCCAGATGAATTAAAAACATCTTTCATCACCCCATTTGGGTGCTTCTGTTACATCACTATGCCATCCGGTTTGAAGAATGCAGGAGCAACTTTTATGCGAATGATCCAAAAATGTCTCCTAAACCAGACTGGCCAAAATGTGGAGGCATATATGGACGATATTGTGGTCAAGTCACACAAAGGTTCCGACCTGCTGACTGACTTGGCAGAAACATTCGCCAACCTACGTAGGTACGATATCAAGCTCAACCCAGCCAAGTGTTCATTCGGCGTTCCCAGCTGGAAGTTACTCGGTTTCTCCGTTTCCAAACGAGGGATCCATGTCAACCCCGAAAAGATTGGGACCATTGTTCGAATGGAGCGGCCGGTAAGAGTACATGATGTTCAAAAGCTCACAGGTTGCCTAGCGGCTTTGAGCAGGTTTATCGTTCGACTCGGCGAGAAGGCGTTACCTCTGTACCGACTCATGAAGAAGTCAGATACCTTCGAGTGGACAGACGAAGCCCAAATCGCATTCGACGACCTCAAAGCCCTGCTTTCCACCCAGCCGGTTCTTACTGCCCCACTCAGTAAAGAACCCCTTCTTTTGTACATCGCGGCTACAAATCAAGTCATCAGCACCGTTCTGACAGTCGAACGCGAAGAAGAAGGCAAAGCGTACAAGGTTCAGCGGCCAGTATATTATGTTTCCGAAGTCCTAACTCCTACCAAGCAGAGGTATCCCCATTATCAGAAGCTTATTTATGGGATCTACATGACTACAAAAAAAGGTGGCTCATTATTTCCAAGACCACTCGGTATCTGTCATATCTGATGCTCCGTTGTCGGAAATTCTCCACAATCGGGACGCATCAGGCCGAGTGGCAAAGTGGGCAATGGAGATGCTATACTACGACATCAAGTTCGAAGCCAAGAAAGCTATAAAGTCTCAAGCTCTTGCTGACTTCATAGCAGAATGGGTAGAACAACAGCAACCGACTCACATCTACTCGGCTCATTGGACCATATTCTTCGATGGGTCCAAGATGTTGAATGGCTCCGACGCCGGTGTAGTGCTCATATCCCCGAAAGGTGATAAACTCAAGTATGTGTTGCAGATCCATTTTGATTCTTACAACAACGAAGCAGAGTATGAAGCTCTCCTTTACGGGTTGCGCATGGCCATCACACTCGGCGTCCGTCGCCTGATGCTCTATGGCGACTCAGATCTAGTGGTTAATCAAGTAATGAAGGAGTGGGATGTAAGGAACCCCACCATGACTGCATACTGCAACACAATAAGGAAGCTCGAGAAGAAGTTCGAAGGTCTGGAACTTCACCATGTTTCCCGACTGAAAAACCAAGCAGCAGATGAATTGGCAAAACTTGGATCCACACAGAGACCGGTCCCGAGTGATGTCTGCCTCGAGCACCTACACCTCCCCTCGGTAAAAGAAGATCCTTTTATAGAGGAACCTGTACAACCGAAGAGCTCAATGGATCAGACTGAAGTCGAGGTTCCCGCTATGGTTGACTTGATCATGGAGATTCTAGCTGTCATTCCCGAATGGACTGTGCCATTCATTGCGTACATCATGAGGTAAGAGTCACCGGAAGACGAAGTCCAAGCTAGGCAGATCGTTCGCACGTCGAAGTCCTTCACCGTCATTGATGACCAGTTATACAGGGAAAGTGTTTCAGGCGTCCTTCAGCGGTGTATCTCTCCTGAGGAGGGGCAGTTAATTTTGGAAGAAGTTCACTCGTAAACCTGCGGCCATCATGCCTCCTCAAGGGAAATCGTCGCCAAAGCATTCAGAGCAGGTTTCTTCTAGTTGCAGGCGAATGAAATGGCAAAAGATATAGTCAACCGTTGCGAAGGTTGTCAGTTCTATTCAAACAAGTCCCACAAGCCAACGTCTGTGCTGAAGACAATTCCTCTTGCTTGGCCATTCGTCGTGTGGGGATTAGATACAGTCGGACCATTCAAAACAGGCCAAGGAGGATTCACCCATCTACTGGTAGCAGTCGACAAATTTACCAAGTGGATTGAAGCCAAGCCTATCAAGAAGCTTGATGCCCTTACGACCATCAAATTTATCAAAGACATCATCGCCAGATACGGGGTTCCACACAACATAATCACCAACAATGGCACAAACTTTGACTCGGACAGGTTCAAAGGTTTTTGCGCAGGCCAAGGTATCTGAGTGGATTTTGCATCCGTTGCGCAGCCCCAAACAAATGGACAAGCGAAGCGAGCGAATGGACTCATTCTTCAAGGGTTGAAGCCTCGACTCCTGCGGGAAGTTGGACATGCCGCCGGCGGATGGGTCACCGAGCTGCCTTCAGTGCTCTGGGGCCTCCGAACAACTCTGAATAGATCGACAGGGCGATCCCCGTTTTTCCTCGTTTATGGAGCAGAGGCGGTCCTTCCGAGTGACTTGCTTCACAACTCTCCATGAGTCGAACTCTTCTCCGAAGCCGAAGCAGAGCAAGCCAGGCAAGACGGGGTAGACCTTTCAGAAGAGGAGCGCGAGATGGCATTAATCCGTTCAATAATTTATCAACAAGATCTGCGGCGATTTCATGCACGGCACGTTAGGAGTCGCACGTTCCAAGCAGGCGGCCTGGTGCTCCGAGTGGATCAACAAAGACCACACAAGTTGCCTCCCGTCTGGGAAGGACCGTTCATCATTTCTAAGGTGCTGAACAACGGAGTGTATCGACTCTACAACCTCGACAGGGAGACGGACGAGCCGCGAGCATGGAATGGAGATCTACTGAAGCGCTTCTAAAATGAAGCCGACAGAGACAAAGTAAAGAACAAATGTCATCGAAGTAATACAAAGCGGATTAATTTCTTGCCGATTCAAAATTCTTCCGCGTTTGCAGACTCCGGTCTAAAAAACTAACTCCGAGTGTGCACCAAAAGTCACACTCGGGGACTTAGCTGCGACCCAGAGTCGCCTAAGTAAACAACTTGCTCCGAGTGTGCACCAAAAGTCACACTTGGGGACTTGGCTGCGACCCAGAGTCGCCTAAGTAAACAACTTGCTCCGAGTGTGCACCAAAAGTCACACTCGGGGACTTAGCTGCAACCCAGAGTCGCCTAAGTAAAAAACTTGCTCCGAGTGTGCACGAAAAGTCACACTCGGGGACTTAGCTGCGTCCCAGAGTCGCCTAAGTAAACAACTTGCTCCGAGTGTGCACCAAAAGTCACACTCGGGGACTTAGCTGCGACCCAGAGTCGCCTAAGTAAACAACTTGCTCCGAGTGTGCACCAAAAGTCACACTCGGGGACTTAGCTACGACCCAGAGTCGCCTAAGTAAACAACTTGCTCTGAGTGTGCACCAAAAGTCACACTCGGGGACTTAGCTGCGACCCAGAGTCACCTAAGTAAAAACTTGCTCCGAGTGTGCACTAAAAGTCACACTCGCGGACTTAGCTGCGACCCAGAGTCGCCTAAGTAAAAAACTTGCTCCAAGTGTGCACCAAAAGTCACAGTCGGGGACTTAGCTACGACCCAGAGTCGCCTAAGTAAAAAACTTGCTCCGAGTGTGCACGAAAAGTCACACTCGGGGACTTAGCTGCGACCTAGAGTCGCCTAAGTAAACAACTTGCTCCGAGTGTGCACCAAAAGTCACACTCGGGGACTTAGCTGCGATCCAGAGTCGCCTAAGTAAACAACTTGCTCCGAGTGTGCACTAAAAGTCACACTCTGAGACTTAGCTACGACCCAGAGTCGCCTAAGTAAAAACTCGCTCCGAGTGTGCACCAAAAGTCACACTCGGAGACTTACCTGCGACCCAGAGTCACCTAAGTAAAGAGCTTCCTCCGAGTGGGCACTCGAGTTACACTCGGAGGCTTAGCTGAGTCGCCTAAACAAAAACCATGAGCCAAAATCGTGTCAAAAAAAACTCAACAAAAGAAGAGCAAAAGATACGATACGAATTCAAAATGATTTCTACGATCAATCGGCTCGGTGTGAATCAAGTTTTTCCACACTGAGCCACGAATGTACCAGCCCAGCAGTGGCCAAATTTAATACAAACTCCACTCGGCATACCGAGGTAAATGTGCGTTTAGCATAAAGTCAACCAAGCGTCGCCGGGGCTGGCAGGCTCCACGAAGGTGTCGAGGTCGATTCCATCTGCAATCCGAGTGGCCGTGTCGAGGAAGGTCTCCATGAAGTCTTCAAATCGAAGCTTCTTGGTGTTGGCGACCTGCAACGTCTTCAGCTTGTCTTCACGGGCTTCCTTGCAGTGCACTCGGACCAGAGACAGCGCCACGTCTGCGCCACACCGAGCGGCAGACTTCTTCCATGCCTGCACTCTGCTTGGAACATCCTCCAGTTGAGTCATCAACCCCTCTATCTCATTCCGGGAGTCATCTTTAGGCCACAGCTCTTTGTCAATTCGGCCGACAACTCCTCTCAGGCGACCAATGAAAGGACCCACCTTGTTAAGGCGGGAATTCACTCGGAACATGTCCCGGTTAGCTTCATCACCGAGTGGAACATTTGGTTGCCCAAGCGACCGTTCAATTTCAGCAGTTTCGGCTTCAATGTCCCGACAGAAATCTGCAAAGAAAAGACAGGGAGAACATAAGCACGGAGTGAACTTCAAAGTCAAAGAGCACTCGGCAAGCAACTTACCACCAAGTAGTGCGACCATCTTCTTCGCCCAGTCGCCGACGTAGTTCTCCCGCGCTCTGCGGCGAGTGTTCATTAACTTCAGCTGGCCCATCCATTCAGATCTCTCCTTCTTCATTTTTCTACCTCGGCTACCAGTGCCTTGTTAGTCTCCCGAGATTCCTCCAAAGGTTTTTCTCGTTCAGCGAGAGCCTTCTTCATGCCAGCCACATCATTCACAGCTACCTCCAAGTCGGCAGCAAGTTGAGTCTTCTCAGCCTTCAGAGCATCAGCCAGATTCAACAAGGAAAAGTCTCGACAGATATGACAAAACAATCAAAGCTCAAAATTCTTCAGACCCCTGCCGATGCAAGCAATCGACAGCGGTCTCGGGGACTACACCCAGTGGGTTCGCTGAGAGTGACCCCACTGGTACGAAGCTCGAACAGGTCGGTCCCATTGAGCTCCATAGCAAACCAACAACACTATGAGATTACTATTACTCGACCCGAGTAACACTACTCTCGGGGACTACACCCAGTGGGTGCACTCAGCGTGCCCCCACTTGTACCATTCGGGCAGATCAACTCTGATCTGTAGAGATTATGGAAAATACATATAAAGACAACTACCGGTGCAAGCACTCGACAGAAGTCTCGGGGACTACACCCACAGGGTTCACTCAGAGTGAACCCACTAAAAAATCAACCTACTGTATCCGGGTATCTCGCTGAAACCCCCAGTGGGCACCAAGAGGAATGTAAACAGTTACTAGCACACTTACTCGGATATCATCCCGAAACTCCAAGCTCTTCTTGTATAGGGACACGATGGAGTCATATGCTCCCTTGGCGTAGCCCACCATCAGCTCCACTTGTACCATGGCGTCCTTGGCGGCTCCTACTTGATCTTCCGGGAGGCGTCAGGCATCATATTGAACAGCCGACGGACCCGGCGTGGCAGAAGGCGCCCTAGGTATCCCGAGCTCCCTGGGCATCCCGAACTCTCCTCCAGTCGGTTCCGCCGTGAGGGCCACCGTCTCAGTCGGCGGCACGTTCATGGCGGGATTGGCAGTAGGTTGGATAAACCCAGGGACAGGCGCCAAAGCTGGTTCCGACCTCCTTTGGTCGTCGTCGTCCAGATGGATCACCTCCGAAGGAAGCCTGACTGAACAAAATAAAAATACAGAAAAAGGTCAAGATCAAAGACAGCACTCGCGAAACGGTAATATAGCTCTCGGAGCCGTGACAACGTACCTTGCTGGGACGTGGCGGCATTATCAGTGTCCATGGGATCATCATCCTGACGCGGCAGAGAGGTGACGGAGGTAGCAGCTCTGTTGAGTGAAATCCACTCGACGGGTAAACATGAATTCCCAAAAAGAAGAGTCCAATCGGATACTGAAGGAAGATGGAAGAACAAAGATACTTACGCTGAGGCGACCGGAACAGCGATCCTCATCCGGGGCAAAGCTTTCCGAGGCTTGACTCGCTGGGTTTAGCCACCTTAGACGGCTGATTCACGGGCTCGGCAGAAGCACCCCTGGTTCTCTTCACACTCCGAGCACTCGGAGCCACGGGAGGAGTCGGCGGAACAGCGGGGTCATGACGGTGCTTGGTTCGTTGTTCTGGTGTGAGGGTGACGAGCTCTCCTCTTCACTCTCCTCCTCCTCCTCTTCTGTTTCCTCCTCCGTCTCCCTACTGTCAGAGACGTACTCGGCACTATCCGCGCTACCCTCCATGCTGCTTTATTCTTCCTCGACTGGGTTCCCATTCAAGACTGCAGAATGCCAGTTCGTCCACTCCTGCCCAAAACACAGTCGGCAACGTCAGTCAACGGGACAAGAAAAGCAATAAAACTGAGAAGGTTAAAAGCACTTGACGACATGTACTCACCTCATTCGGAGGAGGATTTTCGGCGCGGAAGGCCTTCACCCGCCGATCTCCCACGGGGTTATCACATGTGCCCGCGATGCTGCGGACCCATGCACTCACGGTCTCCTCGCTCACGTCTTCAGGATGGGAGCGAGCGGTGTCCGAAGGCCCCGTGTAATGCCACATTGCATGGTTTCGCGCCTCGAGCGGCTCGATGCGTCGACCCAGAAAAGTCTCCAACAGGTCCATGCCGGTGACTCCCTTCCGAACGACGGCTATCAGTGCGTCGACCAAAGGCTGGATCTGGGTTCTTTCTCCCTTAGAGAGCGCTAGCTTCGTGGGAGGGCCCGGACGGTCTAAACTGAAGGGTGGTAACCCACTCGAAGCATTCGGGCAGGCAATGTCCTGGCAATAGAACCAGGACGATTGTAAGTTCCTAACTGACTCGGATAGCTGAAGCGAGGGATAGCTACTCTTCGTTTTCTTCTGAAATCCTAAACCCCCGCAGAGTTGGAGGATGTGTGTCTTATCATCAGACTGGCTAAGCTTCTTAACAGTCTGAGATCTAGCAGAGAAAACATATTTGAAGAGCCCCCAGTGGGGAGGACATCCTATTAAGCACTCGCAGAGGGTGATGAATGCGGAAAGATGAGCTATCGCATTCGGAGGAAAGTGATGGAGCTGCGCCCCGAAGTAATTCATGATACCTTGGAAGAAAGGATAGGGAGGCAAGGAGAAACCTCTGGCCACGTGGCTGAGTAGCAGAACGCGCTCCCCCTCCTTCGGCGCCGGCTCCGTCTCGCCTTCCGGTAGCCTTCAAGACTTGTTGACGACCATGTCGTGCTCCACCAGCTCCAGCACGTCGTTCTCCGTCACCGAGGAGGGGAGGAAGTCCCCCTGGATCCAGCCCGCCGGCAACGCCCGCTACCGCCGCTGAGTGGAGGCCGCCCCCTTCTTCTTCTTCTACAGGCCGCTAAGTTGAGGGAGTTAAGGGGAGGCAAGATCGAGGGGAGGAAGATGAGCAGCGCAACAGGAAGGGCTACAAGGAAAGCTTTAATAGGCCTCCGACTGAGTCACCTACAGGTGGGTCCAGGATCTTATCCTCCCAACCGGCCGCTGCAAGATCAGCAGAGAAGATCGCGGCGCAGTAATCGAGGAGGCGAAATGTACTCGATGGCGATGTCGTCATCCCCGCTGAGCGTGCGGCAACCGAAATTTGAGGATCCCGGAAAATTCGGCGCTGTCAGTATGACCGGTCACGTCGAAAGATTCCACGGAAGCAATTGGTCCCTCACGGTTCGTTTCGCTTGCATTTTCACTCGGATCACTTCCCACAAAGATAAAATAGATCGAGGCAGACAACGCTAAGATCACCTCAATACCAGTCGGCTCCAAACTCCGGACATCACTTCATCGTTCCAACCCCGATCCATTCGGGGACTAATGATGGGGTTATAGTCCTAGGGTAGGGTCATAGGTCTGCCCTATAGGTCCTACCCAAGGACTACCCTTCATAGAGGACAAAGCCCTCAGACAGTTCCGACTGAACTAAGGGTGCCCCCATCATCCAGTCGGCGACGGTCCACTCGGAGCATATCTAACGTACCGACTGGAATTCACTCTGTACATCGTAACCTCCCGGCAGGGCAACGGTCATACGTTTTCATACACCATAACTAGCATTTAAGGCTTACGTTACCAGTAACGCCAGCTTTTACTCACCACTACTCCACCCCTGTCCACCGGGCCATTGTCAAGGGCAGCGCACTTTATATAAGCCGCCCTTTCCCACTGGTACAGGGGTTGGCACTTGCTGTAATCCCACAATTCACTCGACACAAAGCTCCCAAGAGCACTGAGACGTAGGGCTTTTACCTCCACCATAGAGGGGCCTGAACTCATACATCCTCGCCGTAGCTAAGGCTCTGCCTATATACTTTCGTACCCCATACTTCTACTGTCAGACTTATACCCACGACACATGACATCTATTGTCCATCCCTCCCGTGGCAACGGGGTCCTAATGGAAACTACGGGATATTAAGGTTTTCCTTTTAATAAAGAACCGGACCAACGCATTAACACGCGGTGAATACATGAACTCCTCATACTATGGTCATCTCCGGGAGTTGTTCCGGCTATTGTCACTCCGGGATTGCCGGGTCATAACACATAGTAGGTGACTACAACTTGCAAGATAGGATCTAAAACACACATATGTTGGCGACAACATAATAGGTTCAGATCTGAAATCATGGCACTCGGGCCCTATTGACAAGCATTAAGCATAGCCAAGTAGTAGCAACATCAATCTAGAACATAGTGGATACTAGGGATCGATCCCCGTCAAAACTAACTCGATTACATGATAGATCGCATCCAACTCATCACCGTCCAGCAAACCTACGATGAGATTACTCACGAACAATGAAGAGCATCATGGAATTGTCGATGGATGAAGGTTGATGATGACGATGGCGACGATTTGCCCTCTGCGGAGCCCGAAACGGACTCCAGATCTGCCCTCCAGATGAAGAACAGGATGTGGCGGCGCCTCCGTATCATAAAACGCGATGAAACCTTCTCTCTGATTTTTTTCCGGGCGAGACGGAAGATATAGAGCTGAGTTTGGGGGCGGTGGTGCCACGTGGGCCCCACAAGCCCTCACGGCGCGGCCTAGGGGGTGGCCGCGACCCAGGGGCTTGTGGTCCACTGGCACGCCCCCTCCGGTGAATCTTTGCGCATGTATTTTTCTTTTATTCCATAAAAAATCTCCATAAATTTTCAGGACATTCCGAGAACTTTTATTTCTGCAGAAAAACAACACCATGGCAATTCTGCTGAAAATAGCGTCAGTCCGGGTTAGTTCCATTCAAATCATGCAAATTAGAGTCCAAAACAAGGGAAAAAGAATTCGGAAAAGTAGATACGACGGAGACGTATCAACTCCCCCCAAGCTTAAAGCCTTGCTTGTCCTCAAGCAGTTCAGTTGATAAACTGAAAGAGACAAAAGAAAAACTTTGACAAACTCTATTTCATCTTGTTGTTGCACCTATGTCTAACTCATATCCAGAGTTTCACCAGGATCACAAGCAAACCACATAAGCAAATGACATCTAGGTCTCACGGTAAACTCATATCAATGGCATAATCAACTAGCGAGCAAATAATAATAAGCCTCAAGTGTCAACACTGCAATCAAAACAACATGAAGCAGTACGAATAGATGGTATCTCGCTAGCTCTTTTTGAGACCGCAAAACATAAATGCAGAGCACCTTCAAAGACCAAGGGCTGACTAAACATTGTAATTCAAGGCAATGAAGATCCAGTCACAGTCATACTCAACAAAGTTAAAAGCAAAGCATAAAAATGATAGAGGTGCTCTCTAATTGGTGCTTTTGTAAGAGGAGGATGACTCAACAGGAATATAAATAGACAGACCCTTCGCAGAGGGAAGCATTGATTTGCAGAGGTGCGAGAGCTCAAGCTTTTAAAACAGAGATAATAATTTTGGGTGGCATGCTTCCATTGTCAGCGCAATGACTAAGAGTTCTCAAAATCTTCCACGCTACACATGCTATAGGCGGTTCCCAAACAGAAAAGTAAAGTTTTGACTCCCCCACCACCAATCAATCACACTCCACGGCTAGCCGAATCGTCGGGTACCGTCCATACCAACATCAATCCTGGGGGAGTTTTGTTTGCAATTATCTTTTCAATTTGAGCATGGAACTGGGAATTCCAATTACCGGCCCCTTTCTCGTGAATGATAGTGAATAAACACATATCGAGGATAACATGCCTGGCATGGAAGATACCAATAGCCCCCTGTCACCACATGAGCGGTTCGGGCATGCAAAACAGATTATTTCTTGAAGATTTAGAGAGTGGCACATGCAAATTTACTTGGAACGGCAGGTAGATACCGCACATAGGTAGGTATGGTGAAATCATGTGGCACAACTTTGGGTTTATGGAGGTGGATGCACAAGCAGTATTCCCACTTAGTACAAGTGAAGGCTAGCAAAAGACTGGGAAGCGACCAACTAGAGAGCGACAACAGTCATCAATATGCCTTGAAATTAACCAACATTGAGTGAAAGCATGGGTAGGACATAAATCACCATAAACATGAATATCATAGAGGCTATATTGATTTTGTTTCAACTACAAGTGTGAACATGCGCCAAGTCAAGCCAATAGAATCATTCAAAGGAGGATAACATCCTATCATACTACATCATAATCATCTTGAAATTCATGTTGGCATCCAAGACAAACCATTGTAAGCTCCTAGCTAATTAAGCATGGCATCAGAAACTATGATCTCTAAGTTTTCATTGCAAACATGTTTCTCTCACAACAAAGGTGAACTACGAACAGTGAGCTAGTCATGTTTAGAAAAGCAAAATAGATCGAGTTCATACCAGCTTTTCCAGGCTCAGTCACTTCATCATATATCGTCATTATTGCATTTCACTTGCACGACCGAACGATGTGAACAATAATAAGAGTGCTCATGCATTGGACTAAAGCTGGAATCTGCAGGCAAACACAAAGGAGAAGATAAAGTAATATGGCTCTTTGAAAGCCAAACAGGTATGCATGCAAGAGCCACTAAACAGTGTAACCATGGTCTTCTACCTTGACCCATAGAAAAAGAAAACTATTTATACGGGAAAGCTCCCAACAAGCAAAAGAAGAAAAAGAAAATATTTTTGGGTTTTATCAAACTAGACAAACACACGAAAAGAAAACGAGAAAAACAAAATAAACTAGCACGGATGATATAGTGGCAAAGTGTGAACACCGGCTTACAAAGTGAAAGCATAAGCAAGAATGTAAAGTCGGTGAAAACACGTACTCCCCCAAGCTTAGGCTTTTGGCCTAAGTTGGTCTACTCCCAAGGATGGTCCTGGCGACACCCAAAATCATAATGGGGGTTATACGGGAGCACTGCAACCATTGCCTGAATAGCTGCCTCACGGAGACGAGCAGCCTTTGCCTCCCTCTCATACTCCTCTGCCTCTCCTCTGGTTATGTAATATCTCCGTTTTACCTGAAAGTCAAAGAAAGCAGGAGCAGGAAGGGTAATATGGAAAACACGATGCCGATTAAATATCAAACGGCATAGGAGGGATTCATCATCCCTCTCAAGGAACTGGTAGCGTGTCAAAGCGACGCGGTCAAGGAAAGCTGTATGGAGCGGGGGATCTCCTTCGCGGATGGGTACTCGAAGAAAATTTGCTATGCGAATGGCATAGATCCCACCAAAGAAATCCCCTTCAATAGCATTCTTATTCAACCTCCTTGCTATTATAGCTCCCATGTTGAAGCTTTTGTCACCTGTCACTGCGCTCTTAAGGATACTAAGGTCGGGTGCGCAGAGGTGATAATGCTCAACCTTGCCATTAATGCATCAGCCTATAAAGAGAGCAAAGTAATGCAAGGCAGGAAAATGAATACTCCCCATGGTAGCTTGTGTAATGTCTCTAGTTTCTCCAACAATAATACCAGAGCAAAAATCTCTAACCCAAGATTTAGGAGGATCATTGAGGCTACCCCTAGGTATTTTGCAAATACTATTGAAATCCTCTACATCCATGGTATACGATTTATGATAGAGATCAAACAGTACCGATGTCTCACGACCAGCAGAAAATTTGAATCTACGAACAAAAGAGGCAGTGAGAGCAACATACTGTTCACATTTATCGGAGATGAATTCTTCGAGTCCGACGTTGTGAACAAGTGCATCAAACTCATCTTTGAAACCTGCCTCAATCATAAATTCATCAGAAGGTCATTCACATGGTTGTACCTGCACGTCCCTTGGTTGGTAAGGATCAGGCTCCCGAATTGCAAGACGGGGGACCTCTCTTGCTTGAGGAACCACCATGAAAGTTTCTCCTGAACATCTTCCTTTTCTGAAATTTTCAGTGACCCAAAGGAAAAATGAACTAGGCTCAACTAAACTCGTAGAAACTACTCCCACAAGTGCCTAGAGGCCATATTACGCATCAAAACTACTTGGGACCAGCTAAAATCAGCATGCAAAGCTCAAGAACATGGTCACCAAGGCAGCAAAAATACGCAGAGTATAAGGCACTAGAGCAAAAACTAATTGGACCAATGGACGAGTCACTTACCAGGGAGTAATTTCCCCAAAACAGTTTGGAGAACGGTGATTTGAGCAAAGAGATCAAAAATCCTAGCAAGAGGAGCAAGAAAACGGGTTTGAGCTGCGAAACAATTTTTTCTGGAGGTAGGAGAACCAGATGAGAGCAAGAATGAGTGGAAGGGTGCCCGTGGGCCCCACAAGCCTGGGTGGCGCGGCCAGGGGGGTGGCCGTGCCCCTAGGGCTTGTGGCCAACTGGTGTGGCCCCCACACAAACTCTTTGTCTCATAATTTTTCAAAAAATCAAGAAAAAAATCATACTTGATTTTCAGGACGTTCGGAGAACTTATATTTTTGGTGTATTTTTCTACCGGACGCTGAAAGAGAAAACAGGGAAAACTAAACTAAATCTATCATTTTTCTTCTAAGCAACCGAAGGTGAAAGCTTGGAACAGGGGTTTGTGACTCCTTGATTCATCCATATCATGGTCATCGAAAGAAATCCGTCAATGGGGTTGATCAAATCCTCTCGAACAAACTTCTCGAATCACAAAACAAGATGGAGAATTTTTGAATAGTCACTAGCTCACCTCAATGGGGATGTGTATCTCCCCAACAAGCAAATCATACTTCATCTTGACACGAGGAATAGGGCATTCAAAGCTCCCAATAAGAATCGATGAAGTTTTTTCGATAGCATTGATGCAATCTACTCGATATTGTTTCTTCTGAAAGTGCACCGTATGCTCATTACCGTTGACATGGAAAGTGACGTTGCCTTTGTTGCAATCTATAACAGCCCTTGCAGTGTTTAAAAAGGGTCTTTCGAGGATGACAGCCATGGCATCGTCCTCGGGAATATCCAAGATAACAAAGTCTGTTAAGATAGTGACGTTTGCAACCACAACAGGCACATCCTCGCAAATGGCGATAGGGAAAGCAGTTGATTTGTCAGCCATTTGCAGAGAGATTTCAGTGGGTGTCAACTTATCCAGTTCAAGTCTACAATAAAGAGAGAGATGCATAACACTAACACCGGCTCCAAGGTCGCATAAAGCATTTCTAACGTAGTTGCCTTTAATGGAGCAAGGTATAGTGGGCACACCAGGATCACCTAGTTTCTTAGGAGTTCCACCCTTGAAGGTATAATTAGCGAGCATGGTGGAAATCTCAACATCAGGTATCCTCCTCTTATTAGTCACAATATCCTTCATGTACTTAGCGTACGGAGACATCTTGAGCATATCTGTCAAACGCATTTGCAGAAAGACAGGTCTAATCATCTCAACGAATCGCTCAAAATCCTCATCATCCTTTTTCTTGGATCGTTTGGGAGGAAAGGGCATGGGTTTCTGAACCCATGGTTCCCTTTCTTTACCGTGCTTCCTAGCAGCGAAGTCCTTCTTATCGCATCTCTTAGTATTAGGCTATGGGTTATCAAGATCAACATGTTCAATCTCCACATCCTTTTCATTGCTAGGTTGAGCATCTTCATGAACATCACTATTTATATTATCATTGGGCTCATGTTCATCACCAGATTGTATTTCAGCACCAGAGACAGAGGTATCATTTTGGACTCTCAGGTGTAGCAGAAACAGGGTTGCTAGCGTGCAAGTTCCTATCATCTTTCTTCTTCTTTCGAGGATGACTAGGTGCATCAGTGCTAACTCCTTGAGAATCTTGTTCAATTCTCTTCGGATGACCCTCAGGATACAAAGGTTCCTGGGTCATTCTACCGCCTCTGGTGACGACTCTGGCAGAATTGTTATTCAACTCATTGAGCAAGCCATTTTGAGCTTTAAGTACTTGTTCTACCTGAGTAGTAACCATAGAGGCATGTTTACTCAGAAGCTTAAGATCATTGACATTTGTGTCTATACAAGCACTTATATGAGTAAGCATACGAGCATTCTGTTCCAATTGCCTGCTAACATAATCATTGAAACTCTGTTGTTTGGCAACAAAGCTATCAAATTCATCTAGGCATAAGCTAGCAGGTTTATCAAAAGGAATATCACTCTCATTAGACCTATGCAGAGAATTTACTTCTACTACCTGTATCGGGTTATCAAGACCATGGATCTCTTCGATAGGTGGTAGATTTTTGACATCTTCAGATTTAATGCCTTTCTCTCACATAGATTTCTTAGCTTCTTGCATATCTTCGGGTCTGAGGAATAGAATACCTCTTTTCTTCGGAGTTGTCTTAGGAGGTGGTTCGGGAATAGTCCAAGCATTCTCATTGCACAAGATGTTATTCAGTAGAATCTCAGCTTGTTCTACGGTTCGTTCCCTAAAAACACTACCAGCACAACTATCTAGGTGGTCTTTGGAAGCATCGGTAAGTCCATTATAGAAGATATAAAGTATTTCATTCTTCTCAAGAGGGTGATGAGGCAAAGCATTCAGTAGCTGGATGAGCCTCCCCCAAGCTTGTGGGAGACTCTCTTCCTCAGCTTGAGCAAAGTTGTATATTTCCTGCAAGGCAGCTTGCTTCTTATGGGCAGGGAAATATTTTTCAGAGAAGTAGTAGACCATATCCTGGGGGCTACGCACACAACCAGGAGCAAGAGAAGTGAACCAAGTCTTAGCATCATCCTTTAGCGAGAAAGGAAACAGTTTGATGATATAGTAGTGGCGGATCTTTTCCTCACTAGTGAATAGGGTGGCTATATCATGCAGTTTGGAAAGATGGGCTACAACCGTTTGAGACTCATAACCGTGAAAAGGATCAGATTCGACTAGAGTGATTACCTCAGGGTCGACAGAGAATTCATAATCCTTATCGGTCACAAAGATAGGCGAAGTAGCAAACTTCGGGTCGTATTTCATCCTAGCGTTCAGAGATTTTTCTTTCCACTTGCGCGGTAATTTTTCAACATCATAGCTATCCTTACACGCAAGAAAATCCTCAGCTATCTCTCCCTCCATAACATAACGCGTATCATGCATATTAGGCAATTCAGGCATAGGAGAGCTAGTTCTAACAGGCAAAATAGCAGGTTCTACTTCAATAGTATCAGCAGTTTCAGAAGTATCATCACATCTAGCAGCAACTCTAGCGATATGTGCATCAAGGAATGCACCTAGTGGCAAAGAAGTATCAGGCATACCATCATCAGGCATAGTATCAAGCATAGCATCATCAGGCATAGTATCAAGCATAGCATCATCAGGATTAGTATCAAGCATAGCATCATCATAAGCATCATGGGCAGCAGAAGTAGCATCATCAAGCACAGGCGACATATCAAGATTTCTAGCAGGAGGCGATGTCGCAAACTTACTCATAACTGAAGGTGAATCAAGTGCAGAGCTAGATGGCAGTTCCTTACCTCTCCTCGTAGTGAAAGGCAAGATTTTAGTTCTTGGATCTTTCGGATTCCTCATAGTGACCAGCAAACGTCAATCCCAAGTGACTCAGAGAACATAGATGTGCTTCCCCGGCAACGGCCACAGAAAAAGGTCTTGATAACTGATACGTCTCCAACGTATCTATAATTTTTGATGGTTCCATGCTTTTATCTTGTCAACTCTGGATGTTTTATATGCATGAGTATGCTATTTTATATCTTTTTGGGACTAACCTATTAACTCAGTGCCAAGTGCCAATTTCTGTTTTTTCCGTGTTTTTGGCCCATTTTCAGACGGAGTCCAAATGGAATGAAACTTTACGATGAATTTTTTGGGACCAAAAGAGACACCCGAAGCTTTGGAAGAAGGCCAGAAGAGCCACGAGGGAGTCACAATCCCTGACGCCGCCACCAACCCCCTAGGTGGCGCAGGCCAGGCTTGTGACCTCCTCGTTGGCCCAACTAACGCAATTCCACCGCCATAAATTCCTATAAATTCAGAAACCCCCAAAAAGAAACCTAGATCGGGAGTTCCGCCGCCGCAAGCCTCTATAGCCACCAGAAACCAATCTGGAGCCTGTTTCGGCACCCTGCCGGAGGGGGAATCCATCTCCGGTGGCCATCTTCATCATCTCGGCGATCTCCATGATGAGGAGGGAGTAGTTCTCCCTCGGGGCTGAGGGTATGTACCGGTAGCTATGTGTTTGATCTCTCTATCTCTCATGTTCTTGAGATGTCTTGATCGCGATGTATCATGGGCTTTGCTACTATAGTTGGATCTTATGATGTTCTTCCCCCTCTCCCTCTTGTAATGAATTGAGTTTCCCCTTTGGAGTTATCTTATCGGATTGAGTCTTTGAGAACACTTGATGTATGTTTTGCACGTGTCTATCTGCTGTGATCAACTTGCGAGTTTGTGACATTGGGAATCTATGCACATGGGATGGCACACGTTCTATTCATGTGAGTACTTGATGTATGTTTTGGTGATCAACTTGTGGGTTTGTGACATTGGTAACCTATGCACAGGGGTTGGCACACATTTTGACTCTCTGGTAGAAACTTTGGGGCACTCTTCGAAGTTCTATGTGTTGGTTGAATAGACGATTCTGAGATTGTGTGATGCATATCGTATAATCATACCCGCGGATACTTGAGGTGACAATGGAGTATCTAGGTGACATTAGGGTCTTAGTTGATATGTATCTTAAAGTGTTATTCAAGTACGAACTCTTGAATAGATCGATCAGAAAGAATAACTTTGTGGTGGTTTCGTACCCGACAATAATCTCTTCGTTTGTTCCCCGCTATTAGCGACTTTGGAGTGACTCTTTGTTACATGTTGAGGGCTAGTTATATGATCCAATTATGTTATCATTGTTGAGAGAACTTCACTAGTGAAAGTATGAACCCTAGGCCTTGTTTCCACGCATTGCAATACCGTTCGTGCTCACTTTTACCATTTGTTACCTTGCTGTTTTTTAATTTCAGATTACAAAAACCAATATCTACCATCCATATTGCACTTGTATCACCATCTCTTCGCCGAACTAGTGCACCTATACAACTTAACATTGTATTGGGTGTGTTGGGGACACAAGAGACTCTTGTTATTTGGTTGCAGGGTTGCTTGAGAGAGACCATCTTCAGCCTACGCCTCCCGCGGATTGATAAACCTTAGGTCACCCACTTGAGGGAAAATTGCTACTGTCCTACAAACCTCTGCGCTTGGAGGCCCAACCACGTCTCCAAGGAGAAGGTTGCGTAGTAGACATCAAGCTCTTTTCTAGCGCCGTTGCCGGGGAGGTTAGCGCTTGAAGGCATTTCTTTAGATCTTGCAATCAAATCTTTTTGTTTCTTGTTCTTTTGCTAGAAAACTACAAAAAAATGGAATTGAGCATGCCTCATATGCTCCATCTTTTCAATGTCTTTCGTGAGCATGATGGGAAGGAAAATTGTGCTCAAGTGCTGAAAGAAGAATTACATAGAATGCTTGGTGAATGATGAGCATGATTGCAATGTTCTTAGCATGAATTCTTTGAATACCCATGATGCTAATGATATGCAAAGACACAAGCTTGGGGATGCTATATTTTATAAAGATGATCTTTTTCGTTCTTCCACTTTGAAGGATCAAAATTATTTTGATGAAAGCATGCCCCCTATCTATGATGATTATTGTGAGGATACTTATGCTTTAAAGAAGAGGGATGATAAAACTTGTCATACTCTCGATAACCCCTTTGCTAAACCTTGCTTTTCCATTGTGGACACAATTTGTAGTGCTCAAGTCTTTTACGATACTCCCACTACTATTCTTGAGAATATATTTCCTTTTGTGGAGAGTAGTAAAATTTCTATGCTTGTAGATCATGAAAAGAATGCTTTAGGTGCTGGTTATATTGTTGAATTCATTCATGATGCTACTGAAAATTACTATGAGAGAGGATCATATGCTTCTACTTATTGAAATTTTTGAAGCTATGCTTGTTTTGCCTTCCTATGCTAGTTGATTCTAGCTCCAATAAATTGTTTGATCACAAAATCCCTATGCATAGGAAGTGGGTTAGACTCAAATGTGCTAGCCATTTTCTCCATGATGCTCTCGTTGTGTTTCAATCCTAACCTTTTATGTGAGCATCATTGAAATCAATGCCTAGCTAAGGGCGTTAAACAATAGCGCTTGTTGGGAGGCAACCCAATGAATAAATTTTGGTTTGCTTTTTGCTTCCTGTTTTGTTTTCTCCACACCATCATAATTATTTTATGATTGTGTCTTTTTTGTTTCTTTTTGTGTTTATGCCAAGCAAAACCGTTATTATTAGTCTTAGTGATGATTCTTTGATCATGCTGGAAAAAGACAGAAACTTTCTGCTCACGAAAATAATATTCATTATTATTCTGTAAGATCTTTTTAGTTTATTCTTTTTGCTTCTGATTTCTATGCAATTTCTTCAGACTTTCGTAATTTTTCAGATTTGTTTAAGTACCAGAAGTGTACGAAGTATACAGATTGCTACAGACTAGTCTGCTGTTAACAGATTCTGTTTTTGTTGAGTTGGTTGCTTATTTTGATAAAACTATGTATAGTATCAGAGGGTACTAGCCATGGAAAGTGAAAATAAAGCAACCCAACACCAACATAAGTAGAACTTAAGTTTGCTACAGTACCTAAGTAAGTGGTGATTTGCTTTCTTATACTAATGATATCACGAGTTTCTGTTTAACTTTTGTGTTGTGAAGTTTTCAAGTTCTGGGTGAAGTTCTTATGGACAAAGAGATAAAGAGTGGCAAGAGCTCAAGCTTGGGGATTCCCAAGGCACCCCAAGAGATTCAAGGATGCCGTAAAAGCCTAATCTTGGGGATGCCCCGGGAAGGCATCCCCTCTTTCGTCATCGATCCATCGATAACGTTACTTGGGGCTATATTTGTATTCACCACATGATATGTGTTTTGCTTGGAGCGTCTTGTATCGTAGGAGTCTTTTATTTTTGTTGTGTCACAATCTTCCTTGCTGCACACATAGAGAGAGAGACATGCATTCACCGTGATTTTGTCGAGCTTCACTTATATCGTTTGGTAGACAATTCAGCTCACATGTGCTTCACTTATATCTTTTGAGCTAGATACTTTTGCTCTATGTGCTTCACTTATATCTTTTAGAGCGCAGAGGTGCATGGCTTGGTAGTTGATCTATGCTATGAAAGTAGTCTCTAAAGGGGTAGTTATCCAAAGGGATACGAAAACTTCCACCTTCATGTGCATTGAATAGTTAGAGAAGTTTGATTCATCTCAATTAGTTTTGAGTTGTGGTTATGGTAATATTGAAGTTATGCTAGTAAGGTGTCGTGGATCTAGAAATACTTTTGTTGAAGTTAGTGATTCCCTTAGCATGCACGTATGGTGAACCGCTATGAGATGAAGTCTGAGCATGATTAGTCTATTGATTGTCATCCTTTGCATGGCGGTCGGGATCGCGCGATGGTTTATACCTACCAACCCTTCCCCTAGGAGTATGCGTTGAATGCTTTGTTTTGATTACTAATAAAACTTTTGCAACAAGTATATGAGTTCTTCATGATTAATGTTGAGTCCATGGTTTAGATGCACTTTCACCTTCCACCATCACTATCTTCTTAGTTTCGTGCAACTTTCGCCGGTGCACAAAACCCACCATTAGCCTCCCTCAAAACAGCCACCATACCTACCTAATATGGCTTTTTCAAAGTCATTCCGAGATATATTGCCATGCAACTACCACCATGACATGTGCCACCACGTCTACATTTCCATTGCATGATCGTAAGATAGCTAGCATGATGTTTCCATTAATGTCTATGCCATTCTAGATCATTGTAACGGTACACTACCGAAGGCATTCCATATAGAGTCATCGTTGCTCTAAGTTTTGAGTTGAAAGTGTGATTATCATCATTGATGGACCATTGTCCCATGTGAGGAAATAAAAGAGGCCAAAGATGCCCACCAAAAAAAATATGAGAGAACAAGAGAGAAGGGACAATGCTACCACTTTTCCACACTTGTGCATATTAAGCACCATGATCTTCATGATTGAGAGTCTCTCATTTTGTCAACACCATATAGCTAGTGGGAAATTTTCATTATATAACTTGGCTTGTATATTCCAATGATAGGCTTCCTTAAAAATTGCCTTAGGTCTTCGTGAGGAAGCAAGTTGGATGCACACTCACTAGTTTTCTTTAAGAGCTTTGACATACTCTTAGCTCTAGTGTATCATTTGTATGGCAATCCCTACGCATTCACATTGATATCTATTGCTGAGCATCTCCATAGCTCATTGATATGCCTAGTTAATGTGACCATCTTCTCCTTTTTTGTCTTGCAACCTCCACCACACTCCACACCACTTATAGTGCTAAAACCATGGATCACGCTCATGTATTGCGTGAGAGTTGAAAAGGTTTGAGAAAGTAAAGGTGTGAAACAATTACTTGGCCAATACCGGGGTTGTGCATGATTTAAATTCATTGTGCAATGATGATAGAGCATAGCCAAACTATATGCCTTTGTAGGGATAACTTTCTTTTGGCCTTGTTATTTTGAAAGTTCATGATTACCTTGCTAATTTGCTTGAATTATTATTGTTTCCACGTCAATAGCAAACTATTGTTTTGAATCTAACGGATCTGAACATTCATGTCACACAACAGGAGTTACAAAGGACATCTATGCTAGGTAGCATGAAAGCATCAAAAATTCATTCTTTATCACTTCCCTACTCGAGGACGAGCAGGAGTTAAGCTTGGGGATGCTTGATACGTCTCCAACGTATCTATAATTTTTGATGGTTCCATGCTTTTATCTTGTCAACTTTGGATGTTTTATATGCATGAATATGTTATTTTATATCTTTTTTGGGACTAACCTATTAACTCAGTGCCAAGTGCCACTTTCTGTTTTTTTCATGTTTTTGGCCCATTTTCAGACGGAGTCCAAATGGAATGAAACTTTACAATGATTTTTTTGGACCAAAAGAGACCCCCAAAGCTTTGGAAGAAGGTCAGAAGAGCCACGAGGGAGTCACAAGCCCTGACGCTACCACCACCACCCTAGGTGGCGCAGGCCAGGCTTGTGACCTCCTCGTTGGCCCAACTGACGCAATTCCACCGCCATAAATTCCTATAAATTCAAAAAAAACCCAAAAAGAAACCTAGATCGGGAGTTCCGCCGCCGCAAGTCCCTGTAGCCACCAAAAACCAATCTGGATCCCGTTCCGGCACCCTGCCGGAGGGGGAATCCATCTTCGGTAGCCATCTTCATCATCTCGGCGATCTCCATGACGAGGAGGGAGTAGTTCTCCCTCGGGGCTGAGGGTATGTACCAGTAGCTATGTGTTTGATCTCTCTCTCTCGTGTTCTTGAGATGTCTTGATCTTGATGTACCATGGGCTTTGCTACTATAGTTGATCTTATGATGTTCTTCCCCCTCTCCCTCTTGTAATGAATTGAGTTTCCCCTTTGGAGTTATCTTATCGGATTGAGTCTTTGAGAACACTTGATGTATGTCTTGCACGTGTCTATCTGATGTGATAAACTTGCTGGTTTGTGACATTGGGAACCTATGCATATGGGTTGGCACACATTGGATTCATGTGAGTACTTGATGTATGTTTTGGTGATCAACTTGCGGGTCCATGACATTGGGAACCTATGCACAGGGGTTGGCACACGTTTTGACTCTCTGGTAGAAACTTTGGGGCACTCTTTGAAGTTCTATGTGTTGGTTGAATAGATGATTCTGAGATTGTGTGATGCATATCGTATAATCATACCCGCGGATACTTGATGTGACAATGGAGTATCTAGGTGACATTAGGGTCTTGGTTGATATGTATCTTAAGGTGTTATTCTAGTACGAACTCTTGAATAGATCGATCAGAAAAAATAACTTTGTGGTGGTTTCGTACTCGACAATAATCTCTTCGTTTGTTCCCCGCTATTAGCGACTTTGGAGTGACTCTTTGTTACATGTTGAGGGCTAGTTATATGATCCAATTATGTTATCATTGTTGAGAGAACTTCACTAGTGAAAGTATGAACCCTAGGCCTTGTTTCCACGCATTGCAATACCGTTCGTGCTCACTTTTACCATTTGTTACCTTGCTGTTTTTTAATTTCAGATTACAAAAACCTATATCTACCATCCATATTGCACTTGCATCACCATCTCTTCGCCGAACTAGTGCACCTATACAACTTAACATTGTATTGGGTGTGTTGGGGACACAAGAGACTCTTTGCTATTTGGTTGGAGGGTTGCTTGAGAGAGACCATCTTCATCCTACGCCTCCCGCGGATTGATAAACCTTAGGTCACCCACTTGAGGGAAAATTGCTACTGTCCTACAAACCTCTGCGCTTGGAGGACCAACAACGTCTACAAGGAGAAGGTTGCATAGTAGACATCAATAACCCACAAGTATAGGGGATCGCAACAGTTTTCGAGGGTAGAGTATTCAACCCAAATTTGTTGGTTCGCCAAAGGAGAAGCGAAAGAATATTCTCAAGTATTAGCAGCTGAGTTTGTCAAACTCAACCGCACCTGAAAGATTAGTGTCTGCAAGAAAAGTATGAGTAGCAAAGTAGTATGATAGCAACGGTGTCAGAAATGATCTGTTGACGGCAGACTATTCCTAATTGTTGTATCAATGGCGCCAGTAGGTTGCACGTGGGCGAGTAACTATTCTTCCCCAACAATAGTGTCGGAAAAGATCTTGCAACAAGTAACAACGAAGTAGCAAGGAACAGCAGTAGCAGCAGTAGCAACAGCAGCAGCAAAGTAACAACAGTAGCAACAGTAGCAACAAAGTGGCCCAATCCCTTTTGTAGCAAGGGACAAGCCTAGACAAAGTAACGTAGCGAGGACCAGTAGTAAAAGACTCGTAGGCAGTGGATCGGTGATGGATGAGTATGACGGATGTGATTCATCATGTAACAGCTATAACACGGAGAGATAAGTAACTAGCTCCCGTTCGTCAATCTAATGTAGGCATGTATTCCGTATGTAGTCATATGTGCTTAAGGAAAAGAACTTGCATGACATCTATTGTCCATCCCTCCCGTGGCAGCGGGGTCCTAATGGAAACTACGGGATATTAAGGTTCTCCTTTTAATAAAGAACTGGACCAACGCATTAACACACGGTGAATACATGAACTCCTCATACTATGGTCATCTCTGGGAGTGGTTCCGGCTATTGTCACTCCGGGGTTGCCGGGTCATAACACATAGTAGGTGACTACAACTTGCAAGATAGAATCTAAAACACACATATATTGGTGACAACATAATAGGTTCAGATCTGAAATCATGGCACTCGGGCCCTAGTGACAAGCATTAAGCATAGCCAAGTAGTAGCAACATCAATCTAGAACATAGTGGATACTAGGGATCGATCCCCGTCAAAACTAACTCGATTACATGATAGATCTCATCCAACTCATCACCGTCCAGAAAGCCTACGATGAGATTACTCACGAACAATGAAGAGCATCATGGAATTGTCGATGGAGGAAGGTTGATGATGACGATGGCGACGATTTGCCCTCTGCGGAGCCCGAAACGGACTCCAGATCTGCCCTCCAGATGAAGAACAGGATGTGGCGGCGCCTCCGTATCATAAAACGCGATGAAACCTTCTCTCTGATTTTTTTCCGGGCGAGACGGAAGATATAGAGCTGAGTTTGGGGGCGGTGGTGCCACGTGGGCCCCACAAGCCCTCACGGCGCGGCCTAGGGGGGTGGCCGCAGCCCAGACGCTTGTGGCCCACTGGCACGCCCCCTCCGGTGGATCTTTGCGCAGGTATTTTTCTATTATTCCAGAAAAAATCTCCGTAAATTTTCAGGACATTCCGAGAACTTTTATCTCTGCACAAAAATAACACCATGGCAATTCTGCTGAAAACAGCGTCAGTCCGGGTTAGTTCCATTCAAATCATGCAAATTAGAGTCCAATACAAGGGCAAAAGAGTTCAGAAAAGTAGATACGACGGAGACGTATCAGACATCAACATGATGTCGTTGTGACATGAGCGATTAACGGTCTAAGTTGACTGGTTTAATTATAAGTGGGGGCCCACATGTCAGTGTCACATTAGACTAAAATAATTATTTTAAAATTAACTAACAAAGTTATTAGTGGTAATGACCTAGGCCCACATGTCATAGACCCAGGGGGGTCGGGTCCACAAGTCTGTGGATAATTAGCGTTAAGATTAGGGGGTCATTAGCACTAATTGGCCGACCATGTGGGTGACTTAACACCGTCGGCGAGCTATAGGCACATGGCATCGTCGGACCTCGTCGAAACTATGGCCTAGGCTCTGGCTGGTCGCGTGGGCGGGCTCTACGAACTCGTCGTGATGAGCCGCGTCGGATGGAGGTCATTGGGGCGCCGGAGATGTACCTTATCAACGGCGGCGACAACAATGGTGGTGGCCGCAACCACGAGGTTGACATGAGCGAGGTCAGGGTGCGCGGGGTGATGTCTGCTAGAACTACCTAGGTATTTCCCCCAAAGAGGAAGGGATGATGCAGTACAGCAACGATAGGTATTTCCCTCAGTGATGAGACCAAGGTTATCAAACCAGTAAGAGAACCTCCTCACACCATGTAAACATCACCTTCACACAAATAACAAATACTTGCAACCCGACGTGTTACAGGGGTTGTCAATCCCTCCCCGGCAATGGTGCCAAAAATTGGCACGTTGGTCGGAGACTATCTTGACTTGATTGTCCCCGGCAACGGCGCCAGAAATTCCTTTCGGGTACGGTGCCTCAAGATAGGCAAATAACATGAGGTAAAAGTGGTAGATAGGATAAATAGATCGCGGAACAAATAAATTGCATCAAGGTATTTTTTTATTTTTGGTTTAATAAATCTGAAAATAAAAGCAAAGGAAAACAGATTGCAAAATTAAATATGATGAAAAGAGACCCGGGGGCCGTAGGTTTCACTAGTGGCTTCTCTCGAGAAAAATAGCAAACGGTGGGAAAACAATTACTGTTGGGCAATTGATAGAACTTCAAATGATTATGACCATATCCACGCAATGATCATTATATAGGCATCACATCGAAAATAAGTAGACCGACTCCTGCCTGCATCTACTACTATTACTCCACACATCGACCGCTATCCACCATGCATCTAGTGTATTAAGTTCATGGAAAAATGGAGTAATGCAATAAGAACGATGACATGATGTAGACAGGATCTATTTATGTAGAAATAGACCCCATCTTGCTATCCTTAATAGCAACAATACATATCTGTCATTTCCCTTTCTGTCACTTAAATCAAGCACCGTAAGATCGAACCCATCACAAAGCACCTCTTCCCATTGCAACATAAATAGATCAAGTTGGCCAAACAAAACCCAAATAACGGAGAAGAAATACGAGGCTATAATCAATCATACAAATAAGAGATCAAAGAAGACTCAAATAACTTTCATGGATAAAAACGTAGATCTGATCATAAACACAAACTTCATCGGATCCCAACAAACACACCGCAAAAATACTTACATCATATAGATCTCCAAGAGACCATTGTATTGATAATCAAGAGAGATAGAGGAAGCCATCTAGCTACTAAATAGGGACCCGTAGGTCTAGAAAAAACTACTCATCCATCATCGGAGAGGCACCAATGGACATGATGAATCACTCTGTGATGGTGTCTAGATTGGATCTGGTGTTTCTGGACTCTGCAGTGGGTGGAACGGATTTTCGTCCCCCGTCCTAGGGTTTCTAGAATATTGGGGTATTTATAGAGAAAAGAGACGGTGCGGGAGGCCAACGAGGAGGGAACAACCCACCGGGGCGCGCCTAGGCCCCCAGGCATGCCCTGGTGGATTGTGCTCCCATCGTACCTCCCCTCAAGTGTGTTCGTGGCCCACTGGATGTCTTCTGGCCCAAAAAATTCCACAAAAAGTCTCACTGCATTTGGACTCCATTTGATATTGATTTCCTGCGATGTAAAAAACATGTAGAAAACAACAACTGGCATTGGGCACTATGTCAATAAATTAGTACAAAAAATGATAGAAAATGACTACAAAATGATTCTAAAACATCCAAGAATGATAATATAACAACATGGAACAATCAAAAGTTATAGATACGTTGGAGATGTATCAGCATCCCGAAGCTTAATTCCTCCTCGTCCTCGAGTAGGTAAATGATAAAAATAGATTTTGTTTTATGTGGAATGTTGCCTAACATGTTCATCGCATTTATTTTCTTTATAGCATAGACATTTGGACTTTTATATGGTTCAAAGCAATAGTCTAGTTTTGACATGAAGACTTTAATACTCAAGCATACCAACAAGCAACCATGTCTTTCAAAATATCAACACTAAAGCAAGTTATCCCTAGCCCATTATGCTCAATCATTAATCCATTCATGAAACACCCTCGAATATTAGCTACACCCAATGCTCAAATATGATCATAGTGCCCCTTACTTGGTGCTTGATGAGAGAAGATGGAGACTCAAATTCAAAATAAAAATTACATAGGTAAAAGAAAGGCCCTTTGCAGAGGGAAGTAGGGATTTGTAGACGTGCCAGAGCTCAAAGCGAAAATTGAGAGGTAAAAACATTTTGGGAGGTATACTTCTCCCACCAACAAAAATAACTTAGAGCTCCCAACACTTTCCATGCTAGATACATCATAGGTTGTTCCCAAACAGAAAATAAAGTTTATTAGTTTTTCCACCATTACTTTCACTTTCCATGGCTTGTCCGTATCCACGGGTGCCCTCCATACCAACACTTTCCAAGGAATTTATTATTTGACAAAAAAATAGATTCATTTTTTTCATTTCAGGACTGGGCATCCCTAATACCTTTGTCGTACTCTCGTGCAATGACAAGTGAATAAACACGCATCGTGAGAATAACACATCTAGCATGGAAAATATTGGTCACCCCTCACCGCCTCGCGAGCGGTAGAACACACAAAAGAGAAATTTATTTTGAAAATTAGAGATGGCACATGCAAATTTGCTTAGGACGGCTTGGAAACACCGCATATAGGTAGGTATAGTGGACTCATATGGCAAAACTGGTTTGAAGGGTTTTGGATACACAAGTAGTGATAATACATAGTGCAAAATGAAGGCTAGCAAAAAGATTGAGAAGCGATCAACTAAGAAACAAAAAATCTCGTAGCCAAGCATTAAGCATAAGTAACACCTAATAATGCACCACAAGTATTATATAAAATTCATTACATAACTATTGTCTTTCGTGCTTGCATAGGGAATCACAAACCTTAACATCAATATTCTTACTAAATCACAATTACTCATCAACATGACTCGCGTATCATATCGTCATATCTCAAAACCATTACTACGAATCAGGTTTATTTTTTCCAATGATCTTCATGAAAGTTTTTATTATATCCTCCTTGTATATCTATCGCTTTGGGACTATTTTCATATGTTGCTTTTGATAAGCTCAAACAAATTTAAGTGAAGAACATGAGCATAATTTTCTTTCTCTCAAAATAATCTAAGTGAAGCAAGAGAGAATTTCCTAAACAATTTACTAACTCCCAAATAAATCTAAGTGAAGCATGAGAGAATTTCTTCAAAAATAACAAAGCACACTGTTCTCAAAAAGATATAAGTGAAGTACTAGAGCAAATCCATGGCTCTAAAAATTTAAGTGAAGCATAGGAGCAAGCATAGCATAATTTTTGGCTCTCTCAAAAAGGTGTGTCCAGCAAGGATTCAATACTTAAAACACAAAGCAAAACAAGCAAAGACTCATATCATACAAGACGCTCCAAGCAAAACTCATAATATGTGACGAATAAAAATATAGTTTAAAGTAAAATACCGATGGTTGTTAGAAGAAAGAGGGGATGCCACTCGGGGGCATCCCCAAGCTTAGATGCTTGCTACTTCTTGAATATCATCTTGGGGTGCCTCGGGCATCCCCAATCTTAGCCTTTTGTTAATCCTTATTCCTTCATCCATCGTAAGATCACCCAAAACTTGAAAACTTCAATCACACAAAACTCAACAAAACCTTCGTGTGATCCGTTAGTATAAGAAAGCAAACCACTACTATAAGTATTGTAGAAAACCTATTCATATCTTATTCTTGCATTATATATACTGTATTACAACTTTTCTATGGAAGAAAATCATCAAAGAAAACCATAGAATCATCAAAACAAGCACACAACGCAAAAAACAGAATTTGTCAAAAACAGAACAGTCTGTAGCAATCTGACTACTTTGAATACTTCTGTAATTACAAAACTTATGAACAATTAGGAAGACATGAATAATTTGGTTATTAATCTTCTGCAAAAAGAACCAACTCAAAATCACTCTTATGTAAAAATGAAAAATAGTTTCGTGAGCGCAAAAGTTTCTTATTTTCAGCAAGATCAAATCAACTTTCACCCAAATCATCCCAAAGGCCTTGATTGGAACAGACACTAATTTAAACCACAAAAACACATCTAAACAGAGGTATAATTGTGTGCTTTATTCAAAACAGCAAGAAAACCAAAAAGCAAAAAGATACAAGTTGGGTTGCCTCACAACAAGCGCTATCGTTTTATGCCCCTAGCTACGCATGATGATTTCAATGATGCTCGCATAAAAAGTACTAATTGAGATATGCAAAAGAGCTTCGTGAATAGCATGAAAAAACATTTAAGTCTGACCCACTTCCTATGCATAGGGATTTTGTGAGCAAACAATTCATGGGAACAAGAATCAACTAGCATAGGAAGGCAAAACAAGCATAACTTAAAAATTGTAAACTCATAGAGAGGAAACTTGATATTATTGCAATCCCTAGAAGCATATGTTCCTCCCTCTTAATAAATTTGAGTAGCATCATGAAGCAATTAAACAATATAACTATCATATAAAATTTTCGCTTCATGGTCCACATGCATGCAAAGTTAACACTCTTCCAAAATAGTGGGATTATCATTAACTAAAGTCATGACCTCTCCAAACCCGCTTCAATCAAAAATATCATAAGACTGAACACTCTCCAAAGTAGTGGGATCAATAATGCCTAAAGTTGACACTCTTCCAAGCCCACTTTAAATATCATAATCATCAAGAGTATTAAATAAATTATCAAGATCATAAGAAGCATTATCACCCCAATCATGATCATTGCAATAAGTAGTGGTCATGGCAAACTCATCAAATATAGCATCCACGAGCTTGTGGGTTTGCATATCATTAGCACAATTGATATTAAAAGAATTTATAACAATATCATTGCAATCATGCTTTTCATTCAAGGAAACATCATGAATCGCTTCATCACAATTTTCAGATTCACGAATCTCAAGCAAAACTTCATGGGGATAATCAAGTACACTTAACTCACTAGAAATTGGTACACAATAATTGGATATCTTCAAAATATTAGCAAGTGGATGAGTATCCATATCAATAGATTTTTAGAAAGCAAGGATGCAAGCAAATAGAAAGCACATGGTAACACAAGTAGACAAAAAGAGATCCGGCAAGAAAAAGGCGAATAAAACGGCAACTTGGTGAAGTGGGGGGAGGAAAACGAGAGGCAAATGGAAAATAATGTAAATTGCGAGGAGATGAGATTTGTGATAAGGAACTTGGTTGATGTTTAATATCCTCCCAGGCAATGCCGCAAGAAATTCCTTTTGATGTCTGCTAGAACTACATCGGTATTTCCCCAAAGAGGAAGGGATGATGCAGTATAGAGACGGTAGGTATTTCCTTCAGTGATGAGACCAAGGTTATCAAACCAGTAGGAGAACCTCCTCACACCACGTAAACAGCACCTACACACAAATAACAAATACTCACAACCCGACGTGTTAAAGGGTTCGTCAATCCCTCCCCGGCAATGGCGCCAGAAATTGGCATGTTGGCACGAGACTATCTTGACTTGATCTTCCCCGGCAATGGCGCGAGAAATTCCTTTCGGGTACGGCGCCTCAAGATAGGCAAATAACGTGAGGTAAAAGTGGTAGATACGATAAATAGATCGCGGAACAAATAAATTGCAGCAAGGTATTTTTGTATTTTTGGTTTAATAGACATAAAAATAAAAGCAAAGGAAAATAGATCGCAAAGGCAAATATGATGAAAAGAGACCCGAGGGCCGTAGGTTTCACTAGTGGCTTCTCTCGAGAAAAATAGCAAACGGTGGGAAAACAATTATTGTTGGGCAATTGATAGAACTTCAAATAATCATGATGATATCCACGCAATGATCATTGTATAGGCATCATGTCCAAGATTAGTAGACCGACTCCTGCCTCCATCTACTACTATTACTCCACACATCGACCGCTATCCAGCATGCATCTAGTGTATTAAGATCATGGAAAAACGGAGTAATGCAATAAGAACGATGACATGATGTAGACAAGATCTATTTATGTAGAAATAGACCCCATCTTGTTATCCTTAATAGCAACGATACATACGTGTCGTTTCCCTTTGTGTCACTGGGATCAAGCATCGTAAGATCGAACCCATCACAAAGCACCTCTTCCCGTTGCAAGATAAATAGATCAAGTTGGCCAAACAAAACCCAAATATCAAAGAAGAAATACGAGGCTATAATCAATCACGCATATAAGAGATCAAAGAAGACTCAAATAACTTTCATGGATAAAAACATAGATCTGATCATAAACTCAAAGTTCAACGGATCCCAACAAACACACCGCAAAAAGACTTACATCATATGGATCTCCAAGAGACCATTGTATTGCTAATCTAGAGAGAGAGAGAGAGCAAGCCATCTAGCTACTAACTACGAACTCGTAGGTCTACAAGGGACTACTCACGCATCATCGGAGAGGCACCAATGGATATGATGAACCCCTCCGTGATGGTGTCTAGATTGGATCTGGTGCTTCTGGACTCTACAACGGCTGGAAATGATTTTCGTCCCCCATCCTATGGTTTCTGGAATATTGGGGTATTTACAGAGCAAAGAGGCGGTGCGGGAGGCCAACGAGGAGGGCCCAACCCACCGGGGCACGCTTGGGCCCCCAGGCGCCCCCTGGTGGGTTTTGCTCCCATCGGAGCTCCCCTCAGGTGCGTTCCTGGCGCATTGGATGTCTTCTGGCCCAAAAAATCCACAAAAACTTCCGTTGCGTTTGGACTCCGTTTTGTATTGATTTCGTGCGATGTAAAAAACATGCAGAAAACAGCTCCTGGCACTGGGCAATATGTCAATAGGTTAGTACCAAAAAATGATATATAATGACTCTAAAATGATTGGAAAACATCCAAGAATGATAATATAACAACATGGAACAATCAAAAATTATAGATATGTTGGAGACGTATCATCGGGGCACGTGCGGAGGCCCGGACAAGTGCAGGGCATAGCGCGGGTGGCCCATGCAAGGTTGCGGTCCAGGCGTGGTGGGAGCGCGGCCTCGACACGCGCGGGTGGAGCAAATGCGGGCGCGGGTGTGGAGCAGAGGGAAGGGAGAGAAGAGGGCTAACGACCAAGGCCTCACTTGCGGTTGCCGGAGGTGGCAAATGTGCAGCGAGGTCGTGGCGGGGTGATGGTGCAGCTGGCGGGGCGATGCGGTCACATCGAGGGAGGGCCAACCAAGTGGGGGCTGTGGCGCTGCGGAAGGGTCAGTGAGGTGGTGCCAGTGCGGGGAGGCATCCGTGTCGGTCGCCAATCCCGGTCTGGATCAGGACAGGGGAGAGAGAGGTGGGTGGGGTGAGTGAGGGGATCGGGTGGCATGTCGGTGGAGTGAGGGGGGGTATAGCCGAGTGATTGGGTCGGTTGGGGAGGCCAAGCTGGGAGGGAGTGGGTCGGTCTGGGAAATGGGCCACGGCCCAGGAGCGAAACGGGATTTTGCCCCATTTTCATTTGTTTTTATATTCTTTTATTTGTTTCTGTTTTTAAAGGCTAGTGCTTTGCAATGTTAAGTCCCCTTTGTTATAAGTAAAATTTGGGGAACTTGCCCATTACTACAAAAGCAATAATAGACATTTCCATAAAAATATTTGGGGACAAAAGAAACTGTTTGGATTTTTTATAATTCGAAAGTTAATTATTTAGTTGTTTTGTCCTATGTTATAAATGTTTTATAGGCACAAAAATACTTTATAAAATGTTGGTTTCTCCACCATAATTAACTAAGGATTATTTACATTATTAGCAACATTTTTGTTTTAAATGTTTGAAGTAAGAACAATTGGACTTTATTTCTAAATTTGAAATTCGCTTTGATTTTTATAAAGTAGCAATTTGGCTTAGTTAATCTTGATGACATGGCACCATTAGCATGAGATTATTGTAGCTTAACTACCGAGGCGTCACATATATGTTCCCAAGGACACTAGTACCACTACCATTGTTAAGGAAATCGGTAACTGGTAGCTGCTCGGTCAACTTGGGAGTAGAGATTAATCAGTGAATCATCCTATTAACTAGATTAATCTGTCGTCCATTAATCGGTAGATTAAATAGGAACCTGCGAACATATTCTAGTTTATTATATATTATACCCTACACTCATCCTCTCAGCTATGTGATATACCATAATAGGGTACTTTTTGACCAAATCCTAGCTATTGAGGAGCAAGAGGGGGATGGGAGAGGTTACATGCCAAAAAATTGGGCCTTTTTGGCCCGCGAGTTAGTAGGCCAACTAAGATTAATCGGCCTGACAACCTATTAATCGGTCTAACTTGCCATTTAATCGGTATGACAAGCCATTTAATCGGCCCGACAAGTTAACATGATGAATAGGTGTTCAAATCGGCCACCCAATGAGTAGCGATTAACTGGCCCATTAACTGATTAATCGGATGAATTCTTGAACAGTGATTACTCCTACCAAAAGAAATGAGGATCTTAAAATGATTAGTGTGCATCCCAATTTTATCAACTTGATAAGTGACCCTATTTCAAGCCTCCTATTTTTCCTAAGAAGCATGGTTGTGTTATTGTGGATCTTTACAAGAAAGATGACAACACTTGAAACTATGCATTATCCCTAGTTAGGGACGTAAAACAATAGCGCTTGTTGGGAGGCACCCCAATAGTTATCTTATTTTTCTTATTCTACTTTCTGTTTGTGTGAGATAACATGATTATTGCTACTATAATGATTGTGTTTTTATGTTTAAATTAGTGTTTGTGCCAGGTAAAGCCTTTGGGATGATTTGAATCATGACTAGAATTGATATGGTGAAAAAATAGAAACTTATGTGTCCATTGCACAATTTCACTGATTTTAGTGGAATGTAATTTCGATCTGCATTTTTTACACATCATTGTTATACAAATTCTTCGAGTTGTCCTAAATTTTCAGATTTTCGTTGTTATAAAAGTAGGGTGTCATTGCTGATCACTACAGATTGCTTTCTTTTAGAAAGATTCTACTTTTTGCTTGCATAGTTTGCTTGTTTTGATGATACTATGGATTATATCGGGGGGTATAAGTCATGGAGAAGTTAGAATACAGTATCTTATGCATTAAGAAAATAAGAACCAATTTATAACAGTACCTAATGTTCATGGTTCGCCTATCCTACTAACGGATCTCACGAGTTTTCTGTTGAGTTTTGTGTACTGAAGTTTTCAAGTTTTGGGTGTTATCGCGATGGATGAAGGAATAATGAGCGGCAAAGAGCCTAAGATTGGGGATTCTCACAGAACCCCAAGTTAAATTCTAGGAAGACTCAAGCGTCTAAGCTTGCGGATTCCCTGGAAGGCATCCCCTCTTTCATCTCAATCCATCGGTATGTCATTTGGAGCTATATTTTTATTCATCACATGATATGTGTTTTGCTTGGAGCGTCGTGTATTATAGTTTGATTTTATTTTAGTTTTCCACAATCATTTTTTACTGGACACACCCACTTGAGAGAGACACATGTTCACCATGATTTGTTAGAATGCTTTATGTACTTCACTTATATCTTTTTAGCTAAGCAGTTGCTCTAGTGCTTCACTTATATATTTTGGAGTACGGTTGCGTACAGATTTTATAGAAATAATTGCACCATAATTCTTCACTTAAATTTGTTTGAGAGTTAATAAATAACGATGGTAATTTGCATGGGTTATAAGACTAGTCCAAAAATAATAGGTATTCAAAGACTGCATAATCAAAAGCACATGTACCACATAAAAGAGAAATTGTGGGATAATGATATTGATGTGGTAATATGAAAGGGTCTGAGTGCATGGTTGTTGGTTAGTAAAAATTTCAATAGTTTAAGGATGTTAATTTTATGTTCATCTAAATATTGGTTATGGCATGGTGATAATGTGTGAGCATTCTGATTCCTCGTTGAAATCTTGTGCTAATTAGGTCGGGGTGCGCGATGGTTAACTCATACCAACCTCCGCCTTACGGGCATGTGAGTAGTACTTTGCTTCGAGAGAGCTAATAAAACCTTGTGATAAGTGTGTGAGTTCTTTATCGCAATGTAAATCCATGGATTTAAGCACTCTCGCCACCTCATATTTGCTAGCCTTATCGGTATTGTGCATTGCCCATTCTCCCCTCGAGGATCGGTACAAACTGTGCCGGTGCATCCAAACCCCGGGAGATAATACACTCTGTTGCATACAAGCCACCTTATATCTTCATCAAAACAACCACCATACCTACCTATCATGGCATTTCCGTAGCCATTCTAAGATATATTACCATGCAACTTCCAGAGTCACATCATATGACTAGTACACTCATCTCCATATTGCTTTTCATGATCGTCACATAGCTAGCATGACATTTTCATGGCTTATCCTTTTTATATATCCTTGTTATGCTAAATCATTGCACATCTTGGTACATTGCTAGAGGCACTCATATAGATTCATGTTGTTTAGTAGTATTTCATATCGAGTTGTAAGTAAATAGAAGTGTGATGTTATTCGTTATTAGGGCAGAGTCTCACTGAGGAAAGGATGATGGAGACAATGATTCCTCCACAAGTCGGCATGACATTCCGGACGAAAAATAAAAAAAATAAAAAAAATGAGAGAAAAGAGAGAAGGAATAGTGCTACCGCCTCTTTTTCCACCCTTGTGCTTCAAAGTAGCACCATGTTTTTCATATAGGGAGTCTCATGTCTTGTCACTTTCATATTCTAGTGGGTATTTTTCATTATAGAACTTGGCTTGTATTTTATGACGATGGGCTTCCTCAAATGCTCGAGGCCTTCATGATCAAGCAAGTTGAATGCACACCCACTTAGCTTCAGTCAAGCTTTCATACACTTATAGCTCTAGTGCATCCATTGCAAGGCAATATCTACTCCTCGCATTGATATCGATTGATGGGCATCTCCATAGTCCGTTGATCTGCCTAGTTGATGTGAGACTTTATTCTTCTCAGCCTTTACCCCTTTGAAACCTACCACCATATTCTATTCCACCTATATGTTATGTCCATGGTTCACGCTCATGTATTGAGTGAGTAATAAAAAGCTGAAGCGTGTTAAAAAGTATGATCCAATTGCCTGGCTTAACACCATGGTGCTTGACATTTGTATTTATGTGGTGAATACGCATCCATGTCATGCTAATACGAGAAAATGAATGGGGGTTAACATTTTTAAGGATTGTATATTTTGAACATTGATGATTATGCTACTTATGTTCATGGATATTACTATGTTGATGTTTGTTGATTCATCGTTTCTCAATGATCATACCTCCAAGATATTACCTATTGGGTAGCATCTCACATCAAAAAATTTGTTTTTCTCATTTGCCTACTTGAGAACGAGCAAGAATTAAGCTTGGGGATGTTGTTACGTCTCCAACGTACCTAGAACTTTTTTTATTGTTCCATGCTATTATATTATCATTCTAGGATGCCTTTTAGGCATTTACTTGTTGTTTTGTATTATTTTTTTAGAACTAACCTGTTAACACAGTGCCAAGTGCCAGTTGTTGTTTTCTACATGTTTTATGGTTTTCACGAATATTGTGCCAAACGAAGTCCAAACACCCCGAAACTTTTTGACTATTTTTTCTCGACAAAATAAGGACGTGGAAGCTTCGTAAGGAAGTCGGGGACCCCATGGGGTGGCGCCAAGACAACAGGGTGCGCCGAGGGGGGTGGGCGTGCCCTAATGGCTTGGGGCCACCTCCCTTGGCCTCACGTTCCCCTCTTTGTCTTATATATTCTCAGTTATCCCAAAAACCCTAGGGAGCCTCCCGAAACACGTATTCTGCTGCCGCAACTCTCTTTTCCGTCGTGTGCCCACCTGGAGCCCTTTGTGGGTTCCCTATCGGGGGGCGATTATGGAGGGCCTCTACATCAACCTTGCTGCTCCCATTGTGATGTGTGAGTAGTTCACCACAGACCTATGGGTCCGTAGTTAGTACCTGGATGACTATCTCTCTCTCTCTATGTTCTTCATTGCCATGATCACAACGATTCTTGTGCTAATCTATCTTATGTAATCACTATATGCGGTGCGCTTGTTTGGATTCAATGAATTGTGGAAGTACGTTCATATTATTCATGAAATATATCTGAATCTTATCTGAATTATTATATGCGTGATTGTGATAGATTTGTAAATCTCTTCGATCTATGGATTTGGTCTGGCGAACTAGATTAATCTATCTTAAGTGAGCGAGGTGTGTTGTAGTTGGTTCAACATTGCGGTGCTCTATTTCTGAGTGACAAAGTAGGGGACAAGACACGTATTTGTATTGCTTCCACTAAGGATAATACGATGGGGTTGATTCATATTTATTGGAATTACTTTGTCCACATCATGTCATTGTTCTCCAAGCATTACTCTGTTTTACTTAATACTCTAGATGCATCTTAGATAGCGGTCGATGGGTGGGATAATAGTAGTAGATGCAGGCAGAAGTTGATCTACTAGCTTACGGATGTGATGCTTATATGTAATGAACATTGTCATGAAGAAAGATTGCATAACTATGTGCTTTTCTATCAATTTCCCAACAGTATTTGTTTACCCACTATATGGTTCCTACGAGAGAGAAGCCTCTAACGAAAACTATGGCCCCTGGGTCTATTCAAAAATATATTTACAAAAATACTAAATACCTCATTGTCTTTTATTATTTGTATTTACTTTCTTTATTTAATATATTTCATATATCTATCTATCACTACTTATTGCTTGCAATTAACGAGTTCAAGGGGATTGACAACCCTCGTGCCCGCGTTGGGTGCAAGTGTGTTCTCTTTTGTGTGTAGGCTTTCAAGACGGGAAATTACGTGGTTCTTCTATTGGTTCGATAACCTTGGTTCTTACTAAGGGAAATACTTATCTATAATGTGTTGCATCATCCCCTCCTCTTTGGGGAAATCCCAATGCAGATCACAAGTATCAGTACATATTTAGTAAAAATATAATTGGTATAATCTACATACCAAGGATTATAGCAGGAAGTAGACACATTTTTAATAGATAATTTCTCATTTGGGAAAACTACCATTAATAGACCGTGTGTCATAAAGAAAATTTTCCATCATAGACAAATTATGTGCTACAAGGTTTTTTGCTCCCTTTCTATCAACAATATGCAAATAAAACTCTTGTAGTAAGAGAACCCACCTAATTAGTCTAGGTTTATCATCTTTCTTTTCCATAAGATATTTAATAGCAGCATGATCGCTCTATATTGTTACTTTAGAATCAACAATATAAGATATGAATTTATCACATGCAAACACAACTGCTAGAATTTCTTTATCGTTAGTAGCATAATTATTTTGAGCACTATCTAAGGTTTTACTAGCATAATGAATAACATTCAACTTCTTATCAACTCTTTGACCTAGAACAACACCAACAACATAATCACTAGCATCACACATTATTTCAAAGGGTAGGTTGTAATCAAGTGGTTGAACAATGGGTGCAGAAATTAATGCTTCCTTAAGTATTTTAAAGGCTTCTACACAATCATCATAAAAAATAAATAGAACATCTTTTGCAAAATATTGGTAAGAGGCCTAGAAATTTTGGAGAAGTCTTTTATGAACCTTGTATAGAAACTAACATGACCTCGGAAACTTATAATACATTTTATATCTTTAGGACATGGCATTTCCTCAATTGCATAAACTTTAGCTTTATCTACCTCAATACCTCTTTCAAAGAGTTTATGCCCAAGGACTATACCTTCATTCACCATAAAATGGCAGTTTTAACAAGGCTTCATTCACCATAGAGAGGAAAACAATATACCAATGCTTGGAAACAATGCCTAGGGTTCATATTTTTACTAGTGCAATCTCTCAACAGTGCTAACATAATAGAATCATATAACCATCCCTCAAAGTCTGACAAAGAATCACTCCAAATTTCCTATCTATCCGAGAACGTAAGATAAAACTATTGTAGATAGTAAAACCACCTCAAAGTTATCCTTTCTGATCAATCTATTCAGCCATCACTATAATTGTCACAAACATGACTACAACTCGTACTAGAATAACACCTATGATAGCATCAATCAAGTATAATGTCACCACAAGTATCCGTGAGTTGACTATTTGACATGCATCAAACAATTTAATATTCATCATATTCAATCCACACAAAGAACCTCAAAGAGTACCCCCAAAGTTTCTATCGGAGAAAGTAGGACAAAAACGTGTACCAACCCATATTCATAGATTACCCCCAATGTCACCACAGGAATACACAAGTTGATTACCAAAACATACATCAAGTGACTCAATAGAATACACCATTGTCACCAAGGGTATCCACATGCAAGACATACATCAAGTGTTCTCAAATCCAAAGTATTCATACCAACATAGTGAAATCTCCAAGGGAAAGACTCAATTCATCACAGAAATATAGAGAGCGAAGAACACCATACGATCCAACTATATTAACAAAGCTCGTGGTACATGAAGATAGTGCCACATTATGAACATGACAGAGAAAGAGAGAGATAAAACACATAGCTATTGGTACTACCCTCACCCCCGAGGGTGAAATACTACCTCCTCGACATGGAGACCGTCGGGATGATGAAGATGGCCTCCGGTGATTATTTCCCCCTCCGGCAGGGTGCCGAAAAAGGGCTCCGAATGACATCACTTTGAAAAACAGGCTTGTGAGAGCACCAGGAATGTTCTTTTTTGTTTATGGGTTTTCCACGATTTATAGGAATTTTTTGGCATAGGATTTATGCAGGAAGGTGTTGGAGGGGCCCAAAATCATGGTGGGCACACCCTAGTGGTGTGCCCCCAGGCTTGTGGCCTCATCGGTCACCCCCTCGCACTTCTCCAACACTCCGTGGGTCTCTTTTGGTCCACAAAAAATCGTCAAAATGTTTCAGGCAATTCCAAGAACTTTTATTTTCTACACAAAAACAACACCACAATAATTATGTTGCAAACAACATCGGTCCTGGTTAGTTCCACTTAAATCAGACAAATGTGCATCAAGACCACATAAAACTGTTGTAAAGATAGCACGATTACTTCATAAATTATTTATATGTTGGATACGTATCAACATCCCCAAGCTTAATTCCTACTCATCCTCGGGTAGGTAAATGACAAAAGTTATTTCTGAAGTGTGAATGCTAGCATAGTGTGTATGTTTTATCAATGATAATCACTTCTCCTAGCATCATAAATAACAACTCTTTCTCCTAAAACTCGTCATGATAAAGTAGTAATCAATTCACACGCTATTGTTCAAGCAATGTATTCTTTTGAAACTGAACAACCTATGTTCTTAGTCATGAAGCAATTGTAATTCACATTGTTTTCAAAAAAAGTCTAAGTAAGAGTTGCACATAATCAATTATCATATAGTCTTATATGATTGCTGGTACTCAAATTATATTTTTAGAACAAACAACATCCATCAAACATAGACAAAGATAGGGGCTCAATGTTTGGCCTCCCAATGTACTTATCATAAAGATAATTGTAAACAATAATAATTCATGATCAAATATACTTTACTGGATATATGTTTTTAGATCTTTACACACCACATGATGCTTGCCAACTAGATATTCAGGTTAAAAGAACAAGTCGACTCTACATGAAAAGTAAATGGAATGTCCCTTCGTGCAGGGGAGTGGGGATTTGTAGAGGTTCCAGAGCTCAAAGTTTAAAACATAGATGAATATATTTTGGGTGGTGTGCCTTTCATGTCAATGCCACGACAAAAGATTTCAATATCCTCCATGCTAATCACATTATTGGCGGTTCCCAAATAGAATTGAAATTTTTACTCTCCCTCAACCATTCAAACACATTCCATGGCTATCCAAATTCACGGGTACCCTACAAAACAATCAACTTTCTATGGGGGGTTTTATTGTTAAATTTCTTGTATTAAGAAGGAATGGGCATACATTTTTACCAGCCTCTCTTGTACAATGACAAGTGAATAAGCATTCATCATGATTTAAACATACTTAGTATGGAAGATACTGACCGCCCCATCACTCCATTACACGTACGGGCACACAAAACAAATATTTATTTGAAGGTTTTAGAGATGGCACTTGCAAATTTACTTGAAACGGTGGGGTAATACCATATATAGGTAGGTATGGTGGAACTTACAGAATAAACTTGGCTCAAGGATTTCAAATGCACAAGTAGTATCTCTACTTAGTACGAAGTTTTGTCTAGCAAAAGGTTATAAACAAGCACCACATGTTGGAGGATCCATACTTCTATGCAAATATACCCAACACAACTCATTACACTGTCTTCCTTGTCCAACTTGAACTAATTTGATTAAGGTTGAAAATAATTAATGGGTATTCACAATATTAAAAGGTGTTCGAGATAATATATTTGTATACGAAAGGTCTCTTCCTTATATTAATAATTCTTGAATTACCTACATGACCAACATTGTGATTGTCAAACTTCAATCTCTACTATTAAAGGGGGATCTGCCGTCTGTCATGATGGCTCCTCGCTAGCACTGTCACCGCTAGCAGTTTCACCGATTTTTTTCCATCCCTCCAAAAACCAACCAATTAAATATAGAAAAAACGGCTCACGTAGAAAACCCTCTACCTCCCCACTCCTTTTGATTTCCACTTTCCCGATAAAAAAGAAAGAAAGTGAAACTACATCCAAAAAAACACCCATGACCACGCACCCACGTCCCTAACTCTCCCCAAACTACCAAATCGCTCCTCCCACCCCATCCCTCCCGCGAAAAATCCCCCATCACCGCCGCGCCAGCACCACCAGCAGCCGACGGGGCCGCCGTCTACTACTTCCCGCAAGGCCACGCCGAGCAGGCCACGGCCACCGTCAACCTGTCCGCCGCACGCGTCTCGTGCTCCTTGCCTACCGCATCTCTGTCGTGCGCTTCATGGCCGACGCGCACAGCGACGAGGTCTTCACCAAGATCAGCCTCGTCCCGATCCGCCACAGCGACCCCGCGGTCGACGTGGTCGCCGCCGCCGCCGAAGGGAGGGCGGAGGACGACCGCCCGAAGCCGGCCTCCTTCGCCAAGAGGATCACGCAGTCCGATGCCAACAACGGCGGGGGCTTCTCGGTCCCACGTTTCTGCACCGAGACCATCTTCCCGGCGCTCGACTACAGCTCGGAGCCGATCGTTCAGAGCATCATCGTCAGGGACGTGCACGAGGACGAGTTCAAGTTCCGCCACATCTACCGGGGCACCCTGCTCTACCACCTGCTCACCACCAGCTGGAGCAACTTCGTCAACCAGAAGAAGCTCGTCGCCGATGACTCCATCGTCTTCCTGCGTTGTCAAATCATCACCTTCCTGCGTTGTCAAATTATCGTGTCCGGCCCGTCGTCAGGGAGAAAGACAGGACTTGCTCGGGCGCTGCGGCCCCTAAGGACCGCACCAGTACGCCGCCACTGCCGTCGTTCAATTTATTTAGTGATCTACTCTTTTTCCCAAAGTAGGATCCTTTTACATGTGTCTTCCTCCTGGAGATGTGATCATTGGTAGTAACTAAGGTGGATTGGTGCTTCTTCATGAAGTTGTCCAGGTCAGTTGGTGCTCATGCCGTGGTGGTATGCCAGCTGCTTGCAGCATGCGTTCGCTATGAACACCAGCATTCCATAAAAACCCAAAGAGAAGCCGGGCAACAATGAATGTATGCATCGAGCATGTAGGAGTAGCCTGCAAGTTGCCGGTGTTCTTTAGGTTGCTCTTGATGTCCATGGTGAGTATAGATGCTCATCCATGTTGATGCATCCTTTTCACTTACTTTATTCACATTTTGTGGCAATTAAAATGGAATTATGATCGATGACTCTTGGTAGCCTCGCGCAGCTGCGCCTCCTGGAAGGTGCTCCTGTGCTTGGTGCGCTCACGCACATTTGTGCGACGGCGGCTGTGCTTCTTGAGGTGACCTCCTCTACCGCATGATGGCAGTGGTTGACCACATGGCAAACGCGGCACCAGTTGTGTCCCACAGCAGCTACAACCTATCGGGTGAGTTCATCTCGGTTCCATCTCCTACCTCTGGCTCCTTCTCTTCTTCTTTGAGCTCCTGGCCATCGAGCCACAACTATACCATTCTCTATTTCATGGCCATCGATGCATAGATGATCTATATGGCATCAGACAGTTGCCGGTCATGAAATCTCACTTTAGCATTCATATTACTGGATTTTATGCACTATTGAGCGTCGTACATATGCACTCTCCTCCCATGCTTCCAACAAACAGTGTATAAGTGAAATAAGTTTCTCAGTGCATCGAGCATGCAATATGATAAAATAGATGCATGCCCACAGAAGTTGGAGTCTCTATCATACATGTTATTTTGCTTAATGAGTCTGAGTGTTCGATTCCTATCATATATGTTTGTTATGGATGGAATGAAAACTAGAGAAGACTGGTGATGCCCTCAACTGATTAAAAGAACCGGTTACTGTAAATTGAAAGAACTGGGTTGCTTCTTTTTCATTTTTCATTGCAAATTGGTTAGTACAGCATCCATGCATGTGTGGGACAATTTTGATGTTTGTCCCTGATACAAGATCCAGCCTTGATTAACTTATCATGCTACATAATGTAGATTTAAGTTTTCTAGATTTAAGTTGTACACATTTTGAATAGAAAAATTCTTTGTTACAAGCAAAAAGGTATTGGGCAAGAGATAAGCTATACAGTCACACATGGGAGGTTTCTGGACTTGTTAGGTTGAAGCTGAAGCAAGCCTACCATGACCAATACAGTACATCACAGGGGAGGAAGTTAAGACGACAGAGACGCAAACACATGGCCGATGCTGATGCATGTGAAGCTCAACAGAGGAGATGGAAGAGGGGAGAGTGCCAAAACGATTTTTTTGCCCACATGGATGGCTTGAATTTTGATTGCTTGGATCTTGATATATGGGAGGAGGTTCATGGATTAAGACATTCACCGGGAATGACTGGATGACGAGGTGCTGATGGAGGACATGGTGAATCACTGATGCACAGGTATGACTTCTTTATGAATTTCAGAGGTATGACGCACGGGCTGCAATGGTTTACGAAATTGAATCTTCTATCATTTTCTTCTAATTTGGTAGACTTGATGAGGCAGGTTTCTCATACGGCACACATAACAATTTTTCTAAACCTTCTGTCCGGTCAATGTTATGACTAGCTTAGTTCATCTAAATTTTTCCATACAGTCTTAATCTGTTTTAGAGGTTGCATTTTCGGGGGTTGCATATGGAAACGGATGCATCGTATGATGTTATTCCTCATAGATGTACTAATCGACATGATTTGTCTCTATCTACATACTAAGATCAAATTCACATATGCAGGTAATGAAAAGACTAATCTTCGTTCGCATGTTTTTGTGGTCTTTACCACTACAAATATGTTTCCATTTTGTTCAGTTCTAGCTATACCAATTTGTTTATGCAATTAAATGTAAAATTGTCGGTGTTGAGGGTCCTTTATCTGCTTATGTCCCAGCCAGTACACAGGTGCATTACAAAGGTGGGCGTGTGATGTTTGTGATGTTTTTTACACTGAATGAATGCAAGTAACGTGTGTACTTCTCCTGTTCAATTTCTTTTATCTCAGGATTGATCTTCTTATTGAAAAAAAAAAGAAATTCACACTTGGATGGAAGGATTTGTGATGTGCTTAGATCAATTATAAGATTCAGCAATAAATGTTATTTTTGTGGAAATACATATTAGATTTGGTTATTTTATCAACACACCCACATGCATAGAACTCAAGTTTGTTCTTTTTCTTCACATAATTGTGTTAAGAATAGGGAAATCATAACATTCTCTAATGATAGTTGCACAACATAATACGAGTACGTGTTGCTCGAGTATTATTGACATTCCTCCTCTCTGACCTTGTCTCTGTCATGATGCTCTAGACAGTAGGTGCCTGAAATAGTCTCCGTTAGTATATCATGATACAACAAAAATATTTGCAGGAGTAGTGGCTTGTTTTAGTGAAGGCGGTTGAAAATTTGTCTTTTATTCCATTGGTTGTGCAAGGCTAGGTCACCTGAGTGTCCTTCTGTAGTTTAGCCTGTCTCATGAGGTTTCAGAAAGCTGATGCTAGGAATAGGATGTGAGTATGCACACAGAAGTTTTGGTTTCAATCCACTGATGCTTGTCAACTTAATAACCCTCAATAATTTGATTGTAACTCAACCAAACATGACATGGAAACCACCGGTACATACTGAATCAGTACCTTAGAATGTTTCTTTTTCTAAATCTTTTCTACAACCTATAGTGTTAGTATCAAGATACTCAAATGAGAGACCACCATTAAGAGTGCTATCCTGTCATAATACAAAGCGCTAGATAAAAGGTTGCTATGATACTCATCTCATCAACTCATTTGATCAAGTTAACCACGAGAGTTTTGTTCTAAAAAAATTACACCCGTTACGGTGAAATTGATAATAATTAATATACATATAGTTTGATGTTTGTTTGAAGTAATAATGGCTTTTAGGTTTTTGTATGATTGATCAGAACATGGAGCAGCAAAAGGCAGAGAAAGGAGCTACCACGGTAGGCAGGTAAGTCAAAGATGTAGAATGAGGTAAAATAAGTGTGGACTCAACAAGCTTGTCATGCCATGCTATCAGTCACATAAGATAATTAGGAAATGTGGTACAATAAAATATTTGAGGGATTGCAAGGTGCTTTAGGACTCAAACGCAATGGCGCTGATCATTTCAAATTTAAGCTTTATGATCAAATGGCAAGCCTAGGGAGGAATCATGTGATATCTCAAGCGGTTTCAGGCGGTGTGTTTTACTCTCTTGATCTGATAGCTGATTTGGTGGCTCTAACGGTGTTTGTTACATCGCTACAAGATATCCATATAAGGTAGCAATCACTAAAGAATGCTGAGCCACTCTTTCGCTGCGGGTGTCAATGATGTCCAATTCTTTAGTTATGATTCCTCTCTCCAAAACAAAGAAATTCAGATGAGTAGTGAATTCATTGCAGACAGTTTGGAAGAACACATCAGTATACATTTAATGAAATGGTTGTGTGCCTCTATGCATATGACCTGTATATATCTACAAGGCGTGCATGTAAAGTTTATATTACTCTATTTTTCTTAGGTCTTTTTAGACTGAACATTTTTCTTAGGTCTTTTTAGACTGAGCATTTTTCTTACTCATACCCAAGGCACCAATAGAAGGAAGTTGCACCAATGAAGAAATCACAACAATTGTCCGGTTTGAACTAATGCTAGCTATGTTGATATGCTCTTCTAGTTAAAAAACAGATATGTTCCTATTAGATTCTCCCCTTTTTATGTGAAAAATATTAATTACATATTATTATTTGTAGGCTTAGAAGCATTAATGTGTCAATTTGACTTTGATTGTGATTGTTTTGAATGGGTAATGCCCATCTTGTAGTTTTCATTAGTCAACAAGAACCACTGTTGTAATGAGAAACAACCTACAATATTTACAGTCTGTAAATTAAAGAAAAGGAAACAAAATGCACCTGCTGACAATTTTTTTGTAGCAGTGTGCAAGTCACTGAAGACTTGGCAATAAAGATAGAGGGGCAAACCTTATTGATCTGTGCCTTTATTTTATGTTTGCGTGGCAAGCAGAGGTATTGTCCTGGTATATTTTACTTTATGAACCAAATGTGAAACTACTACTAATAATAAAACACATGGATAATTTCAGATTTATGATATTCAGTTCATTCACAATTTACTCTTAGGATATAAGTGAAGCACAAGAGTAAACATCAAACTATTCCAAGAAGATATAAGTCGAGATTAATGAGAAATTAAACAATTAAGTAGATATGTGAACACACTCTCTCAATGAAATATTTCAGATCTAAGAATTGTATTCAAACAGGAAACAAAAAAATACACTCCAAGAATGGCACATATTATGTGAACGAATAAAAACTTAGGATCAACATAGGCTAACCAATATTTCTTGACACTTAGATGCTTGAAACTTCTTGTAATATTGACTTAGGTAGCCTTGGGAATCCCCAAGCTTGAGATTTATGTCTTGTTAATCCCTCTCATATCCTTGTTATTAACCTAAGTCTCAAAATCTCATCCACACAAAACTCAAGAGCAACTTGTGAGATAGGTAAGTGTACATAAGAATAAATCAACACATCATGTACTACCAAGACAAGTTGTACTTGTGTATCTCCAACGATTATGAAAATTTATGACATGCTAAATAATTTCTATAACAGTACTGTGTAAAAATTTCATAAACTTTCCACATTCCAATAAAATATGTCAAATTAAACACTACGACACAAGTTTCTGTTTTTGTACAAAACACATTGATACGTCTCAAACGTATCTATAATTTTTGATGGTTTCACGCTGTTATCTTGTCTTCTTTGGTTGTTTTATGTACCTTTTATATCTTTTTTGGGACTAACTTATTAATTCAGTGCCAAGTGCCAATTCCTGTTTTTTCCGTGTTTTTGACTCTTTTCAGATCTGATTTTGGAACGGAGTCCAAACGGAAGAAAAACCCCGAAATGATTTTTTCCCGAACGAAAGAAGACCAGGGGGCTTTTCGGCCAAGCCAGGTGGGCTCCAGGGAGCCCACAAGCCCCCACTCCGCCACCAGGGGAGGCGGCGGTGGGCAAGCTTGTGGCCTCCCTGACCGCCCCCTGACCTAGGTATTTGGCCTATAAATTCCCAAATATTCGGCAAAAAAATCAAGGGAGCCTCGAAAATACTTTTCCGCCGCCGCAAGCTTCCGTTTCCGCGAGATCTCATGTGGAGACCCTTCCCGACGCCCTGCCAGAGGGGACTTTGGAGTTGGAGGGCTTCTTCATCATCATCATCGCCCCTCCAATGACTCGTGAGTAGTTCACTTCAGACCTACGATTCTGTAGTTAGTAGCTAGATGGCTTCTTCTCTCTCTTGGATCTTCAATACAAAGTTCTCCATGATCTTCATGGAGATCTATCCGATGTAATCTTATTTGGCGGTGTGTTTGTCGAGATCCGATGAATTGTGGATTTGTGACCAAATTATCTATGATATATATTTGAGTCTTTGCTAATTTCTTATATGCATGATTTGATATCCTTGTAAGTCTCTCCGAGTCTTGGGTTTTGTTTGGCCAACTAGATCTATGACTCTTGCAATGGGAGAAGTGCTTGGTTTTGGGTTCTACCATGTGGTGACCTTTCCCAGTGACAGTAGGGGCAGCAAGGCACACATCAAGTAGTTGCCATCAAGGGTAAAAATATGGGGGTTTTATCATTGGTTTGAGATTATCCCTCTACATCATGTCATCTTGCTTAAGGCGTTACTCTGTTCTTATGGACTTAATACACTAGATGCATGCTGCATACCGGTCGACGTGTGGAGTAATAGTAGTAGATGAAGAAAGTATCGGTCTACTTGTTTCGGACGTGATGCTTATAGAAATAATCATTGCATAGATATTGTCACGACTTTTCGCGGTTCTATCAATTGCTCGACAATAATTTGTTCACTCACCGTCTACTTGCTTTCATGAGAGAAGCCACTAGTAAACACTACGGCCCCCGGGTCTATTCACATCCATCGTTTACACCTTCGCTTTTACTTTGCTTTGTTACTTTGTTGCTTTCAGTTCTCACTTGGCAAACAATCTATAAAGGATTGACAACCCCTTCATAGCGTTGGGTGCAAGCTTTTGTGTTTGTGCAGGATCTTGAGATACTCTTTCGCCGGATTGATACCTTGGTTCTCAAACTATGGGAAATACTTACCGTCGCTATGCTACATCACCCTTTCCGCTTCGAGGGAACACCAACGCAAGGCTCCAAGGCCACGGGGGAAATCCTTTGCATACTTGCCTAGGAAGTCCCTTAAGGCGTAGCCGTAGCTGAAGGATTCCTGGTGCCGTCGAGACAACTATTTCCTGGCGCCGTTGCAAGGTATACACAGCAAACATCAGAAGTATTTCTGGCACCGTTGCCGGGGATACACAGCAAACATCAGAAGTATTTCTGGCACCGTTGCGAGGGAGGAGAGATCAAGATCTATCCAAGTAGGTCTCACAAACTCTTCTCTTGCATTTACTTTTGTTGCCAGTTGCCTCTCGTTTTCCTCTCCCCAACTTCACATTTGCCGTTTTCATTTGCCTTTTTCCGTTCGCCCTTCTTCCGCTCGCTTTCTGTTTGCTTGTGTTACCATGTGCATTATTTTAGCTTGCATCTTTGCTTGCTAAAAATCAATTTATATGGATCCTCATCCACTAGCTAATCTCTTTAAGAGACCCACTCGTGTGGAACAAATTGCTAGTGAGTTGAGGGCAATTGACTATTTCTTTGGAGTTTTGCGTAAGATGCGTGAATCTGAAAATTGTGAGGAAGAAATTCTTGAAGTGATTCACGAGGGCTCCTTGGATGAAAAGCATGATTGCAATCATTTCACTATAAATCCTGTTAGTGACAATCATGCTAAAATTATGCAAAACCCTAAGCTTGGGGATGCTAGCTTTGCTGTGATCACTACTTGTCGCAGTAATCATGATTGGGGTGATGATCTTTCTTATGATCTTGAAAATTTGTTCAAACCTCATGATGAATATGATATTTGCAATAATATTGAAAGTGGGTTTGGAGACGTCATGACTTTAGTTGACGATAATCCCACTATTTTTGAAGAACGTCAACTTTGCATGCATGTGGATCATGACAAGAATATCCTATGGGATAGCTATATTGTTGAATTTGAATATGATCCCACATGTAATTGCTATGAGAGAGGAAAATATTTTGGTAGAAACTTTTATGTTACCAAATTACCTCTCGTCATGTTGAGATTGATATTGTCTCTTTCTTCTTCCTTGCATATGGTAAATATTGGTTGTCTTGCCAATTTGTTTTCCTATAAAATGCCTATGCATAGGAAGTATGTTAGACTTAGATGTGGTTTTCACATGCTTTAGGATGCTCTCGTTGTGCTTCAATTCTTGTCTTTTGTGAGAGCATCATTGAATGCCTAGCTAAGGGCGTTAAACAAAAGCACTTGTTGGGAGGCAACCCAACGAATCTATCCTTTTTCTTTCTGTTTTGTGTTTTCCACACTTTCATAATTATGTTATGATTGTGTTTTTGTGTTTCTTTTTTGTGTTTGTGCCAAGCAAAACCGTTATGATTAGTCTTGGGGATGATCGTTTGGTTATGCTAGAAAAGACAGAAACTTTCTGCTCACGAAAAGAATTTTCATTTTTGTTTTGTAAGAGCTTTTGAGTTGATTCTTTTTGCTGCTGATTTCTGCGCAAATTCTTCAGACGTGGTAATTTTTGATGATTTTTTAAGTACCAGAGGTAGACGAAACATACAGATTGCTACAGAGTGATCAGCTGTTAACAGATTCTGTTTTTGTTGTGTTGGTTGCTTATTTTGATGAAACTATGGATAGTATCGGGGGGTATTAGCCATGGAAGATTAAAAGTACAGTAACCCAACATCAGCACAAGTAGAAATTAAAGTTTTCTACAGTAACTACGGAAGTGGTGGTTTGCTTTCTTGTACTAATCTTATCACGAGTTTATGTTTAAGTTTTGTGTTGTGAAGTTTTCAAGTTTTGGGTGAAGTTCTTATGGACAAAGAGATAAATAGTGGCAAGAGCTCAAGATTGGGGATTCCCAAGGCACCCCAAGAGATTCAAGGATCCCGTAAAAGCCTAAGCTTGGGGATGCCCCGGGAAAGCATCCCCTCTCTCGTCTTCAATCCATCGGTAACGTTACTTGGGGCTATATTTTTATTCACCACATGTTATGTGTTTTTGCGTGGAGCGTCTTGTATCGTAGGAGTATTTTATTTTTTTGTGTCACAATCATCCTTGCTGCACACCTAGAGAGAGAGACATGCATACACCATGATTTTGTCGAGCTTCACTTATATCTTTTGGTAGACAATTCAGCTCACATGTGCTTCACTTATATCTTTTGAGCTAGATACTTTTGCTCTATGTGCTTCACTTATATCTTTTAGAGCACAGCTATGCCTGGCTTGGTAGGTTATCTATGCTTTGAAAGTAGTCTAAAAAGGGGTAGTTATCCAAAGGGATACGAAAACTTCCACCTTCATGTGCATTGAATAGTTAGAGAAGTTTGATTCATCTCAATTAATTTTGAGTTGTGGTTATGGTAATATTGAAGTCATGCTAGTAAGGTGTTGTGGATCTAGAAATACTTGTGTTGAAGTTAGTGATTCCCGTAGAATGCACATATGGTGAACCGCTATGTGATGAAATCTGAGCATGATTAGTATATTGATTGTCATCCTTTGCGTGGCGGTCGGGATCGCGTGATGGTTTATACCTACCAACCCTTCCCCTAGGAGTATGTGTTGAATGCTTTGTTTCGATTACTAATAAAACTTTTGCAACAAGTATATGAGTTCTTCATGACTAATGTTGAGTCCATGGTTTAGATGCACTTTCACCATCCACCATCACTATCTTCTTAGTGCCGTGCAACTTTCGCCAGTGCACAAAAACCACCATTAGCCTCCCTCAAAACAGCCACCATACCTACCTACTATGGATTTTTCAAAGTCATCCCGAGATATATTGTCATGCAACTACCACCATGACATGTGCCACCACGTCTACTTGCCTTTGCACGATCGTAAGATAGCTAGCATGATGTTTCCATTATGCCATGCTAGATCATTCCCACGGTACACTGCCGAAGGCATTCCATATAGAGTCATCGTTACTCTAAGTTTTGAGTTGAAAGTGTGATGATCATCATTAATGGAGCATTGTCCCATGTGAGGAAATAAAAGAGGCCAAAGAAGCCCACACAAAAAAAGAGGCCAAAGAGCCCACCAAACAAATAAATGAGAGAGAAAGAGAGAAGGGACAATGCTACCACTTTTTCCACACTTGTACATATTAAGCACCATGATCTTCATGATTGAGAGTCTCTCATTTTGTCACCACCATATAGCTAGTGGGAAATTTTCATTATATAACTTGGCTTGTACATTCCAATGACAGGCTTCCTCAAAATTTCCTTAGGTCTTCGTGAGCAAGCAAATTGGATGCACACCCACTAGTTCTCTTTAAGAGCTTTCACATACTCGTAGCTCTAGTGCATCATTTGTATGGCAATCCCTACTCATTCACATTGATATCTATTGATGAGCATCTCCATAGCTCATTGATATGCCTAGTTAATGTGACTATCTTCTCCTTTTTGTCTTGCAACCTCCACTACATTCCACACCATCTATAGTGCTATAACCATGGATCACGCTCATGTATTGCATGAGAGTTGAAAACGTTTGAGAAAGTAAAGGTGTGAAACAATTACTTGGCCAATACCGGGGTTGTGCATGATTTAAATTCATTGTGCATTGATGATAGAGCATAGCCAGACTATATGCTTTTGTAGGGATAACTTTCTTTTGGCCTTGTTATTTTGAAAGTTCATGATTACTTTGCTAGTTTGCTTGAATTATTATTGTTTCCATGTCAGTAGCAAACTATTGTTTTGAATCTAATGGATCTGAACATTCACGTCACATGAGAGGAATTACAAAGGACGCTTATGCTAGGTAGCATGAAAGCATCAAAAATTCATTCTTATCACTTCCCTACTCGAGGACGAGTAGGAGTTAAGCTTGGGGATGCTTGATACGTCTCAAACGTATCTATAATTTTTGATGGTTTCACGATGTTATCTTGTCTTCTTTGGTTGTTTATGTACCTTTTATATCTTTTTTGGGACTAACTAATTAATTCAGTGCCAAGTGCGAGTTCCTGTTTTTCCGTGTTTTTGACTCTTTTCAGATCTGATTTTGGAACGGAGTCCAAACGGAAGAAAAACCCCGAAATGATTTTTCCCGAACGGAAGAAGACCAGGGGGATTTTGGGCCAAGCCAGGTGGGCTCGAGGGAGCCCACAAGCCCCCACTACGCCACCAGGGGGAGGCGGCGGTGGGCAGGCTTGTGGCCTCCCTGGCCGCCCCCTGACCTAGGTCTTTGGCCTATAAATTCCCAAATATTCCGCAAAAAAATTAGGGGAGCCTCGAAAATACTTTTCCACCGCCGCAAGCTTCCGTTTCTGTGAGATCTCATCTCGAGACCCTTCCCGGCGTCCTGCCGGAGGGGGCTTTGGAGTTGGAGGGCTTCTTCATCATCATCATCGCCCCTCCAATGACTCGTGAGTAGTTCACTTCAGACCTACGGGTCCGTAGTTAGTAGCTAGATGGATTCTTCTCTCTCTTGGATCTTCAACATAAAGTTCTCCATGATCTTCATGGATATCTATCCGATGTAATCTTCTTTGGCGGTGTGTTTGTCGAGATCCGATGAATTGTGGATTTGTGATCAGATTATCTATTATATATATTTGAGTCTTTGTTGATTTCTTATATGCATGATTTGATATCCTTGTATGTCTCTCCGAGTCTTGGGTTTTGTTTGGCCAACTAGATCTATGATTCTTGCAATGGGAGAAGTGCTTGGTTTTGGGTTCTACCATGTGGTGACCTTTCCCAGTGACAGTAGGGGCAGCAAGGCACACATCAAGTAGTTGCCATCAAGGGTAAAAAGATGGGGTTTTTATCATTGGTTTGAGATTATCCCTCTACAACATGTCATCTTTCTTAAGGCATTACTCTATTCTTACGGACTTAATACACTAGATGCATGTTGGATAGCGGTCGACGTGTGGAGTAATAGTAGTAGATGCAGAAAGTATCGGTATACTCGTTTCGGACGTGATGCCTATAGAAATAATCATTGCATAGATATCGTCACGACTTTGCGCGGTTCTATTAATTGCTCGATAGTAATTTGTTCACCCACCGTCTACTTGCTTTCATGAGAGAAGCCACTAGTAAACACTACGGCCCCCGGGTCTATTCACATCCATCGTTTACACCTCCGCTTTTACTTTGCTTTGTTACTTTGTTGCTTTCAGTTCTCACTTGGCAAACAATCTATAAGGGATTGACAACCCCTTCATAGCGTTGGGTGCAAGCTTTTGTGTTTGTGCAGGATCTTGAGATACTCTTCCGACGGATTGATACCTTGGTTCTCAAACTGAGGGAAATACTTACCGTCGCTGTGCTACATCACCCTTTCTGCTTCAAGGGAACACCAACGCAAGGCTCCAAGGCCACGGGGTAAATCCTTTTCATACTTGCCTAGGAAGTCCCTTAAGGCGTAGCCATAGCTGAAGGATTCCTGGTGCCGTCGACACAACTATTTCCTAGCGCCGTTGCAAGGGATACACAGCAAACATCAGAAGTATTTCTGGCGCCGTTGCCGGGGATACACAGCAAACATCACACATCAAACATGCAACTCAATCATTCTAGAGGCAATTCTTGGAAATTTTTATTGGAAATATGATTATAAATAACATAAAGACAAACAAAGTAAAATGATGCTCTAAGCAAAACACATCTGATGTGACGAATAAAAATATAGCTCAAAGTGAGGTATACCAATTGTGTTGAAGACGAAAGAGGGGATGCCTTATGGGGCAACCCCAAGCTTAGACGCTTGAGTATTCCTTAGATATTACCTAGGGGTGCCTTGGGAATCCACAATATTAAGGTGTTGCCACTCCTTATTCTCATCATGTCGATATCTCACCCCAAACTTGAAAACTTCAATCGCACAAAACTTAACGGAACTTGGTGAAATGGGTTACTATAATAAACATAGATCATCCACTTTGGTAATGTCAAGACAAGATTCATAATTATTATCACATAATACGTACTATATTACATCATTCCCATAATTTAAATCACTAAATATAAGCTATGGAAACACTAAAACAAGCAAACAATGCAAGAAAACAGAAAGTGTCAAAACAGCACAGTCTCTAAAGATCTGAACTAAAATCATGTTTCCTTATCAATGAAAATTCTGAAATATTAGGACAACGTAGGCAATGTGCAGATAAATATTGAATAAAATTTCAGAATATGTTGATGCTCCGGTAAAATTAGATAATTCACATACTTGACACAAAAGTTTTTGTTTTTGCACAGAATCAAACCAAGAAGTATCCACACTATACCAAAGGCTTTACTTGGAATATTATTGAAATAAAAGGCACAAAACATGATTACTACAATAGCTTAATCATGTGAACACACAAAAATAGGAAGTAAAGGTGTTAGGTTGTCCCCCAACAAGCGCTTTTCTTTAAATCATTTTAGATAAGCATGATGATTTCAATGATGCTCGTATCGGAATAGTAACTGAAACATGCAACAAAGCATCATGAATCACATGATAAGAAAATTTAAGTCTAACCAACTTCCTATTCATAGGGATTTTGCAAGAAAACAATTTATTGTAGCAAGAATCAACTTGCATAGGAATGCAAAACAAGCGTGACTTAAAAAATTTGAACACATAGGGAGGAAACTTGATATTATCACAATACCTACAAGCATATGTTCCTCCCTCATAATAATTTTCAGTATCATCATGAAGGAACTAAATAATATAACTATCACATAAAGCACTATTTTCATGATCCACAAGCATAGAAAAATTATTACTCTCCACATAAGCAAATTTCATCTCATACATAATAGTGGAGCAAACTCAATAGAATAATGATCGTAAGATACTTGATTGATATAACCAATTTTAACATTAAATTATGATGAAAAGTTTCATGGTTATTATTAATATTTATAGCATACATATCATTACCATAATCCTCATAGATAGAAACTTTAACTAGTGGAGAAATGGCTATCCACAACTTACGTTGGTGGCGCACCGTTTCTCACCAACGCTAGCACTAATATTTTCAAATAGTGCTAGCGTGGGCTAAATTCCTATTCCATAGCTATTAGCTTAGTGGTGGCGCTTCTCATTAGGCCTGACGTAGCACATTCAGGCTCATTAGGCCCACACCAACACTAGTCGGGTCTCGGCGCAATAAAACCTTAGCCTTTCGTCCTCACACTCCCAATCCCCCACTCCACCTGTCCTCACTCCTCTCGATCCCCATCGCCGCCTCGCCTGACGCATCCGCCACCAGCCGCTGCCTGTTTCCGCCTGACGCCGCCCCGCCCGCCGCCCCACTCGACGCCGCCTCACCCGACGCCCCGCCCGGCACCACACACCATCGCCCGCCCCGACGCCGCCTGACGCTGCCCGCAGACCCTCCCCACCGTCGAGCACCTCCGCGTCTCCTTGACTGGTATATATGTTTCTTTCTTCGCATCTTTTTTATGCGAAGAAAAAAGTAGAATTCTAGATTGCTAGAAAACAATTCGACATGATAGAAAAACTAGAATGCTAGATTTCTAGAAAACTAGAATGGATGATTGATTTTGATGCTTCATTAGATGAATTTGCCATGATAGATACAAATTATTGTACTAACAGTTGTAGTAGAACATGTACGTAGTACTAGCTGTTGAACTTGTACTACTAGTTGTTTTGTTCATCAGTATTACTAGATGTTTAGTTCATCAGTACTACTAGTTGTAGTAGAACATGTAGGTGAACATGTAGTACTAGTTGTTGAACATGTACTACTAGTTGTTTAGTTCATCAATACTACTAGATGTTTAGTTCATCAGTACTACTACATGTAAGAACCATGATATCTCGATTAACTATACAATCTTGACAATCTGACTTGGTGTTTCCCCTTTAATTGTGTACTGGCACAAATTTTCATAATGATTTGTACTTATACATAATTTGAAACAGCACACATCGACAATTCATCAGGCGACAATGAATCAATGGGCGACGTGGAGCAGTGGAATCAATGGCTCTTAGAGTCGTCAAAGTGGAGAATCAAAAAACTTGAAGAAGACAATGTTGAAGTGAAGAGTGAAAGGGATTAGTTGCTCATAGAGGGTTCTAATGCCCACACTAAGTTAGAGATAAGGTATAAGTTAATGGAGGAGAGGGATAAATTAAAGTTGGATAAAAAACTACTCAGGATAGAGAGGGTTGTCCAACGAACAAACGTTGCTCACTCCAAAAAAGATGGAGAGAACGATCGGAAGAAGCTTGGCTAACTGAGGATAATCCTTGATGAAGAGTAGCTATATAGCTAGTTTAATTATTTCAGTATCTTGTATGAAGTTTCAAACTCTATAGTTAATTATAAGTATGTTTGGTTGATCAATACTAAGTTTTAAACTCTAAAACTTATAAGCATGTTTATTTGATCAGTACCTTTTGCGATGTATTTTTTTATTATCAAAGAAACACATTGTTGGCATTGGACAAAGGTGGATGCCAGCAACATATCATATACTTCTCGCATAGGATCCAATGCCGTCATATTTTCTAATTGTGGCGCCATATTGGTGGCATCGCATGTCCATGCCAATAAGGCCATTTTTGCCAGCCATAGCTAGGCTTTTTTGCACTAGTGTTTATTGTCATAATAAATTAGAACCTCTTTCAAAATAGTTGAATCATTACTAAATAAATTCATGGCCTCTCCAAATCCACTTTTATCATCATGAAAAGATTCGACTCCCTCCAAAGTTGTGCGATAATAATCACCTAAAGTTGACACTCTTCCAAACCTACTTTAATCAATATAATCATCATAAATAGAAAACATGCTTTCATCATAATAAATTTGTTCATCAAAACTTGGGGACTAAAAATATTATCTTCATCAAACATAGCATCCCCAAGCTTGTGGATTTGCATATCATTAGCATCATGGATATTCCGAGAAGACACACTAACAACACTTTGGCACAATTTTTCGATCCATCCTTTTCAAGAAAGATATTATATAGATGAAGCATTTGAGGCAACCTAAATTCCATTTTTTTGTAGTTTTTTGTTTTTATTAACCAAACTAGTGATAATCAAGAAACTAAAAGATTCAATTGCAAGATCCAAAGACATACCTTCAAGCACTCACCTCCCCCGCAATGACGCTAAAAAAGAACTTGATGTCTACTACACAACTTTATTCCTGCATACATTGTTTGGACTCCAGGTGCATAGTTTTTTAGGATATCAGCAAATTTCCTCAAGTGGATGACCTAAGGTTTATCAATCCGTGGGAGGTGTAGGATGAAGACGGTCTTTCTCAAACAACATTGCAATCAAATACAAGAAATATCTTGTGTCCCCAAGACACCCTATACAATGGTAAATTGTATAGAGCACTAGTTCGGCGAAGATATGGTGATACAAGTGTAGTATGGATGGTAGAAATAGGTTTTTGTAATTTAAAAATACAAAAATAGCAAGGTAGCAAGTGGAAAACAGCGAGCAAAACATTATATCAATGCTTGGAAACAAGGCCTCGGGTTCATACTTTCACTAGTGCAATTTCTCAACAATGATAACACAATTGAATCATATAACCATCCCTCAATGTGCAACAAAGAATCACTCCAAAGTTCTTATCTAGCGGAGAACACAATATGAAATTGTTGTAGGTAGTAAAACCACCTCAAAGTTATTCTTTCCTATCAATCTATTGAGCCATCCATATAAGTGTCACAAATAGACCTAGAGTTCATACTAGAATAACACCTATGATACACATCAATCAACTCTAACATCACCTAGATACCCCAATGTCAGCACAAGTATCCGTGAGTTGACTACTCGAGATGCATCCAATAATTTCAGATTCATCATATTCAATCCACACAAAGAACCTCAAAGAGTACCCCAAAGATTCTATCAGAGAAAGTAGTACGAAAACGTTTACCAACCCATGTGCAAGATTACCCCGATGTCACCACACGAATCCGCAAGTTGATTACCAAAACATACATAAAGTGACTCAATAGAATAGCCCATTGTCACCACGGGTATCCACATGCAAGACATACATCAAGTGTTCTCAAATCCAAAGTATTTAATCCAACATAGAATACCTCGAAGGGAAAGACTCAATTCATCAAAACAAGATAGAGAGGAAAGAACAATGTATGATCCAACTATATTAACAAAGCTCGTGGTCATCAAGATCATGCCACATCAAGAACACGAGATAGATATCAAACATATAGTTACTCGCACATACCCTCAGCTCCGTGGGTGAACTTCTCCCTCCTCGACATGGAGACCACCAAGATGATGAAGATGACCTCTGGTGATGATTTCCCCCTTCGGCAGGGTGCTGGAAAAGGAACCCAGATGATATCACTTCAAAACAAAGGCTTGCGGCGGCGGCGTGGAAGTTATTTTTCTGTTTCTGGGGTTTCTAGGATTTATACGAATTTTTGCCATATGTTTTACATGAGGGAGGTGCCCGAGGGGCCCACAAGCTCGGTGGGTGTATCCCCTGGCTTGTGGCCCCCTCGACTACCCCGTGGCACTTCTTCGGAACTCCGTGGCCCACTTTTGGTCCACGAAAAATTGTCTAAAAGTTTTAGGCAATTCCAAGAAATTTTATTTTCTTCAGAAAAGAACCACCACGGTAATTCTGCTGAAAACAACATTAGTCCTGGTTAGTTTCATTTAAATCATATAAAAGTGCATCAAACCATTAATTTTTTTGTAAACATGGCATGAATACTTCATAAATTATCGATACGTGGAGACGTATCACACACCAACTTAGTTTCATATAGACAGCTTTCATACAGTTATAGCTCTAGTGCATTCGTTGCATGGTAATCCACACTCTGTGCGTAAACATATATTGTAAGGCCTGTCCTCTCCATTTCCTAATGATCAACCCTCATTCATGTGCTACCTTATTAATTATACCTTTTTGTCTTCCCTTATAAACCCCTGGCATCATTCTTTTTGCCATCCTAAGTGCTAGAGACCTTAGCCCACGCTCAAGTATTGCGTGGAAGTTTAAAAAAGTTGAAGCGAGAAAAAGTATGATTTAATTGCTTTATTTGGCATCAGGGTTGTTCTTAATTTGATATCTCTATGCTAGGAATACTAAATGTGCCATGCTTATCATGATTAAGTGTGTAGAGATCACTTTCTTTAGCATCTTTATTTCAGAAGGCAATAATTGTTACTTGCATGTTTATGTATTATTTTCTCAAGGTCAAATTGATAGATTATTGCCCTGAATCACTCGTATCCTAATATTCATACCAAGATAACATCAATTAATCAAGGACATGTTAGATCACATTCCAGATAAAAAATTCTTTTGCTATCATTTACCTATTCGAGGATAAGTAGTAATTAAGCTTGGGGATGCTAATACGTCCCAAACGTATGTATTTTTTTTTGCTGTTAAATTCTATTATTTTATAAATTTTATATGATTTGCATGTCATTTTATATTAATTTTATGGACCAACCTATTAATTTAGTGTCGAGTATCAGTTCTTGTATTTTGGATATTTTTTGGTTTGCAAAAAAACATACCTAGAGAAGCCCAAACACGATAAAAATTTATGAGGGTTTTTTCTAGAATATAAGGAACATTAGAAGTTTTGTGAATACACCGAAAGAGCCATGAGTCTTCCACAAACCCAAGTTGTGTGCCTCCTCGTGGGTCCGGGCAGGCTTTGTGAGGCCCTTGAGCACCAGTTTGCTTATTCTTGGCCTATAAATAGTCCAATATTCCATAACCCTTATAAGCGAACCCAAAAGAATTTTATTGTCGTCGCCGAAGCCTCTGTTCCATCGTGATCCCATCTAGAGCCATGTGTCGTTACCCTGCTGAAAAGGGGAATCATTGGGGGGCATCTTCATCAATCCTTGTTGCCTCCATGATCATGTGTGAGTAGTTCCACTGGAACCTACGGGTCCATAGTGGTAGTTGGATGGCTCTCTCCCTCCCTCCCTCCCTCCCTCTCTCTCTCTCTATCTCTATCAGTCTTCAATACAATGATCTTCTCTAAGATCTATTCGATGTAATCTTTTGTGGTGTGTTCATTGGGATCAGATAAATTCTGGACTTATGATCAGATTATTCATTGAATTATATGTATCGCTTAAGGTTTCTTTGTTGCGTAATTTTATAGCTTTGTATTTTTGTCCGATCTATCCGCCTACTTTGGCCATGTTGATTGATTTATCTTCAGTGTGAGAGGTGCTTTATAGTAGGTTCAATCTTACGGTGATCATGTCTAGTGATATAAAGGACAAGGACACCCATTGTACTGCTGCTACTAAGGATAAAACGACCGTGTTTGATCATATTGATTGATATCTTCCTCTCTACATTATGTTTTGCTTATTGCATTACTACATTTGCATTAACATAATATCTTAAGATGCATGTTGGATAATGCTCTTGTGGTGAAGTAATAGTAGTAGATGCAATTGGATAAACGATTTACTTATCATGGGCGTAATGCATATGTTTTATTATGGCATGAAGGATCACAATTATAATTATGTGCAATTATGTCAACTGTTGAAAAACAATTTGTTGACCACATCATTGATATGCTTTTGAGAGAGATGACACTAGTGAATCTACGGCCCTCGGGTCCATTCTCCATTGATTTATAAATTTCTATAAATGCTACGTATTTTATCTGTACCATTTTTCCATTTTCCTATCACTATCTATTTTATTTTAATCTTGTGGTTGGCAAGAACAAGGGGGTGTGACGAACCCCTTGCCTTTGTTGGCTGCAGGTATTTGTTTGTGTTTGTGTGTAGGTGCTCCTAACAATGTTACTATATATTGTGCCTCATGCTGGTTCGATACACCTTGGTTTTTAACTGAGAAAAATACTTCATGCTTTTGAGCTATATCATCCTTCCTCTTCGAGGAAATCCAGCAACTCCTGCGGGAGTAACAATCTCGTGGCATGGCAATAGCGGGTCATAGCGATAGCCGCCCAGCAACCACCATGCCCGGGTCTTCTCCCCCTTCGTCTTCTTGCCCACTGAGGCCAGCGGTAGTGCGGCGGATAGTAGATACATGGAAGAGGAGAAGGGATGTGCACATAGGATTTGCGTGGAGGAGACCGTGCGGCTTTAAAGCCAGAGTAGACTTCTCGATCGTCGCACTCACGTGAATGTGTACAGTCACTGGCGGAGCTTCTTGGTGGGCAAGGTATGGCAAGTGCCATACCTTGATTTGGAGGGGGGGAAATTAGTACTAGTAGGCTAAATGTCTAATCACTAATGACCAAAAGAGGCCAGCGTGGATACCGGGTGCGTGCGTGGGCACCAGCCCAACACATCGCTGCTTCCTCCCCGTTTTCTCCATCGCGACTTAGTCCTGGCCACCACCCCACCATAACGCACTCCCCACCCCACGCAGACTCGCACAACAAATCCTAGACTCGCACAACAAACCATAATATTTCGAAAACAACATGTGATGATTTTAAAATCAAGGGGCAAGTGTGAAAAGTAAAGTTACAATTTACAGCCAAGATTCACTAGTCAAGTATGAAACTCGTGTCGATAGATCTTTAGGCATTGTAAGTTATCTAGCATTGCAAGGTGAACCGTTTCGTGGACATGATGAATACAGTTCTTCTTTGATGAAGGGGAATATTTTAGAGTTGCTTGATTGGGTCAAAGAAAGAATTCCAGAAGTGAAGGTTGCACTTGATGAGTTATGTCCTAAAAATGCCAAATAGACTTCCGGGACAATTCAAAAAGACCTTGTCAAACATTGCGCAAATGCAGTCACCAAAGTAATCAAAGAAGAGATGGGCGACTGCCTTTTCTCTGTTCTTATTGATGAGTATCGTGATATATTGGTGAAAGAACAAATGGCCATGGTCACTGGCGAGCTTCTCGGTGGGCAAGGAATGGCAAGTGCCATACTGGAAATCAGTATTTTGCCATCTGCCAAATCTTTGTCGTCAGCTAGCTGATGGCAAAGAGTGTCTTTGCCGTCAGCTTCCACAAAGCAGACGGCAAAGAATTGGCTGATGGCATAGAAGGTCTGTGCCATCAGCCACTTGTTTGCCGTCAGCCACACACGGCAAAGGGCCGCACAGCAGACGGCAAAGCTGTAAGGGGGGCCACCTGACCGCGGGGATGGTAGGTCAAACTGGAGTCCCTTCTTTGTCGTCTGCTAGCGGACGGTAAAGAGGCGAGAGGCAGACGGCAAAGAGTCTAGACTCTTTGCCGTTCGCCAGCAGACGGCAAAGCCCTAACGTCTACTAACGGCCTTCCCACCCCCCACCCTGGCCTCTCTCTCTCTCTCTCTCTCTCACTCCGACCCCCACCGCCGCCACGACTGCCCCCTGCCGCCGCACTGCCCCCCACCGCCGCCACCACTGCCCCCCGCCGTCGCACTGCCCCCACCGCCGCCACCACTGCCCCCCGCCGCCGCACAGCACCCCACCGCCGCCACCACTGCCCCCTGTCGCCGCACTGCCCCCGGCGACGCCCCACTGCCCCGTCGCACCCGTCCTCCTCGCCGCCCCGACGCCCCAGCCGCCCCCGCCGGTGAGTCCCCCCTATTTAATTTTGTTTTTACTTATTTTTATTTATGTTAAATTAGTTAGGTTAGTTTTTTAGTTTATTAGGTTAGTTAGGCTAGTTAGTTAGGTTGTTAAATTAGTTTAGTTTAGGTTCAGTTTTAGTTTAGGTTTAGTTAGGTTAGTTTCCTATTTAGTAAAGGAGAAAAGGAGAAGAAGAAGAAGAAGGAGAAAGGATAAGAAGAAGAAGGAGAAAGGAGAAGAAGAAGAAGGAGAAAGGAGAAGAAGAAGAAGGAGAAATGAGAAGAAGAAGAAGAAGAAGGAGAAAGGAGAAGAAAAAAAATAAGAAGAAGAAGGAAAAGGAAGGGAAGGAGAAGAAAGAAGAAGAAGAAGAAGAAGAAGAAGAAGAAGAAGAAGAAGAAGAAGAAGAAGAAGAAGAAAAATAGGAGAGGAAGAGAAGAATAAGAGGAAAAAAGAAAATAATAATAATAATAATAAGAAGAAGAAGAAGAAGAGAAGAAGAAAATAAGAAGAAGGAGAAGAAGAATAAGAGGAAAAAAGAAAAAAGAAAATAAGAATAAGACGAAGAAGAAGAAGAAGAAGAAGAAGAAGAAGAAGAAGAAGAAGAAGAAGAAGAAGAAGAAGAAGAAGAAGAAGAAGAAGAAGAAGAAGAAGAAGAAGAAGAAGAAGAAGAAGAAAAGAAGAAAAGAAGAAGAAGGAGAAGAAGAATAAGAGGAAAAAGAAAAAAGAAAATAAGAACAAGAAGAAGAAGAAGAAGAAGAAGAAGAGAAGAAAAGAAGAAGAAGGAGAAGAAGAATAAGAGGAAAAAAGAAAAAAGAAAATAAGAAGAAGAAGAAGAAGGAGAAGGAGAAGAAGAAGGAGAGGAAAAAAGAAAAAAGAAAATAAGAGTTAGGTCACATAGTTTTTGATTATCTTATAAAAACATCATATTTGTGTTGATCGGGTGAATTTCAATTTGCAGTTGTTCGACGACCTCCACGTGCGTTGGACGAGCTCTGCCCCTACGTTTTTTGGTGAGCACAAATGACTTCTCCTCCTACCCCCTTAATTTGCGCTGTCCCGGTCTTCGTGCCGATGAAACTTGCTATCTATATATAGGTTTCTTCAATCATGAGTGTGTGTGACCAGTATGTGTCTCCCGTCTGAAAGGGCGACATCTATAAATATGCATGTCTTTGCATATTTATAACCGCCATCCTTTCGAATTGTCCAACATTATCCATGGACAGCCCGAGTATGTGTAGATTGGGTTCGTTTTCCCGTATGATGTGCTCTGGATCCGATGCGGAGTTTCGTCACTGCCTCCCTGTTGTTCTCCGGATGCACATCCTCTCTGTTTATTGCAGAGACGTGCATCAGGAGAACAGTGGGGAGGTGCTGCCGAAATTTTGCGTTGGATCTGGAGCAGAGCATGGGAAAACGAACCCAATCTACACATACTCGGGTGGGATTAGGACCTATCTTTACCTATTAGCGTGTAGGTTGCCTGGATGTAATAAAAATGGTGAACCTGATTAACCGATGAATATAAATGCTAAATTATATATAAATATATTTCTTCTGTCTTTAGTAGCTACGCAAGATGAGTGATCGTGCGTGGATGTATACCGGTCACCCTAGTCAGAAAGAGATGACGAAAGAATGGTTTGTAAAAACAAAGGAATTTGTGAAAGCTGCATTCGCAAATGGCCAGGAAAGAAACTATTGCCCCTGTCCTGGATGCGACAACTATAAAAAGACGACAGAGGCTGTAATGATTAAACACCTGCAAAGGAGGGGTTTTAAGCCTAATTATACGGTGTGGACATTTCATGGTGAGTCTATACAACGCACAAGAGCTGAGGTGGTCCGCCGTCGCATGGACGAGCATGGTACCGGGATCGAAGACATGGTGCAAGACTTTGATGATGCTCGGGATTCGGAAGACGAGATGGAGGAATCTGCAAAGGCCTTTTATGAAATGTTGGAGTCTTCAAAACGTCCTCTCCATGAGCACACTGAGCTCTGTCAGCTGGATGCAATTGCACAAGTAATGGCCCTGAAGGCTCAGTTCAACTTGGGATGAAAATGCTACGACGCGATGATGACACTATTTGGACGTTTCCTACCCAAAGGCCATGTCATGCCTGCAAACCTGTACCAGTCGGACAAAATACTTCGTGTACTTAAGATGCCCTATGAGAAGATAGATGCATGTGCGAAAGGATGTGTCTTATTTAGGAAGGAGTATGCACACTTGGACTATTGTCCCAATTGCGAGTCTTGCAGGTATCTTGTGGTAGACAACGGTATGGGTGAGAAGAGGCAGACCAAAATCGCAGTTAGTGTTCTTTGGTATATACCAATCGTACCAAGACTTCAACGTCTTTTCATGGTAGAAGAGATAGCCAGACAGATGACATGGCACAAATTGGGCAAAAGAACCGAACTAGATGCGGATGGGAATAAGATGATGGTACACACATCGGATGGGGAAGCGTGGAAACATTTCGACGGATTGCATCAGGATAAAGCAGCAGATCCAAGGAATCCTAGAGTCTGCGCCGCCACGGATGGTTTTAATCCCTTCGGCATGACGGTAACCCAATACAGTTGTTGGCCTGTATTTGTCATTCCACTCAATCCCCCCCGGGCAGATTATGCAAAGAAAGAACATATTTCTGACGTTGATAATTCCAGGGCCCAATTATCCGGGGAAGAATATGAATGTGTACCTGCAACCGCTTAAGGATGAATTGGAAGAAGCTTGGGATAATGGGGTCAAGACATACGATGCCGCTAGAAAAGAAAACTTCAAAATGCATGTGTGGTACATGTACTCTATGCATGACTTGCCAGCGCATGCGCTATTCTCTGGATGGTGTGTGCATGGAAGGTTCCCGTGCCCCCAATGCAAGGCAGCTCTTCAGTTTCATTGGTTGCAGGAGGGTCGGAAGTATTCTTGCTTTGACTTGCATAGACAATTCCTGGATCCTGACCATCAGTTTAGAAAAGACAAGAAGAACTTTACCAAAGGTAAAGTTGTCAAAAACTTGGCACCACCTGTGTTCACAGGCCAACGGATCCTGGATCAGTTAAACGCCCTCGAGCCTGATCCAGAGCGTCCAGGGTATTTCAAGGGGTATAATTCAAAACACGCCTGGACTCACAAGCCATGCTTCTGGGATCTGCCTTACTTCAAAGACCTCCTTCTTCCACACAATATCGACATGATGCACACTGAAAAGAATATTGGAGAGGCTATTTTTGGTACATTGTTCGACATAGATGGGAAGACAAAGGATAATATTAAGGCTAGAGTCGATCAAGAGACACTATGTCATAGACCGTTACAAAACATGTGAGAAGGCAAAGGAAAGGAGAAGTGGTCGAAGCCAAAGGCCTGGTTCAATCTTGGAAGGCCAGCTATGAGGGAAATTATCTTGTGGGTCAAAATGCACTTGATGTTCCCCGATGGGTATGCAGCGAATCTAAAGAGGGGAGCGAGTCTTGAAAAATTAAAAATCTTTGGTCTCAAGAGTCATGATTGGCACATATGGCTAGAGCGGGTAATGTCGGTGATGTTATGTGGCTTTATTCCTAAGGATGAATGGCTAGTACTCGCGAAGCTGAGCTATTTATTCCGTGTTCTTTGTGCGAAAGAATTGTCGCCTGGCGTGGTAGAAGACATGGAGGAGTTTGCACCGGAGTTGTTGTGCAAGTTAGAGAAGATCTTTCCACCGGGCTTCTTTAATCCAATGCAGCATTTGATTTTACATCTACCGACCCAGGCAAGATTGGGTGGGCCCGTGCAAGATCGTTGGTGCTATGCAACTGAGAGGATGCAGAAGACCCTTCGAGCTAAATGTAAAAATAAGCGTAGAATTGAAGCATCGATGGTTGAGGCATTCATTACTGAGAAGGTGGCAAACTTTGTGACAACACACTACGAAGCCAAAAATCATCATTTGCATAATCCGAAGCCTCGGCACAATGATGCTGACCCTAAAAAAGGTGGGTCCAACCTCAGCCTATTCAAAGGGAAGCTCGCACCAGCCGGTGCTTCGAAACCAATAACGTTGGATGTCGAAGAATGGCGGAACATTTCGTTGTATATCTTCAACAACCTAACAGAAGTGCGGCCGTACATCGAGTGAGTTCTCGACACATTTTCCCGTAACTTCTAATTCATTTGAACTGCTCTTATTCCCGGATATTTCAAACAGCCGTTACGTCGTCAAATTCTCGGATGGAGCGGTGATCAAAAATGATTCTGTCAAAGAGTATGAGCTTCTGTCAAAGACAGGAGGCGGCTATCCCGGTTTCATCTCTTGGTTCAAACAAATGGTAATTATCAATAATGGACCATTTCATTCTTGGTCTAACTTGCGGCTAATGCAACAACCGTTTCGTATTAAACTTGTAGGCTAATTCAGAGTCTATGGACGCAGAATTGAGACAAGTCGCTAATGGTTTTGACTATAAGGCCCGTTCATTTGAGAAATACAACATCAACAAGTATCTCTTTCGTACCTTTGGCAAAGAGCTATCTATGCCCGACCGGAAATCTACAAATTGTGGTGTCTCTGCTATCGGCGAAGGTGTTATCGAGTATTATGGAAGAGTTGAAGCAATTTATGAACTTCAATTCTATGGTGAAAACCCACCGAACGTCGTAGTCTTCAAATGTTATTGGTTCCAGCCGAAAAAGACTAGAACGACTCATGAACATATAGGACTAGTCGAAATCAATCCAAACACCCATTTAGATGTTCCCGATGTCTATATTACGGCTCAACAGGTGACCCAAGTTTTCTATCTACCGTGGGCATGCCAAACGGATAAGAATCTGGAAGGTTGGTATGTTGTTTATGAAGTGCCGCCACATGTCAGACCACATGTCCCAAATGAACAGGATTATGAACCTCACATTAACCCAGACACATATGATGGAGAATTCTTCCAAGAAACACGTCTTTCCAAGAAACGTTTCAAGAACTGTCGTGCTTCACCCAAGAACATGGAAGTAGACAGCGACAATGAATCCGACTCCAGCCCTGAGCCAGAACCAGAAGACCTGGAACTCGTAGAGGTTAACGATGCGGATGACCTGTCAATGCTTCAACGATTAAAGAAAGGCCTTTCACAACTTCACGCCGTTGAACCCCATGAGCACGTCATTCATGAAGACATGCGTGATAGTGATGATGATGATGCATTTATTGATGATGATGATTAGTTTGTAAGATTCACAACTTAAATTATATATTTTTTTAATCTTTATTATTCATGTACATATTATTATTCATGTCAGTTATTCAATTTTTTTATGTTGTACTAATTTATTTTAATCTTTATCATGGCAGGTCACCAGGTGTGGAAAGATGGTGGGCGTTGGTCGAGATCGCTCGACGGGTTCTTCCTAGGCGCCCCGCATGAGGGGTGGTACTTACCTTCCACCCCTACCTCTCCGTAGAGCCTTGGCAGACAGTCTGTCGACACCACCCATGGGTTCTTCTTCGTCGGCGGCATTGGCCACTGGGAGAGGTGGTGGTCGGGTAGGGAAGAAGGGGAAGGGTACAGGGAGAGGTGGTGGCCGCGGAAGATCCAGGAGGACTGTTGAGCCGTCCTCGCCACCTCCACCAGCTCATTCACCCGAGCATAGGACTAGTATGGTCGACCCGTTTGCGGAGGAGGCTACGGGGACTCCGTTCCAGGAGCCTGTTGTTGACGGGCATTCGTCCCATGAGACTCCGGTCCAGGAGCAGCCTCGGGTCGAGGTGCATTCGGCCCAGGAGCAGCCGGAGGAGACTACGGTTCCGGAGGCTTCATCCGACGTGGAGAGGCCCAGATGGGAGACCTGGTCGGATCGTACCGAGTTGCCGGATTGGACCGAGGGTCCGGGTGGCTCAGGGGACGGGGATGGCGGGGATGAGCTTACAGATAGTGAGGGCGATGTGCAGGTGGACGGGGCCACCCTGTACAAGCGTGGTAGTACACGTCTCCCGGTCGCGCCGGCTACCCGCGAGCAGAGGCCGGTGATTAAACCTGAAGGAGATAGGTAAGTACATTTACTCTTTTTTTAGCTTTTGCCTTTAAGATTGTTCAAATATCTAATGCGTTGACCTTATCATACTGCAGGGGATGGGTACACCCTCTTGGAGTCCGCAGGCCAAACTCCGTCCTTGGTGTGCTTTGCCGGACAAATTTCCCGGGGTTTGTCACGTTGCCTGGTGAGGGTCAGGTTCCTACACTAGGATTTTCCTGGGAGCACTACTAGGCTGTGCAGGCCCCGCCGGAGGAGATTATAGATGGTTTCTTGTGCCACACGAGGGCCGAGATGGTGATCAAGATCTTTTGGGTAAATTATCCTTTTACAAAATCTAAAATTAACAATATAGCTAATTATTGTACTAATCGGTGTTTTCACGTTTGATTGCAGACCTTCTATAGGTGTGATGATGGATATAAGGAGGAGGCGGCCAGGGTTCTCGAGGCCGAGTGTAGGCGGTTACTACAGAACTTGGGTCATGAGGCTCGGCCGCAGGCTATTTGAGATTACTACGCCACGCGTGGTATTAATAAGCAGCGGAAGGATTGCCGCGGATTGCCACGAGAGGGACCAGACCACGGCACGATTGATTGAGGAGGAGAGGGCCCGGAATGAGGTGGGTCAACGGGCCCTGTATGAGCTTTTTGTGGTATGCTTTTTTTCACATTAGCCAAATCATGTGTGTAATGTCTGTTTCATTACTAACTAATACGACCCACTCTTCACGGTCTGTGCGAGAAGAGCGGTCAAGTCCCTTCATCGATGCCCGTCTTCTCTTTGATTGGCACGGTGGGTTTCATTATAAACTAGTATTAATAATTGAGTGTCATCATGCTAACTGAGACATTGCAAAATATCTCTTCTTCATAATAACTCCCGAGCGGCATCGCACGACCCTTCTCCAGGGCAACCGTCTCCAAACGAAGCAGCCGCGAGCAACCGTGGTGTTTATCCTCCTTGATGACCACTACGGTAAGTTTCTCCTCTCCTCTTTCATGTTATCATTGCTTTAATTTCCCCAAAAAGACATAATTAGCCCATTTAGCTCCAAAATGCCATAATAACCTCAAAATGGCATAAGAACCTTGGTTAGCTCATGAATATTATATACTTAGCTTGTTTTCCTCTAAAATGAGATAATTAGCCCATTTAGCTCCAAAAAGAAATAATTAGGTAATTTAGCTCCAAGAAGAGGAGAAGAGGAGAAGAGGAGAAGAAATAGGAAAAATGAAAAGAAAGAAGAAGAAGAAGAAGAGAAGAAGGAGAAGGAGGAGGAGGAGGAGAAGGAGGAGAAGGCCAAGGACCTTCTAGAACTTCTCCTCCTTCTCCTCCTCCTTCTTGATTTCTTCTTCTTCTCCTCCTCCTCCTATTTATTCTCCTCTTTCATATTATCCTTGCTTTAATTTCCCCAAAAAGACATAATTAGCCCATTTAGCTCCAAAATGCCATAATAACCTCAAAATGGCATAAGAACCTTGGTTAGCTCATGAATATTATATACTTAACTTGTTTTCCTCTAAAATGAGATAATTAGCCCATTTAGCTCCAAAAAGACATAATTAGGTAATTTAGCTCCAAGAAGAGGAGAATAAATAGGAAAAATGAAAACAAAGAAGAAGAAGAAGAAAAGAAGAAGGAGAAGGAGGAGGAGGAGGAGAAGGAGGAGAAGGCCAAGGACCTTCTAGTCCTTCTCCTCCTCCTCCTTCTCCTCCTTCTTCTTGATTTCTTCTTATTCTCCTCCTCCTCCTCTTTCTTCTCCTCTTTCAAATTATCCTTGCTTTAATTTCCCCAACAATGACATAATTAGCCCATTTAGCTCCAAAATGCCATAATAAGCTCAAAATGGCATAAGAACCTTGGTTAGCTCATGAATATTATATACTTAGCTTGTTTTCCTCTAAAATGGGATAATTAGCCCATTTAGCTCCAAAAAGACATAATTAGGTAATTTAGCTCCAACAAAAGGAGAAGAGGAGAAGAAATAGGAAAAATGAAAAGAAAGAAGAAGAAGAAGAAGAAGAAGAAGAAGAGAAGGAGAAGGAGGAGGAGGAGAAGGCCAAGGACCTTCTAGTCCTTCTCCTCCTCCTCCTTCTCCTCCTTCTTCTTGATTTCTTCTTCTTCTCCTCCTCCTCCTCTTTATTCTCCTCTTACATATTATCCTTGCTTTAATTTCCCCAACAATGACATAATTAGCCCATTTAGCTCCAAAATGCCATAATAAGTTCAAAATGGCATAAGAACCTTGGTTAGCTCATGAATATTATATACTTAGCTTGTTTTCCTCTAAAATGGGATAATTAGCACATTTAGCTCCAAAAAGACATAATTAGGTAATTTAGCTCCAACAAAAGGAGAAGAGGAGAAGAAATAGGAAAAATGAAAAGAAAGAAGAAGAAGAAGAAGAAGAAGAAGAAGAAGAAGAAGAAGAGAAGAAGGAGGAGCAGGAGGAGGAGAAGGCCAAGGACCTTCTAGTACTTCTCCTCCTCCTCCTTCTCCTCCTTCTTCTTGATTTATTCTTCTTCTCCTCCTCCTCCTATTTCTTCTCCTCTTTCATATTATCCTTGCTTTAATTTCCCCAACAATGACATAATTAGCCCATTTAGCTCCAAAATACCATAATAAGCTCAAAATGGCATAAGAACCTTGGTTAGCTCATGAATATTATATACTTAGCTTGTTTTCCTCTAAAATGGGATAATTAGCCCATTTAGCTCCAAAAAGACATAATTAGGTAATTTAGCTCCAACAAGAGGAGAAGAGGAGAATAAATAGGAAAAATGAAAAGAAAGAAGAAGAAGAAGAAGAAGAAGAAGAAGAGAAGAAGGAGAAGGAGGAGGAGGAGGAGGAGGAGAAGGAGAAGGCCAAGGACCTTCTAGTCCTTCTCCTCCTCCTCCTTCTCCTCCTTCTCCTCCTTCTTCTTGATTTCTTCTTTTTCTCCTCCTCCTCCTCTTTCTTCTCCTCTTTCATATTATCCTTGCTTTAATTTCCCCAACAATGACATAATTAGCCCATTTAGCTCCAAAATGCCATAATAAGCTAAAAATGGCATAAGAACCTTGGTTAGCTCATGAATATTATATTCTTAGCTTGTTTTCCGCTAAAAATGACATAATTATCTCAAAAACATCATATTTTGTTCTTCTTCTGACTTTCTTATTCACATTTTTGCATATTGGATATACTACATGCATGGAAGCTGGCATTCATCGAGTTGAACAATGTCGATGGATGAACTTTATATGTATATCATCTAGTTTTCATTTGAGTTGATGAACAATGTCGAACTATATGTATATGTATATATGGATAAACAGTGCAATACTTTGTATGTTGGTTCTTTCGATATATGGGGATGTACATTGATTTATATGTATATCATATATGTGTGGTGAATTATATATATGTGTTGGCAAGTATATGTGTGGTGAACTATATATCATATATGTGTGGTGAATTATATAAATGTGATGTCAAATATATATATATGTGTGTGTGTGTGTGTGTGTGTGTGTGTGTGTGTGTGTGTGTGTGTGCTGTCAAATAATATAAAACAAAAAACAGGTACTATATGGGCTCTTTGCCGTCTGCCAGCTGATGGCAAAGACCTGTGCCATCAGCTCGCAGATGGCAAAGGTGCCACATGGCACCCAGCTGTGCATCCTGGGGTGTCTATATAGGCTCTTTGCCGTCTGCCTCCAAGGTGGGCAGACGGCAAAGAAGAGGGCACAGAGCAGAGGGGGGGAGGAGGAGGAGGCAGACGGCAAAGAATAAGGGGGAGGCAGACGGCAAAGAATAAGGGGGAGGCAGACGGCAAAGCCTCCGTTAACCCCTAACAGAGGCAACGGATGTCGGCTGCCGTCTCGAGCACTTTGCCGACTGCTCCTAAGGAAAGCTGACGACAAAGAGCTTTGCCGTACGCTTTGGGGGGACAGACGACAAAGAAGGTCCTATGCCGTCGTAGGCTGACGCAGAAATTTTGTCGGCCGTGAGATTCTTTGTCGTCTGTGGTTTTCTCTTTGCCGTCTGGGATTTAGTATTTACCATCTGTGATGGTAGACGGCAAAGAAGCTAATTCCTGTATGGGGGGAAATTAGTACTGGTAGGCTAAATGGCTAATCACTAATGACCAAAAGAGGCCAACATGGATACTTGGTGCCTACCTGGGCACCAGCCCAACACATCGCTGCTTCCTCCCCGTTTTCTCCATCGTGACCCAGTCCTGGCCACCAGCCCACCACGACGCACTCCCCACCCAACGCGGACTCGCACAGCAAACCCTAGGCAGCTATGCGGTGGCTGAACCAGTGGCTAGGCGTGCTGCCGGCTTGGCTGGGCGTGTTGTCGGCCCGGCTGCGTGCAGGTTCAGCACGGGGCGCGGGCCAGCAAACGGCGGCAGCGGCGGCGACTGGTCCCTCGCCGGAACCGGCGGGGCAGCCAACGGCGGCCGAGGGGCGGCATGGAGGCGACGGCGGGGCAGGGGATAGGCGATGCGACGGCTGGGCAGGGTATAGCTGACTAGCTCAGCACCGGGGAATCCACACGAAGGAGATTGCCCCTAAATTTTTAGTTTTCAGGTATGAGATGGAAAGAAAGGAGAAGGGTCTGTTGGGGAACGTCGCATGGGAAACAAAAAATTTCCTACGCGCACGAAGGCCTATCATGGTGATGTTCATCTACGAGAGGGGATTTCCGATCTACGTACCCTTGTAGATCGCACAGCAGAAGCGTTAGTGGACGCGGTTGATGTAGTGGAACGTCCTCACGTCCCTCGATCCGCCCAGCGAACCGTCCCACAAACCGTCCCGCGATCCGTCCCACGATCTAGTGCCGAATGGACGGCACCTCCGCGTTCAGCACACGTACAGCTCGACGATGATCTCGGCCTTCCTGATCCAGCAAGAGAGACGGAGAGGTAGATGAGTTCTCCGACGCGAAAACAGTAGCAACAAAATGACACGATCAACATGCTACGTCTATTAGTTTGGGTCTAGTCCATCATGTGATTCTCCTAATGACGTGATCCAGTTATCAAGCAACAACACCTTGTACATAGTCAGAAGACCCTGACTATCTTTGATCAACTGGCTAGCCAACTAGAGGCTTGCTAGGGACAGTGTTTTGTCTATGTATCCACACATGTATATAAGTCTTCATTCAATACAATTATAGCATGGATAATAAACGATTATCTTGATACAGGAATTATAATAATAACTATATTTATTATTGCCTCTAGGGCATAATTCCAACAGTCTCCCACTTGCACTAGAGTCAATAATCTAGCCCTCACATCATCATGCGAATTACATTGTAATAAATCTAACACCCATACAGTTCTGGTGTTGATCATGCTTTGCCCGTGGAAGAGGTTTAGTCAGCGGGTCTGCTACATTCAGATCCGTGTGCACTATGCATATATTTACGTCCTCCCCTTCGACGTAGTCGCGGATGAGGTTGAAGCGTCGTTTGATGTGTCTGGTCTTCTTGTGAAACCGTGGTTCCTTTGCTAAGGCAATGGCACCCGTGTTGTCACAGAACAAGGTTATTGTATTCAGTGCGTTTGGCACCACTCCAAGATCCGTCATGAACTGCTTCATCCAGACACCCTCCTTAGTCGCCTCCCAGGCAGCCATGTACTCTGCTTCACATGTAGAATCTGCTACGACGCTTTGCTTGGAACTGCACCAGCTTACCGCACCCCCATTAAGAATAAATACGTATCCGGTCTGCGACTTAGAGTCGTCCGGATCTGTGTCAAAGCTTGCATCGACGTAACCCTTTACGGCGAGCTCTTCGTCACCTCCATACACGAGAAACATCTCCTTAGTCCTTTTCAGGTACTTCAGGATATTCTTGACCGCCGTCCAGTGATCCACTCCTGGATTACTCTGGAACCTGCGTGCCATACTTATGGCCAGGCTAACGTCCGGTCTAGTGCACAGCATTGCATACATGATAGAACCTATGGCTGAAGCATAGGGGACGGTGCTCATATGCTCTCTATCCTTATCAGTTGCTGGGCACTGAGTCTTACTCAATCTCGTACCTTGTAAAACCGGCAAGAACCCTTTCTTGGACTGTTCCATTTTGAACCTTTTCAAAACTTTATCAAGGTATGTGCTTTGTGAAAGTCCTATCAGGCGTTTCGATCTATCCCTATAGATCTTAATGCCTAGAATGTAAGCAGCTTCTCCTAGGTCCTTCATAGAGAAACTTTTATTCAAGTAATCCTTTATGCTCTCCAAAAACTCTACGTTGTTTCCAATCAGCAATATGTCATCCACATATAATATTAGAAACGCCACAGAGCTCCCACTCACTTTCTTGTAAATACAAGATTCTCCAACCACTTGTATAAACCCAAATGCTTTGATCACCTCATCAAAGCGTTTGTTCCAACTCCGAGATGCTTGCACCAGTCCATAAATGGATCGCTGGAGCTTGCACACCTTGTTAGCATTTTTAGGATCGACAAAACCTCATCAAGTTCTATCTTCCTCCCACTCAATTCTCTCGAGAGAAACTCCTTCTCGAGAAAAGCTCCGTTTCTAGCAACAAACACTTTGCCCTCGGATTTGAGATAGAAGGTGTACCCAACTGTCTCTTTTGGGTAACCTATGAAGATGCACTTTTCCGCTTTGGGTTCCAGCTTTTCAGGCTGAAGCTTTTTGACATAAGCATCACATCCCCAACTTTAAGAAACGACAACTTTGGCCTTTTGCCATACCACAGTTCGTATGGTGTCGTCTCAACGGATTTTGATGGTGCCCTATCTAAAGTGAATGCAGCTGTGTCTAATGCATAACCCCAAAACGATAACGGCAAATCGGTAAGAGACATCATAGACCACACCATCTCTAATAAAGTACGATTACGACGTTCGGACACACCATTACGCTGTGGTGTTCCAGGCGGTGTCAACTGTGAAACAAATCCACATTGTCTTAAGTGAGCAACAAACTCGAAACTCAGATATTCACCCCCACGATCAGACCGTAGGAACTTGATCTTCTTGTTACGATGATTTTCAACTTCACTCTGAAATTGCTTGAACTTTTCAAATGTTTCAGACTTGTGCTTCATTAAGTATACATAACCATATCTACTTAAATCGTCAGTGAAGGTGATAAAATAACGATATCCGCCGCGTGCCTCCACGCTCATCGGACCGCACACATCGGTATGTATGATTTCCAACAAGTCACTGGCACGCTCCATTGTTCCGGAGAGCGGAGTTTTAGTCATCTTGCCCATGAGGCATGGTTCGCACGTGTCAAGTGAATCAAAGTCAAGTGACTCCAAAAGTCCATCGGCACGGAGTTCCTTCATGCGCTTTACACCAATATGACCTAAGCGGCAGTGCCACAAAAACATGGCGTTATCATTGTTAACTCTAACTCTTTTGGTCCCAATGTTATGTATATGTGTATGATCACTATCAAGATTCAATATGAACAATCCTCTCACATTGGGTGCATGACCATAAAAGATGTTAGTCATAGAAATAGAACAACCATTATTCTCTGACTTAAAAGAGTAACCTTCTCGCAATAAACAAGATCCAGATATAATGTTCATGCTCAACGCAGGCACTAAATAACAATTATTCAAGTTCATAACTAATCCTGATGGTAACTGAAGTGAAACTGTGCCGACGGCGATTGCATCAACCTTGGAACCATTTCCTATGCGCATCGTCACTTCATCTTTCGCCAGCCTTCGCCTATTCCGCAGTTCCTGTTTCGAGTTGCAAATATGAGCGACAGAACCGGTATCGAATACCCAGGCACTACTACAAGAGCTGGTTAAGTACACATCAATAACATGTATATCAAATATACCTGATTTTTCTTTGGCCGCCTTCTTATCAGCCAGATACTTGGGGCAGTTGCACTTCAAGTGACCCATACCCTTGCAATAGTAGCACTCTGTTTCAGGGTTAGGTCCATCTTTGGGTTTCTTCGTCGGATTGGCAACAGGCTTGCCGCTGTTCTTTGAATTACCCTTCTTGCCTTTGTCGTTTCTCTTGAAACTAGTGGTCTTATTCACCATCAACACTTGACGTTCTTTACGGAGTTCAGACTCTGCGACTTTCAGCATCGCAAACAACTCGCCGGGTGACTTGTTCAACCCTTGCATGTTGTAGTTAACACAAAGCCCTTATAGCTTGGCGGCAGTGATTGAAGAATTCTGTCAGTGATAGCCTCTTGCGGGAGTTCAATCCCCAGCTCAGCTATACGGTTTGAGTACCCAGACATTTTGAGCACATGTTCACTGACAGACGAATTCTCCTCCATCTTGCAAGCATAGAATTTATCGGAGGTCTCATACCTCTCGATCCGGGCGTTCTTCTGAAAGATAAACTTCAACTCCTGGAACATCTCATATGCTCCATGATGCTCAAAGCGACGTTGAAGTCCCGGCTCTAAGCCATACAAGACTGCACATTGAACTACTGAGTAGTCCTCCTTACGTTTTAACCAAGCGTTCTTAACATCTTGGTCAGCCGTAGTGGGTGGTTCATCTCCTAGCGCAGCATCAAGGACATAATCCTTCTTCCCAGCTTGTAGGATCAACTTAAGATTACGAGCCGAGTCTAGAAAGTTGCTTCCATCATCTTTCAACTTAGCTTTCTCTAGGAACGTATTAAAATTCAGGGTGACTGTCGCGTGAGCCATGATCTACAACACAAATATATTCAAAGTGGACTTAGACTATGTTCAAGATAATTAGAGTTTAACTTAATCAAATTACTTGCTAAACTCCCACTCAAAAAGCACATCTCTCTAGTCATTTGAGTGGTTCATGACCCACTTACACTAGCTCAAGTCCGATCATCACGTGAGTTGAGTATAGTTTCAGTGGTAAGCATCCCTATGCTAATCATATCATCTACATGATTCATGATCGACCTTTCGGTCTCATGTGTTCTGAGGCCATGTCTGCACATGCTAGGCTCGTCAAGCTTAACCCGAGTGTTCCGCGTGTGCAACTGTTTTGCACCCGTTGTATGTGAACGTTGAGTCTATCACACCCGATCATCACGTGGTGTCTCGAAACGACGAACTGTAGCAACGGTGCACAGTCGGGGAGAACAAAATTTCGTCTTGAGATTTTAGTGAGAGATCACCTCATAATGCTACCGTCGTTCTAAGCAAAATAAGGTGCATAAAAGGATTAACATCACATGCAATTCATAAGTGACATGATATGGCCATCTTTACGTGCTCCTTGATCTCCATCACCAAAGCACCGGCACGATCTTCTTGTCACCGGCGCCACACCATGATCTCCATCAATGTGTCGCCATCGGGGTTGTCGTGCTACTCATGCTATTACTACTAAAGCTACATCCTAGCAAAATAGTAAACGCATCTGCAAGCACAAACATTAGTTTAAAAACAACCCTATGGCTCCTGCCGGTTGCCGTACCATCGACGTGCAAGTCGATATTATCTATTACAATATGATCATCTCATACATCCAATATATCACATCACATCGTTGGCCATATCACATCACAAGCATACCCTGCAAAAACAAGTTAGACGTCCTCTAATTTTGTTGTTGCATGTTTTACGTGGTGACCATGGGTATCTAGTAGGATCGCATCTTACTTACGCAAACACCACAACGGAGATATATGAATTGCTATATAACCTTATCCAAGGACCTCCTCGGTCAAATCCGATTCAACTAAAGTTGGAGAAACCGACACTTTCCAGTCATCTTTGAGCAACAGAGTTACTCGTAGCGATGAAACCAGTCTCTCGTAAGCGTACGAGTAATGTCGGTCCAAGCCGCTTCAATCCAACAATACCGCGGAATCAAGAAAAGACTAAGGAGGGAAGCAAGACGCACATCACCGCCCACAAAATTTTTTTTGTTCTACTCGAGATTACATCTACGCATGAACCTAGCTCATGATGCCACTGTTGGGGAACGTCGCATGGGAAACAAAAAATTTCCTACACGCACGAAGACCTATCATGGTGATGTTCATCTACGAGAGGGGATTTCCGATCTAACCCTTGTAGATCGCATAGTAGAAGCGTTAGTGAACGCGGTTGATGTAGTGGAACGTCCTCACGTCCCTCGATCCGCCCCGCGAACCGTCCCACGAACCGTCCTGCGATCCGTCCCACGATCTAGTGCCGAACGGACGGCACCTACGCGTTCAGCACACGTACAGCTCGACGATGATCTCAGCCTTCTTGATCCAGCAAGAGAGACGGAGAGGTAGATGAGTTCTCCGGCAGCATGACGGCGCTCCGGAGGTTGGTGGTGATCTAATCTTGGCAGGGCTCCGCCCGAGCTCCGCGGAAACGCGATCTAGAGGTAAAACCGTGGAGTTATGTGGTCGGGCTGCCTTGGAAAAGTTGTCTCAAATCAGCCCTAATTGCTCCATATATATAGGAGGAGGGAGGGGAGGCTTGCCTTGAGGCTCAAGGAGCCCCAAGGGCTGCGCCACCAAGGGAGGAGGAGTCCTCCTCCAATCCTAGTCCAACTAGGATTGGAAAGTGGAGTCCTTCTCTCCTTTCCCACCTCCTTTTTTTTCTTTCTCTTTGATTTTCTATCCATGGCGCATAGGGCCTTCTTGGGCTGTCCCACCAGCCCACCAAGGGCTGGTGCGCCACCCCCAAGGCCTATGGGCTTCCGCGGGGTGGGTTGCCCCCCCCCCCCCCCCGGTGAACACCCGGAACCCATTCGTCATTCCCGGTAACTCCGAAAACGTTCCGGTAATCAAATGAGGTCATCCTATATATCAATCTTCGTTTCCGGACCATTCCGGAAACCCTCGTGACGTCCGTGATCTCATCCGGGACACCGAACAACATTCGGTAACCAACCATATAACTCAAATACGCATAAAACAACGTCGAACCTTAAGTGTGCAGACCCTGTGGGTTCGAGAACTATGTAGACATGACCCGAGTGACTCCTCGGTCAATATCCAATAGCGGGACCTGGATGCCCATATTGGATCCCACATATTCTACGAAGATCTTATCGTTTGAACCTCAGTGCCAAGGATACATATAATCCCGTAAGTCATTCCCTTTGTCCTTCGGTATGTTACTTGCCCGAGATTCGATCGCCAGTGTCCGCATACCTATTTCAATCTCGTTTACCGGCAAGTCTCTTTACTCGTTCCGTAATACAAGATCCCGCAAGTTACACTAAGTCACATTGCTTGCAACGCTTGTGTGTGATATTGTATTACCGAGTGGGCCCCGAGATACCTCTCCGTCACACGGAGTGACAAATCCCAGTCTCGATCCATACTAACTCAACAAACACCTTCGGATATACCTGTAGAGCATCTTTATAGTCACCCAGTTACGTTGCGACACTTGATACACACAAAGCATTCCTCCGGTGTCAGTGAGTTATATGATCTCATGGTCATAGGAACAAATACTTGACACGCAGAAAACAGTAGCAACAAAATGACACGATCAAGCTACGTCTATTAGTTTGGGTCTAGTCCATCACGTGATTATCCTAATGACGTGATCCAGTTATCAAGCAACAACACCTTGTACATAATCAGAAGACCCTCACTATCTTTGATCAACTGGCTAGCCAACTAGAGGCTTGCTAGGGACAGTGTTTTGTCTATGTATCCACACATGTATATAAGTCTTCATTCAATACAATTATAGCATGGATAATAAACGATTATCTTGATACAGGAATTATAATAATAACTATATTTATTATTGCCTCTAGGGCATAACTCCAACAGGGTCTAGCAAATCCGAAGAAAAGAGGAAGAGGTAATCTTTCATTTTTCTGAAATTTGAAGTGGTTGGTACTTGGTAATGGCAGCACATTGTATTGAAACATTGTTGTGATTGCAGATTTAAAAAGGTATTTTCCAGTGCTTGGTGGTGGCAGCAGCTCAAAATTGAATCCAATCACCCGTGAAAGTGTCAATATTTCAGCACATGACTATGATCAAAATCAAGTTATTTCCATGGAAGTGGAACAAACTAGAAATTCCGTTGAAGCTATAGTGGAAGAGAATGTAGAAGTTCACGGGGTTAAAGGTACAACTATTTTTAGTGAAGATTACATAAATGGTGATCCAGCACTTCGCATTCCACTTGATTGTTTTGCCCCCAACATTAGAGATGATGTTAGATTTGCTTATATACGAATGGGTGCAACTCAACCAACAAGTTGCATTTTCCTCCCAAATAGAGATGGAAGATGCTTCCGACCACAATGGTATAAAGACTTTGCTTGGTTGGAATATAGTGTAACAAAGCATAAGGCTTATTGCTTCTGTTGTTTTCTTTTCAAGCATGACCGAATGGATGATAAATTTGGGCATGATGTCTTCTCCAAATTTGGTTTTGACTTTTGGAAAAATGTAGTTGCAGCATTTCGTAAACATGTTGGTGGGCCATGTAGCATCCACAATATTTCGAAAACAACATGTGATGATTTTAAAAATCAAGGGGCAAGTGTTAAAAGTAAAGTTACAATTTACAGCCAAGATTCACTAGTCAAGTATGAAACTCGTGTCGATACATCTTTGGGCATTGTAAGTTATCTAGCATTGCAAGGTGAACCATTTCTTGGACATGATGAATCCAGTTCATCTTTGAACAAGGGGAATTTTTTAGAGTTGCTTGATTGGGTCAAAGAAAGAATTCCAGAAGTGAAGGTTGCATTTGATGAGTTATGTCCTAAAAATGCCAAAATGACTTCCGGGACAATTCAAAAAGACCTTGTCAAACATTGTGCAAAAGCAGTCATCAAAGTAATCAAAGAAGAGATGGGTGACTGCCTTTTCTCTGTTCTTATTGATGAGTGTCGTGATATATCGGTGAAAGAACAAATGGCCGTGGTTATCAGGTATGTATAATGTATTGAAGAATGTTAAGTGTCTATGTGTTTTTCCTTTTATTATATGTAGAGTAGGTTAACTAATTTTATGATTGTCTACTTCTACAAGTATTTGAGCAAAAAAGGAGAGACCATTGAATGATTTTTGGCTATTAAGCATGTTCCAGACACAACATCTGTTTCTTTGAAGAAGGCATTGTTAGAGGTTTTTGCTAAACACGGTTTAGTTGTTGCAAGACTACGAGGTCAAGGTTATGATGGGGCATCTAATATGAGAGGAGAATTCAATGGACTTCAGAAGTTAATTCGAGATGAGAACCCATATGCTTTCTATATCCACTGCTTTGCCCACCAACTGCAGTTGGTAGTTGTTGCTGTTTCGAGATGTTGCAAGGGTGTTGAGGATTTTTTGAATATGTGACCATGATTGCCAATCTCAGTACTTCATCTTGCAAGAGGAAGGATAAATTGCTTGACAAGCAAAAGGAAGTTCTTTTGGATAAGATTGAGAGAGGTGAGATGACCACACGAAGAGGGAGAAATCAGGAAACATCCTTAGTCAAACCTGGAGACACAAGATGGGGATCTCATTACACAACCTTATCTCGCATTGAATCAATGTGGGATGCAATCATAGAAGTTTTGGGCATTGTTGAGGATGATGTGTGTGTTCCATGTAGGGCAGGAGGTTTGGTTCATCAAATGGAAACTTTTAGCTTTGTGTTCATCCTGAAGATGATGTTAAAAATCCTTTGTATCACAAATGATTTATCTCTTCTATTGCAAAAAAAGGATCAAAATGTTGTTCAGGTATGTGATGGATCATGTTAGATGTATGTAGTATGGTTGATATATTCAGTTCATGTCAGCATACATGCATCTAAAATTGTAATTATCTCATTTCAGGCAATGTCATTTGTTACGGATGTGAGAACACGCTTGATCAACTTGAGAAATGATGGTTGGCAGCCACTATTGGAAGATGTCAAAGCCTTTTGCACCAAAAACGACATTCCAATACCAAATATGGATGGCATCTTTACAAAGTGGGGTAAATCAAGAAAAGATGGACGAAACAATGTCACAGCTGATCATTTTTTTCGTGTGGACACCTTCTATGCTGCTATAGACTCCATCACCACAAAGTTCGATCGTCGTTTTAATGAGGTATCTTCAGAGTTGCTCCAGAACTTCTCTTGTCTTGACCCAAGAAACTCCTTTTCTAGGTTCAACCTGCATAAGCTTGCTAGACTCACAGAGATTTACCATGATGATTTCTCTGATTATGAACGTGAACATATAGAAGATAACCTTGATCTATTCATTATCCATATGAGAAGAATTGAAGACTTTAGATCTTGTCATGATATTGCAAGCCTAGCTAAAATGATGGTTGAACTTGAAAGGCATGTCACGTTTCCTACTGTTTATCGCCTCATTGAGTTTGGCATTGTTACTACCGGTAGCGACGACAACAATTGAAAGGGCCTTCTCATCAATGAAAATCATCAAAACTGAGTTGCGCAGCAAGATGACAGATGGTTGGCTTAATGATTTGATGGTTTGTTATATTGAGCGAGAGATCTTCAAAAGTATTGATCTTGGTAAAATTAAGGAAGATTTTCAGAGTGAGGGTAGGGCATTGCCATTACCTGGGTCTTCTAGACATCACTGAAAGCTTCATTATCGGTATGTTTTAGGTTGTTTTTCTATTGAAACATGTCTACATTTTTATTGTATTTGGTTTTCATTTGTAATGTGTATTGACTCTTTTGATTTGCATTAAAAGAATTCTTTCCTTAAGACTTGGCCACACCTTAATTTTTTTTTGTTCTCCGACTCTGCGTACAGTCGGACTAGGCTTCTGGATTCTCATGTCGGTCAAGTCGATTGTGAATGTGGCGTGGTAGGTGGTCGGTCAACTCGGGGGTTCTAGAACGGACACAGTGGTAGAGGTTGAGTGGGTCTGGGGCATAGGAGTACAACGGGATGGACGTCGTGACTCACTCAAACCTTCACTACTACCTCCATCATAATTTAGAAGGCACGCACGTGTACGTAGGTCGTCAATTTGATTTATAATTTTTTTATTGTTTGATATAAAAATTATATCATTAGAAAATAAAGCATCTAAAGTTTTTAATGATATATTTTTTGTAATATATGTTTATCATTAAGTTAGTCAAATTGACAACCTAGGTACACGTTCGGACTTATAAACTGAGATGGAGGGAGTAGTTTGATCTCAGTTTACAGGATTTCAGATGTACGAACTGGTGTGAACAATTTAGATACTAATAATCGGCGCTGGATGGCTAAATAGCCCTTATGATACGCCGTGTGACCTTTCAGGTTTTCCTCTTTCTAGAACTCAGTTTTATTTCCTTGGGGCATGACCTTTCAGGGTTTGGATAGCCAGCAAAATGAGAATTCCGACAGTTTGATTGGCACCCGCAACTGTCGAGAGGAATTTGGTGCCATCCGCTTGACCTCCGCCTGGTCACTCCATACGTGGAGATTCCTCATGCTTCGCTTATAAAAATCCATAGATGGTAACCACGGATCACACCCGCGTCATTGGCTTTTTTTTTTAATGGCGGAACGAGTAGCTTCCTGAACAATGTTGCGGCAAATCCAGATTGAGAATGAACGTCCTCTGCCCTTCTCGCGGCGGGAGACCACACGACGTTCGTATCAGAAATTTCTCTCCAGATGAACTGGGCGTACGTGCCTACCGACACAAGCTACGGCCTTCACCGGTTCGATATGCCGTCTCCGTGCCGCGGCCGGTTTCTTCGTCGCCTCTCCCGGGTGCCGCCGCGCCTGCCCGAAAAGCAAACAATCACAGCTCGGATGTGACCATCGGTGCAGTAGAACTCCTGTACAGCCCTTGGTCACTCGAAACGCCATTGTCTTTTGCCCAAGAAACAGGTCCTAGATTTTATTTATGTGTGCCCCTTTGATTATGCATCTACCTCGACCGCCGGGATTCACGCCGGATGTATTTTTCCTTCGAAGAAAACAATAGCCATTCTTGCAAGACAGGCAAAAAATATCCAGTCCCCTGTATGGCGTTTCTCCACGTGGAATTATTTGGAATTTCGCAACAAATCTGACGTTAGATTTGTAAGCATTGCAAGAAACAAATCAACAAATATGCAAATCCTTGACATGCACAGTTTTTGGTCAAAAATTCTCATGTTTGTTGAAGAAGTTGTCATGCCCGGTTAAAGATAATTTACCATTCCAGACGTCAATTTATCATGCTAACAAAATCTGATGTGAGGTTTTTAGCATTCCTGATTATTTTAGTCGACCTTATTTACTATCTCATAGAACAAATACAAAATGTGGCCGTTAAAAGTTACAATTAATATCTCGTGGTGTATTTTTCATGGGAAGACGATTTTCATTTAGCCTTGTAAAAGATGTTACTACTAGCGCTTCGATCATTGCTACAAATATTTTAGCATGCAGTGATACTATCTCCGTAACAATTTATTCCCCGTAAGAAGTATCGGCGATGACCCCCATATCGGGAGGCTCGCTATTTTGAAATACTATCGATAAGAACAAACATCTTCTATGCAACGGTGTCGTTCACACCATTGGCAGCAGCAAATCAACTGCTTTTTGGCTTGAACAATGGATTGGCAACGCTAACCATACGACCATGTTTTAGAATCTATTTGTCATTGCACGTGACCCTGATGTTTTGGTGCGCACTACTTGAAGATACTATCAATGGTGACCGTTGTTTCTTCGGTGTTTAGGACCGGTTGAGTAGGATGGATGGTGGGAATTGACCAACTCTCTCCAATCATCACTTCCATCCAACTAGGAGGACTCGGTTTCAATGAAAGTTAGAACCACCCCGCAAGTTCTTCACGAGCTCTTTGTATTTTGCTTTGCATGTCAAAGCATGCCGGTTTCAAGTGATGGACATGTGGAAGGTGAACATCCCAACAAAAATCAAAGATCTTTCATTGCCAACTTATCCGAGATAGACTTCATACGGAACCAAGGGAAGAGGTATGGTCCTAGCGATGGTCAATGCCTTCTTTGTAGAGCTATGGAGAATAACAAGCACATTTTCTACTCTTGCATCATGGCCCAACCCTGGTGGGGGTGCATTAAAGATGTTACAACATGCTCATGGATGTCAGCATCATTCATGAATTTTCACAACCTTGGTTCGAGGCTACCCATATCCACAAGGAGGGTGACATGGGTAGGGTTTGTGGCCTTGGCATGGGCCTTGTAGCAAATTCATAACAAAGCACTTATTGTAGGAATTTTCATCAAGCACCCCGACGATAACTTGTATATAAAATAACTATCTTTATGCAGTTATGGAGACCTTTTAGTGAGACCGAGGACTCATCGACACTTGACAACCTCATTTGGCTACCTTCATGCCTTGGCGCTTGGGAAGGGGAACCATGGTGATAGAGGGTATCGTCTTCACCAATTGCATGTGTGTGTGTGTGTGCGCGCGCGCGTGTGTGCGTGCGTGTGTGTGTGTGTGGGTTTCAATCTTTGAGCCATAGACCCTGGGTTTTATACCGTGTGTGTTTGTCTTGATTGTCCAGCCTTCATCCTTTTGGTTTTCTTTCTTGTGTGTGTGTGTGTGTTTCGATATTTGAGCCATAGACCATGGGTTTTGTACCATATGTGTGTCTTCATTGCCGACCTTCACCCTTTCGGTCTTGTATATTGTATGTGTACATGTGTATGCGTCTTTTTCCCTGTGTGTATATGTCTATGTGTTAAATGTTTGAACTTAGATTCTATGCTCCTAGAACCTTGCACACTATAAGGGCTTTAGTTCGTTAAAGTCGGGCAATCGTGTTGTTTTTAAGAAACATAAATATATTCTAAAATATGATGTGCTTGGATGCTAAGTAAAGTATTCAACTACATATAACCATTTGTGAGAAATTTTGCAGAATACAATCTTAAAAGTAAGTAATGTGGTGCATACACATAAGTCTATACAGATAAATTGCGCACCCTTGGTAAGACACTACAATACCCTTTATTTTATAATATTTAATACTTTATAATAACTTTTTCATGAATTGTTGGTCATATATTTAGCATTTATAAACTGTAGATTCTAATGTTAAGTTGAAGTCGATTTTTGAAGGTGTTGTTCTGATCCCGAGCTCACATACATCTTGAGGAATAGTAGACTCCAAACAACAGTAAAACATTAAAGGCTACATTTTCGAATATCAATATTTTTGCACATACCTCCATGAATGTAATTTCATCATGAAAAATTGCACAAGGTGAACCACTCATTAATGTTTATTACTTTTTTCAAAATTTCTTTGAATCTTTTTTACTCTTTTTTGGATTCTACAGCTCACCCGAGTGCACGTGAGCTCGGGGTCTATAACTCTGTGGATATCAACATTGTTATACTTAGGTTAGTTGCATGGGTATTGTTCATTCTTTTCGTGGTCACAACCATGATGGTCACTAATTGTGAGTCTTTTCTCCAACTTAAACGACTTACTTACGTATGTTTGTATTGCTTCGAGATACATTAGCGATTTGTTATAAGATTTGGTTGCATTTGGTCATACGAGCTTGTTATATTTCTACAATGTTACAGAACGATTATACTTTCAATGGTTGTGGTCAAATTGTCAATCTCCATATGATGAATTTATTTCTTTTTCTAATTGAGTAGGTGAAAATGGGTATTCTGTCATATTTGTTGTAAAATAGTTTGACTTTCTAAATCATATTGTAATCTTTGACTACAAAAAAATAACTAAAAGTAGATGATGGTGCTCTCCAAGAATGTGTCTTAAGATTTTGGAGGTAACTTTCAAATTTTCCTAGTTAAGTATAAGTAGATAGCCTTGATGACATCATTCGTACTATGTTAGGAAAACAAAATTTCATATTTTCTTTGGGTGTGTGATGTTACCAAGCTTCATCCATAGTTACTTGATTTGCGATTCATTCGGGTCGCAATACGAATTACTCCTACGAATTTGGTTTGATAGGGGGTATATTGTTGGAAATATGCCCGAAAGGCAATAATAAAGTGATTATTATTATATTTCCTTGTTCATGATAATTGTCTATTATTCATGCTATAAATTTATTAACTGGAAACCGTAATACATGTGTGAATATATAGACTGCAACATGTCCCTAGTGAGCTTCTAGTTGACCAGCTCGTTGATCAATAGATGGTCATGGTTTCCTGATCATGGACATTGGATGACGTTGATAACGGGATCACATCATTAGGAGAATGATGTGATGGACAAGACCCAATCCTAAGCATAGCACAAGATTGTGTAGTTCGTCTGCTAAAGATTTTATAATGTCAAGTATCATTTCCTTAGACCATGAGATTGTGCAACTCCCGGATATCGTAGGAGTGCTTCGGGTATATCAAACGTCACAACGTAACTGGGTGATTATAAAGGCGCACTATAGGTATCTCCGAAAGTGTCTGTTGGATTGGTATGAATCGAGAATGGGATTTGTCGCTCCGTGTGATGGAGAGGTATCTCTGGGCCCACTCGGTAATGCATCATCATAATGAGCTCAATGTGACTAAGGAGTTAGCCACGGGGTGATGTGTTACGGAACAAGTAAAGAGACTTGCCGGTAACGAGATTCAACAAGGTATATGGATACCAACGATCAAATCTCGGGCAAGTGTCACACCGATAGACAAAGGGAATTGCATACGGGATTGATTGAATCCCTGACATCGTGGTTTATGTGATGAGATCATCGTGGAACATGTGGGAGACAACATGGGTATCCAGATCCCATTGTTGGTGATTGACCGGAGAGGTGTCTCCGTCATGTCTGCATGGTTCCCAAACCCGTAGGGTCTACACATTTTAGGTTCAATGACGCTAGAGTTATAATGGGAATTGTATGTGGTTAGAGAATCTTGTTCGTAGTCCCGAATGAGATCCCTAACATCACGAGGAGCTCCAGAATGGTCCGGAGGTAAAGATTTATATATAGGAAGTCGAGTTTCGATCACCGGAAAGGTTCCAGGGTATATCGGTATTGTACCGGGACCACCAAAAGGGTATCGGAGGCCCACCGGGAGGGGCCACCAGCCTCGGAGGGCCACAAGGGCCGAAATAAGGTGGGATCCAACCACCTAGGTGGGTTGGCTCGGCCGACCAAGGCCCATGGGCGCCTAGGGCTGGGAACCCTAGGGCGATGGTGGCCCACCTCCCAACTTGGGAGGCAAGCCACCTCCACCCTGGCCGCCGCCCCCTCCTTGGCCGCCGCACCCACCCTAGATTGTTCTAGGGTAGCCGGCCCTCCTCCTCCTCTTCCTCATATAAATACCCAAGGGTTGAGGGCTGCAAGACACACCAATTTCTTCCTCCCTTGGCGTAGCCCTGCTCTTCCTCCTCCTCCTCCTCCGTAGCACTTAGCGAAGCTCTGCCGGAGTACCACGCAGCTCCGCCGTCACCATGTCGTCATGCTGCCAGAGTTCTCCCTCAACTTCTCCTCTCTTGTTGCTGGATCAAGGTGAAGGATACATCACCGGGCTGCACGTGTGTTGAACGCGTAGGTGCCGTTGTTCGACGCTTAGACCGGAATCTTCCGCGATCCGAATCGGTACGAGTACGACTCCACCAACCGCGTTCATAGTAACGCTTCCACTTAGCGATCTTCAAAGGTATGAAGATGCTCTACGCCTTTCTCATTGGTAGCATCTCCTAGATTGATCTTGGTGTGAATTAGGAATTTTCTTGAATTATTACTACGATCCCCAACAATGACATCATGAGCTAGGTCTATGCGTAGATTCTATCCACGAGTAGAACACAAAAGTTTTGGGAGATGACTTTGTCAATTGCTTGTCGTTACTAGTCCAATCTTTTTCGGCGGTATTGTGGGATGAAGCGGCCCAGACCGACTTTACACGTACGCTTACGTGAGACTGGTTCCACCACCTGACATGCACTTGTTGCATAAGGTGGATAGCAGGTGTCTGTCTCTCCCACTTTAGTTGAATTGGATTCGATGAAAAGGGTCCTTATGAAGGGTAAATAGCATTGGCGTATCAATGTTGTGGTTGTCACGTAGGTAAGAAGCGTTCTTGCTACCCAAACCAGCCATGTAATACTTGCAACAACAACTAGAGGATGTCTAACTTGTTTTTGCAGGGTATGCCATGTGATGTGAAATGGCCAAAAGGATGTGATGATATATATGTGATGTATGAGATTGATCATGTTCTTGTAATAGGATTCACAACTTGCATGTCGACGAGTATGACAACCAGCGGGAGCCATAGGAGTTGTCTTAATTTATTGTATGAGATGCAACGCCATGTGATTACTTTACTTTATTTCTAACCGTTAGCCTAGTAGTAGAAGTAATAGTTGGCGAGACGACTTCATGAAGACATAATGATGGATATCATGGTGTCATGCCGGTGACAAATTATGATCATGCCGCACCCCAAAGATGAAGATCAAAGGCGCAAGATGATAATGGCCATATCATGTCACTATATGATTGCATGTGATGTTTATCATGTTTCTATAACGTATTTGCTTAGAACAATGGTAGTAAATAAGATGATCCCTTCACTAAAATTTCAAGAAAAATGTTCCCCCTAAGTGTGCACCGTTGCGAAGGATCGTTGTCTTGAAGCACCACGTGATGATCAGGTATGATAGATTCTAACGTTCGCATACAACAGGTGTAAGCCAGATTTATACACGCAAAACACTTAGGTTGACTTGACGAGCCTAGCATGTACAGACATGGCCTTGGAACACGAGAGACCAAAAGGTTGAACATGAGTCGTATGGAGATACGATCAACATGGAGATGTTCACCATTGATGACTAGTCCGTCTGACGTGATGATCGGACACGACCTAGTCGACATGGATCATGTATCACTTAGATGACTGGAGGGATGTCAATCTAAGTCGGAGTTCATTAAATAATTTGATTAGATGAACTTAATTATCATGAACTTAGTCTAAAAATGTCTATACAGTATTGTAGATCCAATGGCCAATGCTCATGTCAACCTCAATTTCAAAGCGTTCCTAGAGAAAACCAACCTCAAAGACGATGGTAGCAACTATGCGGACTGGGCTCATAATTTAAAGCTCATCCTCATTGCTTCCAAGAAGGCATATGCCCTTGATGCACCGCTAGGTGACCCTCCCGTTCATGCGGCAACCCAGGACATTCTGAATGCCACGCAGTCACGTAGTGATGACTACTCTCTTGTTCAGTGTGGCATGCTTTACAGTTTAGAACCGGGGCTCCAAAAGCGTTGTGAGCATCATGGAGCATATGAGATGTTCGAGAAGCTGAAACTGGTCGAGAGATATGAGGTCTCCAAAAAGTTCTTCAGCTGTAAGATGGAAGAAAATAGTTATGTCAGTGAGCACATACCCAGAATGTCTGGGTTGCACACCCGTCTGTCTCAGCTGCAAGTTAATCTTCCGGATGATGCGGTTATTGACAAGATCCTCTAGTCCCTTCCACCTAGCTACAAGATCTTCGTGATGAATTATAACATGAAAGGGATGGAAAAGACCATTCCCGAGTTGTATTCAATGCTGAGATCATCGGAGGTGGAAATCAAGAAGGAACATCAAGTGTTGATGGTGAATAACACCACCAGTTTCAAGAAAGGCAAGGGTAAAAAGAACTTTAAGAAGTACGGCAAAGAAGTTGCCGCACCCGGTAAAAAGGTTGCCGGGACGAAGCGCCAGAATGGACCCAAGCCTCAGACTTAGGGCTATTACTACAAGGGAACCGGTCACTGGAAGCGAAACTGCCCCAAGTACTTAGCGGATAAGAAGATCGGCAACGTCAAAGGTATATATGATATACATGTTATTGATGTGTACCTTGTCAGTGCTCGTAGTAGCTCCTGGGTATTTGATACCGGCGTTGTTGCTCACATTTGCAACTCAAAACAGGACCTGCCGAATAAGCGGAGACTGGCAAAGGACGAGGTGACGATGCACGTCGGGAAAGGTTCCAAGGTCAATGTGATCGCCGTTGGCACTCTACCTCGACATCTACCTTCGGGATTAGTTTTAAACCTCAATAATTGTTATTTAGTACCAGCTTTGAGCATGAACATTGTATGTGGATCTCGTTTAATGCGAGATGGCTACTCATTTAAATCTGAGAATAGTGGTTGTTCTATTTATATGAGTGATATGTATTATGGTCATGCCCCGTTGGTCAATGGTTTATTCTTAATGAATCTCGAATGTGATGTTACACATGTTCATAGTGTGAGTACCAAAAGATGTAAGGTTGATAAAAATAGTCCCACATACTTGTGGCACTGCCGCCTTGGTCATATCGGTGTCAAATGCATGAAGAAACTCCATACGGGTGGACTTTTGGAGTCTCTTGATTTTGAATCATTTGACACATGCGAACCATGCCTCATGGGCAAGATGACCAAGACTCCGTTCTCCGAAACAATGGAGCGAGCAACCAACTTGTTGGAAATAATACATACCGATGTATGCGGTCCAATGAGCGTTGAGGCTCGCGGTGGCTATCGTTATGTTCTCACCCTCACTGATGACTTAAGTAGACATGGGTATGTCTACTTAATGAAACACAAGTCTGAAACCTTTGAAAGGTTCAAGGAATTTTAGAGTGAGGTGGAGAATCAACATGACAAGAAAATAAAGTTCTTGCGATCTGATCGTGGAGGAGAATATTTGAGTCACAAGTTTGGCAGGACTTAAGAAAATGTGGAATTGTTTCACAACTCACGCCGCCTGGCACACCTCAGCGTAACAGTGTGTTTGAACATCGTAATCACATTCTATTAGATATGGTGCTATCTATCATGTCTCTTACTGATTTACCGCTATCATTTTGGGGATATGCATTGGAAACTGCCGCATTCACTTCAAATAGGGCACCATCTAAATCCATTGAGACGACACCCTATGAATTAGGGTTTGTAAAGAAACCTAAGTTGTGTTTCTGAAAGTTTGGGGTTGCGATGCTTATGTGAAGAAACTTCAACCTGAGAAGCTCGAACCCAAAGCGAAAAAATGCGTCTTCATAGGATACCCGAAGGAAACTATTGGGTATACCCTCTAGCTCAGATCCGAAGGCAAAATCTTTGTTGCCAAGAATGGATCCTTTCTAGAGAAAGAGTTTCTCTCGAAATAAGTAGGTGGCAGGAAAGTAGAACATGATGAGGTAATTGTACCTCCTCTCGAACCATAGAGTAGCGCAGCGCAAGAAAATGTTTCTATGGTGCCTGCACCGACTAGAGAGGAAGTTAATGATGGTGATCATGAATCTTCGGATCAAGTTGCTACTGAACCTCGAAGGTCCACAAGGACACGTTCCGCACCAGTGTGGTATGGCAACCCTATCATGAAAATCATGTTGTTGGACAACAGTGAACCTTCGAACTATGAAGAAGCCATGGCAGGCCCGGATTCCAACAAATGGCTAGAAGCCATGAAACCTGAGATAGGATCCCTCTATGAGAACAAAGTATGGACTTTGGTGGACTTCCCGATGATCGGCGAGCCATAGAAAATAATTGGATCTTTAAGAAGAAGACTGGCGCGGATGGTAATGTGACCATCTATAAGGCTCGACTTGTCGCTAAGGGTTATCAACAAGTTCAAGGAATTGACTAAGATGAGACTTTCTCACCCGTAGCGATGCTGAAGTCGGTCTGAATCATGTTAGAAGTTGCTGCATTTTATGATGATGAGATCTAGCAAATGGATGTCAAAACGGCATTCCTGAACGGATTTCTTAAGGAATAATTGTATATGATACAGCCGGAAGGTTTTGTCAATCCTAAAAATGCTGACAAGGTATGCAAGCTCCAGCGCTCCTTCTATGGGCTGGTGCAAGCATCTCAGAGTTGGAACATTCGCTTTGATGAGGTGATCAAAGCGTTTGGGTTAGTACAGACTTATGGAGAAGCTTGAATTTACAAGAAAGTGAGTGGGAGCTTTGTAGCATTTCTCATATTATATGTGGATTACATATTGTTGATGGGAAATGATATAGAACTTTTGGAAAGCATAAAGGCCTACTTGAATAAGTGTTTTTCAATGAAGGACCTTAGAGAAGCTGCTTACATATTAGGCATCAAGATCTATAGAGATAGATCGAGACGCCTCATTGGTCTTTCACAAAAGCACATACTGCTGCCTCTTGACCTTGCGTTGCTTTTCCCTTGAAGACGAAAGGGTGATGCAGCAGAGGAGCAGGAAGTATTTCCCTCAGTTTGAGAACCAAGGTATCAATCCAGTAGGAGAATCAAGCCAAGTGTCCAGAGTACCTGCGTAAACACAAACGAGCTTGCACCCAACGCTATAAAGGGGTTGTCAATCCCTTCAAGATTGATTGCAAAATGAGATCTCAAGGAGGAAAGTGCAACGAAGTAAAAGTGAAAGGCTGAAAATATGGTGTGAAGTAGACCCGGGGGCCATAGTGTTCACTAGAGGCTTCTCTCAAAATGGAAAATATTACGGTGGGTGAACTGTTGGAAATATGCCCTAGAGGCAATAATAAAATGGTTATTAACATATTTCCTTGTTCATGATAATAGTCTATTGTTCATGTTGTAATTGTATTAACAGGAAACAGTAATACATGTGAGAAAAAATAGATCACAATGTGTTCCTAGCAAGCCTCTAGTTGGCTAGCTCGTTAGTCAATAGATGATCATGGTTTCCTGATCATGGGCATTAGATGTCATTGATAACAGGACCACATCATTGGGAGAATAATGTGATGGACAAGACCCAATCCTAAGCATAGCACTAGATCGTATTGTTCGTATGCTAAAGCTTTTCTAATGTCAAGTGTCTTTTCCTTCGACCTTGAGATTGTGCAACTCCCGGATACCGTAGGAGTGCTTTGGGTGTATCAAACGTCACAACGTAACTGGGTGACTATAAAGGTGCACTACGGGTATCTCTGAAAGTGTCTGTTGGGTTGGTACGAATCGAGATCGGGATTTGTCACTCCGTGTGACGGAGAGGTATCTCTGGGCCCACTCGGTAGAACATCATCATGAGCTCAATGTGACTAAGGAGTTAGCCACACGATGACGTGCTACGTAACGAGTAAAGAGACTTACCGATAACGAGATTGAACAACGTATGAGTATACTAATGATCGAATCTCGGGCAAGTTCTATACCGACAGACAAAGGGAATCGTATACGGGATTGATTGAATCCTTGACATCGTGGTTCATCCGATGAGATCATCGTGGAGCAAGTGGGAGCCACCATGGGTATCCAGACCCCGCTGATGGTTATTGGCTGGAGAGGTGTCTCGGTCATGTCTGCCTGTCTCCCGAACCCGTAGGGTCTACACACTTAAGGTTTGATGACGCTAGGGTTATAGGGAATTGTTATACGAGGTTTCCGAAAGTTGTTCGGAGTCCCGGATGAGATCCCGGACGTCACGAGGAGCTCCAAAATGGTCCGGAGATAAAGATTGATATATAGGATGGATGGTTTCCGACATCGGAAGTGTTTCGGGCATCACCGGTAACGTACCGGGACCACCGGAGGTGGCCCCGGGGGTCCACCGAAGGGGGGCAACGACCCCGGGAGGTAAGATGGGCCAACTGGGGGAGGGAACCAGCCCCTAGGTGGGTTGGTGCGCCTCCCCACTCAGCCCAATGCGCAGGGGAGAGGGAAGGGGGGTCAAACCCTAAGCCAGGTGGGCCTAAGGCCCACCAGGGGTGCGCACCACCCCTCCTCCCTGCCCTGGCCGCCGCCCCCTCTCCCATCTGCGGCTGCCCCACCCCTTGGGGTGGGAACCCTAAGGGCTGCGCCCCCTCCCCCTTCCCCTGTATATAGTTGAGATTTCGGGGCTGTTTTGCACACGGTTTTCTCTCTCTCTTGGCGCAGCCCTGCCCTTCTTCCTCCTCTCTGCCGGTGCTTGGCAAAGCCCTGCCGGGAGACCTCGCCTGTCCATCGACACCACGCCGTCGTGCTGCTGGAGTTCTTCCCCAACCTCTCCCTCCTCCTTGCTGGATCAAGTTGCGGGAGACGTCACCGGGCTGCACGTGTGTTGAATGCGGAGGTGCCGTAGTTCGGCACTAGATCAGAATGACACCGCAATCTGAATCGCTACGAGTACGCCTCCATCAACCACGTTCTAGCAACGCTTCTACTTAGCAATCTTCAAAGGTATGAAGATGCACTCACCCCTATCTCGTTGCTGGTCTCTCCATAGGAAGATCCGAACATGCGTAGGAATTTTTTTGAATTTATGCTACGTTACCCTACAGTGGCATCCGAGCCAGGTTTTTTATGCGTAGATTCTATGCACGAGAAGAACACAAAAGTTGTGGGCGATGATTTGTCAATTTGCTTGCCTCTACTAGTCTTATTCTTTTCCGGCGGTATTGTGGGAAGAAGCGGCCCGGACCGACTTTACACGTACGCTTACGTGAGACTGGTTCCACCGACAGACATGCACACCGTGCATAAAGGTGGCTAGCGGGTGTCTGTCTCTCCTACTCTAGTCGGATTGGATTTGATGAAAAGGGTCCTTATGAAGGGTAAATAGCTTTGGCATATCATCGTTGTGGCTGTCACGTAGGTAAGAAGGTGTTCTTGCTAGAAACCCAAATCAGCCACGTAAAACTTGCAACAACAATTAGAGGACGTCTAACTTGTTTTTGCAGGGTTTGACATGTGGTGTGATATGGCCAAAGTTGTGATGTTGCATGTATGATGTATGATATGATCATGTTATTGTAATAGGTTTCACGACTTGCATGTCGATGAGTATGACAACCGGCAGGAGCCATAGGAGTTGTCTTAATTTATTGTATGAGATGCAACGCCATGTGCTTACTACTTTTACTTCATTGCTAACGGTTAGCTATAGTAGTAGTGATAGTAGTAGTTGGTGTGACGACTTCACGGAGACACGATGATGGAGATCATGATGATGGAGATCATGGTGTCACGCCGGTGACGATGATGATCATGCGATGCCTGAAGATGGAGATCGAAAGGGCAAAGATGATAATGGCCATATCATGTCACTATATGATTTCATTGTGATGTTTATCATGTTTTCATCTTATTGCTTAGAACGATGGTAGCATAACAAGATGATCCCTCTTAAAATTTTGAGAACGTATTCCCCTAAGTGTGCACCGTTGCGAAGGTTCGTTGTCTCGAAGCACCACGTGATGATCGGGTGTGATAGATTCTAACGTTCGCATACAACGGGTGTAAGCCAGATTTACACACGCGAAACACCTAGGTTGACTCGACGAGCTTAGCATGTATAGACATGACCTCGAATACAAGAGACCAAAAGGTCGAACATGAGTCATATGGTTGAATACGATCAGCATGAAGTTGCTCACCATGGTGACTAGTCCGTCTCACGTGATGATCGGACACGGGTTAGTCAACATGGATCATGTATCACTTAGATGACTAGAGGGATGTCGATTTAAGTGGGAGTTCATACTTAATTTGATTAAATGAACTTAATTGCATGAACTTAGTCTAAAAGTTGTCTTTATAAATATTGTAGATGGCCAACGTCAACCTCAATTTCAACGCATTCCTAGAGAAAAACAAGCTGAAAGATGATGGTAGCAACTATGCGGACTGGGTTCGCAACTTGAAGCTCATCCTTGAAGCAGCTAAAAAGGCTTATGTCCTTGATGCGCCGGTAGGTGACCCTCCCGCTCCCGTAGCAGCCCAGGACATTCTGAACGTCTGGCAAACGCGGAGTGATGACTACTCTCTGGTTAGGTGTGGCATGTTATACAGTTTAGAAATGGGGCTCCAAAGGCGTTTTGAGCAACACGGTGCATATGAGATGTTTCAAAAGCTGAAACTAGTTTTTCAAGCTCATGCCCGTGTCGAGAGATATGAAGTCTCCAACAAGTTCTTTAGCTATAAGATGGAGGAGAACAGTTTTGTCAGTGAGCACATACTCAAAATGTCTGGGTTACACGGTCGTCTGACTTCACTTGGAGTCGAACTTCCGGATGATGTTATAATTGACAGAATCCTCCAGTCTCTCCCACCAAGCTACAAAGGCTTTGTGCTTAACTACAACATGCAAGGGATGGAGAATACCATTCCCAAGTTGTACTCGATGCTCAAGTCTGCAGAAGTAGAAATCAAGAAAGTGCATCAAGTGTTGATGGTCAACAAGACCACTAGTTTCAAGAAGGGCAAGGGTAAGAAGAACTTCAAGAAAGACAACAAAGTTGTTGCCGCGCCCGGTAAGCCAGATGTCGGGAAGAAGAAAAAGAATGGACCCAAGCCTGAGACTGAGTGCTTCTATTGCAAGGGAAAAGGTCACTAGAAGTGGAACTGCCCCAAATACTTAGCGGACAAGAAGGCCGGCAACGTTAAAGGTATATGTGATATACATGTTATTGATGTGTACCTTACCAGCGCTCGTAGTAGCTCTTGGGTATTTGATACCGGTGTTGTTGCTCACATTTGCAACTTAAAGCAGGAACTGTGGAATAAGCAGAGACTGGCCAAGGATGAGGTGACGATGCGCGTCGGGAATGGTTCCAAGGTCGATGTGATCGCCGTCGGCACGCTACCTCTACGTCTACCGTCGGGATTAGTTTTAAACCTTAATAATTGTTATTTAGTACCAGCTTTAAGCATGAACATTGTATCAGGGTCTTGTTTAATGCGAGACGGCTACTCATTTTAGTCAAAGTATAATGGTTGTTCTATTTATATGAGTGATATGTTTTATGGTCATGCTCCGCTGGTGAATGGTTTATTCTTGATGAATCTCGATCGTGAGTTACGCATATTCATAGTGTGAGTACCAAAAGATGTAAAGTTGATAATGATAGTCCCACATACTTGTGGCACTGCCGCCTAGGTCATATCGGCGTTAAGCGCATGAAGAAGCTCCATACTGATGGACTATTAGAGTCTCTTGACTTTGAACCATTTGACACATGCAAACCGTGCCTCATGGGCAAGATGACTAAGACTCCATTCTCAGGAATAATGGAGAGAGCAACCGACTTATTGGAAATAATACATACTGATGTGTGTGGTCCAATGAACGTTGAAGCTCGCGGTGGCTATCGTTATGTTCTCACTCTCACCGATGATTCGAGTAGGTATGGGTATATCTACTTGATGAAGCACAAATCTAAAACATTTGAAAAGTTCAAGGAATTTCAGAGTGAGGTCGAGAATCAACGTGACAGAAAAATTAAGTGTCTACGATCTGATTGTGGAGGAGAATATTTGAGTCACGAGTTTGGCACACACCTAAGGAAGTGTGGAATCGTTTCACAACTGACGCCGCCTGGCACACCGCAACGCAACGGAGTGTCTGAACGTCGTAATCGCACTTTATTACATATGGTACGATCTATGATGTCTCTTACCAACTTACCGCTATCATTTTGGGGATACGCATTAGAAACTGCAGCATTCACTTTAAATAGGGCACCGTCTAAATCCGTTGAGACGACACCATATGAACTATGGTTTGGCAAGAAACCTAAGTTGTCGTTTCTTAAAGTTTGGGGCTGCGATGCTTATGTGAAGAATCTTCAACCAGAAAAGCTCGAACCCAAAGCGGAGAAATGTGTATTCATAGGATACCCTAAGGAAACTATTGGGTATACCTTCTATCTTAGATTCGAAGGTAAAACCTTTGTTGCCAAGAACGGATCCTTTCTAGAGAAAGAGTTTCTCTCGAAAGAAGTAATTGGGAGGAAGGTAGAACTTGATGAGGTAATTACACCCCCTCTCGAACAGGATAGTAGCGCAGCGCGGGAAGTTGTTCCTGTGGCGCCTGCACCAACTGAAGAGGAAGTTAATGATGATGATCATGAAGCTTTGGATCAAGTAACTACTGAACTGCGAAGGTCCACGAGGGCACGCTCCGCACCAGAGTGGTACGGCAACCCTGTGATGGAAATCATGTTGTTAGACAATGGTGAACCTTCGAACTATGAAGAAGCGATGGCGGGCCCGGATTCCAACAAATGGCTTGAAGCTATGAAATCCGAGATAGGATCCATGTATGAGAACAAAGTATGGACTTTGGTGGACTTGACCGATGACCGGCGAGCCATAGAATATAAATGGATCTTCAAGAAGAAGACCGATGCAGACGGTAATGTAATCGTTTATAAAGCTCGACTTGTCGCAAAGGGTTTTCGACAAATTCAAGGAGTTGACTACGAAGAGACTTTCTCTCCCGTAGCGAAGCTGAAATCAGGCCGAATCATGTTAGCGATTGCCGCCTTTTATGACTATGAAATTTGGCAAATGGACGTCAAAACAGCGTTCCTTAACGGGAACCTTAAGGAAGACTTGTATATGATGCAACCAGAAGGTTTTGTCGACCCTAAGGGTGCTAACAAAGTGTGCAAGCTCCAGCGCTCCATCTATGGGCTGGTGCAAGCATCTCGGAGTTGGAACATTCGCTTTAATGAGGTGATTAAAGCGTTTGGGTTCATACAGGTTTACGGAGAAGCCTGTTTGTACAAGAAAGTGAGTGGGAGCTTTGTAGCTTTCCTCATATTGTATGTGGATGACATATTATTTATGGGAACAATACAGAAATGTTGGAGAGCATAAAGGCCTATTTGAACAAGAGTTTTTCAATGAAGGACCTTGGAGAAGCTGCATACATATTAGGCATCAAGATCTATAGAGATAGATCGAGACGCCTCATAGGTATTTCGCAAAGTACATACCTTGACAAGATATTGAAGAAGTAAAATATGGAAAACTCAAAGAAAGGGTTCTTGCCAGTTTTGCAAGGTATGAGATTGAGTAAGACTCAGTTGCCGACCACGGCAGCAGATAGAGAGAAGATGAGTTCTGTCCCCTACGCTTCAGCCATAGGCTCTCTAATGTATGCCATGTTGTGTACCAGACCTGATATAAACCTTGCCATAAGTTTGGTAGGGAGGTACCAAAGTGATCCCGGTATGGAACACTGGACAGCGGTCAAGAATATCCTTAAGTACCTGAAAAGGACTAAGGAAATGTTTCTCGTTTATGGAGGTGACGAAGAGCTCGTCGTAAAGGGTTACGCCGACGCTAGCTTCGACACAGATCCGGATGACTCTAAGTCACAGACCAGATATGTATATTTTTGAATGGTGGGGCAGTGAGCTGGTGCAGCAGCAAGCAACAAGTCGTGGCAGCATCTATATGTGAAGCGGAGTACATAGCTGCTTCAGAAGCGGCTCATGAAGGAATTTGGATGAAGGAGCTCATCACCGACCTTGGAGTGGTTCCAAGTGCGTCGGCTCCAACGACACTCTTCTGTGATAACACTTGGGCCATTGCCATAGCTAAGGAGCCCAGGTTTCACCGGAATACGAAGCACATCAAACGCCGCTACAACTCCATCCAGGACCATGTCCAGAGTGGAGTAATAGATATTTGTAAATTACACATGGATCTGAATATTGCAGACCCGTTGACTAAACCTCTTCCACGAGCAAAACATGATCAACACCATAATGCTATGGGTGTTCGATACATCACAATGTAACTAGATTATTGACTCTAGTGCAAGTGGGAGACTGTTGGAAATATGCCCTAGAGGCAATAATAAAATAGTTATTATCATATTTCCTTGTTCATGATAATAGTCTATTGTTCATGCTATAATTGCATTAACAGGAAACAGTAATACATGTGTGAATAAATAGATCACAATGTGTCCCTAGCAAGCCTCTAGTTGGCTAGCTCGTTAGTCAATAGATGATCATGGTTTCCTGATCATGGGCATTAGATATCATTGATAACGGGATCACATCATTGGGAGAATGATGTGATGGACAAGACCCAATCCTAAGCATAGCACTAGATCGTATTGTTCGCATGCTAAAGCTTTTCTAATGTCAAATGTATTTTCCTTCGACCGAGAGATTGTGCAACTCCCGGATACCGTAGGAGTGCTTTGGGTGTATCAAACGTCACAATGTAACTGGATGACTATAAAGGTGCACTATGGGTATCTCTGAAAGTGTCTGTTGGGTTGGTACGAATCGAGATCGGGATTTCTCACTCCGTGTGACGGAGAGGTATCTCTGGGCCCACTCGGTAGAACATCATCATGAGCTCAATGTGACTAAGGAGTTAGTCACACGATGACATGCTACGGAACGAGTAAAGAGACTTACCGGTAACGAGATTGAACAAGGTATGAGTATACCGACGATCAAATCTCGGGCAAGTTCTATACCGATAGACAAAAGGAATCGGATACGGGATTGATTGAATCCTTGACATCATGGTTCATCCGATGAGATCATCGTGGAGCAAGTGGGAGCCACCATGGGTATCCAGACCCCGCTGATGGTTATAGGCCGGAGAGGTGTCTCGGTCATGTCTGCCTGTCTCCCGAACCCGTAGGGTCTACACACTTAAGGTTCGATGAGGCTAGGGTTATAGGGAATTGTTATACGAGGTTACCGAAAGTTGTTCGGAGTCCCGGATGGGATCCCAGACGTCACGAGGAGCTCCGGAATGTTCCGGAGATAAAGATTGATATATAGGACGGATGGTTTCAGACACCGGAAGTGTTTCGGGCATCATCGGTAACGTACGGGGACCACCGGGACCACCGGAGGTGGCCCCGGGGGTCCACCGAAGGGGGGCAACGACCCCGGGAGGTAAGATGGGCCAACTGGGGGAGGGAACCAGCCCCTAGGTGGGCCGGTGCGCCTCCCCACTCAGCCCAATGCGCACGGGAGAGGGAAGGGGGGGCAAACCCTAAGCCAGGTGGGCCTAAGGCCCACCAGGGGTGCGCACCACCCCTCCTCCTTGCCGTGGCCGCCGCCCCCTCTCCCATCTTGGGTTGCCGCACCCGTTGGGGGTGGGAACCCTAAGGGCTGCGCCCCCTCCCCCTCCCCCTATATGTAGTTGAGGTTTTGGGGCTTTTTTGCACACGGTTTTCTCTCTCTCTCGGCGCAGCCCTGCCCTTTTTCCTCCTCCTCTCTGCCGGTGCTTGGCGAAGCCCTGCCGGGAGACCTCGTCTCTTCATTGACACCACGCCGTCGTGCTGCTGGAGTTCTTCCCCAACCTCTCCCTCCTCCTTGCTGGATCAAGGTGCGGGAGACATCACCGGGTTGCACGTGTGTTCAACGTGGAGGTGCCGTAGTTCGGCACTAGATCGGAATCACACCGCGATCTGAATCGCTGCGAGTACGACTCCATCAACCGCATTCTAGCAACGCTTCCGCTTAGCGATCTTCAAAGGTATGAAGATGCACTCACCCCTCTCTCGTTGCTGGTCTCTCCATAGGAAGATCTGAACATGCGTAGGATATTTTTTGAATTTATGCTACGTTACCCTACACAAATTACTATCGAGCAATTGATAGAACCGCGCAAAGTCATGACGATATCTAAGGCAATGATCATACATATAGGCATCATGTCCGAGACAAGTAGACCGATACTTTCTGCATATACTACTATTACTCCACACATCGACCGCTATCCAGCATGCATCTAGTGTATTGAGTTCATGACGAACAGAGTAACGCCTTAAGCAAGATGACATGATGTAGAGGGATAAACTCAAACCAATGATGTAAACCCCATCTTTTTACCCTTGACGGCAACAACACGATGCATGCCTCGCTGCCCCTTCTCTCACTAGGAGAGGTCACCGCACGGTATGAAGCCAGAACCAAGCACTTCTCCCATTGCAAGAATCATAGATCAAGTTGGTCAAACAAAATGCACAACTCGAAGAGAATTACAAGGATATGAAATCATGCATATAAGAGATCAGAAGAAACTCAAATAAGATTCATAGATAATCTGATCATAAATCCACAATTCATCAGATCTCGAAGACACACCGCAAAAGAAGATTACATCGGATAGATCTCCATGAAGATCATGGAGAAATTTGTATTGAAGATCCAAGAGAGAGAGAAGAGGCCATCTAGCTACTAGCTATGGACCCGAAGGTCTATGATGAACTACTCATGCATCATCGGATAGGTCATGGTGTTGATGAAGAAGCCCTCCATATCCAAATCCCACTCCGACAGGGCACCAGAACGTGCCCCAGATGGGATCTTGCGGAGACAGAAGCTTGCGGCGGTGAAAAAGTATTTTCGTGGATCTCTTGCGTAGTTTTGGATTTTTCAGGAATTTATAGGCAGAAGAGGTAGGGCAGACGAGCCACACGGGGCCCACAAGCCTGCTAGGCACGGGGCCCCCTGGCCGCGCCTAGGGGGCTTGTGGAGTCCCTTGGTGGCCTCTGCCTTGGTTCTCACGTCCCGTGCATATCTTTTGTTCCGGAAAAAATCTTTTCGGAAGTTTTATTCCATTTTGGGGTTATGCATTAGAAACAGCTGCATTCACTTTAAATAGGGCACCATCAAAATCCGTTGAGACGACACCATACGAACTGTGGTATGGCAAGAGGCCAAAGTTGTCGTTTCTTAAAGTTTGGGGATGTGATGCTTATGTCAAAAAGCTTCAGCCTGAAAAGCTGGAACCCAAAGCGGAAAAGTGCGTCTTCATAGGTTACCCAAAAGAGACAGTTGGGTACACCTTCTATCTCAAATCCGAGGGCAAAGTATTTGTTGCTAAGAACGGAGCTTTTCTCGAGAAGGAGTTTCTCTCGAGAGTATTGAGTGGGAGGAAGATAGAACTTGACGAGGTTGTCGAACCTCTCATCCCTCTGGATGGTGGCGCAGGGCAAGGAGAAACCTCTGTCATTGCGACGCCGGTTGAGGAGGAAGTTAATGATGATGATCATGAAACTCCAGTTCAAGTTTCTGTTGAACCACGCAGGTCGACGAGATCACGTGCTGCTCCAGAGTGGTACGGTAATCCCGTCTTATCAATCATGTTGTTAGACAACAATGAACCTGCAAGTTATGAAGAAGCAATGGTGGGCCCAGATTCCAACAAATGGCTAGAAGCCATGAAATCCGAGATAGGATCCATGTATGAGAACAAAGTGTGGACTTTGGAGATACTACCTGAGGGTCGCAAGGCTATTCAGAACAAATGGATCTTTAAGAAGAAGACGGACGCTGACGGTAATGTGACCGTTTATAAAGCTAGACTTGTGGCAAAGGGTTTTTCACAAGTTCCAGGAGTTGACTACGATGAGACTTTCTCACCCGTAGCAATGCTTAAGTCCGTCAGAATCATGTTAGCAATAGCTGCATTTTTCGATTATGAAATCTGGCAGATGGATGTCAAAACGGCGTTCCTTAACGGTTTCCTTAAGGAAGAGTTGTATATGATGCAACCCGAAGGTTTTGTCGATCCTAAGAGTGCTAACAAGGTGTGCAAGCTCCAGCGATCCATTTATGGACTGGTGCAAGCATCTCGGAGTTGGAACAAACGCTTTGATGAGGTGATCAAAGCATTTGGGTTTATACAAGTGGTTGGAGAATCTTGTATTTACAAGAAAGTGAGTGGGAGCTCTGTGGCGTTTCTAATATTATATGTGGATGACATATTACTGATTGGAAACAACGTAGAGCTTTTGGAGAGCATAAAAGGTTACTTGAATAAAAGTTTCTCTATGAAGGACCTAGGAGAAGCTACTTACATTCTAGGCATTAAGATCTATAGGGATAGATCAAAACACCTGATAGGACTTTCACAAAGCACATACCTTGATAAAGTTTTGAAGAGGTTCAAAATGGAACAGTCCAAGAAAGGGTTCTTGCCAGTTTTACAAGGTACGAGATTGAGTAAGACTCAGTGCCCAGCAACTGATGAAGATAGAGAGCATATGCGCTCCGTCCCCTATGCTTCAGCCATAGGTTCTATCATGTATGCGATGCTGTACACTAGATCGGATGTTAGCCTGGCCATAAGTATGGCAGGTAGGTTCCAGAGTAATCCGGGAGTGGATCACTGGACAGCGGTCAAGAATATCCTGAAGTACCTGAAAAGGACTAAGGAGATGTTTCTCGTATATGGAGGTGACGAAGAGCTCGCCGTAAAAGGTTACGTCGATGCAAGCTTTGACACAGATCCGGACGACTCTAAGTCGCAAACCGGATACGTATTTATTCTTAATGGGGGTGCAGTAAGCTGGTGCAGTTCCAAGCAAAGCGTCGTAGCAGATTCTACATGTGAAGCGGAGTACATGGCTGCCTCGGAGGCGGCTAAGGAGGGTGTCTGGATGAAGCAGTTCATGACGGATCTTGGAGTGGTGCCAAGCGCACTGAATCCAATAACCTTGTTCTGTGACAACACGGGTGCCATTACCTTAGCAAAGGAACCACGGTTTCACAAGAAGACCAGACACATCAAACGACGCTTCAACCTCATCCGCGACTACGTCGAGGAAGAGGACGTAAATATATGCAAAGTGCACACGGATCTGAATGTAGCAGACCCGCTGACTAAACCTCTTCCACGGCCAAAACATGATCGACACCAGAACTGTATGGAATTATGCCCTAGAGGCAATAATAAATATAGTTATTATTATAATTCCTGTGTCAAGATAATAGTTTATTATCCATGCTATAATTGTATTGAATGAAGACTCATTTACATGTGTGGATACATAGACAAAACACCGTCCCTAGCATGCCTCTAGTTGGCTAGCCAGTTGATCGATGATAGTCAGTGTCTTCTGATTATGAACAACGTGTTGTTGCTTGATAACTGGATCACGTCATTGGGAGAATCACGTGATGGACTAGACCCAAACTAATAGACGTAGCATGTTGATCGTGTCATTTTGTTGCTACTGTTTTCTGCGTGTCAAGTATTTATTCCTATGACCATGAGATCATATAACTTACTGACACCGGAGGAATGCTTTGTGTGTATCGAACGTCGCAACGTAACTGGGTGACTATAAAGATACTCTACAGGTATCTCCGAAGGTGTTAGTTGAGTTATATGGATCAAGACTGGGATTTGTCACTTCGCTTGACGGAGAGGTATCTCGGGGCCCACTCGGTAATACAACATCACACACAAGCCTTGCAAGCAATGTAACTTAGTGTAAGTTGCGGGATCTTGTATTACGGAACGAGTAAAGAGACTTGCCGGTAAACGAGATTGAAATAGGTATGCGGATACTGATGATCGAATCTCGGGCAAGTAACATACCGAAGGACAAAGGGAATGACATACGGGATTATACGAATCCTTGGCACTGAGGTTCAAACGATAAGATCTTCGTAGAATATGTAGGATCCAATATGGGCATCCAGGTCCCGCTATTGGATATTGACCGAGGAGTCTCTCGGGTCATGTCTACATAGTTCTCGAACCCGCAGGGTCTGCACACTTAAGGTTCGACGTTGTTTTATGCGTATTTGTGTTATATGGTTGGTTACCGAATGTTGTTCGGAGTCCCGGATGAGATCACGGACGTCACGAGGGTTTCCGGAATGGTCCGGAAACGAAGATTGATATATAGGATGACCTCATTTGATTACCGGAAGGTTTTCGGAGTTACCGGGAATGTACGAGGAATGACGAATGGGTTCCGGGAGTTCACCGGGGGGGCAACCCACCCCGGGGAAGCCCATAGGCCTTTGGGGAGACACACCAGCCCTTAGTGGGCTGGTGGGACAGCCCACAAGTGCCCTATGCGCCAAGGAGAAGAAAATCAAGAGAGAAAGAGAAAAAAGGAGGAGGTGGGAAGGAAGGGGGACTCCCTCCCACCAAACCTAGTCCAACTCGGTTTGGGGGGGGAGAGTCCTCCCCCTTGGACTCGGCCGACCCCCTTGGGGCTCCTTGAGCCCCAAGGCAAGGCCCCCTCCCTGCCACCTATATATATGGAGGTTTTAGGGCTGATTTGAGACGACTTTTCCACGGCAGCCCGACCACATACCTCCACGGTTTTTCCTCTAGATCGCGTTTTTGCGGAGCTCGGGCGGAGCCCTACTGAGACAAGGTCATTACCAACCTCCGGAGCGCCGTCATGCTGCCGGAGAACTCTTCTACCTCTCCGTCTCTCTTGCTGGATCAAGAAGGCCGAGATCATCGTCGAGCTGTACTTGTGCTGAACACGGAGGTGTCGTCCGTTCGGTACTAGATCGTGGGACTGATCGCGGGATTGTTCGCGGGGCGGATCGAGGGACGTGAGGACGTTCCACTACATCAACCGTGTTCTCTAACGCTTCTGCTGTACGGTCTACAAGGGTACGTAGATCACTCATCCCCTCTCGTAGATGGACATCACCATGATAGGTCTTCGTGCGCGTAGGAAAATTTTTGTTTCCCATGCAACGTTCCCCAACATTCATCACCGACCTAGGAGTGATTCCCAGTTCGTCAAGCCCGATGAATCTCTTCTCTGACAACACTGGAGCTATTGCCATTGCCAAAGAGCCCAGGTTTCACAAGAAGACCAAGCACATCAAGCGCCGCTTCAACTCCATTCGTGGATACATACAGGATGGAGATATAGATATTTGTAAAGTACATACGAATCTGAATGTCGCAAATCCGTTGACTAAACCTCTTCCACGAGCAAAACATGATCAGCACCAGAACTTTATGGGTGTTCAATTCATCACAATGTAACTAGATTATTGACTCTAGTGCAAGTGGGAAACTGTTGGAAATATGCCCTAGAGGCAATAATAAAGTGGTTATTATTATATTTCCTTGTTCATGATAATTATCTATTATTCATGCTATAAATGTATTAAGCGAAAACTGTAATACATGTGTGAATATATAGACCACAACATGTCCCTAGTGAGCCTCTAGTTGACTAGCTCGTTGATCAATAGATGGTCATGGTTTCCTGATCACGGACATTGGATGTCATTGATAACGGGATCACATCATTAGGAGAATGATGTGATGGACAAGACCCAATCCTAAGCATAGCACAAGATCGTGTAGTTTGTCTGCTAAAGCTTTTATAATGTCAAGTGTCATTTCCTTAGACCATGAGATTGTGCAACTCCCGAATACCATAGGAGTGCTTTGGGTGTATCAAACCTCACAACATAACTGGGTGATTATAAAGGTGCACTATAGGTATCTTTGAAAGTGTCTGTTGGGTTGGTACGAATCAAGATTGGGATTTCTCGCTCCATGTGACAGCGAGGTATCTCTGGGCCCACTCGGTAATGCATCATCATAATGAGCTCAATGTGACTAAGGAGTTAGCCACGGGGTGATGTGTTACGGAACGAGTAAAAGGACTTGCCGGTAACGAGATTGAACAAGGTATAGGGATACCGACGATCGAATCTCGGGCAAGTGTCATACTGATAGACAAAGGGAATTGCATACGGGATTGATTGAATCCCCGACATTGTGGTTCATCAGATGAGATCATCGTGGAACATTGCTATTGCAACAAAAGACCTTCCAACGGCGCCAGAAATAGGTGTGTTGACGGCACCAAGAATCCTTCTGCTACGGCTACGCCTTAAGGGACTTCGTAGGCAAATCTGCAAAGGATTTCCCCCGTGGCCTTGGAGCCTTGCGTCGGTGTTCCCTCGAAGCACAAAGGGTGATGTAGCGCAGCGATGGTAAGTATTTCCCTCTGTTTGAGAACCAAGGTATCGATCCAGTGAAGGAGTATCACAAGAGCCTGCACAAACACAAAGAGCTTGCTCCCAACGCTATGAAGGTGTTGTCAATCCCTCATAGATTGTTCGCCAAGTGAGAACTGAAAGCAACAAAGTAACAAAGCAAAATAAAAGCAAAAGTGCAAACGATAGCTGTGAATATACCCGGGGGCGTAGTGTTTACTAGTGGCTTCTCTCATGAAAGAAAGTAGACGGTGGGTGAACAAATTACTGTCGAGCAATTGATAGAACCGCGCAAAGTCATGACGTCATCTATGGCAATGATTATATCTATAGGCATCACGCCCAAAACAAGTAAACCGATACTTTCCGCGTCTACTACTATTACTCCACACGTCGACCGCTATCCAGCATGCATCTAGTGTATTAAGTCCAAAAGAATAGAGTAACGCCTTAAGCAAGATGACATGATGTAGATGGACAATCTCATATCTACGACAGAGCCCACCTTGTTACCCTTGATGGCAACTACACGATGTGTGCCTTGCTGCCCCTACTGTCACTGGGAAAGGTCACCACACGGTAAGAACCCAAAACCAAGCACTTCTCCCATTGCAAGAATCATAGATCTAGTTGGCCAGAAAAAACCCAAGACTCGAAGAGACTTACAAGGATATCAAATCATGCATATAAGAAATCAGCAAAGACTCAAATATATATCATAGATAATCTGATCACAAATCCACAATTCATCAGATCTCGACAAACACACCGCCAAAGAAGATTACATCGGATAGATCTCCATGAAGATCATGGAGAACTTTGCATTGAAGATCCAAGAGAGAGAAGAAGCCATCTAGCTACTAACTACGGACCCGTAGGTCTGAAGTGAACTACTCACGAGTCATTGGAGGGCGATGATGATGATGAAGAAGCCCTCCAACTCCAAAGTCCCCTCCGGCAGGGCACCAGGAAGGGTCTCTAGATGATATCTCGCGGAAAGGGAAGCTTGCGGCGGCGGAAAAGTATTTTCGTGGATCCCTTCATTTTTTTCTGATTTTTAGGGAATATATAGGCGCAAGATCTAGGTCAAGGGGGTACCAGGGAGGCCATAAGCATGTCGACCGCCGCCCCCTGGTGGCGGAGTGGGGGCTTGTGGGCTCCATGTAGCCCTCCTGGCTTGGCCCACAAGCCCCCTGATCTTCTTCCGTTCGGGAAAAAATCATTTCGGGGATTTTATTCCGTTTGGACTCCGTTCCAAAATCAGATCTGAAAAGAGCCATAAACACAGAAGAAAAGAGGAACTCGCACTTGGCACTGAATTAATAAGTTAGTCCCAAAAAAGATATAAAAGGTACATAAAACATCCAAAGATGACAAGATAACTTATGAAACCATCAAAAATTATAGATACTTTTGAGACGTATCAAACATGTGGGAGCCAACATGGGTTCCCACATCCCACTGTTGGTGATTGACCGAAGAGGTGTCTCGGTCATGTCTGCATAGTTCCCAAACCCGTAGGGTCTACACACTTAAGGTTCGATGACGCTACAGTTGTAATGGGAATAGTATGTGGTTACCGAAGGTTTTTCGGAGTCTCGGATGAGATAGGATGTCACGAGGAGCTACGGAATGGTGTAGAAGTAAAGATTTATATATAGGAAGTCGAGTTTCAGTCACTGGAAAGGTTCTGGGGTATATCGGTATTGTATCAGGACCATCGAAAGGGTATCGAAGGACCACCGGGAGGGGCCACCAGCCCTGGAGGGCCACAAGGGCCGAAATAAGGTGGTTGCCAGCCACCTAGGTGGGCTGGCTTGGCCGACCAAGGCCCATGGGCGCCTAGGGCTGGGAACCCTAGGGCGATGGTGGCCCACCTCCCAACATGGGAGGCAAGCCACCTCCACCCTGGCCGCCGCCCCCACCCTAGATTGGCCTAGGGTGGCCGACCCTCCTCCTCCTCTTCCTCCTAGAAATACCCAAGTGTTGAGGGCTGCAAGACACACCAATTTCTTCCTCCCTTGGCGCAGCCCTGCTCTTCCTCCTCCTCCTCCTCCTCCGTAGCGCTTGGCGAAGCCGTGCCGAAGTACCACGCATCTCCACCGTCACCATGTTGTCGTGCTGCCATAGTTGTCCCTCAACTTCTCCTCTCTCCTTGCTGGATCAAGGTGAAAGAGACGTCACCGGGTTGCACGTGTGTTGAACGCGGAAGCGCCATTGTTCGGTGCTTAGATCGGAACCTTCTGCGATCCGAATCGCTACGAGTACGACTCCACCAACCGCGTTCATAGTAACGCTTGCGCTTCGCGATCTTCAAATGTATGAAGATGCTCTACCCCTTGCTCGTTGCTAGCATTCCATAGATTGATCTTGGTGTGACATAGGAATTTTTTGAATTATTACTATGATCCCCAACATATACATCTCTGATTCATGAATAGGAGATCGAGTTCACGAACTTGCCAACTTCAGAATAGGTTATTGTTTGGTTCTGCAAATAGACACATATGATCCTATATCAATTACAAGCCCAAAAGCCCACTGATCTTCTTCCATTCGGGAAAAAAACATTTCGGGGATTTTATTCCATTTGGACTCCGTTCCAAAATCACATGTGAAAAGAGCCAAAAACATAGAAAAAAACAGGAAGTGGCACTTGGCACTGAATTAATAAGTTAGTCCCAAAAAAGATATAAAAGGTACATAAAACATCCAAAGATGACAAGATAACAGCATGAAACCATCAAAAATTATAGATACGTTTGAGACGTATCAAGCATCCCCAAGCTTAACTCCTGCTCGTCCCCGAGTAGGGAATTGAGGAATGAATTTTTGATGCTTTCATGCTACCTAGCATAGATGTCCTTTGTAACTCCTCTTATGTGACGTGAATGTTCAAATCCATTAGATTCAAAGCAATAGTTTGCTATTGACGTGGAAACAATAATAATTTAAGCAAACTAGCAAGGTAATCATGAACTTTCAAAATAACAAGGCCAAAAGAAAGTTATCCCTACAAAGGCATATAGTCTGGCTATGCTCTATCATCATTGCATAACGAATTTAAATCATGCACAACCGCGGTATTGGCCAAGTAATTGTTTCACACCTTTACTTTCTCAAACCTTTTCAACTCTCACGCAATACATGAGCGTGAGCCATGGTTTTAGCACTATAAGTGGTGTGGAGTGTGGTGGAGTTTGCAAGACAAAAAAGAAGAAGATGGTCACATTAACTAGGCATGTCAATGAGCTGTGGAGATGCTCATCAATAGATATCAATGTGAATGAGTAGGGATTGCCATACAAATGATGCACTAGAGCTAAGAGTATGTGAAAGCTCTTAAAGAAAACTAGTGGGTGTGCATCCAACTTGCTTTCTCACGAAGACCTAAGGCAATTTTGAGGAAGCCTATCATTGGAATATACAAGCCGAGTTATATAATGAAAATTTCCCACTAGCTATATGGTGGTGACAAAACGAGAGACTCTCTATTATGAAGATCATGGTGCTTAATATGCACAAGTGTGGAAAGGTGGTAGCATTGTCCCTTCTCTCTTTTTCTCTCATTTTTTTGGTGCGCTCTTTGGCCGCTTTTTTTTGGTGGGCATCTTTGGCCTCTTTTATTTCCTCACATGGGACAATGCTCCATCAATGATGATCATCACACTTTCAACTCAAAACTTAGAGCAACGATGACTCTATATGGAATGCCTTCGGTAGTGTACCGTGACAATGATATAGCATGGCATAGACATTAATGGAAACATCATGCTAGCTATCTTACGATCATGCAATGTCAATGTAGACGTGGTGGCACAAGTCATGGTGGTAGTTGCATGGCAATATATCTCGGAATGACTTTGAAAAAGCCATAGTAGGTAGGTATGGTGGCTGTTTTGAGGGAGGCCAATGGTGGGTTTTGTGCACCGGCGAAAGTTGCACGGCACTAAGAAGATAGTGATTGTGGAAGGTGAAAGTGCATCTAAACCATGGACTCAACATTAGTCATGAAGAACTCATATACTTATTGCAGAAGTTTTATTAGTAATCGAAACAAAGCATTCAATGCATACTCCTAGGGGAAGGGTTGGTACGTATAAACCATCGCGCGATCCCGACCGCCACGCAAAGGATGACAATCAATAGACTAATCATGCTCAGATTTCATCACATAGCGGTTCACCATACGTACATGCTACGGGAATCACTAACTTCAACACAAGTATTTCTAGATCCACAACACCTTACTAGCATAACTTCAATATTACCATAACCACAACTCAAAACTAATTGAGATGAATCAAACTTCTCTAACTATTCAATTCACATGAAGGTGGAAGTTTTCGTATCCCTTTGGATAACTACCCATTTTGAGACTACTTTCAAAGCATGGAAAAACTACCAAACCATGCACCGTTGCGCTCTAAAAGATATAAGTGAAGCACATAGAGCAAAAGTATCTAGCTCAAAATATATAAGTGAAGCACATGTGAGTTGAATTGTCTACCAAAAGATATAAGTGAAGCTCGACAAAATCACGGTGAGTGCATGTCTCTCTCTCTAGGTGTGCAGAAAGGATGATTGTGACACAACAAAAATAAAAGACTCCTATGATACAAGACGCTCCAAGCAAAAACACATAACATGTGGTGAATAAAAATATAGCCCCAAGTAACGTTACCGATGGATTGAAGACGAGGGAGGGGATGCCTTCCCGGGGCATCCCCAAGCTTAGGCTTTTGCGGCATCCTTGAATATCTTGGGGTGTCTTGGGCATCCCCAAGCTTGAGCTCTTGCCACTCTTTATCACTTTGTCCATAAGAACTTCACCCAAAACTTGAAAACTTCACAACACGAAACTTAAACAGAAACTTGTGATAACATTAGTATGAGAAAGCAAACCACCACTTCCTTAGGTACTGTAGCAAACTTAAATTATACTTATGCTCTTCTTGGGTTACTGTATTTTCAATCTTCCATGGCCAATACCCCCCAATACTATCCATAGTTTCATCAAAATAAGCAACCAACACAACAAAAACAGAATCTGTTAACAGCAGACCAGTCTGTAGCAATATGTATATTTCGTATACTTCTGTTACTTCAAAAAATTTGAACAATTACGACAGTCTGACGAATTTTCCTAGCAATCAGCAGCAAAAAGAATCAACTTAAAAGCTCTTACAGAAAAAAACGAAAATTCTTTTCGTGAGCCGAAAGTTTTTGTCTTTTCCAGCATGACAAAACGATCATCCCCAAGACTAATCATAACGGTTTTGCTTGGCACAAACGCAAAAAGAAACACAAAAACACAATCATAACAGCATTATAAAAGTGTGGAAAACAAAAAACAGAAAGAGAAAGGATAGATTCGTTGGGTTGCCTCCCAACAAGCGCTTTTGTTTAACGCCCTTAGCTAGGCAAAAGGTGATGGAATCACGTATAGTCATCTTTGGTGCTCAAACCATAAGTAGCCCTCATCATAGATTCATAAGGCAATCTTATTTTCTTTCTAGGAAAGTGCTCCATGCCCTTCTTCAAAGGAATTTGAAATCTAATACCCTTCCTTCATATCGATGATATCACCAATAGTCCTTAGGAAAGGTCTACCAAGAATAATGGGACATGAAGGATTGCAATCTATGTCAAGTACAATGAAATCCACGGGTACATAGTTCTTATTTGCAACAATAAGAACATCATCGATCCTTCCCATGGGTTTCTTGACAGTAGAATCCGCAAGATGCAAATTAAGAGAACACTCTTCAATCTCATGAAAACCAAGAATATCACATAAAGACTTTGTAATCGCGGGAACACTAGCACCCAAATCACACAAAGCATTGCACTCATAGTTTTTGATCTTGATTTTGATAGTAGGTTCCCACTCATCATGAAGTTTTCTAGGTATAGAGACTTCTAGTTCGAGCTTCTCTTCAAGATATTTCATCATAGCATCTACCATATGCGCGGTAAAGGCTTTGCTTTGGCTATAAGCGTGTGGAGAGTTTGCAATGGATTGCATCAAAGAAATGCATTCAAACAAGGAGCAATTATCATAACTGAATTCCTTGAAATCCAAAGTGGGAGTTTCATTACTACCCAAAATTTTGATTTCTTCTACTCCACTCTCCACACCTTTATCATCAAGATGAGTGGACTCCGAATCATTGGGGCGTTTTTCAACCAAAGTGGATTCATATCCAGCCCCTCCATAAATAGGTTTGACACGCGAAAACAAAGATTCAAGAGGAGACACACCAAGCACTTTAAGATCTTCGTGATTTGCATCACTATAACGCACCCTTTTAAACCATTCATGCCTAGCGCGAATTTGGGCGGTTTTTTCTTTGCTCTCATTCATGGAGACACGCATAGCTTTCAAAGTTTCATCCAAGTTGACCTTGGGAGGAGCGCATCTAACTTCCAAAGCATCAATATCACAAGACATCCTATCAACGCTCTTAGACAAATCGTCAATTTTGAGTAGTTTTTCCTCTATGGACGCATTGAAAATATTTTGAGAGTTGATGAACTCTTTGATATTACTCTCTAAATCAGAGGGTAATTTGTTGTGATTTCCATAAGTGTTGTTGTAGGAATTGCCATAATTGTTAGAGGAGTTACTAGGAAAAGACCTAGGAACATAGTTTCCTCTAAAAGCATTGTTGTTGCCAAAATTGTTCCTACCAACAAAATTCACGTCCAAACTAGCGTTGCTACTCTCAATCAAGGAAGATAGTGGCATGTCATTAGGATCTACAGTAGCGTTTCTACTAGCAACCAAATTCATCAACTCATCCATCTTAGCACTAAGCGAGTTAATTTCTTCTACAGCGTGCACCTTTTTGCTAGCAGGCGACCTTTCAGTGTGCCACTGAGAGTAGTTGGTCATGATATTGTCTAGGAGTTTTGTAGCGTCTCCTAACGTGATTTCCATGAACGTTCCACCTGAGGCGGAGTCCAAGATATTGTGAGAAGCGAAATTCAAGCCAGCGTAAAAGATTTGTATAATCATCCACAAACTCAAGCCATGAGTGGGACAATTTCTAATCATAAGCTTCATCCTCTACCAAGATTTTGCAACGTGTTCATGATCAAGTTGCTTGAAATTCATGATATTGTTACGTAAGGAGATGATCTTAGCCGGTGGAAAATACTTGGATATGTAAGCATCTTTGCACTTATCCCAAGAATCGATACTATTTTTAGGCAAAGAAGAAAACCAAGTTGCGCGATCTCGCAACGAGAAAGGAAAAAGTTTCAACTTAATCACGTCATTATCCACATCTCATTTATTTTGCATATCACAAAGCTCAATGAAGGTATTGAGATGGGATGCGGCATCTTCACTAGGAAGGCGAGAGAATTTGCTCTTTCATAACAAGATTCAGCAAAGCTGCGTTGATTTCATACGATTCCGCACTAGTGGCGGGAGCAATCGGAGTACTAATAAAATCATTATTATTAGTGCTCGAGAAGTCGCAAAGTTTGGTGTTTTCAGCCATGATGAATTCAAAAAACAAACAAGCACACAAGCAAGCAAGAAAACCGGCAAAGGCAAAAGGAAACGGCAAAGGAAAAAGGCAAATGAAAACGGCAAATGTGAAGTGGGGGAGAGGAAAACGAGAGGCAACTGGCAAAAAAGTAAATGCAAGAGATGAGTTTGTGAGACCTACTTGGATAGATCTCTCCTTCCCCGGCAACAGCGCCAGAACTTCTGCTACTGCAACAAAAGACCTTCCAACAGCGCCAGAAATAGGTGAGTTGACGGCACCAGGAATCCTTCTGCTACGGCTATGCCTTAAGTGTCTTCCTAGGCAAATATGCAAAGGATTTCTCACGTGGCCTTGGAGCCTTGCATTGGTGTTCCCTCGAAGCGGAAAGGGTAATATAGCGCAACGGTGGTAAGTATTTCCCTCAGTTTGAGAACCAAGGTATCGATCCAGTGAAGGTGTCAATCCCTTATAGATTGTTCGCCAAGTGAGAACTGAAAGCAACAAAGTAAAAAGAAAAGTAAAAGCAAAAGTGGAAATGATAGGTGTGAATAGACTCGGGGGTCGTAGTGTTTACTAGTGGCTTCTCTCATGAAAGCAAGTAGACGGTGGGTGAACAAATTACTGTCGAGCAATTGATAGAACCGCGCAAAGTCGTGACGTCATCTATGGCAATGATTATATCTATAGGCATCACGTCCAAAACAAGTAGACCGATACTTTCTGCATCTACTACTATTACTCCACACGTCGACCGCTATCCAGCATGCATCTAGTGTATTAAGTCCAAAAGAACAGAGTAACGCCTTAAGCAAGATGACATGATGTAGATGGACAATCTCATATCTACGACAGAGCCCACCTTGTTACCCTTGATGGCAACTACACGATGTGTGCCTTGCTGCCCCTACCGTCACTGGGAAAGGTCACCACACGGTAAGAGCCCAAAACCAAGCACTTCTCCCATTGCAAGAATCATAGATCTAGTTGGCCAGAAAAAACCCAAGACTCGAAGAGACTTACAAGGATATCAAATCATGCATATAAGAAATCAGCAAAGACTCAAATATATATCATAGATAATCTGATCACAAATCCACAATTCATCAGATCTCGACAAACACACCGCCAAAGAAGATTACATCGGATAGATCTCCATGAAGATCATGGAGAACTTTGCATTGAAGATCCAAGAGAGAGAAGAAGCCATCTAGCTACTAACTACGGACCCGTAGGTCTGAAGTGAACTACTCACGAGTCATTGGAGGGCGATGATGATGATGAAGAAGCCCTCCAACTCCAAAGTCCCCTCCGGCAGGGCACCAGGAAGGGTCTCTAGATGATATCTCGCGGAAAGGGAAGCTTGCGGCGGCGGAAAAGTATTTTCGTGGATCCCTTCATTTTTTTCTGATTTTTAGGGAATATATAGGTGCAAGATCTAGGTCAGTGGGGCGCCAGGGAGGCCACAAGCCTGCCCACCGCCACCCCCTGGTGGCGGAGTGGGGGCTTGTGGGCTCCCTGTAGCCCTCCTGGCTTGGCCCACAAACCCCCTGATCTTCTTCCGTTCGGGAAAAAATCATTTCGGGGATTTTATTCCGTTTGGACTCCGTTCCAAAATCAGATCTGAAAAGAGCCAAAAACACAGAAGAAAACAGGAAATGGCACTTGGCACTGAATTAATAAGTTAGTCCCAAAAAAGATATAAAAGGTACATAAAACATCCAAAGATGACAAGATAACAGCATGAAACCATAAAAAATTATAGATACGTTTGAGACATATCAAACATGTGGGCGCCAACATGGGTATCCAGATCCCACTGTTGGTGATTGACCGAAGAGGTGTCTCAGTCATGTCTGCATAGTTCCCAAACCCGTAGGGTCTACACACTTAAGGTTCGACGACGCTACAGTTGTAATGGGAATAGTATGTGGTTACCGAAGGTTGTTTGCAGTCTCGGATGAGATCGGACATCACGAGGAGCTCCGGAATGGTGCGGAAGTAAAGATTTATATATAGGAAGTCGAGTTTCAGTCACTGGAAATGTTCTGGGGTATGTCGGTATTGTATCAGGACCATCGAAAGGGTATCGAAGGACCACCGGGAGGGGCCACCAGCCCTGGAGGGCCACAAGGGCCGAAATAAGGTGGTTGCCAGCCACCTAGGTGGGCTGGCTTGGCCGACCTAGGCCCATGGGCGCCTAAGGCTGGGAACCCTAGGGCGATGGTGGCCCACCTCCCAACTTGGGAGGCAAGCCACCTCCACCCTGGCCGCCGCCCCCATAGTTCTCCCTCAACTTCTTCTCTCTCCTTGCTGGATCAAGGTGAAAGAGACGTCACCGGGCTGCACGTGTGTTGAACGCGGAAGCGCCATTATTCGGTGCTTAGATCGGAATCTTCTGCGATCCGAATCGCTACAAGTACGACTCCACCAACAGCGTTCATAGTAACGCTTGCGCTTAGCGATCTTCAAATGTATGAAGATGCTCTACCCCTTGCTCATTGCTAACATCTCATAGATTGTTCTTGGTGTGACATAGGGATTTTTTTGAATTATTACTATGATCCCCAACATATACATCTCCGATTCATGAATAGGAGATCGAGTTCACGAACTTGCCAACTTCAGAATAGGTTATTGTTTGGTTCTGCAAATAGACACATATGATCCTATATCAATTACAATGGGTCATAAAAGATAACTGGTGTGGCCCATCATATACATGCCCATGAGGCCAGGAGCTGCTCCACCTGGTCGCTTGACCTGCTCCGGTTGCACGCAATAGCCTCCTTCTAAGTCCTAACCTAAGCTAGTACCACAACCACCTCCACACCCTTCTAATCCTCAAATATTTTTTGAAAACCCCTCTCATATATTAAATAATTCATAACTTTCATAAAATCATGTGTTACAACTTTAGCCACACAGGATAGAACACTCTTAATAAGCACACCATCAGACCTATTATCTAAATTGGACTTCTCAATCTCATGTGCCACCTTATTTGCCTTCTATTGATCCTTGAAATCTTAGGATTTATTATCATCCTGGAAATAATCGATGCTTCCATATTAATATAACCAAGGGGTGGCCTATCCAAACAATTGTTTTCAAGAAAAGAAGCCACAAAAGAGCAACCAGTTTTCAAAGTGATGGGTTTATAAAGGGTAATATCGATATAAGGCCCCACAAGTGTCGCTCTAAGTTACGCTTCCTCCATGTTTTTGCACACCCCAATATAATCCCGGGAAGAAACGAGAACTTCTCCAGAATGGTTTCTGGCAACCACCCCCACACTCGCAACACTGATGGCCTCGACCAAACTTGCATCAACCTTGATCTCAATGAACTCGGGATCAAAATCCTGCCAAGTCACACATTTCCCATCCACATCATTAGAATAATTTAAGATGTCCACCTCTCCTTACCTTTGTTACTATTATAGATCTTCATGTTGGCATGACAAGACGAGAAGGACTCTTAATAGTTTTGAATAAAATTCACACACACAGAAATAGTATTTGTACTTCTACCAAAGATCAAATCATTCCTCAAGTGCATGCACTCCAAAACATGAATATTATTTGCTCGCGTATCTTATCAGTGACCTTAACTGATTTAGTAAAATAAGTAACCAATCCAGCTTAGAGCATTTCAAAATCTCATCATCCGATAGATTCCAAACTTCCCTTACTGCCATAGGAAGCGCACGGGCCTTGGGTCAGTTCACCAAGGCATAATAAACACATTCATCTTCAACAGGACAAATCGAGCACAAACCAATAGTAGTTTGGTGGTGTTTAACTCTGTTTACTTAAACTGTCAAACTGTTTGAAGCAACACACCAAGCAATTTTTTTGTTTTTTTGAGGAACATGAGCCTTCCAAATGATATTTCATAGTCTCCTTTCCCCACTGATAGCACCACTAGAGCTTCCAACCACCTTCTGAGTGTCCTTAACTTTGAGTGCCAGTCAATACGCACTTTGAACCTAGAACAGTCCATATTTTTCATAGTGCCAAGCAATAATATCTACCTCACATATAGTTGAAATACATAACTTTAAAATTTCCCGAGCATCATGGGGATAACATATATGCCTAACCAGATTCTCATCCCATCTTTTAGAATCACTCAAGAATAACTCATATACACGTTTGAGTTTGGTTCTATTCTTTCTTGCAAAAATTTGTAGACCCACGTCTCTCGGAAGCCAATTATCCCTTCAAATATGTATACTAGCACCATAATTAACTCTCCAAATGACACCTTTTTCAGCAGCTCAAGACCATGCATAATACCTTGCCAAGTAGTCGACATCGCGCTTGCGGGAAGACAATGTCTAGAAGATGTACATGAGGGTAATACTTTGCTTTCGTCATCTTTGCACATAAAGAGTCTCGGGAGACCAGTAACGCCAAAACTTGTTTGGCAGTGCTTGGTTAAATAATCTCATGTCTCGAAAACCCATACACCTTCCCCTTTGGTTTTCATCATATTGTCCCACGCCAGCCAATGAGTCCTCTTCCTATTCTCCCCATCCCCATCAAAAAATCCTGATAACCTAGGACAAATCTTTGTTAAGAGATGCATGAAATTTGAAAATACCCATGCTATAGACTGGAAGAGCCTGTATGACCAACTTAATCTGGAATTCTTTCAACCCAAAAGAAGCGTATTTTTCTATGCAGCCTGAGACCCGCTTAAGAGCTTTATCTTTTGTAGACTGAAATTTACCGGCCTTCATACGCCCTTTCGACATAAGTAAACCAAGATATTTATCTTCGAAACCATCATCAGTAAGTTTGAGAGTCACAAAAATAAACACCTGATCTTCCAGACTACACATTTTACCAACCAAGATAGAACATTTATCTGGGCTTAATAACTAACCAGTTTCCTCCTCATAAGTCGTTAAAATCTATTTAATGGCCAACGCTTGCTCCAAGGAACCCTTAAAAGATAGTAGGCTAGCATCAGCAAATAATAGATATGAGATACCAGGATAGCGCCCCACACAGAAGCATCATTTAGTAACAATGAAAGAGCATCAACCACAAATAGGAACATGTACGGAGATAAAGGATATCCTTGAAGAAACCCAATAGTTGACCAATTAAACACACAGAATATCTCACTGACGTCACACAACTCATAATCCACTTAACCCAAACTGGAGCAAAACCATATGCATGGACCATGCATTCCAGAAAAAACCCAATCCACGCGATCATATGCCTTAGCTAGATCCAACTTGTATGCACAATATTCACCCCGACTATCTTTCAGTGTACTCAACGAGTGCATTTATTCAAAATCTATAAGAGCATTATCATAATGTATTAATGTTCCACGAATGAAAGCACTTTGGTTAGGAAAGATCAACCATCCAGCATAGGTCTGAAACCTGTTAACAAGACACTTGGAGATAAATTTATATATGCCATTGTTGTTGGAGATATGCCCTAGAGGCAATCATGTATGATAATATTTCCTATGTGTTTATGAATAAATATAGTACTTGGACAATTATCAATGATGTGTATTAACAAGTACGTGACTTGTTTGTGAGACTATACACTGTATGATGACTGTCCTAAATGGTCCCTAGTTAGAAGAGTTGTGTGGACGCGCAACCAACTAGACTAGCATATGATACGGTGGATGGTCCAGTCTCACTGACCATGTAGCATTGGATGCTAGCCGGATAATATGGACTCACAAAGATCTGGTCAGATATGATGTAGTCGGATTTGAGTTGAGACCAGGTCTGAGTTGGAAAGACCCAACTATGAGACACAGTTGTAGGTCATCTGTGAGTCTCTAGTACAACATACATTCTATGTCCTAATACCTCACCTAGCGCATGTACTGGGGGTGGTGAAAGGCTTACTATGGGCTAACCAACGCTACTCCGTGACTGGGTAGTTACAAAGGTAGGTTTCGGGCTTGTCCAGACCCATGCTGCGAGACATGGTTGAGCAAGATGGGATTTGCCCCTCCAATCAGGAGAGATATACGCTCGGGCCCTTGGGTGATCTAAACTGGATAAGAATGGCCATGCGATGAAGATTATGAGATAATCTGAATAATGGCCAAATTCACCGGAACAAGAAAGAGGTTGTGCGGCAACAAGGATGACCATGTCGCCTTGAGCACGACAACGTATATCGTGTGGCAAAGGGAGCAGAAGTATGAAGTACAAGTTCACCTAAACAGCTTTATCTGACACTTGGAGTCGACACGTCTTGCTAGAGACCGCTACCGACTAGCCAAGTCGGACGTGGTCTGACTCGCGACCAAGTGAACGAGAACCTAAGGGGTTGCACGCTTAAGGGAAGGAATGATACATCTCCAACGTATCTATATTTTTTGATTGTTCCATGCTGACATATTGTCATTCTAGGATACTTTTTTGGCATTTATATACCAATTTATAATATTTTTTAGCACTAACCTATTGACCCAGTGCCCAGTGTCAGTTCCTGTTTTCTGCATGTTTTTTTGCTTTGTAGGTTTACCCTACCAAACGAAGTCCAGATGCCACGAAACTTTAATATGATTTTTTTCTGGACTATATGAAGACCTCCAAGCATCGGAAGTGGATGAGAGGATTCACGAGGGATGAACAAGCCAACAGGGCGCGGCCGCGCCCTAATGGCTTGTGGCCCCTGGATGCATTCCGACGTCCCTCTCTAGCCTATAAATTCACAAATATTCCAAAAAACCTATGAGTGCTCCCGAAACACTTTTTCCGCCGCCACAAATCTCTGTTCCGACAGGAGGCCATCTAAACCTCCGTTCCGACGATCTGCCGGAGGGGAGATCAATCACGGAGGACCTCTACATCAACCTTGCTTCCCTCACCATGATGTGTGAGTAGTTCACCACAAACCTACACGTCTGTAGGCAGTACCTAGATGGAAATATCTCTTTCTTATGATCTTCAATACCATGTTCATCGCATCTTCGCTTTGATCTATACGATGTAATCACTATGTATGGTGTCTTTGTTGGGATTCGATGAATTGTGGGTTTATGTTCAGATTATTCATGACAAGTATTTGAGTCACCTCATATTATTATGATTCTTAATTCTTAATTGCATGGTCATCATAGCTTCATAATGCTCTCCAATCTATTGAGATAGTTTGGCCAACTAGATTAATATATCTTCAGTGGGAGTGGTGCGTTGTAGTAGGTTCAACCTAGTGAATTTCTATGTCCCAGTGATAGAAGGGGTCAACATGTGCCTTCGTGTTTCTTCTACTAAGGATAAAACAATGGGGTTTATTCATATTAATTGAGTTTACTTTGTCTACATGATGTCATTGTTCTCCAAGCATTACTCTCTTTTACTTAATACGTAGAGAGGCAAGCATAGAAGTGCTCTTGAAGTGGAGTAATAGTAATAGGTGCATGTAGGAGTCGGTCTATTTGCTTATGTACGTGATGCCTATATAGACATGATCATTGTCGTGAAAATCTCATAATTGTTCGTTGTTCTATCAATTGCCCAACAGTAAATTGTTTACCCACCATATGCAACCCAATAGTTATCTTAAATTTTGCTTTTTAGTTTCTTTTCTTTTGTGTTGACATGATTATTTCCTCTGTAATGATTATGTTTTATATTTTAATTAGTGTTTGTGCCAAGTAAAGCCTTTGGGATAACTTATTTGATGAGTATGATTGATGTTGTGGAAAAACAAAAACTTTTGTCACCAGTGAAGAATTTTTAATTCTCTGCTGGAGCGTGCTAAATTCCTGAAATTTTTACACAGTATTTTTGTACAAATTTTGCACGTTTTCCTAATTTTTCAATATTTTTAGAGTTATATAAGTATGGGATCTTTACAGAATGCTACAGGCTGTTCTGTTTTAAATAGATTATGTTTTGCCTACATAGTTTGCTTGTCTTGATGATGCTATGGATTATATGGGGCGTATAAGTCATGGATAAGTTAGAATAAAGTACATATTATGAAATTATAAATTAAGAATGAATTTATAACAGTACCTAAAGTATGCAATATGTTTCTTATACTAACTGATCTCATGAAGTTTTGTTGAGTTTTGTGTGATTGAAGTTTTCAAGTTTTGAGTGTGATCGCGATGGACCATGGAATAAGGAGTAGCAAGAGCCTAAGCTTGGGTATGCCCAACGCATCCCAAGTATTATTCTAAGGAAGACTCCAGCGTCTAAGCTTGGGGATGCCCCGGATGGCGTCCCCTCTTTCGTCTCAAACCATTGGTATGTCACTTGGAGCTACATTTTTATTCATCACATGATATGTGTTTTGCTTGGAGCGTCGTTTGCTTTTGTTTGCTTTTACTTTCAGTTTGTCACAATTATAATTTGCTGGACACACCTATTAGAGAGAGAATCACCTTCATTATGATTTGCTAGAATACTCTATGTGCTTCACTTATATCTTTTGAGCTTGGCAGTTGCTCTATTACTTCACTTATATCTTTTCGAGCACGGTGGCGTGTAGATTTTATAGAAATAATTTTATCTCATTCTTCACTTATATTTGTTTGAGAGCTGAATAAATAGTGACAGTAATTTGCACGGGTCATAAGACTAGACCAAAATATTAGGCATTCAATGAATGATAATCAAAACCATCATGTAGCACACATAGAGAAATTGTGAGTTAATGTCATTGATATGGTAATATGAAAAAGGTGATAGTCCATAATTGTTGATTCCTATAAGTGTCGAGATTAAAGGGGTGTTAACTTGTTGTTCATCTAAATATTAAAGAGGCATGGTGATGATGTGTGAGCATTCTTATTCCTCGTTAAAATCCTAGTGTTGTCTCGAGTCGGGGGCGCGCGGCGGTTAACTCCTACCAAGCCCTCCCTCGGGGCATGCGAGTATTGCTTTGATGTGTGGTAAAACTAATAAAACTTCGCAATAAGTGTGTGAGTTCTTTTATGACTAATGTGACACCTTGGACATACGCATCTTTACATTCTCATATTTGCTAGCCTCTTCGGTACCGTGCATAGCCCATTCTCACCTCGAGGATTGGTGCAACTTTCGCCGGTGCATCCACACCCCGCGGCATGATACACTCTCTTGCACGTAATCCTCATTATATCTTCCTCAAAACAGCCACCATACCTACCTATTATGGCATTTCCATAGCCATTCTGAGATATATTGCCATGCAAATTCCATCGTCACTTCACGTGACTAGTTCGTTCATTGTCTTGCTTTGCATGATCATATAGAGCTGACATAGTATTTGTGGCAAAGCCACCTTCCATCATGTTTTTGATACATGTCACGCTAGATCATTGCACATCCTGGTACACTGCCAGAGGCATTCTCAAAGAGTCATATCTTCTTATCAGTTCTCCATATTGAGTTGTAAGTAAATAAAAGTGTAATGATCATCCTTGTTAGTGAATTGTCCTAGTGAGGAAAGGATGATGGAGACTATGATTCCCCCACAAGTTGTGATGAGACTCCAGACGAAAAATAAATAAAATGGGGGACGCCAGATGAGCCCACCATGTAAAAAAATATGGGGGAGGCAAAAAGAGAAAATCCCACCATATAAAAAATAAATGAGAGAAAAGGAGAGAAGGGACTATGCTACTATCATTTACCACACTTGTGCCTCAAAGTGGCACCATGATATTCATAGCAAGAGTCTCCTATGTTGTCACCTCCATATGCTAGTGGGAATTATCTTATCATAATAAACTTGGCTTGTATATTCCAATGGCGGGCTTCTTCAAATGCCCTAGGTCTTCATGAGCAAGCAAGTTGGATGCACACCCCACTTAGCTTCAGTTGAGCTTTCATACACTTGTAGCTCTAGTGCATCATTTGCATGGCAATCCCTACCCCTTGCGTTGACATCTATCGAAGGGCATCTCCATGGCTCGTTGGTACGCCTAGTTGATGTGAGATTATCTTCTCCACTTTTACCCCTTTGATATCTACCACCATATTATATTCCACCTATATGTTATGTCTAATGGTTCACGCTCATGTATCGTGTGAAGAATAACAAGTTGATGCATATTGAAAAAGTACGATCCAATTGCCTGACTTGAACACCGTGGTGCTTAACATTTGTATTTATGTGGTGAAGACGGAGTCATGCCTTGCTAATACAATAAAGAATACGGGGTAAACATTCTTTTAGGATCATGTACTTTGAAAATCAATAATTGTGTTGCTTATACTTAATAAATAATATTATGTCGCTGTTTGTTAATTCATCATTTCTCAATGATCATACATACAAGAGATTACAATATGGATAGCATGTCACATAAAAAATTCTGTTTTTATTATTTACCTACTCGAGGACGAGTAGGAATTAAGCTTGGGGATGTTGATACATCTCCAATGTATCTATAATTTTTATAGTTCCATGATGATATATTATCATTCTAGGATACTTTTGGGGCATTTATATACCAGTTTATAATATTTTTGAGCACTATCCTATTGACCCAGTGCGAGTGCCAGTTCATGTTTTCTGCGTGTTTTTGCTTTGCAGGTTTGGTTTACCCTAACAAATGAAGTCCAAATGCCAAGAAACTTTAATATGATTTTATCTCAACTATATGAAGACCTGGAAGCGTCAGAAGTGGCCGAGGGGCCGCACGAGGGAGGCACAAGCCAGCAGGGCGCGGCCCAGGGCGTGCCTGTGCCTTGATGGCTTATGGACCCCCTGGATGCCTCCCGACGTCCCTCTCTGGCCTATAAATTCACAAACATTCTGAAACCCTAAGAGCACTCCCAAAACACTTTTTCCGCCACCGCAAGTTTCTGGTCCGATTGGACGCCATCTAAACCTCCGTTCCGACGATCTGCCGGAGGGGAGATCAATCACGGAGGGCCTCTACATCAACCTTGCTGCCCTCACCATGATGTGTGAGTAGTTCATCATAGACCTACGGGTCCGTAGGCAGTACCTAGATGGAAATCTCTCCCTCTTATGATCTTCAATACCATGTTCATCGCATCTTCGCTTTGATCTATCCGATGTAATCACTATGTATGGTGTGTTTGTTGGGATCCCACGGATTGTGGGTGTATGTTCAGATTATTCATGAAAAGTATTTGAGTCACCTCTGATTATTATGATTCTTAATTGCATGATCATCACAGCTTTGTAATGCTCTCTGATCTATTGAGATAGTTTGGTCAACTAGATTAATATTTCTTCAGTGGGAGTGGTGCGTTGTAGTAGGTTCAACCCGACGAATTTCTGTATCCCACTGACAGAAGGGGACAAGATGCGCCTTCCTGTTGCTGCTACTAAGGATAAAACGATGGGGTTTATTCATATTAGTTGAGTTTACTTTGTCTACATCATGTCATTGTTCTCCAAGCATTACTCTGTTTTTACTTAATACGTAGAGAGGCAAGCATAGAAGCGCTCTTGAAGTGGGGTAATAGTAATAGGTGCAGGCAAGAGTCGACCTATTTTCTTATGGACGTGATGCCTATATACACATGATCATTGCCATGAAAATCGCATAATTAGTCGATGTTCTATCAATTGCCCAACAGTAATTTGTTTACCCACCATATGCCTTTGCCATGAGAGATGCCATTAGGGAACACTACGACACCGGGGTCTATTCACTTATATATTTACAAATGCTACTACTACCTTTCTGCCATTATTTGTGTTTTATTTTATTTTGCAATTTACAATAATCAACAATTATCTACACACATCATTTGCTTGCAAATAATGAGATCAAGGGGATTGATAACCCTCTTGCATGTGTTCGATGCAAGTTGTTAGTTTCTTTGTGTGAAGTCGCTGAAGATGGTTGAGGATTGATATTCCTACTGGTTCGATAAACCTTGGTATCATAACTGAGGGAAATACTTACCCGCATTGTGGTGTGATAACCCGTTCCTCTTCACGGCAAACCCAACGCAGATCATAGTCATCAACAACCCCGGGGCTCATCTGTCTAGTTTAAATATGTCTTATAGTTGGAAATATGCCCAAGACACTATAATAAAATAGTTATTATTATATTTCCTGTTTCAAGATGATCGTTTATTATCCATGCTATAATTGTATTGAATGGCAACATAAATGCATGTGTGGATATATAGACAAAACAATGTCCCTAGTGAGCCTCTAGTTGACTAGCTCGTTGATCGAAGATGGTTAAGGTTACCTAGCCATAGAAAGTGTTGTCACTTGATGATGGGATCACATCATTAGGAGAATGATGTGATGGACAAGACCCAAACTATAAACGTAGCATATGATCGTGTTATTTTGATGCTATTGTTTTGTGCATGTCAAGTATACATTCCTATGACCATGAGATCATGTAACTCACTGACACCTGAGGAATGCCTTGTGTGTATCAAACATCGCAACATTACTGGGTGACTATAAAGGTGCTCTACAGGTATCTCCGAACGTGTTCGTTGAGTTAGCATGGATCAAGACTGAGATTTGTCACTCCGTGTGACGGAGAGGTATCTGAGGGCCCACTCGATAATACAACATCACAAATAAGCCTTGCAAGCAATGTGACTAAAGAGTTAACCACGGGATCTTGTATTACGGAATGAGTAAAGAGACTTGCCAGTAACGATATTGAAATAGGTATGTCGATACTGACAATCGAATCTCGGGCAAGTAACATACCGAAGGACAAAGGGAATGATATACGTGATTGTGTGAATCCTTGACATAGAGGTTCAACCGATAAGATCTTCGTAGAATATGTAGGATCCAATATGGACGTACAGGTCCCGCTATTGGATATTGACCAGAGAGTGTCTCGGTCATGTCTACATAGTTCTCGAACCCGCAGGTTCTGCACACTTAAGGTTCGGTGATGTTTCGGTATAGTTCAGTTATAGGTGTTGGTGACCGACACACTCTTGACAGGCTGTGAGAAGAGGTGGACCAGCCCCTGATGGGCTGGCCGAAGCCTCTCTCAAATGCCCATGTGGCTAGGACAAGAGATAAAAGGTAAAAGACCTTTAAAAGGAAGAGAAGGAGGAGTCCTCCCAAAGTAGTTCACCTTCCCTTAAGGGAAGGTGGACTCTTCCTTGGCTCGGCCGACCCCTTCTCCTTGGATTAGGGGCCAAGGCTGCCTCCTATCCTCTCCTCCTATATATACAAGAGGTTTCTGAGGGTTTTGGACACAACAATAAACCACGTGATGCCCTCTCTCTAGATTCGTTTCTCCTCTAGTATAGTTTCAGCGATGCTTAGATGAAGCCCTGCTCGATTAGCTCCACCATCATTGTCGTCACGCCGTCGCACTGCCGAGGAAGTCATCTGCCTCTCCGCCCCCTCTTGCTGGATCAAGAAGGCGGAGATCAACGTCGAGCTATATGTGTGCCGAACGCGGAGGTGTCATCCGTTCGGCACTAGATCGGGACGGGTCGTGGGACGGCAACGATTTGGATCACGAAGACGTTCCACTGCATCAGCTACTTTCTTAACACATCCTGCTTAGCGATCTACAAGGGTATGTGGATCAGATCTCCCTCTAGTAGATGAACATCACCATGATAGGTCTTCATGTGCGTAGGAATTTTTTCATTTCCCATGCAACATTCCCCAACAGTGGCATCATGAGCTAGGTTCATGTGTAGATGATATCTCGAGTAGAACAAAAAGAGTTTGAGGGCGTTGATGTTCAATTTTCTGCCCTCCTTAGCCTTTTCTTGATTCAGCGGCATTGTTGGATTGAAGCGGCCCGGACAAACTTTACTCGTACGCTTACGAGAGACCGGTTTAATCGACTGACATGCAACTTGTTGCATAAAGCTGAATGGCGGGTGTCTGTTTCTTCAACTTCAGCTGAATCGGATTTGACCGAGGCGGTCCTTGGAGAAGGTTAACTAGCAATTTGCATATCACCGTTGTGGCTTTGCGTAAGTAAGATGCGATCATACTAGATACCCATAGTAGCCACGTAAACACATGCAACAAAAAATTAGAGCACGTCTAACTTGTTTTTGCAGGGTATGCTTGTGATGTGATATGGCCAATGACATGATATGATATATTGGATGAATGAGATGATCATGTTGTAATAGTTAAATATCGACTTGCACGTCGATGCTATGGCAACCGGCAGGAGCCATAGGGTTGTCTTTAAATTTATTTTGTGCTTGGAGATGCTCTTGCTATATCGCTAGGCAGTAGCTTTAGTAGTAACAACATAGATAGTGCGGCAACCTCGATGGCAGCACGATGATGGAGATCATGGTGCGGTGCCGGTGACGATGGAGATCATGACGGTGCTTTGGTGATGGAGATCAAGAAGCACAAGTTCATGGCCATATCATGTCACTTTTGATTTGCATGTGATGTTAATCCTTTTATGCACCTTATTTTGCTTAAGACGACGGTAGCATTATAAGGTGACCCCTCACTAGAATTTCAAGATAAAACTGTGTTCTCCCCGAGTGTGCACCGTTCCGACAGTTCATCGTTTCGAGACACCACGTGATGATCGGGTGTGATAGACTCAATGTTCACATAAAACGGGTGCAAAACAATTGCACAGGCGGAACCCTCGGGTTAAACTTGACGAGCCTAGCATCTACATACATGGCCTCGGAATACAAGAGACGGAAAGGTCAATCATGGATCATATAGTTGATATGATCAACATGGAGATGTTCACCATTGAAACTAATCTCAACTCACGTGATGATCGGACTTGAGTTAGTGGATTTGGATCATGCGACACTCGAATGACTAGAGGGATGTCTATTTGAGTGGGAGTTTATTAGTAATATGATTAGCTAAACTCAATTGTCTTGAACATAGTCTAAGTAATCCTTGCAAACTTTTATGTTGTAGATCAATGGCTCGCACAGTAGCAATGCAGAATTTTAATACGTTCCTAGAGAAAGCTAAGCTGAAAGATGATGGAAGCAACTTTCTTGACTAGGCTCGTAATCTTAGGCTTATGCTCCCGGCTGGCCAAAAGTAATATGTCCTTGATGCTACGATAGGTGATGCACCACCCGCTACGGCGACCCAAGATGTTTTGAATGCTTGGCACACGCGTAAGGATGACTACTCATTGGTTCAATGTGCAGTTTTGTATGGCTTAAAACCGGGACTTCAAAGACGTTTTGAACGTCATGGAGCATATGAGATGTTCGAGGAGTTGAAGTTTATCTTTGAGAAGAATGTCCGGATCGAGAAGTATGAGACCTCCGATAAGTTCTATGCTTGCAAGATGGAGGAGAACGGGTCTGACAGTGAACACATACTCAGAATGCCTGGGTACTCTAACCGTCTAGCTGAGCTGGGGATTGAACTCCCGCAAGAGGCTATCATTGAGAGAGTTCTTCAATCACTGCCACCTAGCTATAAGAGCTTCGTGTTGAACTATAACATGCAAGGGATGAATAAGCCACTCGCCGTGCTGTTTGCGATGCTGAAAGTCGCAGAGTCAGAAATCCAGAAAGAGCATCAAGTGTTGATGGTCAATAAGACCACCAATTTCAAGAAAAACGACACAGGAAAGAAGGGTAACTCCAAGAAGAGTGGCAACTCAGTTGCCCCTCCGACGAAGAAACCCAAGGCTGGACCTAAGCCGGAAACTAAGTGTTATTTCAAGGGAACTGGTCACTGGAAGTGAAACTGTCCCAAGTATCTGGCCAATAAGAAGGCGGCTAACGCCAAACAAGGTATATTTGATATACATGTTATTGATGTGTACCTCACCAGCTCTCGTAGTAGTGCTTGGGTATTTGATACCGGTTCTTCTGCTCACATTTGCAACTCAAAACAGGAACTGTGGAATAAACGAAGGCTGGCGAAGGATGAAGTGACGATGCGCGTGGGAAATGGTTCCAAGGTTAATGCAATCGTTGTCGGCACAATCTCACTTCAATTACCATCGGGATTAGTGATGAACTTAAATAATTTTTATTTAGCGCCTGCGTTGAGCATGAACATTATATCTGGATCTTGTTTATTGCGATATGGTTACTCATCTAAGTCATAGAATAATGGTTGTTCTATTTATATGAGTAATATCTAATATGGTCATGCATCCAATGTGAGGGGTTTGTTCATATTGAATCTCGATAGTGATGACACTCATGTCCATAACATTGAGACCAAAAGATATAGAGTTAATAATGATAACGCCACTTTCTTGTGGCACTACGGCTTATGTCATATTGGTATAAAACGCATGAAGAAACTCCATGCTGCTGGACTTTTGGAGTCACTTGATTTTGAATCACTTGACACATGCGAACCATGTCTCATGGGCAAGATGTCTAAGACTCCGTTCTCCAGAACAATGGAGCGTGCAAGTGACTTGTTGGAGATCGTACATACTGATGTGTGCGGACCAATGAGAATATAGGCGCGTGATGGATATTGTTATTTTCTCACCTTCACCGATGATTTGAGTAGGTACGGTTATATTTACTTGATGAAGCACAAGTCTGAAACGTTTGAAAAGTTCAAGCAATTTCAGAGTGAACTTGAAAACCATCGTAACAAGAAGATCAAATTCCTACAATCTGATCGAGGAGGTGAGTATCTGAGTTACGAGTTTGGTTCTCACTTAAGAGAGTGTGGAATTGTTTCACAGTTGACACCGTCTGGAACACCACAGTGGAATGGTGTGTCCAAACGTCGTAATCGTACTTTATTGGATATGGTGTGTTCTATGATGTCTCTTACCGATTTTCCATTATCGTTTTGGGGCTATGCATTGGAGATAGCTGCATTCACTTTAAATAGGGCACCATCAAAATCCGTTAAGACGACACCGTATGAGCTATTGTATGGCAAGAAGCCAAAGCTGTCGTTTCTTAAAGTTTGGGGATGTGATGCTTATGTCAATAAGCTTCAGCTTGAAAAGCTGGAACCCAAAGCGGAAAAGTACGTCTTCGTAGGTTACCCAAAAGAGACAGTTGGGTATACCTTCTATCTCAAATCGGAGGGCAAAGTGTTTGTCGCTAAGAACGGAGCTTTCCTTGAGAAAGAGTTTCTCTCAAAAGAATTGAGTGGGAGGAAGATAAAACTTGATGAGGTTGTAGAACCTCTACTTCAACAAGATGGTGGCGCAGGGCAGAAAGAAATTTCTGTCGAGGCAACACCAGTTGAAGAGGAAGCTAATGATGGCGATCATGAATCTCTAGGCCAAGTTGCTATCGGATCTCGCAGGGCAACAAGAGCACGTATTGCTCCTGAGTGGTACAAAAATCCTCACTTGTCAATCATGTTGTTGGACAACAATGAGCCTGTGAATTATGGAGAAACAATGGTGAGCCCAGATTCCAACAGATGGTTAGAAGCCATGAAATCCGAGATATGATCTATGTATGAAAACAAAGTATGGACTTTGGAAGTATTACCTGAAGGTCGAAAGGCTATTCAGAACAAATGGATCTTTAAGAAGAAGACGGACGTGGACAGTAATGTGACCGTTTATAAAGCTCGACTTGTGGCAAAGGGGTTTTCACAAGTTCAAGGAGTTGACTGCGATGAGGCATTCTCACCCATGGCGATGCTTAAGTCCGTACGAATCATGTTAGCAATAGCTGCATTTTTCGATTATGAAATCTGGCAGATGGATGTCAAAACGGTGTTCCTTAATGGGTTTCTTAAGGAAGAGTTGTATATGATGCAACCCGAAGGTTTTGTCAATCCAGAAAATGCTGACAAAGGATGGAAGCTCCAGCGATCCATTTATGGACTGGTGCAGGCATCTCGGAGTTGGAATCAGCGCTTTGATGAGGTGATCAAGGCGTTCGGTTTTATACAAGTTTTTGGAGAAGCTTGTATTTACAAGAAAGTGAGTGGGAGCTTTATAGCATTTCTAATATTATATGTGGATGACATATTGCTGATTGGAAACAATCTAGAGTTTTTGGAAAGCGTAAAGGATTACTTGAATAAAAGTTTTTCAATGAAGGATCTGGGAGAAGCTACTTACATATTGGGCATAAAGATCTGTAGAGATAGTTCAAGGCGCCTGATAGGACTTTCACAAAGCACATACCTTGAATTTTTTTGAAGAAGTTCAAAATGGAACAATCCAAGAAGGGGTTCTTGCCTGTGTTACAATGTATAAAGTTGAGTAAGACTCAATGCCTAGTAATTGCAGAAGATGGAGAAAAGATGAGTGTCGTCCCCTATGCTTCATCCATAGGTTATATCATGTATGAAATGTTGTGCACAAGACCGGATGTCAGCCTTGCCATAAGTATGGCAGGCAGGTTTCAAAGTGATCCGGGAGTGGAGCACTGGACAGCGGTCAAGAATATTCCGAAGTACCTGAAAAGGACTAAGGAAATGTTTTCTCGTTTATGGAGGTGATGAAGAGATCATCGTAAAGGTTTACGTCGATACAAGCTTCGACACTGATCTGGATAACTCTAAGTCACAAACCGGATACATATTTATTCTTAACGGGGGTGCAGTAAGCTGGTGGAGTTCCAAGCAAAGCATCGTAGCTGATTCTACTTGCAAAACGGAGTACATAGCTGCCTCGGAGGTGGCTAAGGAGGGTGTCTGGATGAAGTAGTTCATGTCACATATAGGATTAGTGCCAAGTGCACCTGACCCAATCAATCTGTTATGTGACAACACTAGTGCCATTGCTCTAGCCAAGGAACCATGGTTTCACAAGAGGACCAGACACATAAAGCGACACTTCAGTGTCATCCACGATTATATCAAGGAGGAGGACATAAATATTTGCAAAGTGCACATGGATCTGAATGTTGCAGATCTGCTGACTAAGCCTCTTCCACGAGCAAAGCATGATCAACACCACAACTGTATGGATGTAAGATTCATTACATTGTAAATCACATAGAGATGTGAAGCTAGATTATTTACTCTAGTGCAAGTGGGGGACTGTTGGAAATATGCCCTAGAGGCAATAATAAAATAGTTATTATTATATTTCCTGTTTCAAGATAATTTTTTATTATACATGCTTTAATTGTATTGAATGGAAACATAAATGCATGTGTGAATATATAAACAAAACAATGTCCCTAGTGAGGCACTAGTTGACTAGCTCGTTGATCAAAGATGGATAAGGTTTCCTAGCCATAGACAAGTGTTGTCACTTGATGACAGGATCACATCATTAGGAGAATAATGTGATGGACAAGACCCAAACTATAAACGTAGCATATGATTGTGTTATTTTGACACTATTGTTTTCTACATGTCAAGTATACATTCCTATGACCATGAGATCATGTAACTCAATCACACCAGAGGAATGCCTTGTGTGTATCAAACGTCGCAACGAATTGGGTGACTATAAAGGTGCTCTACAGGTATCTCCGAAGGTGTCCATTGAGTTAGCATGGATCAAGACTGGGATTTGTCACTCCGTGTGACGGAGAGGTATCTCGGGGCCCACTCGGTAATACAACATCACAAACAAGTCTTGCAAGCAATGTGACTAAAGAGTTAGCCACAAGATCTTGTATTATGGAATGAGTAAAGAGACTTTCCGGTAACGAGATTGAAATAGGTATGTCGATACCGACGATCGAGTCTCGGGCAAGTAACATACCGAAGGAGAAAGGGAATGATATACGAGATTGTGTGAATCCTTGACATAGAGGTTCAACCGATAAGATCTTCATAGAATATGTAGGATACAATATGTACGTCCAGGTCCCGCTATTGGATATTGACCGAAGAGTGTCTCGGTCATGTCTACATAGTTCTCGAACCCGCAGGGTCTGCACACTTAAGGTTCAGTGATGTTTCAGTATAGTTGAGTTATAAGTGTTGGTGACCAAAGATTGTTCGGAGTCCCGGATGAGATCCTGGACATTACGGGGAGCTCCTAAATGGTCCGGAGGTAAATATTGATATATACGAAGTCCTGCTTTGGTCATCGGAAAAGTTTTGGGCTCATCGGTAGTGTATCGGGAGTGCGAGGAGGGTACTGGGGAGCACCGGGAGGGGTGTGACGACCCAAGAGCCTTGTGGGTTGTGAGAAGAGGTGGACCAGCCCCTGATGGGCTGGCCGAAGCCTCTCTCAAAGGCCCATGTGGCTAGGAGAAGAGATAAATGGTAAAAGACCTTTAAAAGGAAGGGAAGGAGGATTCCTCCCAAAGTATTATGGGAAGGTGGACTCTTCCTTGGTTCGGCCGACCCCTTCTCCTTGGAGTAGGGGCCAAGGCTGCCTCCTCTTCTCTCCTCCTATATATACTAGAGGTTTTTGATGGTTTTGCACACAACAATCAGCCATGTGCTACCCTCTCTCTAGATCCGTTTCTCCTCTAGTCTAGTTTCAGCGGTGCTTAGGCGAAGCCCTGCTGGACTAGCTCCACCACCATCGCCGTCACGATGTCGAGCTAACGGAGAACTCATCTACCCCTCCGCCCCCTCTTGTTGGATCAAGAAGGCGGAGATCATCGTCGAGCTATACGTGTGCTGAACGCGGTGGTGCCATCCGTTCAGCGCTAGATCGGGACGGATCGTGGGATGACGGTGATTTGGATCGCGAAGACGTTCCACTACATTAACCGCGTTTCTTAATGCTTCCCGCTTAGCGATCTACAAGGGTATGTGGATCCGATCTCCTTCTCGTAGATGATCATCACCATGATAGGTCTTCATGTGCGTAGGATTTTTTTTGTTTCCCATGCAACGTTCCCCAAGAATGGCATCATGAGCTAGGTTCATGCGTAGATGACATCTGAAGTAGAACACAAAAGAGTTTGTGGTCGTTGATGTTCAATTTTCTGCCCTCCTTAGCCTTTATTGATTCGGTGGCATTGTTGGATTCAAGTGGCCCGGACAAACTTTACTCGTATGCTTACGAGAGACCGGTTTTATCGAGTGACATGCAACTTGTTGCATAAAGATGACTGGAGGGTGTCTGTTTCTTCAACTTTAGTTGAATCAGATTTGACCGAGGCGGTCCTTGGAGAAGGTTAAATAGAAATTTTCATATCACCATTGTGGCTTTGCGTAAGTAAGATGCGATCATACTAGATACCCATAGCAGCCACGTAAAACATGCTACAACAAACTAGAGGACGTCTAACTTGTTTTTGCAGGGTATGCTTGTGATGTGATATGGCCAATGACATGATGTGATATATTGGATGCATGAGATGATCATGTTGTAGTAGTTAAATATCGACTTGCATGTCGATGCTATGGCAACCGACAGGAGCCATAGGGTTATCTTTAAATTTATTTTGCGCTTGCAGATGCTCGTGCTATATCGCTAGGCAGTAGCTTTAGTAGTAACAACATAGCTAGCGCGACAACCTCGATGGCAGCACGATGACGGAGATCATGGTGCGGCGCCGGTGACGATGGAGATCATGACGGTGCTTTGGTGATGGAGATCAAGAAGCACAAGTTCATGGCCATATCATGTCACTTTTGATTTGCATGTGATGTCATTCCTTTTATGCACCTTATTTTGCTTAGGATGACGGTAGCATTATAAGGTGACCCCTCACTAAAATTATAAGATAAAATTGTGTTCTCCTCGAGTGTGCACCATTGCGACAGTTCGTCGTTTCGAGACACCACGTGATGATCAGGTGTGATAGACTCAACGTTCACATACAACGGGTGCAAAACAGTTGCGCACGCAAAACACTCGGGTTAAACTTGACGAGCCTAGCATGTACATACATGGCCTTAGAACACAAGAGACCGAAGGGTCGAGCATGAATCATATAGTTGATATGATCAACATGGAGATGTTCACCACTGAAACTAATCTCAACTCACGTGATGATGGGACTTGAGTTAGTGGATTTGGATCATGCGACACTCGAATGACTAGAGGGATGTCTATTTGACTGGAAGTTTATTAGTAATATGATTAGCTAAACTCAATTATCTTGAACATAGTCTAAGTAATCCTTGCAAACTTTTATGTTGTAGATCAATGGATCACGAAATAGCAACCCTGAATTTTAATACGTTCCTAGAGAAAGCTAAGCTGAAATATGATGGAAGCAACTTTGTTGACTAGGCTCGTAATCTGAGGCTTATCCTCACGGGTGGCCAAAAGCAATATGTACTTGATGCTGCGCTAGGTGATGCACCACCCGCTACGGCGACCCAAGATGTTTTGAACGCTTGTCAACCGCGTAAGGATGACTACTCATTGGTTTAATGTGCAGTTTTGTATGGCTTAGAACTGGGACTTCAAAGGCGTTTTGAACGTCATGGAGCATATGAGATGTTCCATGAGTTGAAGTTTATCTTTGAGAAGAATGTCCGGATCAAGAGGTATGAGACCTTCGATAAGTTCTATGCTTGCAAGATGGAGGAGAACGGGTCTGTCAGTGAACACATAATCAGAATGTCTGGGTACTCTAACCGTCTAGCTGAGCTCAGGATTGAACTCCCGCAAGAGGCTATCACTGACAGAGTTCTTCAATCACCGCCACCTAGCTATAAGAGCTTCGTGTTGAACTATAACATGCAACGGATGAATAAGTCACTCGCCGAGCTATTTGCGATGCTGAAAGTTGTAGAGTCATAAATCCTGAAAGAGTATCAAGTGTTGCTGGCCAATAAGACCACTAGTTTCAAGAAAAATGGCAAATGAAAGAAGGGTAACTTCAAGAAGAGTTAGCTAGCACCCATGATCATCACCATGATAGGTCTTCGTGTGCGTAGGAAATCTTTTGTTTCCCATGCAACGTTCCCTAACACTTATTACAATAAGAAAAGTTAGCTAGCACATGCACCACTTGATTGGAAAAACGAAAACAATGCTTAAAGACAACCTTCCCTATTAAAGAAGAAACATCGAGACACTCCGCAAAAATGGCTAGTGCAGCATCCCACCATCTTGATTGGACATCACAAAAGTTTATGACGTTTAAGGAATCTGATTCCGTCTCCACACGAGGAAACCCTAGGGAGTTTGCAAACACTAGACCATCACACATCGTCGTTTCTTCGGCCATCATTGCATCTGCAACATGCGGTATATATTTGCATCATGCTGCTATAAAATTCTATTTATCATCTCTAATTACAGCTGCCGAAGCTCGTGCACATTCATCTGCAAAATAGGCCGCATCAACATTTACCTTTATGAACCCGAGGTCTGGTTTCGTCCACTTCATCTCTCTATTAGCATTTTGTTTGCGATTAGCTTCATGATAATCACTAACAATTGCGAGGACGGACATATGCCACCGCATGGGATGTGGTCCTCTACCAGCATGAGTGAGCTCACCTATTATCCACCATAAGTACCAACTGCCCACCATAAGAGCTTGTTTGACAGTAATATTCGGTATCAGTGACAACGGTAAATATGGTGCAAGGAGTAGATGTTCCAATATAATTGACCCTGAGTGATCAATCAACTTTGCTTCCTCAATAATTCCCGCAATGCCTAGGCATTTTGAGGGGTGCTTGGCATGGCAACAATCAAACAATAGGTGGCGGACATCTTCCACATCTTGATGACATATAGTATATGCGCCATTAGTTCCAATATGACGGTTCATGAGTATGGACTTTAGCGGTATAATACCATGTAGATCACGCCAACAAAAAAGTTGAATTTTACGTGGGACCTTTTGTTTCCATAGTGTACTCCATACCGCCGGAGTTCTTGAGCCTCGAGGTCGCGCCATCACCGTTGCATGTGTCTCGAAAGATCGTACCCATTGTACTTTTGAAAGGATCGATATGGTTGGCTAGAGGGGGGGTGAATAGACAACTACCACTTTTTAATTAATCTTATCAAGTTAAGGTAAACACTATACGGGTTCACAAATAATATGACAATGAGGTGAACCCTATAGAAGCTAACAACGAGAGCTATTAAGACAAGTAAGATATAGTCACAAGCATAAGCAAATACAAAGTAAAGGATAGAGATAACCACAAGTGGAACCGATGGAGACGAGGATGTCTTACCGAAGTTCCTTCCCTTTGACAGGAAGTACGTCTCCGTTGGAGCGGTGTGGAGGCACAATGCTCCCCAAAAAGCCACTAAGGCCACCGTATTCTCCTCACGCCCTCGCACGATGCAAGGTACCGTGATTCCACTATAGGTGCCCTTGAAGGCGGCGACCGAACCTTTACAAACAAGGTTGGGGCAACTCCACACAAAGCTTGGAGGCTCCCAACTAAACCACGAAGCTTCACCACAATGGAATATGGCTTCCAGGTGACCTCAACCGTCTAGGATGCTCAAGCACCCAAGAGTAACAAGATCCGCAAGGGATTGGTGGGGGAATCAACTTTTCTCTTGGTGGAAGTGTGGATCTAGGCCTTCTCAACCAATCCCTAAAGAATCAACAAGTTTGATTGGCTAGGGAGAGAGATCGGGCACTTTTGAGCTTGGGGAGCAACAATGGAGCTTAGAGAGGTAAGAGATAGGGTTCCTCAGCTAGAAGAACCCTTTATATAGTGGGGGAAAAATTCAGACCGTTTTCCCACTCTCTGCCCGAGCTCCAGCGGTACTACCGCTGAACAGGAGCGGTACTACCGCTGGATGCAGCGGTACTACCGCTGGGCCTCCGGCGGTACTACCGCTGACACCAGCGGTACTACCGCTGGCCCCTTGGTAGTGCACAAACACTACTACCGCCGAGAAAGTCTTCGCAAAAGGGTCCGTCCACGAACTACCGCTAGGTAGGTGGAACAAGGCACCTGGAGCGGTACTACCGCTGACCAGGGGCGGTACTACCGCCAGCTAGCGGTACTACCGCTGAGGACCATTTTGCAGATATGCTCAAAACAAATAGGCGAGGGCCGCTCCAAAGATAAAGGAAAGGGAGAATGTGGAGTGTGCGTGTGTAAAGATAGATTCCACCCAAACCTTTCCACTACGGATCCCCTCTTAATAGTACGGCTTTCCTATGACTCAAATAAAGAGAATCGTAGAGAGCGCCGTGCTTCCATTCCATGAGTGAGGAGACGTGTCGTCTTGTGCCGTTGACTTGTGCTATCTGAAACCTTAACACACATGGTTAGTCCTGTACGGTACTGTCATCAATCACCAAAATTACTTAGGCATAAACTATGCCCCAACAATCTCCCCCTTTTTGGTGGATTGATGACAATACCGGATTTGCACAGAGAATAATATAAGAACAAAAGGATAGATATATATGACAATACGGGGCATATGGCTCATAGCATATGATGGAAATAAATCTCACATAAGATCATGTCTCACAAAAGATAGCAAACTAGAAGCAAACCAAGTTTGAAGCAAACCATACGAAATAAAGCAAAGCAATGCAAAGTTCGAATATGAAAGCAAATCCTAGACTCTTTCCCCCTTTGGCACAAGACACCAAAAAGGGGCACACCTAATGCCACAGGTAACTACTCCTCGTCTTCAGGATCACCAGACTCGTCTGTCCCCTCCTGGTCGGTCTGCTCCTCCTCTTCCGCCTCATCGCCAGACCACTGGTACCCCTGAGCCTACATCCAAGTAGCCTCAGGAGTGATGTCGTCCTCTGAGCCGCTGGAGATGTCCACATCCAAGGTCCTGAGAACACGCTTATGCCTCTGGCGGCTCTGCTTCTGAGCCACGTGTGTCTGGTACTGACCCTTGGCCTGCATATAGAAAAGTGTCTTCATCTTGTCCTGCAGTTTGATAGCCCAAGATGGCATGGCAGACGAGCGGGACTGAGAGGCAGTTCCTCTGTTAGCAGCAGTCTCTGTATCAGTATCCATGTGCTGAGAGGATGTAGATGGGTTGGTCCACTTGTCCTTGACGCGAAGCCTGATCGGGTCATGCACAATGTAATCAGACTGAGCGTAGAGCAGCTCCTCCGGAAAAGCCTCTTGCCACTTATGGCGAATGTATGCGAACAGGTAAGGCCCGTAGATAGGAACCTTACGCATGATGATGCAGTTCCAGAGCTCTGTGAACATCACATCAGAAATATCCAGCTGAGCAGACTCCTGAGACATAGCCTCCTCACAAAGTAGCAGCATCTCAGCCAAGGAGCCATGGACCTCATCGAAGTTACCACTCCGAGGGAAGAGGGTGTTGCGAAATATCCGATGCATGATGTCCAGGTGCTTGGGAAGCACCCCCTTCCTCAGATACAGTTTCTGCAGTCTGTCCTTTGCGGGGGGCCTATCGGTGGGGGCTGCAGCATGAGGACGCAGCCCAAGAGGAGTGTGAGCACCCTAAAAGTCAATGTGAAGGAATTGCATGAACTCAGTCCAGGTACCGGTCATCTTCTTTGACCCAGTCATCCACACCATGGAACGCTGTTCATCAGGAGAAAAATGGACTGTGACATAAAACTGAGCAACTGCAGTGGGATCAAAGTCCGTCTTGAAGGTGATGATGTCCTTGATGCCCAGTTTGTCAACCAGAGAGAGGTCATCACCAAAGTAGTCCATGTTCCGCTGAAGATGTGCCAGATCAATCCACTGAACAGAGACATAGTTCTTTTTGAAATGAGCAATAACATCCCGGTAGATCCTGCACTGGTCCTTTGCCCAGACATGGTCAACATCCTTGATCACATCCCTCTCGTTGAGATAGTGGTTCTTGGTGCGAAACTGCAGAAAGTCCTTGGGGGACATTATTCGAACATTTACCCGCTTATCCTTGTGAGCAACCTTCTTGAAGGACTTCTTCTTTGGTGGCAGACCTGAGGTAGCAGACCCCTCGGGCGCCTCTTGGTTGCGATACTGTTTGGACTGAGTGTCCCGTGGGGGGTTTCGAACGGCGAGAAGAGCCACCTGTGACACGGAACACATAGCGAAAAAGAGGCGACAAGAAGAGTCAAGGCAGTGAATCTTGAAAACGCAAAACAAGTAAACACTCATTGCTAAGCAAAGACACAGAAAATACATAGTGAATGCCCATGGCGGTAGTACCGCCACCCCTGGCGGTAGTACCGCTGGGGGTCCTGGCGGTAGTACCGCTACCCCTGGCGGTAGTACCGCTGGGGGTCGTGGCGGTAGTACCGCTACCCCTGGCGGTAGTACCGCTGGGGGTTTGACTTTCAGATCTGACATATAGGAATCATTTTCGAGGGCATGGGCTGAATATGAACACTAAGACTTACACCCCAGCCCTACTGTCATGAGGAACACTTAGTAACACGAAATAAGTACATGCCTAGGCAAGAGAGAGCACGTTTTAGATCTAATCCAAAAGTTCAAGTGTTAGATCTAAAACGAGTAAATCCTAGGACATGGCAACAAACTCAACAACAAACCATAGGACCTATACTCCCCTCAAATATCTCCTTCATGCCATCCAAGAACTAGCCATAAGATCAAAGATATGGATCCAATCCCCAATGCTCCTAACCCTAGAACACGAACAACAACCAAATAGAAGAAGGGAGTAGCTTTACTGGGATTCATGGCTCTTGGAGGAGGAAGAGGAGATGAAGCAACCCTTCCAAACCAACGGGGAGAAGGAGCTCCACGAAGTGAGATCCAATCAGGGATTTTTCGGGCTAGGGGAGGGAGGGGCCGCGAGGAAGAAGAAACAGATGAGAAAATCGGGCTCCCCCTCCCTTTATATAGCCCAAGGGGTACGGGCCAGCGGTAGTACCGCTGGGGTGCAGGGGTAGTACCGCTGACCTGGCGGTAGTACCGCTGGGGTGCAGCGGTAGTACCGCTGGGGTCCTGGCGGTAGTACCGCTCCCCCTGGCAGTAGTACCGCTCCCCCCTTGAAACCCTAGAAATTTTCTAGTCGGTCGTGTTAGATTTTGAATCCTGGCGGTAGTACCGCTGGGGTCCTGGCGGTAGTACCGCTACCCTGGCGGTAGTACCGCTGGGGTCCTCGCGGTAGTACCGCTACCCTGGCGGTAGTACCGCTGTAAATGTTGCAACACGGCTAAGGAAAAAGGATGAACTTGGGCACATGACAAGTGAGTAAAAAGAGATGGCAGCCAAGAAAATGTACTGACTTGTCATTGTATATCCTTTCTTCTATACGCAAGAAAGGATGGAGGGGCGGTGGCCGAGGCCACCTATGTTTGAGACAATGGTATGACACCGCGAAGAATTATCCTTGGGTTCATGACCAATGCTCGTCTTTGAAGCACAAGTGCCTTTTGACAATGGCTAAAGTGAAAGACTAGATTGATTTACGCATAATGGGGGGAGGGAAAGTTCATTGAGAGAACAACACTCCCCCTATGTCCGTGCCTACATCTAGACCAAGATGGAATGCAAAGAGAGGTGCAATATGCCTAGTTTCAATCCACATTACTTGAATCAATGATATTTAGCTCATGCCTTAACTCCCGGAACCTTGCTTCATCTAGAGGCTTAGTGAAAATATCTGCAAGTTGCTCTTCAGTGTGGATGAAGTGAACCTCAATATCACCTAGTTTGATATGTTCACGAATGAAGTGATGACGTATATCAATATGTTTGGTTTTGCTATGTTGCACTGGGTTGAGGGAAATCTTGATGGCGCTTTGATTGTCACATAGAAGAGGCACTTTGTCACAAGTGACACCATAATCCTTTAAAGTTTGCCTCATCCATAGCAATTGTGCACAACAACTTGCAGCTGCCACATACTCAGCTTCGGTGGATGATAAGGAGACGCAGTTCTGCTTCTTTGAAGACCAACTTACCAAAGAGCGACCAAGGAATTGGCATCCTCCAGACGTTGACTTCCTCTCCACACAATCTCCAGCCCAATCTGAGTCAGAATAGCCAACTAGATTGAAGTTTGCTCCTTTGGGATACCAGAGGCCAAAGTTTGGGGTATGAGCCAAATATCGAAAGATTCGTTTGACAGCCATGTAATGACTTTCTTTTGGTGCGGATTGAAAACGTGCACATATCCCTACACTCAACATAATATCCGGTCTAGATGCACAGAGGTAAAGGAGGGATCCAATCATGGAGCGGTATACCTTTTGATCCACTGCTTTACCATTGGGATCACTGTCAAGCTTGCATCTGGTTGGCATGGGGAACTTGACCGGTTTGACATCTTCGAGCTCGAACCGTTTGAGCATGTCTTGAGTGTACTTGGCTTGTTTGATGAATGTCCCTTCTAGACCTTGTCTAATCTCGAACCCGAGGAAGAACTTCAACTCTCCCATCATGGACATCTCAAACTTCTCAGTCATTACTGCAGCAAATTCTTCATTGAATGAAATGTTAGGGGAGCCAAAGATAATATCATCAACATATAGTTGGCATATGAACAAATCCCCTTTAACCCTCTTAGTAAAAAGAGTGGGATCAATCTTCCCAATTTCAAACCCACGATCTTGTAACAACTCAGTAAGATACTCATACCACGCGCGTGGGGCTTGTTTAAGGCCATAGAGTGCCTTATTGAGTTTGTACACATGATTGGGGAGCTTGGGATGTTCGAATCCCGGGGGTTGTTTGACATAGACCAACTCATTCAAAGGACCATTAAGAAATGCACTTTTCACATCCATTTGCTGTAATTTGAAGTTATGATGAGAAGCAAATGCAAGTAACATGCGAATAGATTCTAGACGAGCAACAGGGGCAAAGGTTTCACCGTAGTCGATACCCTCGACTTGGGAGTAGCCTTGAGCCACCAATCTTGCCTTGTTTCGAATCACAATTCCATTTGCATCTTGCTTGTTCTTGAATATCCATTTGGTCCCGATGACATTATGTTCCTCCATTGGCCGAGGCACTAAATCCCAGACTTGGTTGCGCTCGAAGTTGTTAAGTTCTTCGTGCATGGCCATAAGCCAATCCTCATCATCGAGCACTTCCTGTACCTGTTGAGGTTCACAATACGAGACAAACGCGTGATGCTCACAATAATTCCAAAGCTGTTGACGGGTGGATACTCCCCTTTTTAAACTACCAAGAACATTCTTCATAAGATGTGACTTGACTCTCAGCTTGTTCGCATTCTTGGCTGCTCGACGCTCCAAGAGTTCTTCATTAGATAACGGGGGAGCATCGACTTGTTTCTTTTGTTTGCCCTTGCGTCTTGAGCCGGTTGTTGGAGCTCCAGACGGGAATTGTGAGACAGTCTCCTGATCATCTTGTCCTTCGACTTGAGCAGGTTCACTAGTTTGATCTTGTATTAGTGGTTGCTCTTGATCTTGATCTTGTGCTTCTACTTGTTCTGGATCTCGGGGTTGCACTTGATCTTGATCATGAGTAGGTTCGGGGTCTTGGGGTAGTGCTTGAATATCATGGGGCACATCACCATTGTTAGGCAATTGATCTTGACCGAGAGCTTGATCAACTTGTTGAGAGTCTTCTCTTTGTTCATCGGAAGCGTGTGGGGCTTGTGGGGATGATGGCTCCACTTTAGTAGAGCATTGTCCTTCTCCTTCGGCCACAAGGGGTTCCTCAATGGGGAGTATTTGACCAATCCCCATTCTTCTTATGGCTTCGGGAGGAATTTCATCACCCATATCACAAAGACCACTTTGCTCCACTTGGGAGCCATTATTTTCGTCAAACTCTACGTTACACGTCTCCTCAATTAGTCCGGTGGACTTGTTGAGGACACGGTAAGCATGAGAGTTTGTAGCATAACCAACAAAGATACCCTCATGTGCTCTAGAATCAAATTTAGCTAACCGAGCTCCCTTTTTGAGAATGAAACACTTACAACCGAATACCCGGAAGTACTTGAGATTGGGTTTGTTTCCAGTTAGAATCTCATACGGAGTCTTGTTCAAGCCTTTGTGGATGTAGAGCCGATTGGACGCATGACATGCTGTGTTGATGGCCTCTGCCCAGAAGTTGTATGGAGATTTGAATTCTGCCATCATTGTTCTTGCAGCGTCTATCAAGGTCTGGTTCTTCCTTTCTGCCACGCCGTTTTGCTGAGGGGTATATGGTGCAGAATATTGGTGCTTTATTCCCTCATCACCTAGAAACTCATCTAGGGTGTAGTTCTTGAACTCGGTGCCGTTGTCACTCCTAATCATCAAGATCTTTGCTTCATGTTGACGTTGCGCTTCATTAGCAAAGTTGATGACCGTTTGTTGAGTTTCACTCTTCCTTTTAAATAAATATACCCAGGTATATCTTGAGTAGTCGTCAACAATAACTAAGCAATATTTTATGCCTCCAAGACTATCAAATGTTGGAGGACCAAACAGATCCATATGGAGAAGTTCCAATGGCCTCTTAGTGTAGATAAGAGTCGTTGGACGATGAGCAGTTTCATGAATCTTTCCTTCAATGCAAGCACTGCAAACACGATCTTTAGCAAAGCTCACATTTGTTAGTCCACGAACATGGTCCCCTGTCAGAAGACTTTGCAAAGATCTCATATTGACATGAGCTAAACGGCGATGCCAAAGCCAGCCCACGTCAACTTTAGCCATTAAACATGTCGCAGTCTTAGTGGGTCGCTTTGAGAAGTTCACCACATAGAGACCATTTTCGACATGTCCAACATAGGCTACTTTAAGAGTCTTGCTCCTTAGGAGGACCACAGTGTCAATATTAAAGAATGTGGAAAGACCCATGATTGCAAGTTGACGAACCGAAAGTAAATTGTAGGCAAGTGACTCAACAAGCATGACCTTCTCAATAGATAAATCTTGAGAGACGACCACCTTACCAAATCCCAATACCTTTGATGAGGATGCATCGGCGAATTGGACATGGGTGGGCATAGATGGAGAAGGATGCACATCCACCACTAAGTCCTTGCTTCCGGTCATATGATTTGTTGCTCCACTATCGAGCAACCATGACACCCCACCGGAAGCAAACTCCTGCAATAGATCAAGGCTTGGTTTTAGGTACCCATTTTTTAATGGGTCCTTTCATGTTAGAGACAAGGGTCTTAGGAACCCAGATAGCCCATTCAATATCTTCATCGTAGGAACCAACAAATCTGGCATAAACATGCCCATCACTAGCACAACATAAAACATAAGAAGAGTTGAGTTTGCCGGCTGTGTTAGTAGGAACGGTTTTGCCCTTCTTGTGGTTCCCATAGTCCACCTTGTTCCTGTTCACCTTCTGAGTCCCCTCACCCTCTTTGACAAAGATGTCCATGAGGGTGAGAGATCGTTTGTTCTTGTTCTTCCTTTTACCTTTTGACTTGGAGGTAAGTCCAAGTCCTTCCTTTCCTACAACACCCTTTTGAGTGCTCAAGAGATCGTTCAGACTCTTCTCACCTTGTCTGCATGCCACAAGGCCCTTCTCAAGTTTCTCCTTTAACTTGGCATTTTCCTCCACAAGATGAACATGCTCACAACAGGGGTTAGTTGCACAAGTATTATCAATTAACACAAAGGGAGGACAAGTAGAGATCTCCTTGGTAAGCTTTGCTTGGAGTTGATCATGAGACTCTTTCAGAGAGAAATGAACACCTTTCAAGGCTTTGTGGACCTTGTCAAGTATGTCAAACTCTTCTTTGAGTCTGTCACGGCCAACCTCAAGAGCATACTTTTCAGATTTAAGCATGCGAGTAAGAACAACATAATGATCTAGTTTCTTTTGCATTTTAGCGCAGTCATCGTTATATGACTCCTCAAGAGCCAAACGAAGAGTGCGCTCTTCTTCTAAAGCACTAGATAATTCGGCAATTTCATCGGCATAGTCACGACTATGTCCCTGAAGCTCGGAGATGGTCTCCTCATGAGACTCAATGAGGTCAGTGGCCTCACTCAGTTGTTCCAAGAGAGCAACAAAGTGCTTCTTGGGTTCTCCCTTAATAGTGCACAGAAACTTATCAAGATCATGCTCATTAAGTTCTCCAACATCACTATCTTCGACACAATTTAACAATGAAGGAGCAGAAGCAATATTGGTCTTAATGATGGGAGTTACCTGATTGGTACCTTTTGCCATGAGGCACTTGGTGATGTGGTTCTCGTTGGGGGCATTGAAGAGAGACACTTTCTGGGAAGAGGTAGTGGCAATAGCAACAGTCGCCGTTGCCACTGTATCATCATCATCACCATCATCATCAGAAGGATACTCCTCCAGGGCCACCATCCCTTTTGGGTGAGGTTTCTTCACAAAGTTGTTCTTGATAGGAAATGATTTGGTTTTGTCTTTGCGAATGAGCTTGCCTCCGTTGTCTTCCCTTTTCTCATAGGGACATTCTGCCACGAAGTGACTCACGTTGCCACAGTTATAACATGTCCTTACTCGTTGTTTGGGTTTGAATCCACTCGAGTTGTTCTTGGTGAAGGTGGGTCTTGAGTTCCTTTTATTTCCCCAGAATTGCCTTGATGCAAGAGCCATGTGCTCATGATAAGCATACTTTGTGTCTTCAGGGCAGCTCTCCTCTTCCTCATCTTCTTCTTCTTCTTCAAGCATTGCTCTTGCTTTCAACGCAAGTTTGGTTGAAGTTGTCTTTGATCGAACACGAGCAAGTGCATTGTCGACTGTTTCGTTCATGATTGACATTGCAATGAACTCATCCAACACTTCACTGGAAGACAAGGAGTGGAAGTCTGGCCGCTGACGAATGACAGATGACATGGCTTTATTGAAAGGCATGATGGCTTTGAGAAACTTGCGCTTGACCCATGTATCATCCACATCCTTACTCCCATGATCCTTTAGTGCCACAGCAATAACAGTCACCCTCCGATAGAGATCACGAGGGTCCTCGTCTTCCTTCATCACAAACTCATCGGCCTTATCAAGTATCACTTCATAGTTGGATCGTTGAATACTTGAGCTTCCATTGTACAAAACCATAATATGCTCCCAACAATCCTTGGCCAATGTGAAAGGACGTAAGTGGGGAAGATCTTCAGGTGGCACAGCAGACTGGAGAATAAACAACGCAGAGTGATTATATTGATTGTCTGCATCTTCTCTTGGAGTGAGGTTGCTTGGGTCATGGGGATAATATCCTTGCTCGATAATTCTCCACAAGTTTGTTGAGCTGTGATTCAAATGAGACTTAATAGAAAATACCCAGTTAGCAAAGTCACCTTTCACAAGTTTAGGAGGAGGACCAACAGGATTAAGACGAGGTGCGAGAACGGGTCCTCCATATGCCATGGGAGGTGGAACTGAGGCATATCTTCCAGTCCCATCCTTTTCGTGAGGTGAAGTAGGTCGCATACCTTTAGCCGCTTCCTTAGAGGAGTTGGCCTCCGAATCGGAAATGGTGGGATTAACCACTAAAGCCGGTTCGGGTGAACTTTTAAGACCATCAATTAATTCTTTAAGCATGGTTTTGACTTCGCTCGTCAAGGACGTCTTGAGGGCTGCCATAGCCGTATTCAAGTCGTCCCTTGTGACCGAAGTCAAGTCCATGTCCTCGGGTTGCCCACGGTTAACTTCCTCTCCGCCTTCCATACTCTTCGGGTGGTTAAACCCTTAATAAAGAGACGTGGCTCTGATACCAATTGAAAGGATCGATATGGTTGGCTAGAGGGGGGGGGTGAATAGACAACTACCACTTTTAAATTAATCTTATCAAGTTAAGGTAAACACTATACGGGTTCACAAATAATATGACAATGAGGTGAACCCTATAGAAGCTAACAACGAGAGCTATTAAGACAAGTAAGATATAGTCACAAGCATAAGCAAATACAAAGTAAAGGATAGAGATAACCACAAGTGGAACCGATGGAGACGAGGATGTCTTACCGAAGTTCCTTCCCTTTGACAGGAAGTACGTCTCCGTTGGAGCGGTGTGGAGGCACAATGCTCCCCAAAAAGCCACTAAGGCCACCGTATTCTCCTCACGCCCTCGCACGATGCAAGGTACCGTGATTCCACTATAGGTGCCCTTGAAGGCGGCGACCGAACCTTTACAAACAAGGTTGGGGCAACTCCACACAAAGCTTGGAGGCTCCCAACTAAACCACGAAGCTTCACCACAATGGAATATGGCTTCCAGGTGACCTCAACCGTCTAGGATGCTCAAGCACCCAAGAGTAACAAGATCCGCAAGGGATTGGTGGGGGAATCAACTTTTCTCTTGGTGGAAGTGTGGATCTAGGCCTTCTCAACCAATCCCTAAAGAATCAACAAGTTTGATTGGCTAGGGAGAGAGATCGGGCACTTTTGAGCTTGGGGAGCAACAATGGAGCTTAGAGAGGTAAGAGATAGGGTTCCTCAGCTAGAAGAACCCTTTATATAGTGGGGGAAAAATTCAGACCGTTTTCCCACTCTCTGCCCGAGCTCCAGCGGTACTACCGCTGAACAGGAGCGGTACTACCGCTGGATGCAGCGGTACTACCGCTGGATGCAGCGGTACTACCGCTGGGCCTCCGGCGGTACTACCGCTGACACCAGCGGTACTACCGCTGGCCCCTTGGTAGTGCACAAACACTACTACCGCCGAGAAAGTCTTCGCAAAAGGGTCCGTCCACGAACTACCGCTAGGTAGGTGGAACAAGGCACCTGGAGCGGTACTACCGCTGACCAGGGGCGGTACTACCGCCAGCTAGCGGTACTACCGCTGGCTGCAGTGGTACTACCGCTAGTAGTCCAACGGTACTACCGCTGGAACCAGCGGTACTACCGCTGAGGACCATTTTGCAGATATGCTCAAAACAAATAGGCGAGGGCCGCTCCAAAGATAAAGGAAAGGGAGAATGTGGAGTGTGCGTGTGTAAAGATAGATTCCACCCAAACCTTTCCACTACGGATCCCCTCTTAATAGTACGGCTTTCCTATGACTCAAATAAAGAGAATCGTAGAGAGCGCCGTGCTTCCATTCCATGAGCGAGGAGATGTGTCGTCTTGTGCCGTTGACGTGTGCTATCTGAAACCTTAACACACACGGTTAGTCTTGTACGGTACTGTCATCAATCACCAAAATTACTTAGGCATAAACTATGCCCCAACAACTTTGTATGCTGATTTCACAGAGAAAACCCCTTTGTGATCCGGGTGCCATGCGATAAAGTCCTCGAAATCCCCATAGTTGAGGAGAATTTGGAAGATATCCTGTCTTCATCAACCGATATGAATATAGATCTGATCAGTTCCTCGTTCAAAAATCCAGTCATAGAGTCAATTAGATCATGAACTCATGATATCAGAGTTTGCCCCCGGTTAGATAAAACCCTCTTGTCTGGACTAGACGGTATCCAGGGGTCACTCTAGATGTTGATGTTCTCACCGGTACCAACCCTCCAGATATACCTCAGCTTAAATGTTTCAAGACATTTCATAATGCTCTTCCACGTAAATGAAGCACCACTCTTCAGGGTAGCTTGTAATAAACTTTCATTGGGTAAGTATTTAGCTTTCAATACTATAGCACAAAGGGAATCCGGGTTAGTGATCAACCTCCAAACTTGCTTTGAGAGCATGGCGATATAAAAAGAATAGAGATCTCTGAACCCCATACCCCCTCACTTTTTGGGTAGCAAAGCTTCCACCATGTATACCAGTGCATTTGTTTGTGTTCCTCATCATCGCCCCACCAAAATTGAGCTATCAAATCAGTTATCTCCTTGCATAGACCCTTGGGTAGGCTGAAAACAAACATTGCATATACTGGGATAGCCTGGGCTACAGATTTAAGTAATATCTCTCCCCCCCAATAGACAACTGTTTCTCCATCCACCCCTTTACTTTTTATTTTATTCTGTCATAAAAATGCCTGAAGGAGTCACTCCTATCTGCACCAACCATAGCATGTAGCACTTATCTGATAATGCCTTAGTATCAACGTGTAACTCCTGGCATATTTCAGTCCTAGAAGTTGCACGTGTATTAGGACTGAAAAATACACTAGATTTAGCCAAACTCACCAATTGTCCCGAACTTTCACAGTAGGCATCTAGAACATGCTCTAAGGAAGATGCATTTAAAATGTCTGCTTTCATGAGAATCAGAGAATCATCAACGAATAAAAGGTGTGATTTAGATGGTGCATTTCTGCACACTCTAATTCCCTCTATGCCACCAGCTTCTTCTTCAAATTGCAATAAACTAGAAAGACCTTGTGCACAAAGGAGAAAAAGGTAAGGGGAGAGTGGGTCCTCCTGCCTAATACCCCTAGTCGGGATGAATACATCCGCCTCCTGAGAGTTAAGCCTTATTTTATCTAACAGAGCCAACACAAGCCATTATCATTTCAATCCATTGTTCATGAAAACCCAACTTCACCATCATATCATGCAAAAAGGACCATTCCAGCGTGTCGTATGCCTTGTGCATGTCCAATTTAACTGCACATAGTCCAGTCTGACCAGCCCTCTTGTTCTTTATTTTATGCACACATTCATAAGCTATACGGATATAATCCGTGATCATCCTTCCAGGAACAAATGCAATTTGGGCGGGGGAGATAATCTCAGGCAATATATTTTTCAACCAAAGTGCAAGCATTTTAGAGATGATTTTATAAAAAACTTTACACAAGCTTATGTGACATAATTGAGTTACCAGTTCCGGACTGTCAATCTTGGGAATCATGACAATAGTTGTGTCATTCCATTCATTCGGGGTCTGTCTTGAATTAATAGCAAATAACACCTCATGAGTAATCTTCATTATTCATTACCTTTATCTTTCTAAATCGAGTAGATAAATACTATAGCTCTCCCGAATTTTCAAACAGATCCTTGTTACATTGTTACTATCCTCTAGTGTATGCAATAGTAAAGAACAAGACCTCCTCCAATTCAAAAGAATTCCATAGAATTTCTGGAGGATAAGAATCCCTAAGATTTTGTCCATACATTTGTTGTTCGATTCACACGATCCTATATGATTTTTTCTATGAAATTAATAAGTGTGCTATATATTTCATTGAAAATCTAAGATCCACTTCAATATCTGTTTTCTAATATATTTGTTTTCCGATGACATCAAACACTCTGTGTTAATTTTATAGAATTCAAGTGTACATCCACTCTGTGTTTTGAAAACCCAGCAAATCAAAGAGGGCCTAAATCTAGCAAAAAGAACAAGATGAAGAGAAGGGATATTCTTTGTGAGCAGGGAATATACCACTGAAGCAAGCGGAGCGTGGCCGCGCTCGACAATTTTTTTGGCCACGTTTTCTTGGCTTTACATTCCAGAACCCAAATTGCGCTCCATCGGAAGGAAAACGATGCCGAAAACGTGACCACCCACTTGCCGAGAAACAAGGACGGACCTGCGCTGCTGCACTGCACTTAAGAGAGTGAGTCATAATAATTCGTCCATAGATTAATGCAGAGCAGTACGGACGCAGTACTATCATCATCTCTGCCGTCGTCGGAAAGAAAAGAAAAGAAAAGCAAAGCAAAGAAAACCATGGGCGGGGCGGCCGTCCGTTGGACATTTTGGTCATCTTGTTCCGTCTCAGGTGATACCTCCACCTGTGGGCCGAGGCAGGCGCTACTCCGACAGGTGCTACCTATCCACATCTTTCTCCTCCCATCCTCCCTCCCTCTCCCCACTCCCCACCCATCTACCCACCTTCCTCCCTCCGTACCTTCGCCACCACCGGCCGTCGCCTTGCCGCTCCTCCGCCGCCCGGATCAGGAACGATCGCACCGTGCGGCCGCCTCCCGCCCTGCGCGCGGATCCTACCATGCTGAGGCGCTGCGCCCCATACCGACCCCGCAGGGCCGCCGCCGTACCGCGCCTCCCGATCCCCGGCGGCCACCCCTACCTCGTCGCCCTCTCCTTCCTCTTCATCCCGACCTAAGCTCCACGCCTCGCCGACAGGCCGGCCCTCGCCGCCGGAGCTGCCCGGTGGAATCGTCAGCCGCGATGAGCGAGGAGGAGGCGCAGAGGTACGGCGGCGGGACCGGCGGCGGCGGCGTCGGTGCGCTGTCCGTGGATCTGCTCGGCCAGGTGCTCGATCGCGTGCTGGAGCGGCGGGACCGCAAGGCCTGCCGCCTCGTCAGCCGCGCCTTCGCGCGCGCTGAGGCCGCGCACCGCCGGGCCCTCCGGGTGCTCCGCCGGGAGCCGCTCCCTCGCCTGCTCCGCGCCTTCCCGGCGCTCGAGCGCCTCGATCTCTCAGCCTGTGCCTCGCTCGACGACGCGTCTCTTGCAGCCGCTTTAGCCGGCGCGGACCTCGGCACCGTCCGACAGGTCTGCCTGGCGCGGGCCAGCGGAGTGGGCTGGCGCGGGCTGGAAGCCCTCGTGGCCGCCTGCCCCAGGCTCGAGGCTGTCGACCTGTCGCACTGCGTCGGTGCTGGGGATAGGGAGGCTGCCGCCCTGGCCGCCGCCTCTGGGCTGAGGGAGCTAAATCTGGAAAAGTGCCTTGGGGTCACTGATATGGGGCTCGCCAAGGTAGCCGTGGGCTGCCCCAGACTGGAGACTCTGAGCTTCAAGTGGTGCCGTGAAATCTCTGACATCGGCGTCGATCTGCTTGTCAAAAAGTGCCGCGACCTCCGCAGCCTTGACATCTCCTACCTAAAGGTTATACTCCCATATGAGCTGTTTGAACTCATTGCCCTATGCAGTGGAAAGGTCTAGGTTCGGGCTCTCGGGTTAGGACTAGAACCCTTGATAAACAGGAGAAACGATGTGGCGACCAACAGAGTTAAGAGTGGGACTTTGATGTTTATTGATTGCTTTTAGACCCAGAAAATGTCAAAGAGATTCGGGGTATTGGACCATTGGACTTATTAGGTGGTTCATCCAGTTTAGAGATTGATGCATTTGTTAGGTGTCTTGTAGGGTAGTATGGGTCAATTTATGCAGACACCTTTGGAAGAATGCAGCTGGAATAGGAAACTTTCTTGCATATCTGTTCTGGTGGCTAGTATATAGGCTCTTAAAAAAACTCGTGACCTCTTGGATCACACTTTAGTTTCATCTTCCTTCCCAAGAAAAGTTCAAATTTGGTGCCAGATGGCAAATACATTTGAAAAAACTGTACCGTATGATAGGTACTGCTATGTATTGTAGGAGTTAGAGGGGGAAAATATGGATTTTGACCTGGACTAGTTCTTGGTCCTTTTGACTAGGAAATTATGATGCGTTGGTTGAAGTTTACCTCCGTATATGTTGAATCTGACTCTGTTGCTGTGTAGATCAGACTTGGCTCATTTTATGGAGTGCACTCATTATATCTCGGTGGAATTTATAATAGTATTTTGGTCAACAACAACAAAGCCTTTTTATCCCAAGCAATTTGGGGTAGGCTAGAGATGAAACCCAACAGAAAACAGTAAGAACCCAAAAGAGAATAGAGAAAGTAAAAGTAAACAAAATAAATCAAGGTTCTGGTACATGAACTACTGACTTCCATCATTCCATGTAGTCCTATCAAGAGACAAATCCCTGGGTACATCCCAATCCTTCAAGCCTCTTTTTATCACCTCCCCCCATGTCAACTTTGGTCGGCTCCTACCCCTCCTAGTATTGTTGCTACTCTAAGAATAGTGTATTTTGGTCACTTCAGAGAAATTTTATTTTGGGTCATGTGTCATCGTACCATGTTGTTCAGTATTACCCCCTCCGTATCAAAATATAAGACGTTTTTTGACACTGTAAAATGTTAGGAAGTATTAGTATTAGTCTAGGAGTCCTCATTAGTCTATTAGTATTAGTCTAGGAGTCCTTATTAGTCTATGTTTACTTTCCTTGCACCTCAAGTCTTGTGTAATATATATATGCCCCTTGGGCCTTCAATAAACATAAGTTGCATATTCCTAACATGGTATTAGAGCCTTAGGTTTTTTTTTCGCACGCGCAACTCGTGCTCCGATCTTCTCCACGCAGCCGCTGTTCGTCTAGTAGCTGCTGCCGATCTCCTTCTACTCTCGACGGGATCCCGAGCGCTGCTGTTTTCTCCCGTCGCTCGCCAGATCGAGGCCGATCGAGGCGGCTCCCTCCGCGTTTCTCCCGTCGCTCGCCAGATCGAGGCGGTTCCCTCCCATGCCTCGAGCGGCTCCCTCCCGACCAAGATCGAGGAGGCTTCCTCTCCACAGCCAGATCGAGGCGGCTGCTTCCCGTCCGCCAAATCGATTTCCTCCCGATCCAGTCGCGGGACAGGGGCTCCAGGGTCCCATCGGGAGGAGCTGTCTCCCTGCACCGGATCTAAGCAGCTCCAGGCTCTCATCGGGAGGAGCTGTCTCCCCTGGACTGGATCGAAGCAGCTCCAGGGTCCCATCGGACGGAGCTGTCTTCCCTGCAGCCACCGCACCAGATCGAGGCTCGGCTACTTCTCGCGATCCGACTCGGATCTGCCTCCTGTTGCAGCAACCGCCAGCCGCCGCCCCAATCCCGTCCTGATCTCGATTGGATCCGGCTTGCTACTGCTGATTCCTAAAAAAAAAAATTCTGCTGCTGCGTTCTGCTGCTACGTGTTGCTGCTAGCTGCTTCCTCCTATACGTGCTGCTGCTAGCTGCTTCCTCCTATACGTGCTGCTGCTTATGTCCCAGTTGCTCCTAGTTTTTTTAGTTCTCTTTATTTTCCGCTGCGTCCACCAAATCCGTTGATATTTTGTGTTTTCTCATGCCATGCGAGTCCACCATAACTTAGTCCGTGAGCCTTTCTCCGGTCCTTATCCTTTCTATGCAACTTTTGTGGCCTATTTGCCCTTGTTGTTTTCTATAGGATTTTCTGGACTTCTTTTGCATGACCGATCTACGTCCATCGTGCCTTATCCGCCGAGCTTCCTTCGCCGACGGTTGTCGTGGACTATGATTTTCTGCACAATGCTTTATTCTCTTGATGTGACATCTTCTTTTGACAACCCATCTTCTCTTGATACTTATCTTGTATCTTCAAGTGATGCGGTGTCTACCTCTGATGTGCCATCTCTTCGTTATCTCCTTCGGCGACTCGACAAGTTTTGAAGACTCTTCATGCTATGACGACACTCTCAAGACGCGGATTTGGATTATCATTTTTTTTCTTCAGTATTACACTTCTTCAAATGCAATGCTATTGCATACGCTTTGCATTTGAGGGGGGGTGTTAGGAAGTATTAGTATTAGTCTAGGAGTCCTCATTAGTCTATTAGTATTAGTCTAGGAGTCCTTATTAGTCTATGTTTACTTTCCTTGCACCTCAAGTCTTGTGTAATATATATATGCCCCTTGGGCCTTCAATAAACATAAGTTGCATATTCCTAACATAAAAAAACTTTACTCTACTACCTTTTCCAGCAGACCCTTTTGGTATGCTGCTGCTGGAAAGGGGTGAGTTTTGGTAAAAAAGAAAATCTAGGCAATTGAGTGGGGGAGACTAGGAAGAACCACATGATAGACTAACCCCAAATATACCTTTGGTCTTCATCTGTTGCAGTTTGTAAGAAATTGCACCATTAAACGGTTAGTCATATTATTGGTGACTTTGAGGCATATGGTGTTTGTTCTGGAACCCATGTTAACAAGTTTAATGCACGTTCAACGAAAAACTTAAATTGACGAGGAATGTTTTTGCCAACATAATTTCACTTCGACACATGGCACCGTTGTAACGTGAGGAGGTCTCCTTTTTAGGGGAAATTGAGAAGTCCTCCTGCTTACAGAAAATATACTAATTTCTTGCACTGTGATAAACTATATAATAGTAATATTCCCCCTGTCCCATAACATAAGAGCGATTTTGACACTAGTGTAGTGTCAAAAACACTTATATTATTGGACGGAGGGAGTATAATCTAGTATTTTGTCAGCATTTGATTAGTTCTGAATTTCATCTACTAATGAAAGGAAGTAGCAGCAGTTTATATCTGAAAGTGTATATTTGTTTACTGCTGTTTACTCATGAGCAAATTGCTTTCTACTCAAACTTTTAGTTTGGTTCCATCCAAAATTCAAAAGAGCGCTATGCGTTAATTATGAGTTTGGCCACCTACTTGCGCTCTACATATGATTTACTTAATTTCCCTTTTCTGTTGCAGGTGAGCAATGAGTCCCTTAGATCAATATCGACTCTTGAGAAGCTAGAGGAGTTGGCCATGGTTGCTTGCTCATGTATAGATGATGAAGGCCTGGAATTGCTTAGCAGAGGAAGCAATTCATTGCAGGTATATGGATAATTATTGTAGTCTCATGTAGGGATACTCTTGCATATTATCATGTCTTCCGTCATCTGAAATCATATGGCTTACTCTCTCGTCAAACATGGTATATAGATAATGATTTCGTCTCATGAGCATTATCACATCTTTGATCATCTGAAATTATTGCTTACTCTCTCGTCACACTTTAAAGTTTAAACTGGATAGGTCTAGTGTGCAAGTTTACCTGCAATTTTTGGTGTTCGATTATTCTTTTACCTCTTACCAAGCATCGATCCATTCTAAATATCGTCTTCCATTGCAGAGTGTTGATGTCTCAAGATGCAATCACGTGACTTCCCAGGGGTTAGCTTCACTGATAGATGGTCACAGTTTTCTCCAGAAGTTAAATGCCGCAGATAGTTTGCATGTGAGTTGGTATTCCTAATTTTACTTGCTTTGCTGCACACATTGGCTGTACTGTTCGTTAAAATGATGGCATGTTTTTGGGGGAGACTTGGCCCCAATGATGAATGAACGAATTAATAATCTAAGAGGATACATGACTAATACATAATTGCTGATGATTATTGACCTTCTACTTAAATTTTGTAGGAGATTGGACAGAATTTTCTATCCAAGTTGGTAACACTGAAGGCAACCTTGACCGTGTTGAGACTTGACGGCTTTGAAGTGTCATCCTCTCTTCTTTCAGCGATTGGTGAAGGTTGTACCAACTTGGTTGAGATTGGACTAAGCAAATGCAACGGTGTTACAGATGAAGGCATCTCTTCGCTTGTAGCTCGCTGTAGCTACCTAAGGAAAATTGATCTCACATGCTGCAATCTAGTCACAAACGATTCCCTTGATTCAATAGCTGACAACTGTAAGATGCTTGAATGCCTCCGGTTGGAGTCCTGCTCTTCTATAAACGAGAAAGGACTAGAGAGAATTGCAAGCTGTTGCCCCAATCTAAAGGAGATAGATCTCACTGATTGTGGAGTGAACGACGAAGGTTTGTGATACTGCATACTGCATCTTTGCTTCTTTTTTCATCCAAGAATGTCCATAATTTGAGCATTGTCATATGAAGTTAACTCTCTTGCAGCGTTGCATCATTTGGCGAAGTGCTCTGAACTGCTGATATTGAAATTAGGCCTGAGCTCAAGTATTTCGGACAAAGGCCTTGGTTTTATTAGTTCAAAGTGTGGGAAGCTCATTGAACTTGACCTCTATCGGTAATTTGATCTCCTTGTTTGTTCATTATAGGCTTTCAGCCATCTTCCATGCACAATAATAACTTGCATATTATCTTCCTATCCTAAAGCTGCAGTTCTATCACTGATGATGGGCTGGCAGCCTTAGCCAACGGCTGCAAGAAAATTAAGCTGCTGAACCTTTGTTACTGCAACAAGATAACTGATAGTGGTTTGAGCCACCTGGGCGCTCTTGAGGAGCTCACAAACCTTGAGCTGAGGTGCCTCGTCCGCATTACAGGCATCGGAATTTCTTCCGTTGTCATTGGCTGTAAGAGCCTGGTAGAACTTGACTTGAAGCGCTGCTATTCTGTCGATGATTCTGGGCTATGGGCTCTTGCCCGATATGCTCTAAACCTTAGACAGGTAAATGGTATGCAGAATTTAGCTTCTTCCTGCACAAGTTCTAACGAGGCAGGAACCTTATTAGCTTGTCCATATTCTGCAGCTCACCATATCATACTGCCAAGTTACTGGCCTAGGCTTGTGCCACCTGCTTAGCTCCTTGAGGTGCCTCCAGGACGTGAAGATGGTGCACCTGTCATGGGTTTCCATAGAAGGGTTCGAGATGGCTCTGCGAGCCGCTTGCGGGAGGCTGAAGAAGCTGAAGATACTCGGCGGTTTGAAGTCCGTGCTATCCCCTGACCTGCTCCAGCTTCTGCAAGCCTGCGGCTGCCGCATCAGATGGGTCAACAAGCCTCTTGTCTACAAGGATGCCATCTGATCTGAGAAGTACCATATTGTTCATCCGTTCGGCAAGTTTGTCATCGCTGCCAAGTTTGTCATCGCTGCGTAGCCCTGTTAGAAAATTCACAATAACTACACGCCTCGTCAATGCCATCCCTAAGGTGTGGTCAAGATCATGTCTGTTTGAGATGTCGAGTAAACATGGCAGCTGCTGTCGAATATATGTCATGTACAGTGAAGCCCTTTTTTTTGGACGGGATGTACAGTGAAGCCCTTTTGCATAGCAGAGTTGTGCAACTGGAGTTCTCTACTTGATGTGAAGGAACCTGAAAAATATGCTGTAAAAGAGGGAACCTGAAGTAGTTGATTTTGTATGTTGTACCTATGTTGATTCTACCAGTCACTTGGTCGAAAACATGTTGTGGACTGAGCAAAAGAATAAGATGCCAAATGTGAATCATAATCAGTGAATTCTGATGCATCTTTCTAAATTTGACTGATTTCACCAATCGTCTATTCTTATGGTTTTAGAGAACATATGATTCTACATTAATGTTTAGCTAAACAACGGATCACTCATCACAAATAGGACCGACAAAGAGAGCTGACAAAATTTGTGGTCTTGACTTTCTTCAATCCCTCTGTACAAGTTTAGGCTGGCTGTTGAAGGTTATGAAAGGCCATTTCAGCTAGATGCTCGAATAAGCAAAACCTAGGATACACTGGACTATTTTTTTCTGTCTGGGTTTATTAGTCCTTATATTTTTTGGTTAAACTTTGACCATAGACTTGGCTAGCAAAATATAAACTACTCCGATAAATCATACATTTTGTGGCATAAGGAATCATTGAAAACTTCTTTTGTACATGAATCTAACAACATAATTTTTGTGGCATATATCCTATATTTTGCTAATCAAATATATTGCCAAAATTTGTCTCAAGATACAAGGGACCAATAAATCATGATGAAAGAAGTAGTAGTTGCCAAGTCCATCATTAGGTTGGCTCCTGGTGTTGGCCCCGATTGAAATGCAGTCATGTGACCTTTCTTCCATACGGTGCTACCTCCAGCGTACGATGGTTCCTCTAAGAACACAAAACCTTAGCCTAAAGATTTATACCTTATGTGCATTTTTTTCTGATAATTTATACCTAGTGTATGTTGGTTTGAGGTTTACATTATGGTGCCAAAATGATTGTTGAATACACCCTCATCCTCTCTCCCATTTTCTCCCGACGCTCTCGTTAAATTTCTAGGGTCCTCACTGTGACAGGCCATAGTTGATTCGCACAAATGGTCCAAAGCATTGGACAAAATCCATATCCAAAGTGCTACACTTAAACAATAATATCTTACTTTATGTATATATATATATATATATATATATATATATATATATATAAAGGTAAAAATAGAGAGAAAATATCAACATTTTTGACATTCCATCGACACACATAGATCAGTCATGAACACAGACACTTCCACATATCCAATATGAATATATTGCACTCCCGTATCTTTTCCGTTAGCCTGTCCCGTCACTCATGTGCGATGGTGACCAGCTGCTTCCCAATGTTGCGCCCGGAGAAGAGTCCGATGAGCGCCGTCGGCACGTTCTCGATCCCCTCCGCAACATCCTCAACAACTGTGATCTTCCCTTCCTTGAGGTAACCCACTATCTCCTCCTCAAATTTGTTGTAGGTGCCGAAATAGTCCAGAACCATGAATCCCTCCATGCGGATGCGCTTGGCAACAAGGCAGAAGAGGTTAGGGGCACCATTCGGCTGCTCCAGGTTGTACTGCGAGATCATCCCACAGACGGCGATACGGCCATTCATCCTCATATTGGGCAGCACCGCGGCTAGCATCGCGCCGCCGACGTTCTCGAAGTAGATGTCGATGCCCCGCGGGAAGCATCTAAAAGGAAATATCAAGAGGGAGAGAACTATGTTTAGCTTTCATTTCGTTTTTGTGAAAGAGGTTAGCAGCCATCGGCGATATTTGGAACTTAGAAGATAAAGAAAATGGCTTTCAGACCTCTTTAGTGCGGCGTTGAGGTCCTCTTCCTTCTTGTAGTTAAAAGCATCGTCGAAGCCAAACTTGGTTTTTAGGAGATTGACCTGAGGTTACCATAAAGACAAAAGCAAATTTCTCATACTTTTACCTTTCAAAGTCAACCATGGGACTTTTGCATTCCTCCACATAATATTAAAACCATAGAAGAGAAAGTGAGGATAACTTGTTACTTGCATGCTAGATTTCTGACTTCAGGAGGTAAAATGGCTCCACTTGGAACTTGTATGAGTAATGTTCCCGACTACATGCTTTCCATCTTTTTAATCCATAATGAATTGATTACACTGATTAACTTCTTTAGGGCTAGGATTTCTTTGGCAAGAGGACAAGAACGGTAAATAGCACCTTGCCAATTGGCCAGAGGTTACTATAAAATGGTTACCGTTGAAATTGTGCATACATTCGACTTTCTTCTTCTCAATGGAATACTCGAATATAATCCAGTTACTAGAAATAACTAGTATTGTGATCCCTATGTTAAATCATGAAACCATTGTAAAAGCCATCACATTAATTTTCATACCATGACGGAGTATATTTTAGGTCAGTGAAAAAAATATATCCTGAAGTTGTTCAACCAATTCATCGTTCAAGTGTGGGAGTGAACTATTAGACCATCTCAGTGAGACAAAACAAGTGAAAAAATGAGTATGCAAACAAAAAAAGACCTTCTCATCGGAACCAGCACTGCCAACCACATAGCACCCATTGATCTTGGCAAGTTGTCCAACAAGCTGCCCGACAGCACCCGACGCTGATGACACGAAAACATAGTCACCTTTCTTAGGTTTTGATATGTCGAAAAATCCAGCATATGCAGTAAGTCCAGCCATGCCTGCATTAGCAAAGTTCTTGGAAATTTAATGAAAAAATAAATAGTGTATTTTATCAAATTTTAAACATCGCTAGAGCCTAGAGGTAGTAACCTCGCATGTTAGACTATACAGAAGATAAGCTTAGATCATACCAATTTCCGTTTTGGGGCAAAGAGCCTAAATCATAGCAGTGACCAGCTTCATGTCTTATTCTTTTGCTACATGTAATTTAGCCATCCATTTTGGTTCTTTTGTATTTGAATGATTTCAAGATGGTTCACCAAGCCTGCCGCACGTTGCCATCCATTTTGATTTGTCGCTGTCAAATTCCAAGGTATGATTCCTTGAAGGAAGGTGCATGCATATATGAATCTCCATCTTAGATTTATGAGAGTTCGGACTAGTGTATTCCCTTACTGTCCAATAGTGTATCTTTATTCCAATTCCTGTCCACATTAAGTAACTAGCATACCATGTACTCCCTTTGTTCCAAAATAAGTGTCTCAACTTTCTACTAGCTCTAGTATAAATTTGTACTAAGCTTGAGACACTTACTTTGGGACGGAGGGAGTACATGTTTCCAGAATTTTGGAAAGTTCATTTGTAGTTTCTATATATAAGTTGTTTTATGTAAAACAAGTAGTCAAGCATGCCAATTAACATCACCACAAGGTAAAGTGAACAAATAAATGGTGACAAACTAGGGTGCCATATAGTGTTCAGAAAAACTAGGGTGCCATAGGTAGAAGTTGGGAACTCTTGCAATTCTGCTTTGTGAATCGAAAGAACCTTGGTCGATCTTTATTTTATATGAAAGAAAAGAGAGTTTTATTCGCTAGCTTGTACCAAAATTCTGGTTTGTGAACCAGATATAGTCAATGAGAAAAGCAAGTACGTGCTTCATTTGATGAAAAATGAAATTTTGAGATTAAATATGGCACTTTGCTTCTGACAAAATAAAAAGTTTACTCACCAAGAACACCAGTGTAGTACGACAGAGGCACTTCAGGATGGTTGATCTTGAAAAGAGACTCTGGATTAGTGATCAAAGTGTATTCTTCACATCCGCTCATGCCCCAAACAAGATCACCCGACTTGAAATTCGGGTGCCCGGATGCTACCACCCTTCCTACTGAAAAAGTGGCCAAAACCTGGAATAATCATACTCGGTGAGGCATTGGATCGATTTCAGAGAATCCAACTACAGTAATGAACAAAACACAACAGTCTTCATGTCTTTGTTATCCAGTAAAAGAAAAGTACCGTAGCTCATACTTGACACGACAATAGAGTATGCTACAGGTTATAGTTGCAAATAACACCGTGTCGAGTGTTAAATGTTCAGACAGTGAGTAGATAATAACCTCTAATCAATGGAGTGTTTCCCTAGAGCAGGAATTTGCTAGTCGTATCATATTCTTTTGCACTCTTTTCCTTTTTTTCTATTTTTTTCCTCACCTTGTGTAACATACTTTTTTATTTACATTTATGTATGAAAATAGTTTCTTGGTTAAAAAAACAACCATGAATAGGATGAACAACAAAATTTGATTGATTACTATTATTAGTCGCACACGTCTAATAGAATACGATTCTCAGAAAAAAACTTACGCTAATACAGCACTAAAGGGCACAAAAGTTTGAGATCAATTCTCTGTTATAAATCGGTCTGAGTGAAAAATAAATGGACATGATTTTTTTCTGTGAGTAATACGGGTATTTCTATGAAATAACAATAATAATAAATGGGAGAATCTAAATTAAAGACGCCGCATGGCGTCCTTTTCATGCGGCCGGCAGGCACGCACAACCACGTTTGCATGCGGTGGCCCCGTCGATGTTATAATGTGTACATGTCACTGTCTAGTTACAATACTTTATGCTAAATGCTACAGTGCTACGCTACATTGCGTTTTGTTTACTTTGCTACTCACCTACTCGCATTTGCTAAAGGCAGGGAGCTAATTAGCTGCATTTATAAACTGTCATCATTTTTTTGTACTATCACCTCTCAATCTGCATGCATATCAAAGATAGCTTTTTCAAAACAATGTCATAGATGTGCTTGCCAGTTTAACTATCTCGAATTGTGATTTTTATTATAAGTAATTGCCATGATTTGTTATCCTTTGGTGGTTATAACCATACATTTTTTGACATGTTTACAGGTGATTGCCAGTAATGATTTATTGTGCTTGCCAATTTTAGATATGATGAGTTGTCAACTTTTTACATGTCATTGCCAAAAAAGATTTTTGTCTGCTTGCAATTAATTAATTCAAAGTGTCATATTTTACATGCAATTGTAAAAATATGGGAATTAAGTTATTTATTGTCAGACAAGTGAGTGTTTAAAAATATGACAAGTACATGCAACAATATGGTAAGTACGGACGGATTTTTTTGTTGTCAAAACATGTCAATATGGGATCTAGTTTCAAAGATCTCGTCACAACAAAGTCAATGCTGAAAACAGAACGTCTATCAAATTAACTGTTTTAGAGATAAAACTTTTTGAATTTCAAACATGAGAGGAAATTATGATGACAACATTGCGTGCATGCATGGGAGAGATAGAGCGTGGATTTTCTACGACATGACAGGCTTTTTCAAGTAAAGCAGCGGAGGGAAGGCACTAATTTTGCATGCTACATTACATTGGTAATTAGTTGGGCCGCCATGCGGCAAGGCGCACGTGCCGCGCCGCTACATATAGTGGAGTCCATAATAGATAAGATACTCCCTCCAATTCACAATAAGTCATGTTATAAATATCTTCGATAAAAAGAAACACCTTCAAATATTTTTTATCGAAAACTAGAGACTGTTTCATTTAATTAAGATAGTTGGAACACACAAGGGTTTAGTTAGGCATAGCCCGTAGAGAAAAAAGAAACAACCCTAGAGTAGGGTGAACTAAAAGAGTTAATATTTACAAGGCTCTAGGATGAACTAAAAGAGTTAATATTTACAAGGGTTTAGCTGGGCATCGCTAGTGGAGAAGTAAGAAACTGCTGGATATATTAGCACTTTTGTGATTGATTTAATCCCTAACCAAAACATGAACATGACAAGTACGTTATGAAGCTCATAGCGGAACATAAACATGTAAGCCCGGACTGAACATTTATTACAAGAAGAATAAATTAATATCATAAATATATCAATTACGTCTTCGCAACAACGCAATGTCGTAAAGACATTACAGATGCATACAACCAAAAGGTATATAAATAAAGAAAAGATCCCGCTACAGAGATCGATTTCTTGTGGCTGCAGCATGAACCACCACCTAGACATCACCGAAGTCCAAATTCTTCAAAAGCAACTCCTTCAAAAAGGAAACAGTGCACAAGCACTGTCACCGCCCGATTGTAGATATTAGGTTTTCATCTTGGAGAAGATATGCACTCTCAAAACAATGCCTTCAACAAGTTCACTGCCAGACACAACCAATTAAGGCCAGGCCTTTGGTTTTCATCTGAAAGCTAAGACTCTGTACTCCGCGTGTGTTGGCGCCCCCACTTGCCGATACCGCTGCTACGAGTTACGAATCACCAAACAAAGTCCTCATTGTTGCGATGACTTGATCCGCCATTACAAGGCATTGGATCTCAGTCGCCATGACGTTCTCCGTCACTGTCTTCACCATGGAAATCAAAATACCGACGTGTCCCATAACATCAACATAAACCAAAACTTCGCACCACACTCTCCCGAAGCCACTCGGTGTGAAATTGAGACGCACACGACCAAATCCAATTCGATCCAGCAATCTAGAGGCGACAAGCACCTAGTGAAGATCTTTTGCGAAGCATTCCGGAACTCGTCAATTGTCCATAAGGATTGTCAACCGGCAGAACATCACCTTAGAGTAAAAAGAACCCGAGGACCGCGCCACCCGCCAAACCTCGACCCGGACAGAGGAGACGAGAAAAAAATCGAGACTTCGGAAGAGGCAAACGCCACAAACAAGGAGAATTCCACGGTGGCCATCCCCACACTGCTGCCCACCGCCGCGGGAGGGCAAACGGTGCCACCCGCAAGATCTGGCAACTCCAGATCCGGGCGGGGCTTGCCGAGAGCACCCATGCACCTAGGCATGGCACGCCACCAACCACACCCCCTCCAAACAAAGTCGAGGCCCGCCTGCACCCCGCTCCCAACCCCAGCCCCACGGGGCAACGAGGATGACCCCCGCCAGCAGCACACCTACTGACATGCCACCACACCGGAAGATGGCCCAGCCTAGCCGGACGCCAGTGGCCCCTGTCGTCTGGATCTGATGAAGGAGTGCCGCCGCAGTGTGCAAACTTTCCTTCCCCACACACAGATCCATGCCACCAGATTTCACGCAGCCACGGCCGCTCTGCCAAACAACAGCACCATCGGCACGCTGCCCAAGTCGCCGTCGCGCCGTCCCGTGCAAACGGCGTGCTCCTCTTCAGGGACCTGCGTCTCGCACCGCATCTCACCAGATACGGAGGAAAGGAGGCCCTGCCGCCAGCGATGCCACCAGGTTTCTCCCGGAGGCGCCATCTCGAGACGACAGGGAGGAGGGGGAATGGGGGGGAGTCCTGACCGGCGGTGGCTAGGGTTCGCCCTGCCGCCCGCGAGAGCGACAAGGGAAATTCGACGCAGCCAGGACAGAACATAGAATCAAATCATGAACACAACATATCCAGCTAGCGAGAACAATTGGGGTTGAACATCCACCTAGAGAACATCCACCTAGAGAACGGTTAGGGTTGAACATCCACCTAGAGAAAAAGACTAGACTTCTTGGCAATTTGATAATGGACTATGCCTTGAATTTTTAATTGAGCGTGCAGAAGTTGCACCAATTATGAGATTATACTTGATTGTTGAAGTCTAACCCCAACGGTGGAGCATATTAGTCACACTTCTAATCTGTTTATGAGCTTCCTAGAGATTATCATATCTCATAGATTGTGAGGAGTCGGGGTCACATACGTGTGCTCCTCCAAAAATCGCTTTGTGGGATAGCATCTTGCTTACACGAGCTTCAGAACACATTAAGACAAATGCCAACATGCCTTAAATATTGTGAAAATATTGCATCTCCAATGACATGGGGTAGTAAAGATACTCTACTTAGTTAACCACTGTTTGTTTTTCTCTGGTACTAATCCGTGGGATCTTTGATCACACATGTTGGGTTACCATCATGGCAACTCATGTGGGTGTCATACCAAGCTCAGACGATGCATTTTCTATCACAACATGTGATAGCCCTTTCATGAAGGGACGTACCGGATTCTTAGCCGACTGGATATAATCCAACGCTATAACTCTGGAGTTTCTTCAATGCCTCATAAATTTCAGTCTTCTTCATATGTGCTTTATGGATTGCATGTTATTCTTTGAACTCTTTGCCTTGACAATCACTGTCTGATTGTGATAGTTCATAAGGATATATAGCCGAAACTGGCTTGGGAACCACTAACAAATCCATCAAAAGCTCTTGAAGCTGTTCTGCTCTAACACAAGTTGTGTCCAATGTTGTGAGTTATACTTTCATAGTCGATCTCGTTAAGATTGTCTACTTGCGAGACTGCCAGGAAACACCACCACCATCAAGTGCAAACACATACATACTTGTGGCTTTCATCTCATCAGCATCAGAGATCCAATTCACATAACTATACCCCTCAAGTGTCGTTGGGTACCCGATATAGTGAAGTTTGTGGCTCAAAGTACCTTGCAAATAGCACATGACTCTTTCAACAACATTCCAATACACACCTCCCAGTTTGGAAACAAACCGGCTCAGTTTGCTCGCAACAAAAGAGATGTTAGGCCGAGTAGCACAAGCTAGGTACATGAGTGAACCAATAACTTGTGAGTATCTCATCTAATCTATAGCCGATCGTTCAAACTTTTAAATCTGCACACTAGGATCATATGGTGTTGGAGAAGGTTTGTAGTTCAAATAGCCAAAATGACTCAAAATCTTCTCAACATAGTGGGATTGAAGAAGTGTAATTACACTCGCATTAGCTTGATGTTCAAGACAACATCATTCACACCTAGGTATTTCATTTCAAAGCAAAGTCCTTAACCTCCTCAACCATTTTGAGGTTGGTTCCAAATATTAGTATGCCATCGATATACATACACATGATAAATCCTTGACTCCCACCATGACGATAGTATAGACATTTGCTAGCTTTATTCACAACAAAGGAAGCAGATGTCAATTGTTTTTATCTAACTTGTCATGCCATTGCTTAGGTGCTTGCTTCAGACCATAGAAAGATTTCAATAACTTACACATCTTTAATTCCATTCAATACAAATCCATATGGTTGTGGCATGTAAATTTCCTCGCCTATCTCTCTGTTTAAGAAAGTCGTCTTAACATCCACCTGTTGGATGAGGAGACCGTGGGAGGCAGCCAAACATGAGTAACACTCAAATGGTTGCTAGTCTGGCCACATGTGAGCATGTATTGAAGAATTCTTCTTCTTATTTTTGTGTATAACTCTTGACCACAAGCCAAATCTTGTACTTTTCAATCGTACCATCAAGCCTAATCTTCCTTTCGAACATCCACTTGTATCCCATTGATTTTCCATAGGCACGGTCAGCGACCTCCCTTGTCCCGTTAGCCAAGATGAAATCTTTCTCACTACGGATTGCATCCTTCCAATAGTCAGCATCCGAAGATGCATAATCTTGTGAATGAGAGTGGGAGTATCATCCATGAGGTATACAAGTAAATCACCATCAAAGGACTTTGCAGTCATGTATCTCTTACCCCTACCAAGAGCTTCCTCGTCACCCCCTCAATATTTTCATCACATGTTCATTCATATTATTCCACCAGAATGACAGGTTCACAAGTCTCATTAAATTTCAGTCTAAAAGTGCTTTGCATATCTCTCATGGAAAAAATATCCTCAAAGAATGTAGCGTCTTTAGACACCATGATCGTACCAACCTTCACGTCAGGTATGTCAGATTTCATCACAAGAAAACTATAGCCAATTTTATGTTTGGCATAGCCTTGAAAAACAGACTCCATAGTCTTTGGTCCCAACTTATGCATTTTGTTTATCGACAGTCCATGTCACTGCCCGTCGTTGCATCCCCTGCATCGTTCCTCTCTTCGCCCGACCGCCCAACCCCGCCCACATCTGAGCCTCGCCCATGCTCCCGCCAAATCTGTACCCCGTCCATCCATATGCGTCTGGTGCCTCCTTCGGTGGCGAGCGCAGCTCCCCTTCCCGCGATGAAGTTTTTGGCTCGTGACTTGACTTCCTCTTCTCTAATGTCTATCCCAACGCTTGGTTTTCTCAGACCAAGGCCAGTGCAATATCCCTGCTCGGCTTGCCGATGCTGGTAGCGGTGGCACCTACGGGTGCCGTCACCACCTTCCTGGAGGTGCTGCCATAGCTTTCATCTTTTCCATCTTTGAGCATCAAGGGAAACTCTAGGCGGATTATTCGAACTAGACGACGACCGCATCTTGACGTTGTTCCCCTTTAGGAAGGTGATGTCTTGTTCGCTTGTGGCATCCCAGCCGATGGAATTGGAGATGTTGGTCGTCATGGTTTATTTGGGAAGCTTCTCAATGCTAGGCGAGTTTTGTCGTGTCGTTTCCTCTGTTTGGTCCCAGCATTCCATGTCTCTCTGCTATGCGCATTATGTCTACGTCTTCTTGCATTCGTGTCATGTGTTGTATCATATTTTGGTCTTGCTTTTTCTTCTTCTATCAATGAAAATATACACAAAATTTGCGTACTCATGAAAAAAAGTTGCTAAGACACTTCCAAGAAGAAAGCAGAGGTTGCATCTGCCTCTTCCTTTTATAAAGATCATCATCATGGTGACATGAATCATCTGAAATGCTAGAAATGACTTCGTTTTCCAAGGTCTACAGCCAAATCTGTACATACGCCGGTGGAGATTTAAAGTGGAAATGAAATAGCTGGTTTCTGATCTAGAAGGAAAACATACAAAGGGCTGCAAGAGGCTTTCTTCTGACTTATTGTAGAGAGCTTGTGACCTTGTATTAATTTCTTTTATGTTCTTATGTTTTCCTGTACGTCTTTTTAACCAAATATAGGTAGATATACGAGGGACATGTGGCCTATAAGGCCAGTCCTTCCAATAATATAACCACCTATTTGGGACTTGGCTACCTAGAGTAAAGTCTAAAACTGCGGCACATATTTAAGTCAGAGTGTGTGCATTACTTTGAGCTTATATTGAACTGTTGAAATGATGTGATTTTTAACACACAAATTATTACATTATTTTTCAGGTCATCTACAGAGCAACTGCTTGAATCCGTATGTGACCCTTACTCGGCCATGCCTGAGTCAAGAAGCATATGGCTATTGGATGCAACCGTTAGGAGACGGTTGCACGAGATACTTACAAGCAATTTGGATGATGATCCAACAATAGGCTAGGTATTTAGTCATCTTTTTTTATTTTCACTGGTTGTGACACTTTTAATGTTTAATGCATTTTCGCTCTTCTTACGAGTTTGTATCAAACAACATACCATATTAACTATTAACTATTTGTTTAATAGCATGGCTGCATGCATCGTACTAATGCAGAGCCCGAGGCAATCTTCCATTTCAACGAAAAAGATACAAAGGGGAACCTACTGTACTTCTTAAATAACGGAGTGAGTTGATGTATTAAAAACCTTGATCTGAGCACTCAACATGGTTTTTAACCTAATGATATGCTGAGATATTAGAACGACTTCAATGGAACGACCCATTTCATCCGCATGCGTCTGTTTGGGTCGACGCGGATAAAAGTGGAGGCCCAACGTGCCGACCCAAACGCAAATCGCGTCCGTCTGGCGTCCACGTAGATCCATTTCCGTCCCAAAATTACGCCTGGAATGCGTCGGCGCGGACGCGGAGCGGACGCGCCGCGCGTCTCCTCGACGTCCACCGCGTTCCCACCTATAGGCCACCTAGCCGACACCGGTCGTCTTATTTATGACGACCACCGACAGCGGGCCCACTTGTGAGCCTCAGGAAGCATCCTTTTTTAAGTACGCGTGCGGAAGCACCATCGCCACCATCCAGCCCAAGCCGGCGACGCGGAAGCGCTCCCCGCCTCCACCCACTTGGCCGGAGGAGGCCTACACGTGGACGGGCTAGTATCGCGAGTGGGTGAGCGCGCCCCCCATCCACTTCGCCGCGACGCCGGAGCAGGAGGCCACCCACCTCGAGCGCTAGAAGGCGCATTGGCTCCGCCAGGAGCACGCCGACAACGAGGAGAAGATGCGCTACGAGGCCATGCTCCAGCGCGATGCGGAGGCGCTCCGATTCGAGGAGGGGGAGGAGGAGCACGCGCGGCTAGCCGCAATGCCGCCGCCCCAGCAGACACCGGAGGAGGATGCCCTGGCAGCGTACCAGGCGGCGTTCGGGGGGCTGGCTCTGCTCCCGCCTTCATCGACCTCACCGACGATGGCGACGCCGACACCAAGGGCAAGGGCAAGGCCGACGACGTCTAGGGCAGCGTGCGGGGCGGTAGAAGGCGGGCACGGACTTTTTTTAATGTTTTAATTATGTTTAAGTGGACTTTGGCCGGGGTTTGGCCGACAACTTATGTTTAATTATGTTTATTTTGAGTTTATTTCCTGCGAGCATTTTTTTTCATGCCGGCATATTTGGATCAGCCTTCCCGTTGGATGGTCAAGCCGATCCATTTCAGAATGCGGACGCGCAAGTCCGCCTGGTTGACCCAAACGGACGAAAAACGGACAAAGCGCGCGTCCGTTTGGGTCGCCCCGTTAGAGTTGTTTTTAGAGTATACATGACAGGTACGTGGAGGAACCTTACTGTATATACTTAAAAAATGGAGCGAGTTGATATATTCCCTCCGTCTCAAAATAAGTGTCTTAAGCTTAGTATAATTTTGTACTAGAGCTAGTACAATGTTGAGACAGTTATTTTGGGACAGAGGGAGTATTAAAAAACTTGATCTGAACACTCAACATGGTTTTTAAAATTCACCGTGAAAGGAAAGTTGCCAAAAGAGGATGGCGCCAGAAATAGTATTCTGCTCAAAAAGGAAAAGAAACCTCTATCTTAATTCGGCCGCGCTGGCTGGATCGCGCGCACGCGGGCCAGTTTCGTTACTAGTTGGATTTTTGTGCTACCTAAAAAATCCAACTAGTAATAGCCTAGAGTTCACACAAAACAGTTCATTGCCGGTTGCTAAAAAGACAATTCATTTCCTGCAGGAATTAGGAAATAACCCAAACATTGATAAGAAGTCGGAAATAATGGGCGTGTTGGGTAACTATACGGTACCTCCCCTGGCACGAACTGCTCGATGTAGCTGGCCTCGTTGTGTTCGCTCATCCGGTTGCGCATGTAGGGGTCGCAGGAGACGTAGAGGTTCTTGACCATCACGGACGCCGACCCAGGCGGCACGGCCAGCCGAACGGCGCCCGTCACGACCTCCATGTCGTCCTCCGTGGGGAACCCCGTCACGAACTGCTTCAGGATCACCCCCTTGTTGCTCACCTCCGCCGCCGCCGCCATTGCTCCTTCTTGCTTCGATGACGTATCAGGCCGCCGATGAGAATTGAGACGGCGAGGACGGGGGTGTTGACAGTGGCCTTTCTAATCGTCGTGCGCTGCGAGGTGCGTACTCACGTTTTGTATGTGGCGGATCGCGGATGGAGCGGGTGGTGCGATCATGTGCGTTTAGAGCTGGTAATCAGTCAACCGTCAGCCGGATATCCATTGATTCGGAACGAGTTGGCAGCAGCATCGGACAGGGAGGCCACGGCCTCGCTTCCCACGATGCTGGTAGTGGCCTAGTGGAGAACGCCCGCGATTCGCGTCCGTTGACCTCGTGTGAACGATGGGAGTCGTGTTAGGCGCCGATCAGATCAGTCGGTGACGGTGACCGTGAAGGCGAGAGAAGATGTACGCACACTTTGTATTTTGTTTCGTACGTGCCTTCAGTGTCCCATGCCGGCGCAGATCACCGGCGGCACGGCGGGGAGCGCCGGCCACCAGCGGCTCGGGTGGAGGCCGCCCGGCGTGCAGCCGGGGAGGAGGCGAGGAGCCGGACACGCTAGCTACTGATGGGCTTGTTGCAAAACCGCCTCCACGATAACCCCACGACCTCTTCTTGCGGCACCAGGACTGGTTCCTTAGGCGCCACTCCTCCTGCCGCCCTAGTAGTGATCCACCTCTCCGCATGCATATGCATGCATGGCCTTGGCCGTTGTAACACTGCCCGCCGGGCGTATATATGTGTAACACCTCTGATGCAATAGATATCATCTGAGCCTAGTGATCTACTCTTCAGTTTGGTATCAGCTCTCTCTACGATCCTTCTTCCCAGCCATGCACCGTCTCCTCCGCCGCACCCGTTCGGCTGAGCTGGACTCGCTGCCCCTCTCCACCCCCATTCCCTTCGCCGCCACGCCACCCGCTGTGCCCACACCGCGGCCACCGGCTCCCGCCGCTGCCCCCGCACCTCGTCGTGCGCCCCCTGCCGCCCTGGGCAAGACCCCCGTCCGGGACGACGGCCTGCCAACCCCTTCGTCGCCGCCTGCCGTCGTCGCCGCCGTCACCCGGCCTGCCGTCGGTGCCCTCCGCACCGCTGGCAGCGTCGCCGTTCCCCGCCTCCATCTTGGCGGCCCGGACCGCGCCCTCGTCCCGTCCCTCAACCTCGACGATGGCGACGTCGGCCCTTCCTCTACGGCAACCGGACTCCCCTCCTCCATCGCCCACTACTTCACCACTAAGCTCCAACTCGAGTCCGACAACTACACCCGCTGGCGCCAGCTCTTCTACCTCATCGGCTGCAAGCACGAAGTCCAACACCACCTCGACGTCGCTGCCGAACCACTCGCTCAGAGCGCCCTCTGGCGCAACGACGATCTGACCATCGTGCTCTGGCTACATGGCGTCGTCGACGACGACCTTCTGGCTGCCGTGGCCACCCCCGCCAGCTCTGCCCACCACATCTGGCAACAACTTGACCTCCTCTTCATGGACAACCAGCCCGGCCGCGCCGTCATCCTCGGCGCCGAGTTTCGCAACCTGGTCCAGGGGGACCTCTCCATCGCCGAGTACAGCCGGCGACTCAAGACCCTCGCTGACGCTCTTGCGGATGTCGGCGAGCCTGTCTCCGACCAGTCGCTCACTCTCCAGCTCTTGCGCGGCCTTAGTCGCAAGTTCCACGTCATGGCTACCCTCCTGCCCATGCAATCGCCGTTCCCTTCCTTCGTCCAAGCGCGCTCCAAGCTCCTCATGGACGAAATCTCCGCCAACGAACGCGCCCGCCTCGACGGGCGTCCCGAGGCCACCGCCACCGCTCTCGCCGTCGGCCACACCCCCGGCAGCGCTCCCGCCGATCGGAGCCCCTCCGGCGATCGCTCCTCCACCGACCGGGGCAAGAGCCCCACTGCCTCTCCCGTCGGCGAGCGCGGCAGAGGACGCCGCGGCCGTGGATGCGGCCGCGGACGCGGGCGCGGCTCCACTGCCGGACGCGGCACACCACCACCAGGACCCGCAGCACCGCCGGCCGTCTTCTTCGCCCCCTACGGCGCCCTCCTCCCCAACGTACTCGACGCCCGCCCGCCCTGGGCGGCCCCCAACGCGCTGGTGTACTCGGTCCCCGCCCGCCACCGTCCCATCAGGCCTACCCTATGGCTGCTCCTCCCGCTCTTGGCCCCGGGCCGTCCTGGGAACAGTACCACCAGCTGTATACGGCGCTCCAAAACTTGACGCTCCAACAACAGCACGCCGGCGGCACGCCGGACTGGTTCCTTGACACAGGCGCCACATCGCATGTTGCAGGTAACGCGAACACTCTCACCTCGTGCCATTCCCCCTCTTTGCGTCATTCCTCTGGCATCCTCGTCGGTGACGGCTCACGCCTACCCATCACCGCCGTTGGCTCCACATCCCTCTCCAACTTCACTCTCAACGACGTGTTGATCTCTCCCACCATCATCAAAAACCTCATTTCAGTACGTCGTTTTACCATCGACAACTTTTGCTCTATTGCTTTTGACCCTTTTCGTTTTTCCGTGAAGGACCTAGCCACGGGGAGAGTGATCATGAGATCAAATAGCCACGGCGATCTCTACCCCTTCTTCAGCAACTCCGGCGTGCAGACAACCCTCTCCATCACCTCCGACGACCTATGGCATCTCCGCTTGGGTCACGCCAACAACAACACCGTCTCCACCATCGCCCGTAGTTTTCTTCCAAATTGTAATAATCGTCCAAGCCAACATGTTTGTGTTTCACGTAAACTAGGCAAGCAGCCCCGGCTGCCCTTTCCGCATTCTACCTCCACGACTAGTGCCCCTTTTCAATTAATACATTGTGATTTGTGGACGTCACCCGTGCAAAGTTTTTCTGGCTTTCAGTATTACCTTGTCTTACATGATGATTACGCGCACTACTCGTGGACTTTTTCGCCGCGTCACAAATCGGATACCGCCGACACCATTACTCGCTTCTTTGCCTATGTCCTCACGCAATTTCATGTCACCATCCAGTGCATGCAATGCGACAATGGCGGTGAATTCCTCACTTCCTCCCTGCGCACTCTCTTCTCTCGCCACAACTCGTCGTTTCGGCTCTCTTGCCCACACACCTCCCCACAAAATGGCAAGGCCGAACGTCTTATACGCACCACCAATGACATCGTTCGCGTCCTGCGTATACACGCCACCCTCCCACCACCGTTTTGGGTAGAAGCCCTCCACACAACAACATATATCCTTAACCGACGCCCCTCATCCGCCATCCACTTTCACACCCCTCACTACAGACTCCTCAGAAAACACCCCACGTATGATCATATGCGTGTCTTTGGCCGTCTTTGTTTTCCCAACACCATTGCCACATCCCCACACAAACTCGCCCCGCGATCTTCCCAGTGTGTCTTCCTTGGCTACCCCTTGGAACATAAGGGCTACCGCTGCCTCGACTTAGCCACTTGCAAAGTCATCATTTCCAGGCACGTCACGTTCGACGAACGCTGTTTTCCCTACCATACTGCCACAAACCCATCTGCCCCCGCAGCACCTGTCACAGAAAATCGCAACCCAATCCCACCTCCTCTCTTTCCGCGCCTACCACGCGCATCCACCAGCTCCCGCCCATCCCACGCCCCGGGATCCGCTCCCGATCCACCTGGATCCGTGCAACAACCAATCGCCGTGCCTCCCGCCCCATCGCCTGGGCCGCTGCATGCGGCAACCCACCAACCTCCCCAGCCGTGGCCTCCCCCCTGCCCGGCACTCCTGGCCCCACCGTCACGTCGCCTCCCTCTCCTGCCTCCCCACGCGCCCATGCAGCCGCTACATGCGCGCCATGCGTCCCACCACCAGCGACCCCACCATCTGTCAGCTCCTCTGCCGACCCTCCCGCACGCGCGCCTCACGTCCCAGCGACCCCACCTTCCATCAGCTCCCATGCAGAACCTGCCGCGCGCGCGCCTCACGTCCCACCGTGCGCCGTGCTCGTCGATCCTCCTGCTAATCAACACTTCATGCGCACCCGTAGTAAGTCTGGCTTCGCCCAGCCCAAGCTTTTTCACGCCACCACCTCCTCCATCAGTCCCATTCCTTCGTCCTACCGTGTCGCCCTCTGTGACCCGAACTGGTACGCTGCGATGCTTGAGGAATACAATGCACTGATGCGGAATAATACTTGGTGTTTAGTGTCTCGCCCTGCAGGTACCAACGTTGTCACCGGCAAATGGATCTTCCGCCATAAGTTCCATCCCGATGGCACGCTCGCCCGGTATAAGGCGCGCTGGGTTCTTCGCGGCTTCACCCAACAGGCCGGTGTCGACTGCGCTGAGACATTCAGTCCAGTCGTCAAACCGGCCACGATCCGTGCGGTCCTGAGCATCGCCGCCGGCCGGTCGTGGCCCATTCATCAACTGGACGTCAAGAACACCTTCCTCTACGGCCACCTCGCCGAGACGGTCTACTGTCATCAACCCTCCGGCTTCGTCGACGCTGCTTCACCGTCCCATGTGTGCCGGCTGAACCGTTCTCTCTACGGTCTCAAGCAGGCCCCGCGTGCGTGGTTCACCTGCTTCACCGCCTACCTCCGGACACTCGGCTTCGTCGTGTCTCGCTCGGACACATCGCTCTTCATCCTTCGTCGCGGTGACCACCTCGCCTACCTTCTCCTCTACGTCGATGACATCATCCTCACCGCCAGCTCCACCGCGGTCCTCGACTCCGTCATCCAGTCGCTCCACCGCGAGTTCGCGATGACTGACCTCGGTGCGCTTCATCACTTCCTCGGCATCAACGTCACCACCACTACGCATGCCTTGTTTCTCTCCCAGGAACAGTATGCCTTGGAGATCCTCGACCGCGCGGGCATGCGGAACTGCAAGCCCATCTCCACTCCGGTCGACACGTCCGCCAAGCTCTCCATCGACACCGGTCCTCTCTTCCACGACCCGTCGCTCTACCGCAGTCTAGTTGGTGCACTCCAGTACATCACGTTGACGCGCCCCGACCTCTCCTACGCCATTTAGCAGTGTTGCATGTTCATGCATGCCCCTCGCGACTGCCACTATCAGCTCGTGAAGCGCATCCTCAGGTATCTCCGTGGCACGACTCAGCTGGGGCTCTGGATTCACCACGACACCGGCACTGAGCTCATCGCCTACTCCGACGCCGATTGGGCAGGCTGCCCCGACACATGGCGTTCCACCTCGGGCTACTGCGTGTACCTTGGCTCCAACCTTCTCTCTTGGTCCTCGAAGCGTCAGACATCCGTCTCGCGATCGAGTGCCGAGGCAGAATATCGGGCGGTCGCCAACGCCGTCGCCGAGTCGGTATGGCTCCGCCAACTCCTCGCCGAGCTCCACCACTTGCCATCCCGGTCCACGGTGGTCTACTGCGACAACATCTTCGCCGTGTACATGTCAAGCAACCCGGTGCAACATCAACGCACCAAACACATCGAGATCGACCTGCACTTCGTCCGCGAGCGCGTCGCCCTTGGTGAAATCCGCGTCCTCCACGTGCCTACGAGCTCGCAGTTCGCCGATATATTCACCAAGGGCCTGTCGACCAGTGTGTTCCTCGATTTCCGCTCCAATCTCAACATCGGCGATCCGCACGTTTCGACTGGGGGGGGGGGGGTGTTGGAAACCACCTCCACGATAACCCCCACGACCTCTTCTTGCGGCACCAGGACTGGTTCCTTCGGCACCACTCCTCCTGCCGCCCTAGTCGTGATCCACCTCTCCGCATGCATGGCCTTGGCCGTTGTAACACTGCCCACCGGGCGTATATATGTGTAACACCTCTGATGCAATAGATATCATCTGAGTCTAGTGATCTACTCTCCAGTTGGGCTAGCTGGGATGTGACGACGGACCGTCCTCGGGTGTGCAGTCAAGTGTTGTTGAAGTTAAATTCACACAACATCATTTTCATACGAGGACTTGCGAAAAACCTAACATTTTACACCGAATCAAAAATTTATCAGTGACAACAAATACTGAGCAAAAAATTGAACTCGTTTTGATGTGTCCGACCGCGAGCAAGCGGGCAGCGGTGCATTTTGTCTACTCGGCTGGACTTGTTCGTAAACTGGACCGATACGTTCGTTCTACTCATTCGTTTCTTTAAAAAGGGAAACCCTTTGATCGATTGACCACACCTGTTCGGTTTCTCTAGAAAACTCCGGTCTTCACATACACTGCATTGATTCACCCTCCTTGCACACATAACCATCACTCCACCAACCTCTCCATCGACTCCGCTCCATCCAACTTCCCTCTTCCGCAAAAACCAAAGAAAACCTCCACCGCGCCATGGGGTTTGGCCTCGGATGGGACCAGGCTATGTAGGAGATCCTCGATGATGACAACACGAAGCTCTCCTATGTGCACGAGGTGTACACTTGGTACAACAACATTGCAATCCTGAAGAATCAAGCGTACGTGGTGAGGGCCTACGCCACGCACGAGAAGAGGTCAATACTGCCAGACTTTCACAACCTAATTTTTTTCTAAATTTTGGTTGAAAACAGGAGCATATGTACCCATGATTTCCTTGCATATTTGAATTTTGAGGCCAACAAAGACCACCATTGGATTCAAATTCAATTTTGAATTCAAATGAAAGTCAAAATGACTCCAAATGTTTTCTGAAAATTTGCATAAGGGCAGGAAAGGAATTTTCTATGATAATATTTGCCCTAATTGTTTTGAGTGGACCAGAAGTTGAAAATAGTTTAATTTGGGCAATTAAGCTATAAGTAAAGTTCCAGAATAATTAAATAAAACAGAATACTAGAAAAGAAAATAAAAAACAATCAAATAGGCCCATTAGTCACTGTCACTATTCTAGCGCGGCAAAAATCCTTGGAGAAATGTTCATATGATGAGGAATATTCCCATGATATTTTAGAAACATATACTCTTTTGGAAAAAAGTTCAAATTCAAATTTGAAAATAAAAAACACAGAGCAGAAAAACAAAAACAAAAAACAAAATCAAAAAGGAAAAAAAGGCCTAGCCAGCCACCTAGCCTGGCCGGCCCAGCTAGCTAGTCGACCAGGCCACCCCACGCTCTCTCTCCCCCTCTCACTACCACGCGAGCGCCGCATGTCAGCATCCTCGCCCACCTCCCGCAACCGCCCCTCGCCCCACACGCGCACGACCCGAGCACGACCAAGCACACGATCTTCACTCCGCGCGGTCTCCATGCACCCCGACATCATCCGAGCTGCCCTATAAGAAGCCCAAGACCTCCTTGTTCGTTTCCCCGATCAATTTCACAAGAGAGCCGTCGGGCTACCCACACCGCCACCACCCTCTCCACCTCGATCCCCTCACGACTAACCGATCCCTCCAGGAGATTCATCGCACCAAGGCCAACCCCTTGGACATCGCCGACGAGCCCGAGGCCCTCTGCAACCTCGAGTTTGTCAGAGTCCGAAGCTTTACGTTGCGCCGTCATTGCTCGAGTGAGCTCCACCGCCCATTTGTCCTCGCACCATGTCCATTCGCATCGCTATGGCCGCACGCAGTTTCTAACCAAGCCACCCATCCAGGAACACCCACGTTGGAGCATGCCATCGCCGCCCGAGCCGCCCGCAACTCCAGCGAGCCCTTCGTCGTCGTCTCTGTCACCCCAAGGCCAGCCAGTGCCACAATCGTCAACGTCGTTGACCACCGTATCCATCCATACCCCCCGCACAACCTATGAGCCCCTAGAACGCCGGCAACCTTGACTACCGAACGTCGCACTGCTGCGTTCATGTTTTTCAACGAGATTCCGGGGACGATCTCCATTGAGCTCAAACCCTAAACCCTCTATTTAATACGGGCCGTTAGATCTGGATCAAACAACCCACAATAGATCACTTAAACGAGCCGGTACAAGTGAACGAGAAGCTGCCACATTGGCAACATTATCCAAAATATTATCTAGAAGAAGTTCCTTAATTAAAAAGAAAATGTATTTTTGTAGAATAACTCCTAGAACTTAAATCTATCATAACTAATTATCGAGAGGTCCAAATTGAATGATTCTTTTTGCAATTGAATCCTTAGGCAATGTAGTTTCTGAATAATTGTAGAAAATAAAATAAATTTTGAACTTTTAAAATTTGAATGTCAAACAGAATTATTTAAGTACCAAATAGGCAGTAACTTTCAAATTACAAAGCCAAAATGAAGTGAATCTTTTGCAAATTCAAACTATTGAAATGTAGTTTAATTTAGCTCACTCTGATTTAAATTATAAAATTTACTTAAATAGTTTTTGGATAGAAACTTGTAAACTCTAAATTCAAAGCTATTTGAATTCTTTTTATAAATGAAAATTTATAAATAAATTAGAAACATTTCCTATTTTTGTTAGAACAAATTGTGACATGTTATGAATTATTTCAAAATTATTTGAATCAGGAAAAAACAAAAGAATAAACCCAAATTAATTATGAAATGAAATTGAATATTTATGTAATGAATTAATAAAACTCATTTAATGAAACATTATGACTAGAATGTTTTTCCAATAATTTCAAATCAAACTTGGGTGAGCAATTTTCAATTGTTTTCCAAACAATGAGAGTCAAGTCAAATGAAGCTTAAATAGTTTCAGAACTTATTTAAAAGTCAAATGAGGTTCAAATAGAATTTAAAACTTATTTAAACTTCAATTGAAAATTGACCAATAGGACTTAAATTATTTATATGTTCAAACCCAACCAGTTGACCAATTGAAACGATTAGGTATGAACCTGGTTTGTCTAATAAAATAAACATTTGAGTGAAGACAAATGCCAACAAATAAGGAAACCAATTTGAAAGGTAAAATTGAACAAAAGTAAAATCAAGAATAGAACCCTTGTGTTGTATTTGTGCTTTCGTATTCATGCAAGTTTTCCCTTTGGATGAATTGATTGCTTATGATTGATATGCGCCACTTGTTTGTCAATGATAGATTACGAGGAGTGCAACCCCTCTCACTATGAGGAGTGCACCCCTGACAACAACAACCAAGGAAAGTTGCACTTCATCATTGCATAGAGTATTTTATTTGCATTGTAGTTTTGCCATGATAGGAGTGTGATTTTAGGATGCTAAATTTTGTACAACGTAGTAGTTGACCACTTAGGCCCAAACTTACCCTGACCTTGTAACCATCGAGTAGTTGCTTTGTTGCTATCAATTGGATTGGAAAACAATAATTATTATTCCACCATATGACCTTATGGTTGACTATTTAATTACAACTTAATTAATGAATTATCCGGGCAGTGCTTCGATATAGCTTTGGTGGTCGCGTGTTTTGTAGGCGACCGACCATGCTCAAAGGGATTGTATGAGTTCAAAGTTGAGTAGCTTCCATGTGTGACCGTGAGAAAATATGGGCCCTGTTTGGACCATCTAGGTTGCGGGAACCCTCCTGAGGCAGATCGAAATATGTAGGTGTCTAGGCTGGATTGGGTCTTTCATTTTGAGAGGGAGATTACTTCCCAAAAGTCCCGTTTTGATCTACTTAGATACTTCACGAGTGGAATTTAGTAGTAGAAGGGTGTGATCAGGAATCACGGGTCAAGTACACAAACTTCTATAGAGTGTAGAAAACTGATGATGTTTATCTATTTCCCCGGTTATGGACAACTTTGAGCAACTGATATGAGAATTGTCAGCTTGATCTCACCACTTCTTCCTTATAAAATCAATGGGTTGAACCAAAGGTAGTTGAGGCTCTGTTCCTCAGAGGACTGGGAGTGAAACAGGATCTCTGGAGGGAAGCTTGGGCTGAAGTGAGATGCGGAGGCCCACACACTCAAACTGCATTGGACTGTCGCATGATACAGTATGTCCATGTCTACCACATGATATGGTACGACCATCTACTAGAATAGACCACTATATTATACATTCATAGGTCAAAACTCATTTTTTGCAAAGAGCCTTGAACCCCACAAGCCAAAGTGCATGTAGTAACCTATTATCATAGATGTCCGTTGTATTTCTTCCTTTGCATGCATGCATTCCATATCATTCCATGTCTTGGTTGAGACTTGTGATTTCATGTGTTGCTTGATGTGATGGGGATTGGCATACCATGTGTTATTCCATGTGGGTTTCCATGCCTTGTTTTGCCTTGCCATCTCCTTGCATGCTTGTCTCATTCTTGTTGTGTTGATGCTTGTATGTGTGAGCAATGTGATGGTTGTGAATTGATGGGTATGTGGAGTGTGGGCATCCTATTATCTTGAAGCATGTTGTTTCCAAAAAAAACCATTCCTCCTTCTCCTTTTCTTTTGACAGGCATTTTGAAACTTGTTTGAATGCTGTTTTAAAAATGTTACCCTTTTAGTGCATTTTAGTTGGAGTGTGGGCATGTAGGAGAGGGGTTTTTAAAACTTATTTTGTTTGTGGTTTACCTTTAATTCAGATTTAATTAAATCTGATTGGTAATTATTTTGGTTGCCCAAATAGTCATTTTGGTATTTTATTTATTTGGGGCATAATTCCCTTATGCCTAGGGATATTTTGTTTCTATTTTTAGACACATAGTTTTCCTAGGGATATTATTTTTCTGTGACGTTGCTTTTAAAATAGACAAGGCCCAGTGTGTTTTTCTTTTAAGTGGCGCCACCCTGTGGGCTCCCTCTCACAAGGCCGGCCCACTCCCTTACCTCTTCGCAGCACAGGAGCCCAGCTCGCCGTCCCTCTTCTTCCTCCCGTTGACGTCACGCTTGTACGAACCAGCCTCAGCCTCCCGATCGTCCATACCTCGATCTAGCGGCTCCAGCTCGCCCCCCAAGGGTGATATAAGCTGCTCCTCGCCTCCCCCTGCAGCTAGGGTTCTTCCTCCCCCTCCTCTTCTCCCTCCAGTGCCGCCAGAGACCACCTCGATGTCCCCATCGCCATGGCTAGCTTCGGGTCGAGCTCGACGCCGGCGTAGCGTCGACCTCGTCGCCTCCCCGTAGCCGCGCGAGCAAGAGGACCCAGGAGGGGTTCCATTTTTGCGCGGAGCCGGAGCAGGGGCTTCCTCCTTGATGTCCATGACGAACGCCTCCTTCCTCGGCTCCGACAGCTTCTTCCTGCAGTGGATCGGCGCCGTCTCTTCTTCCTGCAACGCCGTCGTCGTCTCCTCTCCTTCCCCCTCGGTGAGCAGCCGTCGTCCCCTCTCTTCCCTCTCTAGCGCGGTAGGCTCGAGCTCCTCGTTGAGGACTGCTCTGCTCGGTTTCAGAGAGGAGAGTGCAGCGCAGTGGTACTGTAGATGCTTGGCTCGTTGCTAGATGCGCCTTCGGGTGTCTTTCAAGGCGGGAATGGATTCCCCTGTGGATCCTACGTCGCCCCAGTAGCTTGTAGCCTTCGTGGGTCGCCGTGGTAGTCGCCACCGTCCTCCTCTGGTTAGGTCACCGCGTGGTGGTTGCAGTAGTTGCAGGGGCTCTTCAGAGCTAGCTCCCTTACTCTGTCAAGCTCCCGCATCGTAGCGAGTGGTTGGTGTCTCTGTTTGTTCCCTTGAGGTGCAGGGTTCGAGTCCCCTGTGGTGCACCCCCTTTTTCCCTGTTTTTCCTTTCCTGTTCGACAGTAGATAGCAAAGTTGAGGTATTTCTTGCTAGCTGCACCTTCTCTGTCGAAGCCATGGCCGTAGCAGGGTGGCAACAATAGCAATGTAGTTGCAGAGAGAGCTTGGGTTCGACCCCCCCAAGCCTCTTATTTTTTCTCTGTATTTTTTCTTTGCTGTGTAATTTTTGCTGCTAGCAACAGTGATTGCAGGTGCAAATGATCAGGATATGTTAGGCTAGTTTTTCATATTTTTTTCTCTGTATTTTTTCTTTGCTGTGTAATTTTTGCTGCTAGCAACAGTGATTGCAGGTGCAAATGATCAGGATATGTTAGGCTAGTTTTTCATATTTTTGTTGTGTCCTTGTTTGCTGCAAGTGAAGATTACATGTTGGTGCATATTCATGCTTGTACTTGTGTGTGTGTTTATATACTTGGTAGTAGCATGTGTAGGTTGTTTTGTTAACTTGTAAGAGGGTGTGCATGAGGTTGTGTGAGCTTGATCTAGGGCAGCATGTGTAGTTACTTCTCATGAGATATAGTGAAGTGATGTGGTTTGTGCTTATGAACTCAAGAGTGTGGTGTGTGTGCAGATGGGTTTCCCCCCTTCTCACATGCCTTGTGTGAGTGTGTGTGTAGATGTGATATAAGTAGATTTGCATGTGTAGCTTCATGTGAGTGTTTAGTAGTGTGGGTGTGTGTGGGTTCACCCCCACCTACTAGGGCAAGTATGCACCATCACATGTCCATATGTGAGTGTGTGCATACTCCCTTGATAGTGTAGGTGTTATTATGTTTGCTTGTTGTTTGTGATGGGGTGGTAATGTGCCAAGGCACCTAGGCATGAGGTCTATCCCTCATGTACCCCCATAGATATTGTGGTCATGTGTATATGCTTATGTAGGTTTTATTCTAGTGAATAGCACATGTGATGATGCACTATTCACTAGAGGTGATTCTATGTAGTTTTTCTTCCCTAGTTTGTGCTCACTTGTTCCAAGCAAGTGCATAGGTGTTTTATATGTTTTTGGGGTAGAATCATCCCAGGAATCCATTGGTGAAATCATTTTTGCCATTGGAACATTTTATGGAGATTACATATTTTAGATTTGTTCCATGTTTAGAGCTTGGTTCCATGTGATTTGTTGAACACAAAGGTTTGCTACTTGGTTGTGCTAGTAGAGGGTGACCCCCTCTACCACATGTTAGTTTCATTTAATATTTAGGAATCCATATGTGCAAGTTGTACTCAATCAAAGTAGGCATGTGGCTGAAATTCCAGATTAGTGAAAATCTGAGATTTTCACTAAGTCTGAGAATCTGTTTATATTTTCTTCTCGTGTAGATGAGCTTGTGCAGGTCAATGTGTTGTGATCTAGCCTTAGCTTTCAACTGGAAAGTTGAAGCTGATATGTTTGTCTAGCTCCCTGTAATTTTCTTTCCATTTGGAGTCCTGTAGATATTGTTTTGACTGCTTTCAAAATGCTTCAGAGCATAGACAGAAAGTGGGAATATGGAATTTTCAATAAGTCCCTGAAATCTGATATTTTTGGGCAAGTTTGCAGCTGTGTAACTTTCCGTGTTTAACTTCTTTGTGTGAGATTTTCGCTTGTGCTTGTAGTACTCTTGGATAGCTACAACCACATATATTATTTGGCATATTTGGGTGGTTGTAGGTGCTTTGCATGTAGCTCACAAACTGCTATGATGCAGTTTCTGGCAGATTGTGCAGTTTAGGTATTTTGATGTTTGTGAGTGCTTAGTTGATGATGTGGTGTTCTTATTTGCTCCACCCCATCCATGTTGGTTTGTTTTATGTCTTGGCTACCTGGAAATACCAGAGTTGAGCCATTTGAGTGTGGTGTGATGAATTTGACACGTAGGGCTTTATATCTTGTTTTGTTGATTCCCGTTGATCCGTAGCTCCGATTGTAATGTTCTTTATATGGTTTTGCATCGTTTTCTCGAGACGCATCTGATCATGTCATTCTCATGCATGTCCATATATCTTAGAATGCGTTTCTGTCCAGGGACATGTATTTACTTCTCATGCTTGTGCTAGTGATAGAAATAGTGATGCATGCTCATATTCATCTCATGCATCATGTGCTTGTTGAATCTTGAGGTGCTGTTGTTCATTGGATGTTATTATTATGTTGGGTAGCACCGGGATCAGAGAACGAGTACGTGGATTCGGGAGAGTACGTGCAGGACGATCAAGAACAGTTCCAAGTTGAGGATATCACAGGCAAGATGATATGACCTTGATTCCATCTCTAGACTTGTTATGCTAGTTTACGTTTCTTCCATCATAAGCTCGCTGACTACCACTGAAATAATTGCCTCCTGAATTTCCATGAAACCCAAACACTTGTCCCTTCCTAGCAAATCATGAATGGCTAAGTAGGCTTTGCTCAGCTACTAATGTTAGCGTTGCTAGATGCAGGTGCTTTGTCTCATGTGATAACATGAGCTTGATATCATTATCTTAATTCTGTTATGTAATTAATGCACCTATATACTTGGTAAATAACGGAAGGCCTAGCCTTTTGCCGGGTGTTTTGTTCCGTTATTGCCGCCATAGTTACCGGCTACCGGTGTTTGATTCCATATTGATCGCTCCTAACACGTTCAGGGTTGTTATGGGGACCCTCTCGATAAATCGCGTAGTGTTAAGACTTGTCCGGCAGGACCGAACATTGGTGTTAATTTGCTAATCACTTAATAATAATCTGCATAGGGAATGATCACCCCGAGGCTCTTTAATCAACAACCCGGGCCAGTGCTCCTCATGAGTGTTGGTCCAAACTAGAGTCGTGTGCGGGGCCAACCCGGGGCAACTCGGGAGATGTCTATTAGGCCACTGTACGTTGTGCTCATCCGGCGTGTCCTGAGACTGAGTTACGCGGCTCTTATCAGGGTCGTCGACACGTCGGGAGGTCCTGCTAGTCTTGTCTTACCTTAGCGATATATCTTGCGTATAGGAATCCCGGTGAAGCTTTGGTTCTCCCCAGAGTTGAGGTTTTCCTCTAAGGAATCCGACGAGATCACGAGATTCGTGATAGAGGATTACTTTGCGCCCCGTGTATGTTTGTGATGGACTAGTTGGAGCACCCCTGCAGGGTTTAATCTTTCGGAAAGCCGTGCCCGCGGTTATGTGGAAACTTGGAATATTTTGTTAACATCCGGTAATAGATAACTTAAACATAAACTAATAAAATTGCCAATTGTGTGCGTAACCGTGACTGTTCCCTTCGAAGATCTCTCTTCGATCGGGAACACGGTGGGGTTATGATTGACGTAGGTAGGTGTTTAGGATCACTTAGTGATCAGTTGTTCATCGACCGCTAGTATAGACCACCTTCATATATGTTCTACGTAAGTTAGCCACCATATCAAGCTTAGGATGCTACAACCTAAATACTCCCCCTATCCAACCTAATAACTTGACTAGTTCTGGCACCGAGGTCATAGATTGTTGAGTCCCCGTGGCTCACAGATTCCTTCACAACACCAACATGTTCAGGTACCCTCGACACAGGTGATCCCGACGGCACGCAGCTGGCGTGGCAGTACGACGAGGAGAGCGACCACCTGTACGTGAACTATCCAGAAGATTGAGGCGTGGTCGTGATCGTGGGCCAGCAGGCAGGGTAGCATAGTCATTTCCCATGTTTTGTAGTCCATAGCGGAACTACCTTGATTTTATGCGTGATGTACTCTGATATATTTTTGAGATGGCAATTGAATCCCTTATTGTCATTCTGTTGATATTATGTATGTGCTATGTTATCTTGTTTGCGAAACGCTTAGATGCGCTCCTTTCCAATTCGGGGCCTCGATGCCCAGATCGGAAAGGACCGCATCTTAGTCGTTACAGTGCGACATATGATGTTGCGGGTGTTATCATGAGGAGTAAGTTACATAAGGTTTTGTGCCTCCACTCGACATGCTTCCCTGTGGTATTGATGGAATTACCAAGACATCTATCTTAGATTTTCTTTTGTTTTCGCTTGTTATGGACTATGTTTGCTTATTGTATAACTATGTATTTGACTAGCCTTTGGCTATATTTTGTAAGACTATTTGCTTTCTGAATCATACGATGTAAGGAAGGACGGATTTGTGTACGATACACCATCGTTACCGTGTATAGCAAAGATTCGATCCGGGGGTTGGCATAGAAACCCAGAGAGGCCATACACATGAAAAGGTGAGTCATGACAGATGGCATCAAAGCAATGTGTTGACTATTGGACATAACCCTAGTACTGAACGAGACCATAGAAACAAAACTATTTTGTTTACCTTATATCTCTCTTCACCTTGTCTCTGAACTCTCATTTTTCAAATTGTAGATGGCTGACTTGACCAAGCACGTCTATGCCAAGGAAGAGACCATAACCATTTTCATGGAGCAACTCATAAATCTGATCGAGGAATTGAAACTCCCACCTCCAGATTTGATGGGAAAGGATCTTCCCACCATAGTTTTCAAGGCCCGACGACATTGGATTATTAAGGCCATAGTACGAGGGAGGTTGCTACTTGTAAACTACGTTGGGTTTTCCCCCGAAGAGGAAGGGAGATGCAGTACGGTAGAGATAAGTATTTCCCTTAGTGAGAACAAAGGTTATCGAACCAATAAGAGACTCACACAAACTCCCTTTTTCCAACACCTGCACACACAAAATCAAATACTTGAACCCAACACGGGCAAGAGGGTTCTCAAGCCCCTTGCACTTGTTACTCGCAAGGATTAAATACTGATAGATAGATAATATAAATATAAAAAGTAAAAATAGTAAATAAATTATAGGTATTTTAGGGTCTTGGTAAATATGTTTAAGTAGACCCGGGGCCATAGTTTTCGATAGAGGCTTCTCTCTGGAATATAACATATGGTGGGTAAACAAATTAGTGTTGGAAAATTGACAGAATAACGCATAATTATGGCATGTTATTCATGGGAATGATCATTGCCGTGGATATAAGTTTGACAGTAGATGTGTAGGGTACGAAAGTAGAGGGCAGAGTCCTAGCTACGACAAGGTTGTATGAGTTCAGGCCCCTCCGCGGTGGAGGTAACAACCCTACGTCTTAGTGCTCTAGAGCTTTTGTGTTGAGTGGAATACAGGTGTTACAGAATGCGAACCCTTGTGCCAGAGGGGAGGGGTGGCTTATATAGAGTGCGATGCTCCTCATAAGTATCCAGCCTTCAAGGGTGCAATAAGTGAGATTGAATGCGTACGTTACCGGTAACATATGCCATAAATAACATTAACTACAATAGTCTAATGTCTCACTGTTAGTCTCGCTGGAGTGGCTTCTGGCCTTCTATGTCGACTGGCTTATGGTCTTCACCGAGTGGAATCGAGTCGTCGAGTATAAGATAATCCTCCGAGTGGTTTTCTACCGAGTGGACGAGAGGTTGTCTTAATCCAGTCAGTAGGTATCTTGTGATCCTCAAGCTAATAATGAGGTGCCCTTGGGCAGGACTTATAGGTCAGGCCTATGACACTACCCTAGGGCTATAACCCCATCATTAGCCCCCGAATGGATCGAGGTTCGAGTGATGAAGGTTTAACTGTAAATCTTGGTATAGCAGACTGAATTTGAATGCTCTTCAAAGTTTTGCCGAATTGGATGTCGATTGCAATCTTCGTCATTCGCCTTGATCGATTCTGCTTGGTACAAAATATCTGAGTGGATTTGAAGATCCGAGTGAGCAAACGAAACAGCGCGTCTCACAGGATCTTTTGATGTGACCAATCACCCTATCAATTCCGGATTTTCTTGGATTTGAAAATTTCGGTTGCTGCATGTTACACGGTGATGACGTCATCGCCATCAAGTGGATCCCGTCGCCTCGATTCTAGCACCTCTATCTCCGCCACGTGTTTCGTGGTGGCCTCCGAAGGGATAAGTCAAGGGCCCACTTGCTAGAGACCTAGTCGTCTGGTTATAAAATCCTCGAGCGCTAGGGTTTGGAACGACATCGCCTTCTTCCTCTCTTCTGGTCTTCCTTCTCCTTAGCCACCAACGCAAACCGAAGAAACCAATCTCGGCGCTGGCAATATGACGAAATGGTAGATCAGCAAGCTATAGAAGGCGAAGAAGAAGGGTGTCGCCAAGTCGAAGAAGCAAACTCTGCCGCCAGGTTGGATCCAGGGGGATTTCCTCCGATCCACTGTTCGGAAGGAGGATCTCCTCAAGCTCGTTGAGCATGACATGTTGGCGGACAAGTCGTGGAGGCTTCCTGGAGATGAAATCGAGCCCGTGCCGCGGGAAGGAGAACGGGTTCTCCTCCTGGCTCACGTTGAAAGAGGTTTCTCTGTGCCACCCATCCTTTCATTCCGGGTTCTTGGACTTTTTTGGGGCGCAGTTGCATCATTTTCCTCTGAATGCCATTGCGCATCTTTCTTGCTTTATTACCTTGTGTGAGTGTATCTTGGGATGTCCTCCTGACTGGGGACTCTTTAAATCTATCTTCACCGTGCGGTCTCAGTCGGTGAAGAAAGTTAATCCGATTGATGACAAGACTAATGTCATCCAGTTGTGTGGGGGTTTAGGGCTTCAGAAGAGGGCCAAAAGTAGCTATCCTGCCATGAACTTTCCTGAATTGGTTTGCAATTGGAAAGCCACTTGGTTCTACTGTAATGATGTTGCTTTCCCGAACATGTCGAGTGGAATCCCTCCCTTTACTCTAGAGCGACTGAGTGCTCCGAGGACGTTAGCGTTGACGAAGGAGGAGAGAACTCAGGTTGATCCCTTAGTCAAAGCGCCGATTGGTCTGGTCCGCAATGGAGTGACATGAATGGATCTATTAGAGACCTTCCTTGGCAGACGCATCCAGCCTCTCCAGGCCTGGGACCACACTATGTGGCATTACACCGGTCCTGAAAACTCCACTCGGTCTCATCCCGAAGAAGTGAGTGAAGACACGGTAGTGAAGTGGATCCGCGGAATAGCTGGTCCTTATGATAATTCGATGGGAGTGAAAAGGGTCCTGTCCTTCTCAGCTGAAAATCCGTCGAAAACAAGGTTAGTTCTGCTGTGTTGAATATTTTTGCGTTCGAACCGAGTGCTTGTAATTTCCTTGTCGACTGAGCTTGTGGCTTTTATCTTGCAGGAGTGGACGAACTTGCATTCTCCTGTCACATCCCTGAATCGTTAATAGAGTTTAGCAAGTTTGTGCTCATATTTTATTCTTTGCATCCAAGAAAAGGAAATGAAGTCATAAGAAAGAAATGAAAACAAGAGCAAACCCTAGCAACTCTATATTCAAAACAATTCAAACTAGGTGACAAACCAATGAACCCAAAATGGCCTTCTTAAAAGTTCATCTTCTCTCATAATTCTTGGAAACAAAAGATCAAGGGTGAAATATATTTTCAAAATGCTTTTAGCATTTTATTTTAAATATAAAAGTCACTAAAATCAATTATATATTTGATTTCAAATATTTCAGATTCTCATAAAATGTTGTATCTTTTATATGTGTTTGGAAATATTCCAAATAACACCCCAGCGTTATTCAAACTATTTTAGAAATAGTTTGGAGCCAAAAATAAAATAAAACTAAGTTAGAAAAGATAAAACACAAACTAGGAAAGAAAGAAAAAAAAGGTTATACCTCGATCAGGCCTAGCCCAGCTCCTCCCCTCCTGTCGTCTACCTCCTGCCAGTCGGCAGGAGGAGGTGGCCGCCGCTCCCTCCGGTGCGGCCATGCACCTGCGTGCCTGCCTGGCCGCCTCATCGCGCTGGCGTGAAGGAGATAAGCTCCCGCAGCTTCCCCCCGTGCTCATCCTCTCGCCATTCGCCCCCCTGCTCTCTCCCATCTCGGCCGCCATTGGAGCGAGCTCGAGCTCGAGATCCCCGTCGCTCCAGTCCCCCTCCGTCTTGCCTAAGCCGCGCATAAGAACCACCTCGACCCCTTGAAGCTTCCCAGCGAGCCACGCAAGCCCTCGAGCCCTGCATCGAGCTGTCGCCGTTGTCTTCCTCCTCGGATCCCCGGAGTTCGCCGCCGTCGTTCTCCGTGTTCAGTCCATCTCAGAGCTCGATCTCAACGCCCCTGGAATCCCAGTGAGCCTAGAAAATTTTCCCGCTCGATTCCTTCCTCTATCGTCCGATTCCACCGGAGCCCAACGAGATCCGCCGCGGGAGCTCGTCACCGTTAGCTCTCTGGTGATCGGCTGGTCGTTCTGAAGCTACCAACAGCTTCGGTGCAACGTGTAGATGTCGTAGGAGCTAAGCCCCGCCCCTTTTAGCCACTGGTTCGATGACCTCAACCTGGCCCGAGCTCTGGCAGCCGCCGAGCTCGTCGTCGGCGTCATCCTCGGCCATCTTAGCCCCTGCGCCGTGCAAAAATGGAACCGCGATCATCTGCTCGTTCGTTTGGTGCCCTCCGCCGCTCGTTTGGTCGCCGGAAGCAGAAACCCGACGCCCTCCGCCGTTTCTGTGGTCACCGGAGCCTCGCCGCACGTGGGTTTGACCCCATCGCGGGTGGGGTTTACTCCCCTAAGTCACTGGCAAGTGGGGCCAGCCCCCTGGCTAATTAAGATTAGTCAAAATAAAAATAATGATTATATTAAAAGTAAAACAGACACTGACATGTGGGTCCAGCCTTGTTAAATACTTAATTAGTTTAAAACTTAACTATTTTCTGGCCAGAGTCACTGACGAGTGGGTCCCACTGGTCAGGTTTAACTTTCAAACGGCGAGCTGACCTGCTGATGTCATGCTCATGCAATAATTCCAATTCTGATTAATATAATTGCAGAATAAGTTCAAAACTTTGAAAATTCATAAAAATTAATTATAACTCCAAATCTGACAAATAATATATGCAAATTGATCAGAAAAATTCAATGAACACAATGGTGCTACTTTCATGCATGAAAAACAAAATTATGAAACATCATCAGGTCAAATCAACTAAATGATTATGATAAATATGTTAATTCAATTAATATTTGAATTTGATTTCAAATCAGTGTCATCCTATAAGTTTGATAGCCACTTTAACCCATGCTACAATTCAGTTCATGCCATGATCATGCATCATATTGTTGCATACAATTGTTATTGATTGATTGTTATTATTTCGGTAGGCTCTGCCCCTCCGGATACGTTTGAATATCCGACTGACGGATATTACCCCTCTGCTGAGCAACAAGGCAAGCACCCTTTTTGATCATCCCGATATAATCCCATGTTCTTGCTCCTGCTCCCACTTATTGCATTAGGACAAAATATTTCAAATGTTTACTTCGGTAGCTGAACCTATTCCTTTGCATGACATGTCATTGTCATAGTAAATAGCCAAACCATCCAACCCAGTATACCTGGCAGATGCTTGAGCTATGATGTGTTTATTCCTTCTATGCTTGCTATGACTAGAGTTGTGTCATGTTTGTTTCATGTGGGTGATGAACAGGAATGGATGAATGTGTTCTAATGACAAGGAATAAGTGTGGAACCTGATTTGGTAAATGTACCGATGAAAGGCTATGTAGGAGTACATGGCGGGTTGTTTCATTGGAACCGTCCTTAGGAACTGAGTTCCGTGTATGTAATACAAGACTAGATACTACCACATGTTGGGATACTTAATTGACCCTCTCGACTTATTAATCGCCTAGTACTCGGTCGAGGAGTTGCAAGTAGTTTCTGGTGTTTATAGTCATGCTGGAGGCCGTGCATAGTGCTGACCTTAGAGGTAGGCTATGATGCGGTAGACAGTGGCACGGTGTACCAAGTGGCACCCAGATGGTGGGCTTGGGAACCCTCGCACATCGTTTGGGGCCGTAGCGGAAACCTCGGCCGGACTTCCGTGCGGGTTACTCTCCAATAGGCGATAAACCTGTACTAGGTATTAGCGTGGTTAACGGTCGTGGCCGACTCCCTCGCCGGGCTTCCGCTTGAAGGTTGCCGAGGTGCATGACGTGCACATGGCGATAAGTGGCGAGAGCGTGTGTGAAGAAGCACACCCCTGTAGGCTTATGTTCTATTCGAATAGCCGCGTCCGCGGATATGGACTACTTGGAGACATATGTTGTTCATAGATAACTTTAATGGCTACTCATAAAGTATCAAGATAAGTGTGAGTGTCATGGATGGCATTTCCGTAGGAAGACAGGAATGATTCCATGATGGTGTATTGTTGTGGAGTTAGTGGACTCGTGTGCGAGAAATCAAAGTTGTTAAAACTATTGAAAAACGTAGTTTAGTATAGCCAAGAGTCAAAGCTGGCTTGATGCATGAAACACCACAACCCCCTGTATTGATACCTGATCATGAGTAGATAGATCTGTTCTAAAGTCTTGAGTACTTTTGTACCCATGTTTGCTCAATAGTTGTTGCAGAGGATACCCACGAGCCAACATGTGGGTTCTTTCTAGATATCGATGATGATGAGTAGCTGGTGTCCCAGCTACGATCTGGCCCCTTTCAGAAGGGATTTGTAGATAGTCAGGCTTTATGTCTTATCCTTTCAACTGTCTGTACTCAGACAACTTTTATGCTTCCGTTGGTTTGTATGTCTTTGTTTTTATGACTTTGAGTGTCCGGTCGTGTGACCCGTGCTTGTATGAACATATTATGCAAGACTCTTCCGAGTCTTCTAAATAAATGTCGTGATGTTGTATGGTTATGTTGTGATGCCATTGTTGTATCTATGCATATCTAGTATGTCATGCGTACGTGTGATGCACTGTGATATGTATGGCACTACTGGAAAACAGTTTTTTGCCATCTGCCTAGTCTTTGCCGTCTGCTAGCTGATGGCAAAGAGTGTCTTTGCCGTCAGCTTCAGCAAAACAGACGGAAAAGCACAGGCTGATGGCATAAAGTCTTTTTGCCATCTGTCACATCTTTGCCGTCTGCTAGCGGACGACAAAGAGTCCAGAGGCAGACGGCAAAGATATAGATAGGCCCACCTGACCGCGGGGTGGCTAGGTCAAACTGGAGTGGGACCTTTGCCGTCTGCTAGCGGACGACAAAGAGTCCGGAGGCAGACGACAAATAGTCTAGACTCTTTGCCGTCCGCCGGCAGACGGCAACACTCTAACACCGTTAACGGCTCCTTCCCCCACCCCACCCCTCTCTCTCTCTGTAACGGTCACCCCACGCGCCCCTCTCTCTCTCTCCCCACCCCGCGTGCCCCTCTCTCTATAACGGCCGCCGCTACCACCGTCGCGCCGCCGCCCCCATCGCGTCGCCGCCCCTGTCGCCCTGTCTCCCCCACTGTCGCCCCTGTCGCCCCCGCCGCCGCCCCTCTCTCTCTCCCCACCTCGCCCCCGCTGCCGCTGCCCCACCACCGTCGCGCCGCCACCCCTGGCGCCCCCGGCGCCTCCCCAACACCCCCAACACCCCGGCCCCTCCACAGCCGCCCCTCCCCGTGAGCCCCCACACCCCCACCCCACCCCCACCCGCATTATTTTTTAGTAGTTTTATTATTTTTAGTAGTTTTAGTAGTTGTTATTGTTAGTAGTTTTAGTGGTAGATTTAGTTAGGTTAGTAGTTTTAGTTAGGTTAGTTAGTTAGCTTGGTTAGTTAGGTGGAGGAGGAGAAGAGGAGGAGGAGGAGGACAAGAAGAGGAGAAGAAGAAGAGGAGTAGGAGGAGGAGGAGGAGAAGAAAAAGAAGAAGAAGAAGAAGAAGAAGAAGAAGAAGAGGAGGAGGAGAAGAAAAAATAAGAAGGAGAAGAAGAAGAAGAAGAAGAAGAAGAAGAAGAAGAGAAGAAAAAAATAAGAAGGAGAAGAAGTAAAGAAGAAGAGAAGAAGAGAATAAGAAAAAAATAAGAAGGACAAGAAGAGAAAAAAGAAGAAGAAGTTGAATTTTTATTGTTTGGTATTTAGTGGTAGCTAGATTCTTTTTTAGTTACTTAGTGGTAGATTCTGTTTTTGTTATAGTGGTAGATTCTGTTTTTGTTATTTTTTTGCTGTTTAGTGCTATCTAGGTTTAGCGATAGGTTTAGTTAGCTTGGTTAGTTAGGTTAGTTAGTTAGTTAACTTAATAGAAAGAATAGGAATAAGAAGAAGAGGAGGAGGAGGAGAAGAGGAGAAGAGGAGGAGGAGGAGGAGGAGAAGAAGAAGAAGAAGAAGAAGAAGAAGAACAAGAGGAGGAGGAGGAGGAGAAGACAAAAATAAGAAGGAGAAGCAGAAAAGAAGAAGAAAAGAAGAGAAGAAGAGAAGAAGAATACTTTCTCCTCCTCCTTCTTCTCCTCCTCCTCCTTCTCCTTCTTCTTGATTTCTTCTTCTTCTTCTCCTCCTCCTCTTTCTTCTCCTCTATCTTATTCTCCTGACCTTATTTTCCCCAACAATGAGATAATTAGCCCATTTAGCTACAAAATGGCATAAAAACCTTGGTTAGATCATCAATATTATATTCTTAACTTGTTTTCCTCTAAAATGACATAATTAGAATATTTGTGTTGATCGGGTGGATTTACATGTGATAGTTGTCTCATCGCTGTGAGGTCTGGTGTGCGAAGACCTGCCCATGCGTTGTACGAGCTCCACCCCTGCATTCGTGGGTCAGTACAAATTTCATCTCCTCCTCGCCCCTTCATTTACTGTGGCTCGGTTTCCGGATGAAACTTTCTAGATTTAGGTAATTCAATTAATTTATCAGTATGCGTGACCAGCATGCGTCTCCCGTTCGAAAGGGCGACATCTATAAATATGCATGTCTTTGCATATTTATAACCGCCATCCTTTTGAATTGTCCAACATTATCCATGGACAGCCCGAGTATGTGTAGATTGGGTTCGTTTTCCCGTATGCTGTGCTCTGGATCCGATGCGGAATTTCGTCAGTGCCTCCCTGTTGTTCTCCGGATGCACATCCTCTCTGTTTATTGCGGAGACGTGTATCAGGAGAACAGCGGGGAGGTGCTGCCGAAATTTTGCGTTGGATCCGGAGCAGAGCATGGGAAAACGAACCCAATCTACACATACTCGGGTGGGATTAGGACCTATCTTTACCTATTAGCGTGTAGGTTGCCTGGACGTAATAAAAATGGCGAACCTGATTAACCGATGAATATAAATGCTAAATTATATATAAATATATTTCTTCTGTCTTTAGTAGCTACGCAAGATGAGTGATCGTGCGTGGATGTATACCGGTCACCCTAGTCAGAAAGAGATGATGAAAGAATGGTTTGTAAAAACAAAGGAATTTGTGAAAGCCGCATTCGCAAATGGCGAGGAAAGAAACTACAGCCCCTGTCCTGGATGCGACAACTATAAAAAGACGACAGAGGCTGTAATGATTAAACACCTGCAGAGGAGGGGTTTTAAGCCTAATTATACGATGTGGACATTTCATGGTGAGTCTATACAACGCACAAGGGCTGAGGTGGTCCGTCGTCGCACTGACGAGCATGGTACCGGGATCGAAGACATGGTGCAAGACTTTGATGATGCTCGGGATTCGGAAGATGAGATGGAGGAATCTGCAAAGGCCTTTTATGAAATGTTGGAGTCTTCAAAACGTCCTCTCCATGAGCACACTGAGCTCTGTCAGCTGGATGCAATTGCACAAGTGATGGCTCTGAAGGCTCAGTTCAACTTGGGAAGAGAATGCTACGACGCGATGATGACACTATTTGGACGTTTCCTACCCAAAGGCCATGTCATACCTGCAAACCTGTACCAGTCGGACAAAATACTTCGTGTACTTAAGATGTCCTATGAGAAGATAGATGCATGTGAGAAAGGACGTGTCTTATTTAGGAAGGAGTATGCACACTTGGACTATTGTCCCAATTGCGAGTCTTGCAGGTATCTTGTGGTAGACAACGGTATGGGTGAGAAGAGGCAGACAAAAATCACAGTTAGTGTTCTTCGGTATATGCCAATCGTACCAAGACTTCAACGTCTTTTCATGGTCGAAGGGACAACCAGACAGATGGCATGGCACAAATTGGGCAAAAGAACCGAACTAGATGCGGATGGGAATAAGATGATGGTACACACATCGGATGGGGAAGCGTGGAAACATTTTGATGGATTACATCAGGATAAAGCAGCAGATCCAAGGAATCCTCGAGTCTGCGCCGCCACGGATGGTTTTAATCCCTTCGGCATGATGGCAACCCAATACAGTTGTTGGCCTGTATTTGTCATTCCACTCAATCTCCCCCCCGGGCAGATTATGCAAAGAAAGAACATATTTCTGACGTTGATAATTCCAGGGCCCAATTATCCGGGGAAGAATATGAATGTGTACCTGCAACCTCTTAAGGATGAATTGGAAGAAGCTTGGGATAATGGGGTCAAGACATACGATGCCGCTAGAAAAGAAAACTTCAAAATGCATGTGTGGTACATGTACTCTATGCATGACTTGTCAGCGTATGCGCTATTCTCTGGATGGTGTGTGCATGGAAGGTTCCCGTGCCCCCAATGCAAGGCAGCTCTTCAGTTTCATTGGTTGCAGGAGGGTCGGAAGTATTCTTGCTTTGACTTGCATAGACAGTTCCTGGATCCTGACCATCAGTTCAGAAAAGACAAGAAGAACTTTACGAAAGGTAAAGTTGTCAAAAACTTGGCACCACTCACGTTCACAGGCCAACAGATCCTGGATCAGTTAAACGCCCTCGAGCCTGATCCAAAGCGTCCAGGGTATTTCAAGGGGTATAATTCAAAACACGCCTCGACTCACAAGCCATGCTTTTGGGATCTGCCTTACTTCAAAGACCTCCTTCTTCCACACAATATCGACATGATGCACACTGAAAAGAATATCGGAGAGGCTATTTTTGGTACATTGTTCAACATAGATGGGAAGACAAAGGATAATATTAAGGCTAGAGTCGATCAAGAGACACTATGTCATAGACCGTTACAAAACACACGAGAAGGCAAAGGAAAGCAGAAGTGGTCGAAGCCAAAGGTCTGGTTCAATCTTGGAAGGCCAGCTATGAGGGAAATTATCTTGTGGGTCAAAATGCACTTGATGTTCCCCGATGGGTATGCAGCGAATCTAAAGAGGGGAGCAAGTCTTGAAAAATTAAAAATCTTTGGTCTCAAGAGTCATGATTGGCACATATGGCTAGAGCGGGTAATGCCGGTGATGTTACGTGGCTTTATTCCTGAGGATGAATGGCTAGTACCGGCGGAGCTGAGCTATTTCTTCCGTGCTCTTTGTGCGAAAGAATTGTCGCCTGGCGTGGTAGCAGACATGGAGGAGTTTGCATCGGAGTTGTTGTGCAAGTTAGAGAAGATCTTTCCACCGGACTTCTTTAATCCAATGCAACATTTGATTTTACATCTACCGACCGAGGCGAGATTGGGTGGGCCCGTGCAAGATCGTTGGTGCTATGCAAGTGAGAGGATGCAGAAGACCCTTCGAGCTAAATGTAAAAATAAGCGTAGAATTGAAGCATCGATGGATGAGGCATTCATTACTGAGGAGGTGGCAAACTTTGTGACAGCACACTACGAAGCCAAAAATCATCATTTGCATAATCCGAAGCCTCGGCACCATGATGCACACCCTAAACAAGGTGGGTCCAACCTCTGCCTATTCAAAGGGAAGCTCGCACCAGCCGGTGCTTCGAAACCAATAACGTTGGATGTCGAAGAATGGCGGAACATTTCGTTGTATATCTTCAAAAACCTAACAGAAGTGCGGCCGTACATCGAGTGAGTTCTCGGCACATTTTCCCGTAACTTCTAATTCATTTGAACTGCTCTTCTTCCCGGATATTTCAAACAGCCGTTACGTCGTCAAATTCTCGGATGGAGCGGTGATCTAAAATGGTTCCGTCGAAGAGTATGAGCTTCTGTCAAAGACAGGAGGCGGCTATCCCGGTTTCATCTCTTGGTTCAAACAAACGGTAATTATCAATAATGGAGCATTTCATTCTTGGTCTAACTTGCGGCTAATGCAACAACCTTTCGTAATAAACTTGTAGGCTAATTCAGAGTCTATGGACGTCGAATTGAGACAAGTCGCTAATGGTTTTGACTATAAGGTCCGTTCATTTGAGAAATACAACATCAACGGGTATCTCTTTCGTACCTTTGGCAAAGAGCTATCTATGCCCGACCGGAAATCTACAAATTGTGGTGTCTCTGCTGTCGGCGAAGGTGTTATCGAGTATTATGGAAGAGTTGAAGCAATTTATGAACTTCAATTCTATGGTGAAAACCCACCGAACGTCGTAGTCTTCAAATGTTATTGGTTCCTGCTGAAAAAGACTAGAAGGACTCATGAACATATAGGACTAGTCGAAATCAATCCAAACACCCATTTAGATGTTCCCGATGTCTATAGTACGACTCAACAGGCGACCCAAGTTTTCTATCTACCGTGGGCATGCCAAACGGATAAGAATCTGGAAGGTTGGTATGTTGTCTATGAAGTGCCGCCACATGTCAGACCACCTATCCCAAATGAACAGGATTATGAACCTCACATTAACCCAGACACATATGATGGAGAATTCTTCCAAGAAACACGTCTTTCCAAGAAACGTTTCAAGAACCGCCATGCTTCACCCAAGAACATGGAAGTAGACAGCGACAATGAATCCGACTCCAGCCCTGAGCCGGAACCAGAAGACCTGGAACTCGTAGAGGTTAATGATGCGGATGACCTGTCAATGCTTCAACGATTAAAGGAAGGCCTTTCACAACTTCACGCCGTTGAACCCGACGAGCACGTCATTCATGAAGACATGCGTGATAGTGATGATGATGATGCATTTATTGATGATGATTATTAGTTTGTAAGATTGACAACTTAAATTATATATATATTAATCTTTATTATTCATGTCAGTTATTCAATTTTTTTATTTGTACTAATTTCTTTTAATCTTTATCATGGCAGCTCACCAGGTGTGGAAAGATGGTGGGTGCTGGTCCAGATCGCTCAACGGGCTCTTCCCAGGCGCCCCGCACGAGGGGTGGTACTTCCCTTCCACCCCTATCTCTCCGTAGAGCCTTGGCAGACAGTCTGTCGATACCACCCGTGGGTTCTTCTTCGTCGGCGGCATTGCCCACTGGGAGAGGTGCTGGTCGGGTAGGGAAGAAGGGAAGGGTACAGGGAGAGGTGGTGGCCGCGGAAGATCCAGGAGGACTGTTGAGCCGTCCTCGCCACCACCACCAGCTCATTCACCCGAGCATAGGACTAGTATGGTCGACCCGTTTGCGGAGGAGGCTACGGGGACTCCGTTCCAGGAGCCAGTTGTTGACGGGCATTCGTCCCATGAGACTCCGGTCCAGGAGCAGCCTCGGACCGAGGTGCATTCGGCCCAGGAGCAGCCGGAGGAGACTACGGTTCCGGAGGCTTCACCCGACGTGGAGAGGCCCGGACGGGAGACCTGGCTGGATCGTACCGAGTTGCCGGATTGGACCGAGGGTCCGGGTGGCTCAGGGGGCGGGGATGGCGGGGATGAGCTTATGGATAGTGAGGGCGATGTGCAGGTGGACGGGGCCACCATGTACAAGCGTGGTAGTACACGTCTCCCGGTCGCGCCGGCTACCCGCGAGCAGAGGCCGGTGATTAAACCTGAAGGAGATAGGTAAGTACATTTACTCTTTTTTTAGCTTTTGCCTTCAAGTTTGTTCAAATATCTAATGCATTGACCTTATCATACTGCAGGGGATGGGTACACCCTCTTGGAGTCCGCAGGCTGAACTCAATCCTTGGTGTGCTTTGCCGGACAAATTTCCCGGGGTTTTTCACGTTGCCTGGTGAGGGTCAGGTTCCTACACTAGGATTTTCCTGGGAGCACTACCAGGCTGCGCAGGCCCCGCCGGAGGAGATTATAGATGGTGTCTTGTGCCACACGAGGGCCGAGATGGTGATCAAGAGATTTTGGGTAAATTATCCTTTTACAGAATCTAAAATTAACAATATAGCTAATTATTGTACTGATCGGTGTTTTCACGTTTGATTGCAAACCTTCTATAGGTGTGAGGATGGATATGAGGAGGAGGCGGCCAGGGTTCTCGAGGCCGAGTGTAGGCGGTTACTACAGAACTTGCGCCACGAGGCTCGGCCGCAGGCTATTCGAGATTACTACGCCATGCGTGGTATTAAGAAGCAGAAGAAGGATTACCACAGAAAGTTTCTGAAGAAGGAGCAATACATGAAGGTAATTACCTATTCTTAAGTCCTTCTACGTAGTTTTCTTGATTTCATTCATAGGCGTAGCGCTGAAAATTCTTTCTAATAACTTATAGGTGCCCCCGAGATGGTGTGCGGATAAGATGGATTGTTGGGAGGCGTTGGTTGATGAGTGGTGCACATGCAGCTGCCGAGCCGTCCACGAGAATGCAAAGGATCGGCGTAGCCAAACAGTTGGTGTGCCACATCATCAAGGCAGTGCCAACTTACTTCAGTTTGGACGAAACTGGGTATGTGATTTGCTTCATGATTCATGCAATTCATTCTTGATGCTAATATTTTGTTCCTCTCTTTTAGGCGCATCACAATAAGACGGAGATGCCACACTTGTACGACCTTTATGGCATGGCCCATACTGCCTCGTACAAGAAGGCGAAGGCATTCTCTGAGTCTGACCTAGATGATCGCAATAACTTCACCAACATATCATCCCACCAGAAGCTCGTGGCATACAGGGACGCGGGGAAGGCTACGAAAGGGGATGACTTTAACCCTAGCCAGGAACCTTTGGATCCAGAGTTGGTGATGATATCTGGTGGCGGGAGGCCCCATGGCTCGATAGCCATTGGAGATGGGATAATACGTTGTCCACTCACTCTTCCGGAGATCAAGTTGCGCCAGTCGAGCAGCTGTCCTGAGATAACGCGTCGTCCACGGCCAATCGAACTTGCCATCGAGGTTAGTTGTACGGACTAAGAACACTTTCATCCATTTCATTATGTGTGTCACCATAGATCATTACTGTGGTAACGAGGAATGGTGTTTCAGGCTGCTCTTCAGAAAGAGAGAGCGGCAAACCAGGCTGCTCTTGAGAAAGCAAGATTGGCAAGCCAGGCTGCTCTTCATGAAAGGGACCAGACCACGACACGATTGATTGAGGAGGAGAGGCCCTGGAATGAGGCGGGTCAACGGGCCCTATACGAGCTTTTTGTGGTATGTTTTTTTCACATTAGCCAAATCATGTGTGTAATGTCTGTTTCATTACAAACTAATACGACCCACTCTTCACGGTCTGTGCGAGAAGAGCGGTCAACTCCCTCCGCCGATGCCCGTCTTCTCTTCGATTGGCATGGTGAGTTTCATTATAAACTAGTATTAATAATTGAGTGTCATCATGCTAACTGAGACATTGCAAAATATCTTTTCTACAGAATAACTCCCGAGCGGCATCGCACGACCCTTCTCCAGGGCAACCGTCTCCAAACGAAACCGCCGCAAGCAACCGTGGTGTTTCTCCTCCTTGATGACCACTACGGTAAGTTTATCTTATCCTCTTTCATATTATCCTTGCTTTAATTTCCCCAAAAAGACATAATTAGCCCATTTAGCTCCAAAATGCTATAATAACCTCAAAATGGCATAAGAACCTTGGTTAGCTCATGAATATTATATACTTAGCTTGTTTTCCTCTAAAATGAGATAATTAGCCCATTTAGCTCCAAAAAGACATAATTAGGTAATTTAGCTCCAAGAAGAGGAGAAGAAATAGGAAAAATGAAAAGAAATAATAAGAATAAGAAGAGAAGAAGGAGAAGGAGGAGGAGGAGGAGGAGGAGGAGAAGGAGGAGAAGGCCAAGGACCTTCTAGTCCTTCTCCTTCTCCTCCTTCTCCTCCTTCTTCTTGATTTCTTCTTCTTCTCCTCCTCCTCCTCTTTCTTCTCCTCTTTCATATTATCCTTGCTTTAATTTCCCCAAAAATACATAATTAGCCCATTTAGCTCCAAAATGCCATAATAACCTCAAAATGGCATAAGAACCTTGGTTAGCTCATGAATATTATATACTTAGCTTGTTTTCCTCTAAAATGAGATAATTAGCCCATTTAGCTCCAAAAAGACATAATTAGGTAATTTAGCTCCAAGAAGAGGAGAAGAAATAGGAAAAATGAAAACAAAGAAGAAGAAGAATAAGAGAAGAAGGAGAAGGAGGAGGAGGAGGAGGATGAGGAGAAGGAGGAGAAGGCTAAGGACCTTCTAGTCCTTCTCCTCCTCCTCCTTCTCCTCCTTTTCCTCCTTCTTCTTGATTTCTTCTTCTTATCCTCCTTCTCCTCTTTCTTCTCCTCTTTAATATTATCCTTTATTTAATTTCCCCAAAAAGACATAATTAGCCCATTTAGCTCCAAAATGCCATAATAACCTCAAAATGGCGTAAGAACCTTGGTTAGCTCATGAATATTATATACTTAGCTTGTTTTCCTCTAAAAATGAGATAATTAGCCCATTTAGCTCCAAAAAGACATAATTAGGTAATTTAGCTCCAAGAAGAGGAGAAGAAATAGGAAAAATGAAAAGAAATAAGAAGAAGAAGAAGAGAAGAAGGAGAAGGAGGAGAAGGAGGAGGAGGAGGAGGAGGAGAAGGAGGAGGAGACGGCCAAGGACCTTCAAGTCCTTCTCCTCCTCCTCCTTCTCCTCCTTCTCCCCCTTCTTCTTGATTTCTTATTATTCTCCTCCTCCTCCTTTTTCTTCTCCTCTTTCATATTATCCTTGCTTTAATTTCCCCAACAATGACATAATTAGCCCATTTAGGTCCAAAATGCCATAATAAGCTCAAAATGGCATAAGAACCTTGGTTAGCTCATGAATATTATATACTTAGCTTGTTTTCCTCTAAAATGGGATAATTAGCCCATTTAGCTCCAAAAAGACACAATTAGGTAATTTATCTCCAACCAAAGGAGAAGAGGAGAAGAAATAGGAAAAATGAAAAGAAAGAAGAAGAAGAAGAGAAGAAGGAGAAGGAGGAGGAGGAGGAGGAGAAGGCCAAGGACCTTCTAGTCCTTCTCCTCCTCCTCCTTCTCCTCCTTCTCCTCCTTCTTGATTTATTCTTCTTATCCTCCTCCTCCTCTTTCTTCTCCTATTTCATATTATCCTTGCTTTAATTTCCCCAAAAATGACAAAATTAGCCCATTTAGCTCCAAAATGCCATAATAAGCTCAAAATGGCATAAGAACCTTGGTTAGCTCATGAATATTAGATACTTAGCTTATTTTCCTCTAAAATGGGATAATTAGCCCATTTAGCTCCAAAAATACATAATTAGGTAATTTAGCTCCAACAAGAGGAGAAGAGGAGAAGAAATAGGAAATATGAAAAGAAGAAGAAGAAGAAGAAGAAGAAGAGAAGAAGGAGAAGGAGGAGGAGGAGGAGGAGAAGGCCAAGGACCTTCTAGTCCTTCTCCTCCTACTTCTTGATTTCTTCTTCTTCTCCTCATCCTCCTCTTTCTTCTCCTCTTTCATATTATCCTTGCTTTAATTTCCCCAACAATGACATAATTAGCCCATTTAGCTCCAAAATGCCATAATAAGCTCAAAATGGCATAAGAACCTTGGTTAGCTCATGAATATTATATACTTAGCTTGTTTTCCTCTAAAATGGGATAATTAACCCATTTAGCTCCAAAAAGACATAATTAGGTAATTTAGCTCCAACAAGAGGAGAAGAGGAGCAGAAATAGGAAAAATGAAAAGAAGAAGAAGAAGAAGAAGAAGAGAAGAAGGAGAAGGAGGAGGAGGAGGAGGGGAAGGCCAAGGACCTTCTAGTCCTTCTCCTCCTCCTCCTTATCCTCCTTCTTCTTGATTTCTTCTTATCCTCCTCCTCCTCCTCTTTCTTCTCCTCTTTCATATTATCCTTGCTTTAATTTCCCCAACAATGACATAATTAGCCCATTTAGCTCCAAAATGCCATAATAAGCTCAAAATGGCATACGAACCTTGGTTAGCTCATGAATATTATATACTTAGCTTGTTTTCCTCTAAAATGGGATAATTAGCCCATTTATATCCAAAAAGACATAATTAGGTAATTTAGCTCCAACAAGAGGAGAAGAGGAGAAGAAATAGGAAAAATGAAAAGAAAGAAGAAGAAGAAGAAGAAGAAGAAGAAGAAGAAGAAGAAGAGAAGAAGGAGAAGGAGGAGGAGGAGGAGGAGGAGAAGGCCAAGGACCTTCTAGTACTTCTCCTCCTCCTCCTTGTCCTCCTTCTGAGAAGAGCTCAACTCTGGGGGAATTGTGAAGTAAATCACTCGGAAGGACAACTTCTGCACCGTACACGAGAAAGAACGGAGATCGCCGAGTCGACCTGTTCGGGGTCATTCTGAGTCCCCAGAGCACTGAGGGTAACTCGGTGACCCAAGCGCCTGCAGCGTGTCCAATCTCCCGCATGAGACGAGGATTTAACCCCTGAAGTATGAGTCCATTCGCTCGTTCAGCCTGGCCATTTGTTTGGGGATGAGCAACGGATGAGTAATCCACTCGGGTTCCTTGGTTGGAGCAAAAACTCTTGAATTTATCCGAGTAAAAGTTCGATCCATTGTCAGTGATAATGCTGTGTGGAACTCCAAATATGACAATGATTTCTCTTATGAACTTGATTGCAGTGCGTGCATCTAGCTTTTTGATTGGCTTGGCTTCTATCACATGGTGAATTTGTCGACTGCAACTAGCAAATGAGTGAATCCGCCCTCCCCTGCACGGAATGGTCCGACCATGTCCAAGCCCCACACGGCAAAATGCCATATGAGGGGGATTGTCTTTAGAGCAGATGACGTCTTGTGTGATTTGTTGGAGTAGAATTGACATCCTTCACAGCGGTCTACAAGCTCCTTAGCCATTTCACCTGCACGTGGCCAGAAGAATCCAGCTTGGAATGCCTTAGCAATGATGGCTTTGGAGGATGCATGATGACCATAGGTTCCCGAGTGAATTTGCTCCAAAATCAGTCGGCCTTCCTCACGGGAAATGCACCGTTGAGCTACACCAGACACACTTTCCTTATAGAGCTGATCTCCCATGACCGTGAAAGCTTTTGATCTGCAGACAATCTGCCTAGCTTCGTCTTCATCTTCGGGTAGTTCTTGCCTCATGATATATGCAATATACGACACAGTCCAATCGGGCGTGACCACTCGAATCTCCATGTTCAGATCGACAAGTGCTGGGATGTCAACTTCAATCAGATCAACTGCACTTGTAGGATGAGGAGGTTCTTTAGTGAATGGATCTTCTTGGACCGAAGGGGTGTGTATGTGCTCCAAAAAACATCATTGGGCACAATTTTCTGAGTGGATCTGATTTTTGCCAATTCATCAGCAACTTGATTCTTCAATCGAGGAACGTGATGAAGTTCTAAACGTTCAAATATTTTCTCAAGTTTTCTTACTGCGTTGCAGTATCCAGTCATGGCAGGGCTTCTCACATACCACTCTTCCATTACTTGATTAACCACTAGATCCGAGTCACTGTATATCATCAAGTGTCGTACGCCAAGTGAGATGGCCATACACAACTCGTAGAGGAGGGCTTCATACTCTGCCTCATTGTTAGAGGAATCAAAGTGAATCTGCAATACGTAAGTGAGCTTGTCGCCCTTCGGGGATATAAGAACTACGCGTGCACCAGAACCACTCAGCATCTTCGAGCCATCAAAGAACATGGTCTAGTGTGCCGAGTGAGTAGGGGCTGGTTGTTGTTGCTCCACCCATTCAGCCATGAAATCTACCAGAGCTTGAGATTTGATGGCTTTATTGGCTTCGAACTTTATGTCACAATATAATAACTCCATTGCCCATTTCACCACTCGGCCCTATGCATCCCGATTGTGAAGGATTTCTGACAATGGGGCATCATTGACCACAGACACCGAGTGATCTAGAAAATAATGAGCTACCTTCTTTGCAGTCATGTAAATACCATAAAGAAGCTTTTGATAATGGGGATATCTCTGCTTGGAAGGAGTCAATACCTCAGAAACATAATATACTGGGCGCTGAATCTTGTAAGCCTTGCCTTCCTCGTCTCGCTTGACTGTCAGGACTGTGCTGACAACTTGATTTGTAGCCCCGATGTATAAGAGGAGTGGCTCTTTGCTGTACGGAGCAAAAAGAACTGGCTGGGTGGATAGCAGAGTCTTTAACTCGATGAATGCAGCTTCTGCTTCGGGAGTCCACTCGAAGTTATCTGACTTCTTCATGAGTCGGTATAATGGTAAGGCTTTCTCTCCGAGTCAAGATATGAATCTGCTTAATGCTGCCAAACATCCTGTAAGCTTCTGGACGTCGTGCACTCGCACAGGGCTTTTCATTCGGACAATTGCTCCGATCTTTTTGGGGTTAACATCGATTCCTCCCTCGAAAACGAGAAAACCGAGTAGCTTGCCGCTGGGGACTCCGAATGTGCACTTGGCTGGGTTGAGCTTGATGTCATACCTTCGAAGCTTGGCGAACGTTTCAGCCAAGTCAGTCAGCAGGTCAGGACATTTGCGTGACTTGACTATGATATCGTCCATGTATGCCTCCATGTTTCGACTGATCTGGTCAATGAGGCATTTATGAATCATGCGCGTAAAAGTGGCTCCTGCATTTTTGAGACCGAACGGCATAGTGATGTAGCAGAAGCACCCAAACGGGGTGATGAAGGCTGTTTTTATTTCATCTGGGCCATACAGACGGATCTGGTGGTACCTAGAGTAAGCATCTAAAAAAGAAAATCGCTCACATCCCGCAGTCGATTCGACAATCTGATCTATGCGGGGGAGTGGGAAGTGGTCTTTCGGGCAAACCCGATTGATATGCTTGAAATCGATGCACATTCGGAGTGACTTGTCCTTCTTAGGTACCATGAAAACATTCGCGAGCCACTCGGAGTGGTAAACCTCGCGAATGAACTTGGACTCTAGGAGCTTAGCCACTTCCTCGCCGATTGCTTTACTTTTCTGTGTGGCGGACCGACACATATGTTCCTTGACGGGTCGAGCTTTGGGGTTGACCCTCAGTCGGTGCTCAGCCAGTTCCCTGGGTACACCAGGCATGTCAGCGGGCTTCCATGTGAAGATGTCCCAGTTCTCACGGAGGAACTGGATGAGCTCGACTTACTATTTAGGATCAAGAGTTGTTGAGATGTTGGTTGGGAAAGCTGTAGGATCCGTCGGGTGGATGTTGACCTTCTTGATTTCGCCCGCCGACTGGAATGCACACTCGAAAGATGGCTTCTTCGAGCGCATCAGTTCGACGGGATCTGCTGTCTGCCGGTACTCATCGAGCTCTGCCATTGCCATCTGCTGGTCGACGATCTTGGAGCCCTGCTGTAAACATTCTTCTGCTCTTTGCCGATCGCCAGTGATGGTGACGACTCCCTTCGGCCCTGGCATCTTCATCTTCAAATAAACGTAACATGGTCGGGCCATGAAACGTACATATGCTGGACGACCAAGTATGGCATGTTAGGCGCTGTGAAAGTCCACCATCTCGAACGTGAGTTTATCCTTGCGGAAGTTCTTGCCAGAGCCGAAGACAACATCTAATGCGATCTGGCCAAGTGACTTGGCCTTCTTCCTTGGGATCACCCATGAAACTGCATATTGCTGTCACTGAGCTTGGACATCGGAATGCCCATCCCCTTGAGAGTGTCGGCGTACATGATGTTCAAACCACTCCCTCCATCCATCAACACCTTGCGGAGTCGAACTCCTTCTACCACTGGGTCGACAATGAGAGCAAGACGTCCCGCAATGGGGACATGGGTTGGGTGATCTAACTGGTCGAAGGTGATGGCAGTCTATGACCACTTTAGATAATTTGGGGCGGAATGAGCTGCCATGTTGACCTCTCGGTTGACCACTTTCAGTCGACTCTTGCTTTCGACATCAGCAAAGATCATCAGACTGGCATGGACCTTTGGGAAGGGGTCTTCTTGTTCTTCATCTTCTTTCTCTTGGTCTTTCTCACTCGTCTGATCCTCTCCAAATCTCTGGATCAATAGCCTGCACTTCCGAGTGGTATGTTTAGGCACTATGGTGTTTCCTTCTTCATCTATCTTCGTGTGGATTGCACATGGCTGATCATGGACATCTGGTCCTGACTACTTCTTGAATTTCTTGGGGGGGGAATTGGCTCTTGGCCTTTCCCTTGAACTTACCTCTCCCAGAGCGACTTCTTCTGCCGGTGGTGTGCGCTCCACCTTCTGCTTCTGCTTCCGGTTGGAATTGGCATCTCTGTCGACTGCTTTGCCTTTGCTGCTGCGGAGACGGTCTTCTTCTTCTCCATTGGCATAGCGAGTTGCTATCTCCATCGTCTTGCTCATAGGCATTTCTCCCGTCCGACCGAACTTCAAGTACAACTCTCAGTACCTGACACCTGCTTTGAAAGCGCAGATTGCCTCATGCTCGGTGACATTCTCTACCGTGTGGTGGAGAGTGGTCCAGCGCTGGATGAAATCGTGCAAAGACTCACTCGGCTTCTGGATACAATGCTGTAGCTCGAAGAGACCAGCAGGGTGCTTGCAGGTGCCCTCGAAGGTCTTGATGAACACTCGGGCCAAGTCTGCCCAACAGTATATGCTTGATGGAGCTAGTTGATTCAACGAAGCACGGGCCGAACCATCCAGCATCAGGGGCAAGTGCTTCATTGCGGCGTTGTGGTTGCCGCCGCCGATCTGAACTGCCACTCGGTAATCATCTAGCCATGTTTCTGGCTTGGATTCTCCAGTGAACTTGCTTATTCCGGCCGCCAACCTGAAGTTGGGGGGAATATCAGCGAAGCGGATTACTTGGCTGAAATACTCGAGGCCGGAGATGACAGAGCCACTTCCACTCGGACGATAACCGTCGTATCCGTCACGATGGGCTCGGCCTCTATCAACTCTCTTCTGAGTGAGATAGTCCCTTACATCACGCCTTTGGTCGCGGTCATACCCCACAAATCGCCTTTTGTTGTTGCGCCGGGGGGGCGTACGAACCACTCTGCGGAGGAGAGCGTGAATGATGGCAATCCTCGCGACTGAACCGGGGGGGGGGGGGAAGCGGATTCTGCCTCTGGTCTCTGTGTCGATCTTCTCAGTGATCTCCTCCTCTGCGATGCTGGGGAGTACCTGGGCCGTAAACCGACCGAACTGTGTCTGCTCCGATGGAATTGTTGTGCAGTCTGTTGTGAGACTGAGAAACAGCGGAATTCTGCTGTTGTGCCGCCTGCAACACGGCACGGATCTGCTGCACCCCTCTGCCCGCTTCTGAATTTGACGGCTGGATGGAGTCTGCAATCCTTGCGGCCGCAACCAAGTTGAGGACAGGCATGCGGAATACCTCGATGTAGTCATGATGAGAACACCGACCGGATGCTGGAGGGCGCGGATGATGACGCGCACCCGAAGTTTCTCCGGTTTCCCGCTTGTCCCGATTTATCCTTGGCGGGCTCTCGTGTGAGTCGGCCATGAAGATCTCCGCCACAGGGTTGCAGCTCTCGCAGTCGGAAGAAGAGCCAGACGGATCTCACACCGAGTGAGATGCAACACATGGAGGTGTAGCAGGTTCTATGGCCGCCACCTGTGGCAAAGACGCTTGACGCGCGAGTGCATGACACGCCCAGCGCTAGAGCTGCGAGCGACCGGATCGCTTGTTGCGACGTGCGATGGGGAGCACAGTCGACGACGGAGTCGACGGTTGGCGAAGAAGAACTCCGCACGAAGTAGCGCAAAAGAACGTTGCCCCGCGAACTGGAAGCGCCTCCACATCGAGAGGCGCCTCCCGAAGCCATGCCGAATCGTCGGCGACGAAGACGAGTGTGCCGAACACGATCTCGTGACCCACGCACAAATCACCACCGGAAGACATGGTGAAGGAGAAAAAACGCAAACTTGCCGGAAGTCGCCTAGACGCCTGCCCCATAGTGGGTGCCAACTGTCGTGGATATAAGTCTGATAGTAGATGTGTAGGGTACGAATGTAGAGGGCAGAGTCCTAGCTATGACAATGTTGTATGAGTCCAGGCCCCTCTGCGGTGGAGGTAACAACCCTACGTCTCAGTGCTCTGGAGCTTTTGTGTCGAGTGGAATACAGGTGTTACAGAATGCGAACCCTTGTGCCAGAGGGGAGGGGTGGCTTATATAGAGTGCGCTGCCCCTCATAAGTATCCAGCCTTCAAGGGTGCAATAAGTGAGATTGAATGCGTACGTTACAGGTAACGTATGCCATAAATGACATTAACTACAGTAGTCTAACGTCTAACCGTTAGCCTTGCTGGAGTGGCTTCTGGCCTTCTATGTCGACTGGCTTCTGGTCATCACCGAGTGGAATCGAGTCGTCGAGTATAAGATAATCCTCCGAGTGGTTTTCTACCGAGTGGACCAGAGGTTGTCTTAATCTAGTCGGTAGATATCTTGTGATCCTCAAGCTAATAATGAGGTGCCCTTGGGCAGGACTTATAGGTCAGGCCTATGACCCTACCGTAGGGCTATAACCCCATCAATCATGTATAGACACATCACGTCCATAAACAAGTAGACCGAGTCCCGCCTGCATCTACTACTATTACTCCACTCATCAACTGCTATACAACAAGCATCTATAGTATTAACTATAAAACAGAGTGATGCTTGGAGCAAGGTGACATGATGTAGTCAAAGTAAGACAAGCAATATGTTCAGACCCTGTTTTTTCCCCTTAATGGCAAGAATACAAATACGTGTCATGTCCCTATCTGTTATTGAGATTGAGCACTGCAAGACTGAACCCATTACACCACACCACTCCTACTGAAGATAAATCAATCTAGTTGTCAAAACTAAACCGATAGATCAGAGAGAAATAAGAAGCTATAACAGTCATGGGTAAAAGATTTCAGAGAATACTCAATTAATATTCATGAATAATCTGATCATAAAGCCATAATTCATTGGATCCCAACAAACGTATCGCAAAAGAGGATTATATTTGTAACGACTAAGATGCGGTCCTTTCCGATTTAGGGAACGAGGCCCCAAAATGGAAAGAAGCGCATCTAAGCGTTTCACAAGCAAGATAAACATAGCACATACATAAATAAAGAATGACAAATAGGGAATCATTTGCCATCTCATAAATAATATCAGAGTTTACATCACGCATTTATTCAGACAAGGTAGTTCTGCTACGGACTACAAAACATGAGAAAAGGTTATGCTATCCCGCATGCTTGCCCACGATCACGACCACGCCTCAGTCTTCTGGATAGTTCACGTACAGGCGGTCGTTCTCCTCATCGTACTGCCACGCCAGCTGCGTGCCATCAGGATCACCTGTGTCGGGCGTACTTGTACCTGTTGGGGTGTTGAAGTAATCTGTGAGCCACAGGGACTCATCAATCTATGACCTCGGTACCGAAACTAGTGAAGTTATTAGGTGGGGAAGGTTCAGTGTTTAGGTTGCAGCATCCTAAGCATTTATGGTGGCTAACTTACGTAGAACAAGTTATTGATGGTGGTCTATGCTAGCCGGCGATGACTAGCTGATCATTAAGTGATCCTGAACACCTACTTACGTCAAACATAACCCCATCGTGTTCCCGATCGAAGAGAGGTCTTCGAAGGGGACAATCACGGTTACGCACACAGTAGGCAATTTTAATAGATTAGGTTCAAGTTATCTATAACCGGATGTTAACAAATATTCCAAGTTGCCACATAACCACAGGCACAACTTTCCGAAAGATTAAACCCTGCAGGGGTACTCCAACTAGTCCATCACAAACGGTCACGGGCCGCAAAGTAATCCTCTATCACGAATCTCGTGATCTCGTCGGATTCCTTAGAGGAAAACCTCAACTCTGGGGAGAATCAAAGCTTCACTGGGATTCCTATATGCAAGATATATCGCTAAGGTAAGACAAGACTAGCAGGACCTCCCGTCGTGTCGACGACCCTGATAAGAGCCGCGTATCTTCGTCTCAGGACACAACAGATGGAACTAGCTACGAGAACCAAACCTGAAGTTTCCTTGTGGTGGCCCCGCAGGCAGACCAGGTTGGACCAACACTCATGAGGAGCACTGGCCCAGGGTGTTGATTAAATTCCTTGGGGTAGCTATTCCCTATGCAAGTTATTATTAAGTGATTAGCAGATTAAAACCAATGTTCGGTCCTGCCAGACAAGTCTTAACACTACACGATTTATCAAGGGGGTCCCCATAACAACCCCGAACGTGTTAGGAGCGATCAGTTATGGAATCAAACACCGGTAGCCGGAAACTATGGCGGAAATAACGGAACAAAACACCCGGTAAGAGGCTAGGCCTTCCGTTATTTACATAGTATATAGGTGCATTAAATAAATAACAGATTTAAACATAGTGATATCAAAACTCATGTTATCACATGAGACAATCGCACCTGCAACTAGCAACGCTAACATTAGAAGCTGAGCAAGCCTACTATTCAATATTAGCTAGGAGGGGAAAGTGTTTGGGTTTCATGGCAATAACAGGAGGCAATTATTTCAGTGGTAGGCAGCGAGCATATGACGAAGGAAACGTGAATCTAGGCATAACAAAGCTAGAGACGGTATCAAGGTCATGGTCATCTTGCCTGTGATGTCTTCAGCTTGGAACTGCTCTTGTTCGTCCTGCACGTACTCTCCCGAGTCCACGTACTCGCTCTCCGATCCCGGTGCTACCCAACATCAAAATAGAATCCAATGAACAACAACATAACATGATGCCACAATCACATGATGCATGAAATGAGAATGTAGCATGCATCTCTATTCTAATCACTGCATATGCATGAGAAGAAATACAAACTTCTGGACAGAACTGCACTCTAAGCTATCTTGACATGCATGAAGATGACATGAACAGAAGCATCACGCGAAAACGATGCAAAAACATATAAATAATGTTACGAACGGAGCTACGGATCAACCAGAAACAACGAAACAAGAAATGGAGTCCTACGGATCAAATCTACCACAAGCACTCTCCAATGGCATACTTCTGGTATTCCTAGGTTGCCACATCACCAAACAAACAAGTATGGATGGGGTGGTGCAAAGAAACTCACCATACCATCAACTATGCACTCACAAGCATCAAAACATCAAAACATCAAAACTATACATTCTGTCCTAAACAACATCATAGCAGTTTGAGAGCAACATGCAAAGCACCTACAACCACCCAAATGTGCCAAATGAGATATGTGGCAAAAGCTATTCAAAATATCTATAATCATGAGCAAAAAGATAATACAAAGGAGTTACACACAGAAAGATATACAGCTCCTAACTTGGCCAAAATTGTCAGTTTTCACGGACTTTGTGAAATTCTTAGATTCTCACTAGCTGTTTATGCTCTGAAGCATTTTTTTGAAGGAAAACTGTAAGGGAAACACCCCACATCGAGTTTTTTTAAATAATAAGAACCCAAATTCGCGCCCGTGGGGACTTGAACCTGGGTGGCTGGGTTGTACATCCACTCCACTAGCCAAGTGAGCTAGGCTCACTTCCTTGCTCTGAAGCATTTTAACAGCACCCAAAACAATATCTACAGGAAGCCAAATGGAATGAAAATTGACACACAGCTAGACAAGCACAAAAGCTACAACTCTCTTGTTGACTGCAAGGGCTGATTCCCAACACATGAACTTCTGCAAGAACAACTACAAGGGAAGAAAATAACAACAGTTTCTCAGACTTAGTGAAAATCACGGATTTTCACTAAACTGATATTTTCAGCCACATGCCTACTTTTACAAAGCACAACTTGCACATATAAACTCCTAAGCATGAAACAACATCACCATGTTGTAGAGGGGTTCACCCTCTACTGCAACAACAAGGAATCATCCTCTTAGGCTCATCACTTCACATGGAACCAAGCTCTAAACTTAGAACAAAACAGAAAAATGACATCCCCAGAAAGTGTTCCAAAGTGGAATCTGATTCCACCAATGGATTCCTGGGATGATTCTTCCCCAAAAACATATATAATACCTAGGTACTTGCATAGAACAAATGGGCACAAAGTAGAAAGGAAAATCTACATGGAATCACATGATGCAAATAGTGCCATATCATATGTGTTGCACACAAGACCATCACCTACTCATGCACTTGCACACTCTCATCACTCCATTGGTGCACATGAGGGGTAGACCTCATGTTCATGTGCCTTAGCACACCACACATACACACATACATCAAGCATACATAAACTAGCACCTACACATGATACATCTAACACACACATGCACACACACACACAATCTCATACATACTTGCATCTACATCAACACAAGGACATACTTCTACACATGCGCTAGTGCATATCACCAAAACACACAATCACTAGAATCACTACTCCTACATACAAAGTATGTGTGTGTGTGTGGGGGGACCCACACACACACACAAGCTCATGGGTGCTTGCACCACACAAGCACACACCTCATGCACAAATGCACAAGCATGTGGGTGCTTGCACCACACATATACATATGCACACGCTACATGAGCACCTTCACACACACAAGCATAAGAACATACATAAACACACCTACACATGCATATAACTTGAACAAGGTGAAAACCCTACTGGTTTGTAATCCTAGCAACAAAAATGGAGATGCCCAAGCAATACAACCAGCAACCTACCTATAGAATAGCAAGCAACAAGCTACAGAACAACAAAAGAAAAAGAAAATAAAAGGGGGGCAGAGGGGATTCGAACCCTCAACCTGCTGATCAACACACACACATGCAAACCACTGGGCTGCACCTCTTGGCTCGATAGAATAGGGGTACTATACATGATAAGCTTCTCCTACAGCTGCTACTGTGCCAAAAGTAAAACACAAAAAGGGGTGCGCTGGAGGACTCAAACCCACAACCACCAGCTGCGCCAAAACCCCACCTACCACTCTGCTACACGCTCGGATGTTAACAGAGAGGAGGGCTCTGCTCTTTTGAGCAACCCCCTCTAGATCTAGTGCTACCCGATAGTGGCCGGAACAGGGGAGGTCATCGCCGGCGATCTACTTCGAATTGAGCAACGGTTCATCGATGGAAGGGAGAAGGATCTCCCACGGTTCCATTTCTACGTTAAGCCTGACGAGAGGAGGCCTACAGCTACTCGGCAACATGCACGGCGGCGCCGGCGACAGGGAGAAGAACGACGGCGATGATACGGCCCTATACGCGTGATCTAGCTACGGGGGAAGGGAAAGGTTGCTTGTGCTCACCCACTGGTCGAGGAAGCCGAGGCTACCAGAGAGGAAGTAGGGGAAGAAGCCGAGGCGGAGGAGATCGTCGGAGCGGAAGAGGAAGAAGGGGACGGCGTCGATGTCATCGAAGCAGACCCGATTTGCACCCCTAGCTGTGGGAACGGAGCCCTTCGAGGTCCCGCGTGCTCCTGGGCTGCTCGGAGAGGACGGAGACGCACGACAACGACGACGAGGAGCTCCTCAAGTTACAACCATGGAGGAGGAGGGGCTCAGCCCGACTATTTTTGATCTAGGGAGACGGAGGAGAAAGTGGAAGGAGTGGCGGCGGCTTGGACGAACCCTAGGCCCTGCACGGACGCCAAGGGGGCTTTATAGGAGGAGGAGGAGGTGAGGGACGCGCGGCCTCGATGTCCGTGAGCACGACGTCATGTCTGTCGTGCTGTCTCTGAAGAAATCTGACGGAAAGGCGAGAGGAGGGAGACGCCGTCTACAGGAGAGGGAAGGAGGTGGGCTGCGTGCGAGGAGGGAGTTATTGGGCCAGCTAGGGGAGAAAGCCCGCTCGAAGGCGCCAGGTAGAGAAAAAGAAAACCCACTGGGGTTTTCTATTTTTAAAACAGAGACAACAGCAAAACACACACGCGACCTGTTGGCCCTAAAAATAAAACAAAAATGCCCCTGGTCATAAGGAATTATGACCTATTTAAATAAAATGAAAAAGGAGTTTTTGGAGCAATTAAATATTTACAAAACAGAATTAATTAATCTATTTTGTGAATATTTACCCCACTCAAACAAAGTTTCAAAACACTTTAAACCTAGCCTCATATCCACCACAATTCACACTAAAACATGAACATCTTTGAATCAGGGATGGAGCAAGTGAAACTTGAGCTTTGAGAAAATGGAGAGGGGTTTTTTGAAACCTAGCATAGTTGCACCCTACCTACAAATGCACCACTCCACATCACTTCACATAGAACCACACATCATCACACATCACACCACATACATGGATCACAATAACAACAAACACAAGAGACATGGAATGATATGGATGCATGCATGCAAGGGAAACAAGACATGCACATGAAATACCACATGACATATAACTCTCATAACAATGACATGATGGACCCACATACAAGAAGGTTCCAAATAAGGCAAGTTACACTCTGGGGCATTACAAAATTGGATATACCACCGCGGGAATCATGGTGAAATTTGTATTAAAAATCAAAGAGAGAGAATAAGCTATGTAGGTACTAGCTACGGACCTGTAGGTCTATGGTGAACTACTCACACATGATCATGCAGGCAAAAAAGGTTGATGTATATGGCCTTCGTTATTGATTCCTTCTCCGACAGGGCACCGAAAAAGGTCTCCAGATGGGATCACGATGGAACATAGACTTGCGGCAGGGGAAAAGTGTTTCAGGTGGCTATCTGTTGGTTTCTCGATTTTAGAGAATTTATGGAGGTGTAATTAGGTCAGACGGAGCCACGAGGGGCCCACAAGGCAAGAGGGCGCGCCATGTTGCCTTGCTCTCTCCTCGTGTGTTGTATGGTCTCCCTTTGAAACTTCCAGGTCTTATTTTGATACAGAAAAAACAATCAAAAAATTTCATAGCGTTTGGAATCCATTTTGTACTGGTTTCATGAAAAGCCAAAAACACGCAGAAAACAACAATTGTCACTTATCACCTGGTTAGTTCCCAACAATGATATAAAACAACATATAAATGCATATAAAGCATACAAGATTGATAATATAATAGCATGGAACAATAAAAATTATAGATACATTGGAGACGTATAAACACCCCGGACCTTAATTCCTGCTCGTCCTCGAGTAGGTAAATGATAAAAACAAATTTTTTGATGCGACGTGCTACCTGATACGTCTTGAACGCATCAATAATTTTCGATTGTTCCATGCTGATATATTATCATTCTAGGATACTTTTTGGGCATTTGTTTACCAAATTATAATATTTTTTTAGTACAAACCTATAGTACCAAACGAAGTCCAATTGCCACAAAACTTTTTGATGATTTTTTTGGACCAAAAGAAGACGTGTAAGCTTCGGGAGGAGGCCGGAAGAGCCACGAGGGGCCCACAAGCCAACAGGGCACGCCGCCAGGGGGCATGCCCTGATTGCTTGTGCCTCTTTTGGGCATCTCCCGATGCCCCTCTCTAGCCTAAAATTTCCTATTTACCCTAAAAACCCTAGAATCACTACCGAAACACTTTTTTCGCTGCCGCAAGTCTCTGTTCCAACGGGAGGCCATCTAGAGCTCCGTTCCGGCACCCTGACGGAGGGGGATCGATCACGGAGGGCTTCTTCATCAACCTTTCTGCCCTCACCATGATGTGTGAGTAGTTCACCATAGACCTACGGGTCCGTAGGTAGTAACTATATGACAATCTCTCTCTCTTGATCTTCAATACAATGTTCATCACATCTTTGACTTGATCTATCCGATGTAATCCCTTTGTATAGTGTGTTTGTTGGGATCCTATGAATTGTTGGTTTATGTTTAGATTATTCATGATAAATATGTGTGTCTTCTCTGGTCTCATATGATTCTTATGTGCATGCTCATTATAGCTTCATAATGCTCTCCAATCTATTGATGTAGTTTGGCCAACTAGATTGATATTTCTATAGTGGAAGTAGTGCGTTGTAGTAGGTTCAACCATGCGAGTTTCTATTTCCGAGTGATAGAAGGGGACAAGATGCATTTTGTGTTTCTAATACTAAGGATAAAATGGTGGGGTTTATTCATATTGATTGAGTTTACTTTGTCTACATCATTTCATCGTTCACCAAGCATTACTCTGTTTTACTTAATACTCTAGGTGCATGCTGGATAGCAGTCGATGGGTGGAGTAATAGTAGTAGGTCCAGACAGTAGTCGACCTATTTTCTTATGGATGTTATGCCTATATACACATGATCATTACTATGAAAATCATATAACCATCCGCTTTTCTATGAATTGCCCGATAGTAATTTGTGTACTCACCATATGCTATTTCAATGAGAGATGCCACTAGAGAACTCTATGGCCCCCAGGTCTATTCACATTTTTATATTTATTTTATATTATATTTAGTTTGTCTCTAAAAAATAAAAATAGAAAAATATCTATCTTTGCTTATTACTAGTTTACTTCTTTGCTTGCTTTACTTGCCGTCTTGCTTGTTACTTTGCTTGTTCGGTCTTGTCATGAAAGATCAATTTTTGGGAAGTCCTAATGAGGATCCCGCATCACATCTAAATACCTTTGTTGAATTTTGTGACATGCAACAGAAAAAGTATATGGACAATGATATTGTTAAATTAAAATTGTTTCCCTTTTCACTAAGAGATAAAGCTAAAGCTTGGTTTTCATCTTTACCACGTAATAGTATTGGAACATGGGATAAGTGTAAAGATGCTTTCATTACCAAGTATTTTCCTCCAGGTAAGATCATCTTTTTTAGAAATCAAATAATAAATTTTAAACAACAAGAACAAGAGCATGTTGCACATGCTTGGATATAATGAAATTGATGATAAGAAATTGCCCTACTAATGGTTTAAACTTGTGGATGATTATCCAAAATTTCAATGCTGGACTAAACTTTGTGTCTAGAAATCTTCTAGATTTTGCCACAGGTGGTACCTTCATCGATGCGACTTTGGGAGAGGCCACAAAACTTTTGGACAACATCATGACTAATTATTCTCAATGGCATACCAAGAGAGCTCCAACTGGTAAGAAGGTATGTTTTGTGGAAGAAATTGCTACTTTGAGTGAAAAAGTGGATGCTCTTATGAATTTGGTTGCTAGTAAATAATCATGTTGATCCCGATGATATGACTTTGTATACCTTAATTTATCAAAATAATTATGCTATTGATGTGAACTTCATCTCACGAAATAACTTCAACAACAATGTTTATAGAGGTAATTTCAATGTTAGGCCGCATCCAGGTAATTCCTCTAACAACTACGGAAATTCTTATGAAAATTCTTCTAAAAATTTCAATAGTATACCCTCCAGTCTTGAAAACATAATTAAGGAATTCATTAATTCTCAAAAAGTTTTCAATACTATGGTACAAGAACAATTACCTGTTGTTGATACTTTGGCTAAAAACGTGGATATAATTGCTCTTGATCTATAAACTCTTAAAAGTAAAGCTTTGACACCTAACCATGATTTTAATGAGACTATTAAATCTATCAAAATATCTATTGACGAAAGTAAGGAGAGAACCGCTAAGTTGAGGGCTAAGCGGGAATTCTTGGAAAAAGCTCTTCCACCCGGTTTCTACCGGAATCCTGATGATCTTAAAATGACTCGTGTTTCTTCCATTGATTCTTTGTTTACCTCTCTGAATATAAATGATCAATAGACTGGATATGAGTCAACTTTACCTAAGGAGCACCCCCTTTTCTTGGAGGGTGATGGTTTTAATGCTAAAACTGAAAAAGGTGGGTTTGGAGAGGTCAAAACTTTAACTAGTGATGTGCCCACATTCTTGGATTACAAGGACTTTAATTATGATAATTATTCTTTAGTAGAATGTGTAAGAGCACAATTTCTTCTAAGTAATTTTGCTGGTTGAGGACGATACCCTTTGTGGACTAATCGTGTGCGATATGCTTTCACAGAATTATCACGTGGCACGAGACGGTTATATTCCCCTTAGTGAGTGAAAGTGAAGACAATGCTTAGCTATTGATTTAGGATTGGTGGACTCAAGTCGGAGATAATGTTGTACTATCAAGAGGGAATCCGCATTTGGAAAGGTTGGGTAGAACAATATCTCACATTCTTGCACCCCATCCCTTTCCCGGAGCAAAGGAGCTGCCCTAAAATAGTGCTCTGAAATTGCAGAATTGGTAGTACCGCTCTAGCGGTACTGCCGCCCATGAGAGCCGGGCTCTCTACCACTTGTTTTATTTCTTTGGTATATGGGGCGTTTTTCTCTGTTTGGGTAGAAGTACCACCCAGGGGGAGTGGTAGTACCGCTCCAGCAGTACTGCCGCCCCTTCTGCCATGCCCACTTCCACCTAGAAAAATTCTTTGGTGTCTTACCTCTCCTGGACCATGCTAAGCGAAAGTGCCACTCCTACAGGACGATAGTACCGCCCCAGTGGTAGTACCGCTCAGGTGCACGGTACTACCGCTTAGCTGGGTCAGTAGGGGCTGGTAACGGCCAGATTCATCCACCCACTATAAATAGGGGTCTTCTCCCCCGAGGAGATCTCACCTTTCCCTCTCCAGCTCCATTGTTGCCCCAAAAGCTCAAACTTGCCCGATCTCCCTCCCTAGCCTTCAAATCTTGTTGATTCTCTAGGGTTTGGAGGAGAAGGCCTTCCCCCACACTTCCACCAAGAGAAAAGTTGTTCCCCCACTAATCCCTCGCAGATCTTGTTTCTATTGGGTGTTTGAGCACCCTAGACGGAAGAGGTCCCCTCGAAGCCATATGCCATTGTGGTGAAGCTTCATGGTTTCATTGGGAGCCTCCAAGTGAGTTGTGGAGAGAGCCCCAACCTTGTTTGTAAAGGTCTGGTCGCCACCTTCAAGGCCACAACTTAGTGGAATCACAACACCTTGCATTGTGTGAGGGCATGAGGAGAATACGGTCGCCTTTGTGGCATCTCGGGGAGAATTGTGCCTCCACACTGCTCCAACGGAGACGTACTTCCCCTCAAAGGGAAGGAACTTCGGAAACACATCCTTGTCTTCATCGATTCCACTTGTGGTTATTTCTTACGTTTAGGTGTATTTTGTTCTTGCTTACTATTGTTGTGGTTAGCATCATATAGGTTGCTCACTTAGTTGCATATCTAGACAACTTATTTGTTGCTAAACTTAATTTATTAAAATAAAAGATTATAATTTGTTAGTTGCCTATTCACCCCCTCTAGTCAACCATATCAATCCTTTCAATTGGTATCAGTGCCTTGTCTCTTTATTAAGGGTTTCACCACCCAAAGAGTATGGTTGACGGTAATGTTAGTCTGAGGGAGTTGCCGGAGGCAGTTATTGCAAACTCGGTCTCCCCAGAGGATCTAAATAAGGCCATGTCCACATTTAGATCCTCAATGACTATTGAGGTCAAGAACATGCTTAAAGATTTCCTTGATAATTACAAATCGTCTATCGACCCGTTGTATGTGGCTAATCCCACAACTTCGGATACGGGGGCCAATTCTGAAAAGGAAAATGCCAGTAGTGAAAAAGATAAATTGCCTCAAGGAACGAGTGGGGCAAATACCTTTGCCTTGGTTCCTCCTTCCATGGTCTATGGAGGACCGGTTCACCCATCGCATATTCTTAATCCAGGTCCTCCACCTAAGCTTGTGAAGAATGATTTTGCTAATTGGGTTTTTCGTATAAAGGATCATTTGAATCACAACTCAACACAACTTTGGAGAATCATCGAGCAAGGATACTACCCTCATGATCCAAGAAACCTCACTAACCTCACTCCAAAGAAGAGGTTGACAATCAACTCAACCATTCAACCCTATTTTTCCTTCAAGTTGTTGTTCCTATTGAAGATCTTGCTCATTTGTGTCCCTTAACTCGTGCCAAAGATTGTTGGGAGCACATCATCTCCATGTACAATAGAAGTTTTAGTATTCAACGGTCAAACTATGAAGTGATACTTGATGAGGCTGATGAATTTGTTATGATTGAGGATGAAGATCCTTGTGAGATTTACTGCAGGGTGACGTCTCTTGCTATCGCTCTTCAAGATCATGGAAACAAGGATGTGGATGACAATTGGATCAAGCGTGAGTTTCTCAAGGCTATTATGCCCTTCAACAAATCCTTGTCCTCCGTCATCCGTTAGAGGCCAGACTTTCACTTCTTGTCTTCAAGCAATGTGTTGGATGATTTTATTTCCATGAAGATATTGAACAAGACCGCTGACAATGCTCTTGCTCGTGTTCCATGGTCAAGAAAAGACTCTCCCAACCTTTCCTTGAAGGCCAAGCCTGAATTGGAGGAAGATGATGATGAAGAAGAAGAACTATGCCCCGAAGACACCAAGTATGCTTATCACGAGCATATGGCTCTTGCGTCAAGACAGTTTTGGGGGAAACAAGAGAAACTCAAAGCCAATTTTCACCAAGAACAACTCAAATGGGCCCAAAGGCAAGCAAGATGTGAGAACCTTCTACAACTGTGGCAATGTGAGTCACTTTGTGGCTGATTGTCCTTATGAGAAGAGGGAAGACAATTGTGGCAATATTATTCGCAAAGACTAGGCCAAGCCCTTCCCAAATAAGAACAACTTCTTCAAGAACAAGCCCCAAAAGGTATTGGTGGCTCAATAAGAGTACCCCTCCGATGAGGATGGGGACGATGAAGCAAGTGGAAAAGTGATGGGGATGGCGAATGTGGCCATTGCATCCTCTTCTCCAAGCAAGGTGTCCCTCTTTAGCGCCCCCAATGAGAACCACATTGCCAAGTGCCTTATGGCTAAAGCATCCAACAAGGTAACATCCAACATTAAAACTTCCAACCTCAATGCTACCATTTCCACTACCCGCGTTAGTGGTGATGAAAAGGAAGAGGTAGCGGATGAGAAAAACAACTTTGAGAAATTCATGAGAAAATCATGGGTAAATACAAGAAGCATTTTGTTTCTCTCTTGGAACAACTAGGAGAGGCTAATGACCTCATTGAATCTCATGAAGAAACTATGTCCACGTTACAAGGACATAGTGGTGACTATGTCGATGATATTGCGGATCTTTATCTTGCTCTTGAAGAAGAGCAAGGACTTCGTTTGACACTTGAGGAGTCACACAACGATGATCTCGCTAAATTAAAAAAAGATCTTGATCATGCTCTTGTTCTTCCTCATGTGCTCCAATACGAAAAGGTTGCACTTGGGCTTGACCATGTTAGAGTCAAGGAAGATCTTGCAACACTTGTCAAGGCTCACAAGGACTTGAAGAGTGTTCGTGCCTCTTTGAAAGAGTCTCATGCTCAACTCCAAGTAAAACTCACTAAGGAAATAGCCACTTGATCTCCTTTCGTTTTAATTGATAATGTCCATGCTACTAACCCTTGTTGTGAGCATGCACATCTTGTGGAAGAGAACACCAAATTAAGAGTGCATCTTGAGAAAGGCCTTGTGACATGCATCCAAGGTGAAAATAATCTTAATGACCTTTTTGAGCAATCAAAAGGAAGTGGTTGCAAAGGAAGGAGTTGGGTTTGCACCCAAGTCCAAGAAGATCAAGAAGAGGAAGACCAAGCAACCTCCCCAGCTTATGGAAACCTTTGTTAAAACTGGGGAAGGTACTCAAGTGATGAAGAAGGACCAAGCTAAGGGTGGTAAAGCCAAGAAGGGCAAAACCCTCCTTCCCAAAAGAGCCGACGACTTTAACCTCTCTTGTGTTTTCTGTCATGCTAGTGATGGGAATGTTTTTGCTAAATTTGTTGGTTCTCCTAATGAGTACATTGAATGGTCTATTTGGGTTCCTAAGACCCTTGTTATTAACCTGAAAGGGCCCATTAAAGAATGGGTACCTAAATCCAAGCATTGATCTTATGCAGGAGTTTTCTTCCGGTGGGGTGTCATGGTTTCTTGATAGTGGAGCAACAAATCATATGACCGAAAGCAAGGACTTGGTGGTGGATGTTCATCCTGACCTATCCATTGCCACCCAAGTCTTCTTTGGTGATGATGCAATTTCAAAGGTATTGATCTTGGCAAGGTGGTAATTTCTCCTAAACTTACCATTGAAAAGGTTATGCTTGTTCAGACCCATGCATACAATTTACTTTCCATTCATCAACTTGCACTGATGGGCTTTAGTACCTTCTTTGGCATTGACTCTATGGCCCTTTGGTGGAGCAAGACTCTTAAAGTAGCTTTTGTTGGGAATGTCAAGAATGGTCTCTATGTGGTTAAATTTTCAGAGAGACCCACTAAGACCATGACTTGCCTAATGGCTAAAGTTGATGTGGGATGGGTTTGGCATCGCCAGCTAGCCCATGTCAATATGAGATCTTTGCAAAGTCTCCTCAAAGGGGATCACGTCCATGGACTAACAAATGTGAGTTTCGGGAGAGATCATGCTTGTAGTGCTTGTATTGAAGGAAAGATCCATGAGACAACTCATCACCCCATGAATACCATCTACTCAAAAAGGACATTGGAGTTCCTCCACATGGATCTCTTTGGTCCTCCATCTTATGATAGCCTTGGGGGAAGAAAGTATTGCTCGGTGATTGTGGATGATTACTCAAGATATACTTGGGTATACTTTTTCAAGAGAAAGAGTGAGACCCAACAAACCGTCATCAACTTTGCTAATGAAGCTCAACGACAACATGATGTAAATATATTGATGATTAGAAGCGACAATGGCACCGAGTTCAAGAACTACACTTTAAATGAATTTCCGAGTGATGAAGGAATCAAGCATCAATATTCTACACCTTATACTCCTAAAAAAATGGTGTGTCGAAAAGGAAGAACGGGACATTGATGGACGTAGCAAGAACCATGATGGCGATGTTTAAATCTCTGTATAACTTTTGGGTCGAAGCCATCAACACCGCATGTCATGTATCCAATCGGCTCTTCCTTCGCAAAGGCTTGAACAAGACTCCATATGAAATTCTTATCGGTAACAAGTCCAACCTCAAGTACTTCTGGGTGTTTGGCTGTAAGTGTTTCATTCTTAGTAAAGGTGCTCGCTTGTCTAAATTTGAACCTAGAGCTCAAGAGGGCATATTTGTTGCTTATGCTACAAACTCTCGCTCTTACCGTGTCCTCAACAAGTCCCCAGGACTCATTGAGGAGACATGTAATGTGGAGTTTGATGAGAATAATGGCTCCCAAGTGGAGGAAAGTGGTCTTTGTGATGTAGGTCATTAAATTCCTCTCGAGGCCATAAGAAGAATGGGTGTGGGACACTTCCTGCTCGTTGAGGAACCCCTTGTGGCTGAAGGATAAGGACAATGTTCCAATCATGTGGAACCATCACCAATGCAAGACCACACACTTATGAAGAACAATTTGAAGGTCCTCAACCCTGTGATGTTGATCAAGGAGAAGATCAACCCTAGGATGGTACTACACCAAGTGATGTCCTTGATCAAGATCACCCCTGTGAGGATGCTCAAGATCAAGAGCAAGCTGAAGATCAAGACTAAGTTTAAGATCAAGAGCAAGCTCAAGATCAACACTAAGTTCAAGATCAAGAGCAAGCTCAAGAACAAAACCAAGCTCAAGATCAAGGGAAAACCCGCAAAGACGGTAAAGGTCTCAGACAGGCTCCTCAGCTTACCCCTAAGGAGATTCAAGAAAGACGTGCTCTCAAGAATGCCAAAAAGCTCATAAAGAATTCTCATATACTGGAGAATGTCTACGGCAACCTAAAGAGAGGGGTAACCACGCGTCATCAATTAGCAAAATTTAGTGCCCATCGTGCGTGTGTTTCTTGCATTGAACCCCTAAAAGTACAAGAGGCTCTTGAAGACATGTATTGGGTTGAATCCATTCATGAAGAACTCAACAACTTCGAGCGCAACAAAGTGTGGCGATTGGTGCCAAGACCAAAGGAGAACCACAATGTTATTGGGACAACGGGGATCTTTGAGAACAAGCAAGATGTGAACGGTGTCATCACTCGTAACAAGGCAAGATTAGTAGCACAAGGCTACTCCCAAGTTGAGGGCATCGACTATGGTGAAACCTTTGATCCTGTTGCTCGCCTTGAATCTATTCGCATGTTGCTTGCATTTTCTTCTCACCATAACTTCAAATTATACCCAACGGATGTGAAGAGTGCATTTCTTAATGGTCCCCTTAAGGATTCGAGGATCCCAAGTTCCCTAATCCTATTTATGTTCTCGATAAGGTACTCTATGGCCTTAAACAAGCCCCACGTGTGTGGTATGAGCACCTTACTGAGATGTTACAAGATCGTGGATTGGAAGTTGCGAAAATTGACCCCACTGTTTTTGCTAAGAAGGTCAAGGGGAGTTTGTTCATATGCCAACTATATGTTGATGATATTATCTTTGGTTCTCCTAACAAAGCTTTTAATGAATAATTCGCCGTACTAATGACTAAAGAGTTTGAGATGTCTATGATAGGAGAGTTGAAGTTTTTCCTTGGATTCGAAGTCAATCAATGAAGTCAAGGAACCTTCATCAATCAAGCAAAATATACTCAAGACATGCTCAAAAGGTTCACGATGAATGATCTCAAACCGGCTAAGGCCAACACTCCCATGCCTCTCAAGTGCCATATTGACCTTGATCCCAATGGTAAAGCTATGGATCAAAAGGTATATCCCTCTATGATTTTCTCTCTGCTTTACCTTTGTGCATCTAGACTGGATATTATGGTGAGTGTGGAAATTTGTGCATGATTTCATTCCGCACCTAAGGAAAGCCACTATGTGGCGGTCAAGCGAATCTTCTGATATTTCGCTCATACCCCAAACTTTGGCTTATGTTATCCCAAAGGTGCTTCATTTGATGTCATAGGATATTCGGACTTGGATTGGGCGGGAGACAATGTGGAGAGGAGGTCAACTTCCGGAGGTTGCCAATTCCTTGGTCTCTCTCCGATAAGTTGGTCTTCCAAGAAACGAAGTTGTGTTTCTCTCTCGTCCACCGAGGCTGAATATGTAGTTGCTGCATGTTGCTGTGCTCAGTTGCTTTGGATGAGGCAAACTTTAAAGGATTACGATGTCACATGTGACAAAGTGCCTCTTTATTGTGATAATATAAGTGCTATCTCAATCTACAATAAGCTGGTTCAACATTGCAAGACGAAGCACATCAGTATTGGTCACCACTTCATCTGGGATCACATCTAGCGTGGGGAGATTGATCTCATTTACCTCAACACTAATGATCAGCTGCATATATTTTCACAAAGCCTTTGAATGAAGCAAGATTTAGTGAGTTAAGGCATGAGCTAAATATGATTGATTTGAGCAATGTGGATTGAAATTAGGCACACCCCACCACTCTCATCATTCTATTTTGTTTAGATGTAGGCATGAATTTAGGAGGAGTCTTGTTCTCTCAATGAACTCCCCCTCCCCCTATTATGCATAAATCGATCAAGTCTTTCACATTAGTCACTCATGGTGATACGTTTGCTTCAAAGACAAGTTTTGGTCATGGTCCCAAGGTTAAAATATTCGCGGTTCCATAGCAACTGACTCAAACATAGGTGGCCTCAGCCATCGCCCCTCTTCCACACAAGTTCTTTTCGTTAACTGCATGAACGGTCACTCCACAATGCGTTCTACTTCTTGTTTTGCACTCTTTCAAGGTGGAGTTACTTCTTGATTTCGTGCCTTTATTTTCTCCTTTGATTAGTCAAATAGGTCCCAATTTTGTGCCTTTTTTCTCTCCATCTTTTAAGGTGGTTGTTGCTTGGGTCACATGAAGTACTGCCGCCCCCATGCCGATACTACCATGCTGATGGGCGGTACTTCTGCCTCTAGGAGTTTGTGGGGAGTTAAGATCGGGGAAGGGGGTGTTCTAACTTTCCTATACCCATTCCCTCCCTCTCCCCATGCCTCTCCCTCTCTATGGAGACCAAGAACATCACCGAAGGCCGGCTCCGGATCCCTCTATCCGTGCCGCCCTCCACTTTTTCATTCGGTGGGATCTCTCCCCCCATCTACGTCGTGCCATGGAACCCGGTACCACCCTTGATCCCCATCTCTCTCATGGTATTTTGTTAAATCTTGATCTAGGGCAATGCGTGTGGATTCCCTATTTAGTTTGTTTTTCCATGGCATGCGTAGGATGCGTGGATGATTTTTTGTTGTTGTTGTTGTAATAGTTTCGGTACTTTCTTTTGTGCATCTGCCCATCTCTATTTTGGTTACCTATTTGACTATTGCAATATGTTTACACATGTTTTCTTGCCATTCTTCTTGTGAGTTCCAGGTGATGGCTCTGGTCCTATGAGTCATCGCATGAACCCTAAGCGTGGCTCCAAGCACCCACATGCATATGAGGAAGAAACCACTAGTTCCAGTGGTCAGCCATAAAAGCAGCCTGTACGAAGGACTGTCAGAAAGAAGATGAGCCCCAAAGAGCCCCAAGATCTGCGCCAAGACGAGTTTATTGTGCTTCGCAAGAAGGATCCCTATTGTTTTCCTCAGGGCGAAGTTCTTGTGGGGCATCCATTCTGCAACAAGACTCGGTCTCTCATTTATTCCAAGATCATCAATATAAGGACCAATCTCTTTGTAGACGTCAAGAGAATTGATATGGGGTACATGAACTCTAATCCCCATACTTCTTATTTTGCTGAAGCTCATGCTCTCTACAAGAAATGGGGTCTTGGTCCTATCATCGGCTTCAATAAGTACTTTGACAGCGAGATCGTGGCCCAATTCTATGCCACTGTTCACTTCCATCAAGATGATGAAAGGAGCATGACCTGCATGACTGTTGCGCGTGTGCTACACTCTGATTGGAAGACATTTATGAACTCTCTAGGCATTGCTGACAGGGGTATGGATGTGCCTATTGACCCGAGGCCCCGCACTGAGGGTATGAAAGGATCGATATGGTTGGCTAGAGGGGGGGGTGAATAGACAACGACCACTTTTTAATTAATCTTAACAAGTTAAGGTAAACACTATATGGGTTCACAAACAATATGACAAAGAGGTGACCCCTATAGAAGCTACCAACAAGACCTATTAAGACAAGTAAGATATAGTCACAAGTAAAAGCAAATACAAAGTAAAGGTTAGAGATAACCACAAGTGGAACCGATGGAGACGAGGATGTGTTACCGAAGTTCCTTCCCTTTGACAGGAAGTACGTCTCCGTTGGAGCGGTGTGGAGGCAAAATGCTCCCCAAAAAGCCACTAAGGCCACCGTATTCTCCTCACGCCCTCGCACGATGCAAGGTACCGTGATTCTACTATAGGTGCCCTTGAAGGCAGCGACCAAACCTTTACAAACAAGGTTGGGGCAACTCCACACAAAGCTTGGAGGCTCCCAACAAGACCACGAAGCTTCACCACAATGGAATATGGCTTCGAGGTGACCTCAACCGTCTAGGATGCTCAAACACCCAAGAGTAACAAGATCCGCAAGGGATAGGTGGGGGAATCAACTTTTCTCTTGGTGGAAGTGTGGATCTAGGCCTTCTCAACCAATCCCTAAAGAATCAACAAGTTTGATTGGCTAGGGAGAGAGATCGGGCACTTTTAAGCTTGTGGAGCAACAATGGAGCTTAGAGAGGTAAGAGATAGGGTTCCTCAGCTAGAAGAACCCTTTATATAGTGGGGGGAAAAATCAGACCGTTTTCCCACTCTCTGCCCGAGAACCAGCGGTACTACCGCTGCCTAGCGGTACTACCGCTGGCTGCAGCGGTACTACCGCTGACACCAGCGGTACTACCGCCGGCCCCTTGGTAGTGCACGAGCACTAGTACCACCGGGAAAGTCTTCGCAAAAGGGTCCGTCCACAAACTACCGCTAGGTAGGTGGAACAAAACACCTGGAGCGGTACTACTGCTGACCAGGGGCGGTACTACCGCTGGCTAGCGGTACTACTGCTAGGTGCAGCGGTACTACCGCTGGTACTCCAGCGGTACTACCGCTGGAGCCAGCGGTACTACCGCTGGGGACCATTTTGCAGAAAAACTCAAGACGAAATAGGCGAGGGCCGCTCCAAACAAGGAAGGGGAGAATGTGAAGTGTGCGTGTGTAAAGATAGATTCCACCCAAACCTTTCCACTACGGATCCCCTCTTAATAGTACGGCTTCCCTATGACTCAAATAAAGAGAATCGTAGAGAGCGCCGTGCTTCCGTTCCAGAAGAGAGGAGACGTGTCGTCTTGTGCCGTTGACGAGTGTTACCTGAAACCTTGACACACACACGATTAGTCCTGTACGGTACTGTCATCAATCACCAAAATTACTTAGGCATAAACTATGCCTCAACAATCTCCCCATTTTTGGTGGATTGATGACAATACCGGATTTGCACAGAGAATAATATGAGAATAAAAAGATAGAGATATATGACATATGACTCACAGCATATGATGGAAATAAATCTAATCTCACATAAGAAAGATCATGTCTCTCACAAGATAGCAACCGAATCAAACCAAGTTCAAAGCAAACCATACGAGATAAAGCAAAGCAATGCAAAGTTCGAAATGAAAGCAAATCCTAGACTCTCTCCCCCTTTGGCACAAGACACGAAAAAGGGCACACCTAATGCCACAGGTAACTAATCCTCGTCTTCAGGATCACCAGACTCGTCTGTCCCCTCCTGGTCGGTCTGCTCCTCCTCTGCTGCCTCATCGCCAGACCACTGGTACCCCTGAGCCTGCATCCAAGTGGCCTCCGGAGTGATGTCGTCCTCTGAGCCGCTGGAGATGTTCACATCCAAGGTCCTGAGAACCCGCTTATGCCTCTGGCGGCTCTGCTTCTGAGCCACATGTGTCTGGTACTGTCCCTTGGCCTGCATACAGAAAAGTGTCTTCATCTTGTCCTGTAGTTTGAGAGCCCAAGATGGCATGGCAGACGAGCGGGACTGAGAGGCAGTTCCTCTGTCAGCAGCGGTCTCTGTATCTGTATCCATGTGCTGAGAGGATGTAGATGGATTGGCCCACTTGTCCTTGATGCGAAGCCTGATTGGGTCATGCACAATGTAATCAGACTGTGCGTAGAGAACCTCATCCGGAAAAGCCTGTTCCCACTTATGGCAAATGTATGCGAACAGGTAAGGTCCGTACATAGGAACCTTACGATTGATGATGCAGTTCCAGAGCTCTGTGAACATCACATCTGCAATATCCAGCTTAGCAGACTCCTGAGACATAGCATCCTCACACAGTAACAGCATCTCAGCCAAGTAGCCATGGACCTCATCGAAGTTACCAATCCGAGGGAAAAGGGTGTTGCGAAAGATCCGATGCATGATGTCCAGGTGCTTGGGAAGCACCTCCTTCCTCAGATACAGTGACTGCAGTCTGTCCTTTGCGGAGGCCCTATCGGTGGGGGCTACAGCATGAGGACGCAGCCCAAGAGGAGTGTCAGCACCTTGAAAGTCAATGTGAAGGAACTGCATGAACTCAGTCCAGGAACCGGTCATCTTTTGTGACCCAGTCATCCAAATCATGGAGCGCTGATCATCAAGTGAGAAATGGACTGTGACATAAAACTGAGCCACTGCAGTGGGATCAAAGTCCGTCTTGAAGGTGATGATGTCTTTGATGCCCAGTTTGTCAACCAGAGAGAGGGCATCACCAAAGTAGTCCATGTTCCGCTGAAGATGTGCCAGATCAATCCACTGAACAGAGACATGGTTCTTCTTGAAGGGAGCAATAACATCCCGATAAATCCTGCACTGGTCCTTCACCCAGACATTTTCAACCCCATCGATCACTTCCCTCTCCTTGAGATAGGGGTTCTTGGTGCAAAATTGCAGAAAGTCCTTGGGGGACATTGTACGGATATTGACCCTCTTTTCCTTGTGAGCGGCCTTCTTGAAGGACTTCTTCTTGGGAGGCAGACCAGACGTGGCAGACCCCTCGGGCGCCTCTGAGTTGCGAAAATGTTTGGACGCCGTGTCCCGTGAGGGGTTCGAACGGCGAGCAGAGCCACCTGTGACACAGACCACAATGCGAAAAAGAGGCGACAAGAAAAGTCAAGGCAATGAATCTTGAAAACGCAGAAAAAAGGAAACATGCATTGCTAAGCAAAAGAAAAATACACCGTGAATGCTCCTGGCGGTAGTACCACCACCCCTGGCGGTAGTACCGCTGGGGGTCATAGCGGTAGTACCGCTACCCCTGGCGGTAGTACCGCTGGGGTCCTAGCGGTAGTACCGCTACCCCCTGGCGGTAGTACGCTGGGGGTTTGACTTTCAGATCTGACATATAAAACTCGTTTTCGAGGGCATTGACTGAATATGAACACTAAGACGTACACCCCAGCCCTACTGTCATGAGGAACACATAGTAACACGAGGTACAAACATGCCTAGGCAAGAGAGAGCACGTTTTAGATCTAATCCAAAAGTTCAAGTATTCGATCTAAGACAATGAAATCCTAAACCATGGCAGCAATCATAACAACAAACCATTGGACCTATACTCCCCTCAAATATTTCCTTCATGCCATCCAATAACTAGCCATAGGATCAACAAGATGAATCCAATCCCCAATGCTCCTAACCCTAGAACACGAAGAACAACCAAATAGAAGAAGGGAGGAGCTTTTGTTACCGGGATTCATGGCTTTGGAGGAGGAAGAAGAAGTGAAGCAGCCCTTCCACACCAACGGGGAGAAGGAGCTCCACGAAGTGAGATCCAATCGGGGGGTTTTCGGTCTAGGGGAGGGAGGAGCCGCGAGGAAGAAGAAACAAATGGGAAAATCGGCTCCCCCTCCCTTTATATAGCCCAAGGGGTACGGATAGCGGTAGTACCGCTGGGGTGCAGCGGTAGTACCGTTGGGGTCCTGGCGGTAGTACCGCTCCCCCTGGCGGTAGTACCGCTCCCCCTTGAAACCCTAGAAATTTTCTAGCCGGTCGTGGTAGATTTTGAATCCTGGCGGTAGTACCGCCATACCTGGCGGTAGTACCGCTGGGGTCCTGGCGGTAGTACCACTACCCCTGGCGGTAGTACCGCTGGGGTCCTGGCGGTAGTACCGCTGTACATGTTTCAACACGACTAAGGAAAGCGGGAAAACTTGGGCACATGACAAGTGAGTAAAAAGGGACGACTTCCAAGAAAAAGTACTGACTTGTCATTGTATATCCTCTCCTTTATACGCAAGAGAGGATGGAGGGGCGGTGGCCGAGGCCACCTATGTTTGAGACAATGGTATGACACCGCGAAGAGTTATCCTTGGGTTCATGACCAATGCTCGTCTTTGAAGCACAAGTACCATTTGACAATGGCTAAAGTGAAAGACTAGATTGATTTACGCATAATGGGGGGAGGGAGAGTTCATTGAGAGAACAACACTCCCCCTATGTCCATGCCTACATCTAGACCAAGATGGAATGTGAAGTGAGGTGCAATATGCCTAGTTTCAATCCACATTACTTGAATCAATGATATTTAGTTCATGCCTTAACTCCCGGAACCTTGCTTCATCTAGTGGCTTGGTGAAAATATCTGCAAGTTGCTCTTCAGTGTGGATGAAGTGAACCTCAATATCACCTAGCTTGATATGTTCACGGATGAAGTGATTACGAATATCAATATGTTTGGTTTTGCTATGTTGCACTGGGTTGAGGGAAATCTTGATGGCGCTTTGATTGTCACATAGAAGAGGCACTTTGTCACAAGTGACACCATAATCCTTTAAAGTTTGCCTCATCCATAGCAATTGAGCACAACAACTTGCAGCCGCCACATACTCAGCCTCGGTGGATGATAATGAGACGTAGTTCTGCTTCTTTGAAGACCAACTTACCAAAGAGCGACCAAGGAATTGGCATCCTCCAGACGTTGAGTTCCTCTCCACACAATCTCCAGCCCAATCTGAGTCAGAATAGCCAACTAGATTGAAGTTTGCTCCTTTGGGATACCAGAGGCCAAAGTTTGGGGTATGAGCCAAATATCGAAAGATTCGTTTGACAGCCATGTAATGACTTTCTTTTGGTGCGGATTGAAACCGTGCACATATCCCTACACTCAACATAATATCCGGTCTATATGCACAGAGGTAAAGGAGGGATCCAATCATGGAGTGGTATACCTTTTGATCCACAGCTTTACCATTGGGATCACTGTCAAGCTTGCATCTGGTTGGCATGGGAAACTTGACCGGTTTGACATCTTCGAGCTCGAACCGCTTGAGCATGTCTTGAGTGTATTTGGCTTGTTTGATGAATGTCCCTTCTAGACCTTGGTTAATCTCGAACCCGAGGAAAAACTTCAACTCTCCCATCATGGACATCTCAAACTTCTCAGTCATTAGTGCAGCAAATTCTTCATTGAATGAAATGTTAGGAGAGGCAAAGATAATATCATCAACATATAGTTGGCATATGAACAAATCCACTTTAACCCTCTTAGTAAAAAGAGTGGGATCAATCTTCCCAATTTCAAACCCACGATCTTGTAACAACTCAGTAAGGTACTCATACCACGCGCGTGGGGCTTGTTTAAGGCCATAGAGTGCCTTATTGAGTTTGTACACATGATTGGGGAGCTTGGGATGTTCGAATCCCGGGGGTTGTTTGACATATACCAACTCATTCAAAGGACCATTAAGAAATGCACTTTTCACATCCATTTGCTGTAATTTGAAGTTATGATGAGAAGCAAATGCAAGTAACATGCGAATAGATTCTAGACGAGCAACAGGGGCAAAGGTTTCACCGTAGTCGATACCCTCGACTTGGGAGTAGCCTTGAGCCACCAATCTTGCCTTGTTTCGAATCACAATTCCATTTGCATCTTGCTTGTTCTTAAATATCCATTTGGTTCCAATGACATTATGTTCCTTCGTTGGTCGAGGCACTAAATCCCATACTTGGTTGCGCTCGAAGTTGTTAAGTTCTTCGTGCATGGCCATAAGCCAATCCTCATCATCGAGCGCTTGTTGTACCTGTTGAGGTTCACAATACGAGACAAACGCGTGATGCTCACAATAATTCCAAAGCTGTTGACGAGTAGATACTCCCCTTTTTAAACCGCCAAGAACATTCTTCATAAGGTGTGATTTGACTCTCAGCTTGTTCACATTCTTGGCTGCTCGACGCTCCAAGAGTTCTTCATTAGATAACGGAGGAGCGTCGCCTTGTTTCGCTTGTTTGCCCTTGCGTCTTGAGCCGGTTGTTGGAGCTCCAGACGGGAATTGTGAGACAGTCTCCTGATCATCTTGTCCTTCGACTTGAGCAAGTTCACTGGTTTGATCTTGTATTAGTGGTTGCTCTTGATCTTGATCTCGTGCTGGTTCAAGGTCTTGGGGTAGTGCTTGAGTGGGCATATCACCATTGTTAGGCAATTGATCTTGACCGAGAGCTTGATCAACTTGTTGAGAGTCTTCTCTTTGTTCATCGGAAGCGTGTGGGGCTTGTGGGGGTGATGGCTCCACTTGAGTAGAGCATTGTCCTTCTCCTTCGGCCACAAGGGGTTCCTCAATGGGTAGTATTTGACCAATCCCCATTCTTCTTATGGCTTCGGGAGGAATTTCATCACCTATATCACAAAGACCACTTTGCTCCACTTGGGAGCCATTATTTTCGTCAAACTCTACGTTACACGTCTCCTCAATTAGTCTGGTGGACTTGTTGAGGACACGGTAAGCATGAGAGTTTGTAGCATAACCAACAAAGATACCCTCATGTACTCTAGAATCAAATTTAGCTAACCGAGCTCCCTTTTTAAGAATGAAACATTGACAACCGAATACCCGGAAGTACTTGAGATTGGGTTTGTTTCCAGTTAGAATCTCATACGGAGTCTTGTTCAAGCCTTTGCGGATGTAGAGCCGATTGGACGCATGACATGCTGTGTTGATGGCCTCTGCCCAGAAGTTGTATGGAGATTTGAATTCTGCCATCATTGTTCTTGCAGCGTCTATCAAGGTCCGGTTCTTCCTTTCTGCCATGCCGTTTTGCTGAGGGGTATATGGTGCAGAATATTGGTGCTTTATTCCCTCATCACCTAGAAACTCATCTAGGGTGTAGTTCTTGAACTCGGTGCCGTTGTCACTCCTAATCATCAAGATCTTTGCTTCGTGTTGACGTTGCGCTTCATTAGCAAAGTTGATGACCGTTTGTTGAGTTTCACTCTTCCTTTTGAAGAAATATACCCAGGTATATCTTGAGTAGTCGTCAACAATGACTAAGCAATACTTTCTGCCTCCAAGACTATCAAATGTTGGAGGACCAAACAGATCCATGTGGAGAAGTTCCAATGGCCTCTTAGTGTAGATAAGAGTCATTGGACGATGAGCAGTTTCATGAATCTTTCCTTCAATGCAAGCACTTCAAACACGATCTTTAGCAAAGCTCACATTTGTTAGTCCACGAACATGGTCCACTGTCAGAAGACTTTGCAAAGATCTCATATTGACATGAGCTAAACGGCGATGCCAAAGCCAGCCCACGTCAACTTTAGCCATTAAACATGTCGCAGTCTTAGTGGGTCGCTTTGAAAAGTTTACCACATAGAGACCATTTTCGACATGTCCAACACAGGCTACTTTAAGAGTCTTGCTCCTTAGGAGGACCACAGTGTCAATATTAAAGAATGTGGAAAAACCCATGATTGCAAGTTGACGAACGGAAAGTAAATTGTAGGCAAGAGACTCAACAAGCATGACCTTCTCAATGGACAAATCTTGAGAGACGACCACCTTACCAAATCCCAATACCTTTGACGAGGATGCATCGGCGAATTGGACATGGGTGGGCATAGATGGAGAAGGATGCACATCCACCACTAAGTCCTTGCTTCCGGTCATATGATTTGTTGCTCCACTATCGAGCAACCATGACACCCCACCAGAAGCAAACTCCTGCAATAGATCAAGGCTTGGTTTTAGGTACCCATTTTTTAATGGGTCCTTTCATGTTAGAGACAAGGGTCTTAGGAACCCAGATAGCCCATTCAATATCTTCATCGTAGGAACCAACAAATCTGGCATAAACATGCCCATCACTAGCACAACATAACACATAAGAGGAGTTGAGTTTGCCAGCTGTGTTAGTAGGAGCGGTTTTGCCCTTCTTGGGGTTCCCATAGTCCACCTTGTTCCTGTTCACCTTCTGAGTCCCCTCACCCTCCTTGACAAAGATGTCCATGAGGGTGAGAGATCGTTTTTTCTTGTTCTTCCTTTTACCTTTTGACTTGGAGGTAAGTCCAAGTCCTTCCTTTCCTACAACACCCTTTTGAGTGCTCAAGAGATCGTTCAGACTCTTCTCACCTTGTCTGCATGACACAAGGCCCTTCTCAAGTTTCTCCTTTAACTTGGCATTTTCCTCCACAAGATGAACATGCTCACAACAGGGGTTAGTTGCACAAGTATTATCAATTAACACAAAGGGAGGACAAGTAGAGATCTCCTTGGTAAGCTTTGCTTGGAGTTGATCATGAGACTCTTTCAGAGCGAAATGAACACCTTTCAAGGCTTTGTGGGCCTTGTCAAGTATGTCAAACTCTTCTTTGAGTCTGTCACGGCCAACCTCAAGAGCATACTTTTCAGATTTAAGCATGCGAGTAAGAACAACATCATGATCTAGTTTCTTTTGCATTTTAGTGCAGTCATCGTTATATGACTCCTCAAGAGCCAAACGAAGAGTGCGCTCTTCTTCTAGAGTACTAGATAATTCGGCAATTTCATCGGCATAGTCACGGCCATGTCCATGAAGCTCGGAGATGGTCTCCTCATGAGACTCAATGAGGTCAGTGGCCTCACCCAGTTGTTCCAAGAGAGCAACAAAATGCTTCTTGGTTTCTCCCTTAATAGTGCATAGAAACTTATCAAGATCATGCTCATTAAGTTCTCCAACATCACTATCTTCTACACAATTTAACAATGAAGGAGCAGAAGCAATGTTGGTCTTAATGATAGGAGTTACATGATTGGTACCTTTTGCCATGAGGCACTTGGTGATGTGGTTCTCGTTGGGGGCGTTGAAGAGAGACACCTTCTGGGAAGGGGTAGCGGCTATAGCAACAGTTGTCGTTGCCACTGTATCATCATCATCATCATCATCAGAAGGATACTCCTCCAGGGCCACCATTCCTTTTGGGTGAGGTTTCCTCACAAAGTTGTTCTTGATTGGAAATGATTTGGTTTTGTCTTTGCGAATGAGCTTGCCTCCGTTGTCTTCTCTCTTCTCATAGGGGCATTCTGCCACGAAGTGACTCACGTTGCCACAGTTATAACATGTCCTTACTCGTTGTTTGGGTTTGAATCCACTTGAGTTGTTCTTGTTGAAGGTTGGTCTTGAGTTCCTTTTATTTCCCCAGAATTCCCTTGATGCAAGAGCCATGTGCTCATGATAGGCATACTTTGTGTCTTCCGGGCAGCTCTCCTCTTCCTCATCTTCTTCTTCTTCTTCAAGCATTGCTCTTTCTTTCAACGCAAGTTTGGGTGAAGTGGTTTTTGATCGGACACGAGCAAGTGCATTGTCGGCTGTTTCGTTCATGATTGACATTGCAATGAACTCATCCAACACTTCACTGGAAGACAAGGAGTGGAAGTCTGGCCGCTGACGAATGACAGATGACATGGCTTTATTGAAAGGCATGATGGCTTTGAGAAACTTGCGCTTGACCCAAGTGTCATCCACATCCTTACTCCCATGGTCCTTTAGTGCCACAGCAATAGCAGTCACCCTCCGATAGAGATCACGAGGGTCCTCTTCTTCCTTCATCACAAACTCATCGGCCTGATCAAGTATCACTTCATAGTTGGATCGTTGAATACTTGAGCTTCCCTTATACAACACCATAATATGCTCCCAACAATCCTTGGCCAATGTGAAGGGACGTAAGTGGGGAAGATCTTCAGGTGGCATAGCAGACTGGAGAATAAACAACGCAGAGTGATTATATTGATTGTCTGCATCTTCTCTTGGAGTGAGGTTGCTTGGGTCATGGGGGTAATATCCTTGCTCGATAATTCTCCACAAGTTTGTTGAGCTGTGATTCAAATGAGACTTAATAGAAAATACCGAGTTAGCAAAGTCACCTTTTACAAGTTTAGGAGGAGGACCACCAGGATTAAGACGAGGTGCGAGAACGGGTCCTCCGTATGTCATGGGAGGTGGAACCGAAGCATATGTTCCAGTCCCATCTTTTTCGTGAGGTGAAGCAGGTTGCATACCTTTTGCCGCTTCCTTAGAGGAGTTGGCCTCCGAATCGGAAATGGTGGGTTTAACCACTAAAGCCAGTTCGGGTGAACTTTTAAGACCATCAATTAATTCTTTAATCATGGTTTTGACTTCGCTCGTCAAGGACGTCTTGAGGGCGGTCATAGCCGTATTCAAGTCGTCCCTTGTGACCGAAGTCAAGTCCATGTCCTTGGGTTGCCCACGGTTAACTTCCTCTCCGCCTTCCATACTCTTCGGGTGGTTAAAGCCTTCATAAAGAGACGTGGCTCTTATACCAATTGAAAGGATCGATATGGTTGGCTAGAGGGGGGGGGGGGTGAATAGACAACGACCACTTTTTAATTAATCTTAACAAGTTAAGGTAAACACTATACGGGTTCACAAACAATATGACAAAGAGGTGACCCCTATAGAAGCTACCAACAAGACCTATTAAGACAAGTAAGATATAGTCACAAGTAAAAGCAAATACAAAGTAAAGGTTAGAGATAACCACAAGTGGAACCGATGGAGACGAGGATGTGTTACCGAAGTTCCTTCCCTTTGACAGGAAGTACGTCTCCGTTGGAGCGGTGTGGAGGCACAATGCTCCCCAAAAGGCCACTAAGGCCACCGTATTCTCCTCACGCCCTCGCACGATGCAAGGTACCGTGATTCCACTATAGGTGCCCTTGAAGGCGGCGACCAAACCTTTACAAACAAGGTTGGGGCAACTCCACACAAAGCTTGGAGGCTCCCAACAAGACCACGAAGCTTCACCACAATGGAATATGGCTTCGAGGTGACCTCAACCGTCTAGGATGCTCAAACACCCAAGAGTAACAAGATCCGCAAGGGATAGGTGGGGGAATCAACTTTTCTCTTGGTGGAAGTGTGGATCTAGGCCTTCTCAACCAATCCCTAAAGAATCAACAAGTTTGATTGGCTAGGGAGAGAGATCGGGCACTTTTAAGCTTGTGGAGCAACAATGGAGCTTAGAGAGGTAAGAGATAGGGTTCCTCAGCTAGAAGAACCCTTTATATAGTGGGGTGAAAAATCAGACCGTTTTCCCACTCTCTGCCCGAGAACCAGCGGTACTACCGCTGTGCCGGAGCGGTACTACCGCTGCCTAGCGGTACTACCGCTGGCTGCAGCGGTACTACCGCTGACACCAGCGGTACTACCGCTGAGCCTCCAGCGGTACTACCGCCGGCCCCTTGGTAGTGCACGAGCACTAGTACCGCCGGGAAAGTCTTCGCAAAAGGGTCCGTCCACAAACTACCGCTAGGTAGGTGGAACAAAACACCTGGAGTGGTACTACCGCTGACCAGGGGCGGTACTACCGCTTGCTAGCGGTACTACCGCTGGAGCCAGCGGTACTACCGCTGGGGACCATTTTGCAGAAAAACTCAAGACGAAATAGGCGAGGGCCGGTCCAAACAAGGAAGGGGAGAATGTGAAGTGTGCGTGTGTAAAGATAGATTCCACCCAAACCTTTCCACTACGGATCCCCTCTTAATAGTATGGCTTTCCTATGACTCAAATAAAGAGAATCGTAGAGAGCGCCGTGCTTCCGTTCCAGAAGAGAGGAGACGTGTCGTCTTGTGCCGTTGACGAGTGTTACCTGAAACCTTGACACACACACGATTAGTCCTGTACGGTACTGTCATCAATCACCAAAATTACTTAGGCATAAACTATGCCTCAACAGGGTATTCCTGGTATTCACAAGTCCAAGCTCATTTGTCACTAGAGGATTGTGAAGACTGTCATGGGTGACCATACTGAGCTAATTCCTTTTCTGGACATCATGCACATGATCTTTTGCAACACTCTGTTTCCTCGTGTTGGGAACAAGGACCAGGAGCACTCCTATCTTGTCAACCTCCTTATTTTTTGCATGAAGGAGCGAGACCGCGTGTCCACCTTGGATGTTTCCCACATTATGTGGATGGAGTTGAGGTCTGCTGTGTTTGAAGAGAAGAAGGTGCCCATCTATGCTTCGTATCTGTTCAAGCTGATTAAGGACACCTAGGATGCTGCCTTTCCTAGTGAGCCTTTAATGACTGATCACATGGTCACTCATGGTGTACTCAAGCTCGATGTGAAGGAGAATTGGGGCATTCCACCTACTGTTCCAGAGATTGCTGCTACTGACTCGGATGACGAGCTAAGCCCGATTATGAGTTTTTCCCGCATCTGGGACCGAACCTTTTGGGCCTCGAAGCTCAGGAACAAGATGAAGGCTCTTTTCTGCTTCTAGGCGAAAGGTCAGTACAAGGCACATGTTTATGCAAAGAAGGCGCGCAACCGTGACAAGATGACCATGCGGAAGATTGGCCTTGATGTCTAGAGCGGTTCAGATGGAAGATCACTAATGAGGAGGATTGGATAAAGGCCAACTGCCAGTGAACGGAGTCTGAGGAGGAGGTGTCTTCTGCGTCTGAGGGAGATGATGACGAGGACTACTGAGCTTCTCATGTCTCCTCTTTTTGGTGTCTCGATGCCAAAGGGGGAGAAAGTATCCTAATTTAAGATGGATCTGCCTTGCTAAGTCATGAGTTTGTTTATTTGCATTTGTTTTCTCTATCTCGTGAACTTGTTTATTGCTTGCTTTGATTTGCGTTTGTACAAGCCTTGTGTGAACTTATGTATGGTGTAAGACATATGCTACCCCATCTATCCGGTTATGTCTTTACCTTTATATGCTTGCTTAACTATTTTACTATATTCTTTTCATGCAAGTATATAGCCTTGTCTAAAAAATAGGTGTATTGATCCTAGTGTGTGCTCTTTGCATTCCAAAAGCATATTCAAATAGAGCACACATCTAGGGGGAGCATGTCTATATTTTGTAGGTTTTGGGAATGCCTAAGACTTCTTAATTTATTCTTTTTGGCAAATCCCGTATTGTCATCCTATGTAATTTTGGTGGTTGATGACAAAACCCTTTGCAGACTAATTGTGTGCGATATACTTTCATAGAATTATCAGGTGGCACGAGACAGTTATATTCCCCTGAGTAAGTGAAAGTGAAGACGGTGCTTAGCTATTGATTTAGGGTTGGTGGAATCGAGTCATAGATAATCCTGTACTATTAAGAGGGGATCCGTGTTTGGAAAGGTTGGGTGGAACAGTATCTCCAATTCTTGCACGCCTTCCCTTTCCCAGAGCAAAGGAGTTGCCCTGAAATAGTGCCCCAAAAATTACAGCGATACTTCCGCCCATTAGAGGTGGGCTCTCTACCGCTTGTTTTATTTCTTTGGTGTATGGGGGCGTTTTTCTCTGTTTGGGTGGAAGTACCGCCCAAGGAAAGCGGTAGTACCGCTCCAGCGGTACTACTGCCCTCTTCTGCCGCACCCACTTCCGCTTAGAAAAACCCTCTCATGTCTTACCTCTCCTCGACCAGGCTAAGTGGAAGTACCGCTCCTACAGGATGGTAGTACCGCCTCAGCGGTAGTACCGCCCAAGTCCACGGTACTACCGCTTAGCTGGGTTAGTAGGGGCTGGTAAAATCCATATTCCCCCCACTATAAATAGGGGTCTTCTTCCCTGAGGAGATCTCACCTTTCCCTCTCCAACTCCATTGTTGCTCCAAAATCTCAAACTTCCCCGATATCCCTCCCTAGCCATCAACTCTTGTTGATTCTCCAGGGTTTGGAGGAGAAGGCCTTCCCCCACACTTGCACCAAGAGAAAATTTGCTCCCTCCATTAATCCCTTGCGGATCTTGTTACTCTTGGGTGTTTGAGCACCCTAGACGGAAGATGTCACCTCAAAGCCATATGCCATTGTGGTGAAGCTTCATGGTTTTGTTGGGAGCCTCCAATTGAGTTGTGGAGAGAGCCCCAACCTTGTTTGTAAAGGTATGGTCACCGCCTTCAAGGGCACCACTTAGTGTAATCACGACACCTTGCATTGTATGAGGGCGTGAGGAGAATATGGTGGCCTTAGTGGCATCTTGGGGAGCATTGTGCCTCCACACCGCTCCAATGGAGACACACTTCCCCTCAAAGGGAAGGAACTTTGGAAAAACAAATCCTGAGCGCACGGGACCGTCCTTGACCAGTCCATCCTTGACCCTCCTTGTCCCAGCATGCCACGGGACCCTCCTTGACCAGTCCAACCCCTTCCCAATGCGAGGAACCAGCCAAGGTCGCTCAGGCACGAGTGGCCACCCACTACTAGGGAAAAGCTTATACACAGAATCTTACAAGTAGCTCGTGTTAATAGAAAGCGCTACTGCTGATTAACCGTAGCGCGTGCACGTGAACTGTGCTACAGATACATGTGTAGTAGTAGCGCATTTTCTTGGGAAAGTGCTACTACTAAAATTCCCACTACTAAGCCGGTAGGCTACGGATAGCAGTAGCAATCTTCAAAAAACTGCGCTACCGCTAAATTATTGTAGCAGCGCGTTTTCCAGGAAAAGCGCTACTGCTAATGAAAATAAAATACAATGAAAACAAATTAGAAAAGTAAATGAAAATTAAATAAATAGAAAAAGGAGAAAGGAAAAAAGAAAGTGTAAAGAAAAATAAAAGAAAAAGAAAAATAAAGGAGAAAGGCATAGCAGTAGCAGCTTGTTTTGTAAACCCCCGCTATAGAAAGGGAAAAGGAAAAAGAAAAGAAAAAGGAAAATAAATAGCTATAGCAGTAGTGCGTTGTGCAAAAAGCACTATCGCTAACTTAACTATAGCATTGTTTGTCTACCAGCGCTACCGCTACATTTGACTTAACTCCCGCGCGATTTCTCTCCCCCCCGACCACCACTTCTTCACCAAATCCCTCGCCCACTTCGCCACCGTCTCCCCACTTTGCCGTCGCCCCACTTCGCTGCCGTCTCCTGCCGACGTCGACGCCCCCGGATCCTCCAGATCCGCACGCTGTCGACGCCACCGAAGCCGCCCCAACGCCACCGGAGCCACGCAACCTCATCAACGCCACCAGAGCCGCCCTCGCCTCCACCGGAGCCACCCTCGAAGCCCATGCCTCCCTCGCCACCATTGCCTCCCTCGCAATCACCGAAGACGCCCCTGCCTCCCTCGCCACCATCAGAGCCATCCTCTGTAAGACCCCACCCCTCCCCTCTCTCTCTCATGCATAACACAAACATTGGACAGAGAACTAGCAAGCTAGGTTAACTAGTTTAATTAGGTTAATTATCTAGGTTAGTGCAAAAATTTAGTTAGGCTTTGACAGAGAACTAGCTAGGTTAAATAGTTTAATTAGGTTAATTATCTAGGTTAGTGCAAAATTTTAGTTAGGGCTTTGATAGTGAACTAGCTAGGTTAACTAGTTTAATTAGGTTAATTATCTAGGTTAGTGCAAAAATTTAGTTAGGTCTATAACAAAGAACTAGCTAGGTTAACTAGTTTAATTCGGTTAATTATCTAGGTAAACTAGGTTAACTAGCAAAAAATATTTGGACTATGGACCTAAACTTGGTCCAAATTTCATTCAAATGAAATTTGAGTTATTTGGACTATGGAAATTTTGGTGAGGTCAGAAGGGTCAGAGCAAATGGAGTTCCTTTGCATATTCCATTATTGTTGATTATATCTTTTCATTGAAGTGGTCATGTTATATCTTTTCATTGAAGTGGTTCCATTGTGCCCAAGTGGCCTTTTGTTGTTTGTAGGGAATGATTGCGAGTGGCCTATGTTTTGCCAGAATATTGATTCATTTCCGTTCTGGCAAGTTTCACGCGCTTTATTTGTCCAGTTTGTAGCAAAGGTCATGCCGAATTTTTCCATGAATTTCGGCATGACTTGTGCTACAAACTAGGAAATGTCGAGTGCCCGGGATTTGCCGCAACGGGAATGAATCAATATTCTTGCAAAATATTGGCCTTTTTATGTCATTATTCATTTTATTAGGTCTAGAATTAATTGACTAGATTGAATCGTAGGAAACATGGCTAGCAACGATGAAGGACAGGGTTCTGGTGATTGCAACGTCTACGCGGCGGCAGACGCCTATTCGAACCTTCTCGATGAGCAACGGTTGTTGCAGGGCCCACCTGTCACATCCGAGACTGAGACCGACATTGAGACCGACACCAGCACTGAGACCATAGGTGCGACTGACATCGGCGCCGAGACTGACACCGGCGCCGAGACCGATGCTGAGACTGACACCGGCGTCGAGACCAACACCGAGACTGGCGTAGCCGGTATAGAACCGAGACCAAAGAGGAAACGGCACCCAAACCGACTCATCACTACTAGACTGGTGGTCGCGGAGGTGGACGACAGCAATTTTGATCCGAAAGAGCCCGCGGAAGCACGCGCGTGCTTCGGCAATCAAATATGCTGCATCCTACGGGCAACTGCTATCTCTTGAGCTTGCGTTGATTTTTCCCTTGAAGAGGAAAGGGTGATGCATCACAGTAGCAGTAAGTATTTACCTTAGTTTGAGAACCAAGGTATCAATCCAGTAGGAGTATCAAGCCAAGTCTCCAAAGTAGCTGCGCAAAAACAACAAACTTGCACCCAACGCTACAAAGGGGTTGTGAATCCCTTCACGGTTAATTTCAAGGTGAGATCTGAAGGCGGAAAGTTCAACAAAGTAAAAGTGTAGGTCTGAAAATATGATGTGAAGTAGACCCGAGGGCCATAGTGTTCACTAGAGGCTTTTCTCATGATAGAAAATATTACGGTGGGTGAACGAATTACTGTCGAGCAATTGATAGAACCGCGCAAAGTCATGACGATATCTAAGGCAATGATCATACATATAGGCATCACGTCCGAGACAAGTAGACTGATACTTTCTGCATCTACTACAATTACTCTACACATCGACCGCTATCCAGCATGCATCTAGTGTATTGAGTTCATAACAAACAGAGTAACGCCTTAAGCAAGATGACATAATGTAGAGGGATAGATTCATGCAATAGATGTAAACCCCATCTTTTTACCCTTGATGGCAACAATACGATGCGTGCCTCGCTACCCCTTCTGTCACTGAGTGAGGTCACTGCACGGTATGAACCCAAAACGAAGCACTTCTCCCATTGCCATAATTATAGATCAAGTTGGCCAAACGAAACCCACAACTCGAAGAGAATTACAAGGATATGAAATCATGCATATAAGAGATCAGAAGAAAGTCAAATAAGATTCATAGATAATCTGATCATAAATCCACAATTCATCGGATCTCGACAAACACACCGCAAAAGAAGATTACATCGAATAGATCTCCATGAAGATCATGGAGAACTTCGTATTCAGGATCCAAGAGAGAGAAGAATCCATTTAGCTACTAGCTATGGACCCGAAGGTGTGTGGTGAACTACTCACGCATCATCCGAGAGGCAATGGTGTTGATGAAGAAGCCCTCCATGTCCGAATCCACCCTCCGGCAGGGCACCAGAACGTGCCCCAGATGGGATCTGGCGGAGACAGAAGCTTGTGGGGGCGGAAAAGTATTTTCGTGGCTCCCCCTGGCAGTTTTGGATTTTTGGTGATTTATAGGCGGAAGAAGTAGCGCAAAGGAGCCACACGGGGCCCACAAGCCTGCTAGGTGCGCCCCCAGGCCGCGACTAGGGGGCTTGTGGCCTCCCCTGGTGCCCTTTGCCTTGGTTCTCAAGCTCCGTGCATATCTTCTGTTCTGGAAAAAATCTTTTCGGAGATTTTATTCCGTTTGGACTCCGTTTAACATTCTCCTCTAAAAAAGGTCAAAACCATGGAAAAAACAGGAATTGGCACTTGGCACTGAGTTAATAAGTTAGTCCCAAAAAAGATATAAAATGCATACAAAACATCCAAAGTTTGACAAGATAATAGCATCGATCCATCAAAAATTATAGATACGTTGGAGACGTATCAAGCACCCCGAAGCTTAACTCCTGCTCGTCCCCGAGTAGGGAAGTGATAAAGACTGAATTTTTTATGTGGAATGCTACCTAGCATATTTGTCCGTTGTAACTTCTTTCATGTGACATGAATGTTCAGATCCGTAAGATTCAAAACAATAGTTTGCTATTGACATGAAAACAATAATACTTCAAGCAAACTAGCAAGGTGATCAAGAACTTTCGAAATAACAAGGCCAAAGAAAGTTATCCCTACAAAATCATATAGTATGGCTATGCTCCATCATCCCACACAACGAATTTAAATCATGCACAACCCCGGTATTGGGCAAGTAATTGTTTTCGCACTCTTACTTTCTCAAACCTTTTTCAACTCTCACACAATACATGAGCGTGAGCCATGGATATAGCACTATAGGTGGAATAGAGTGTGGTGGAGGTTGTGAAGCAAAAAGGAGAAGATGGTCACATTGACTCGGCGTATTAAAGGGCAATGGAGATGCCCATCAATAGATATCAATGTGAATGAGTAGGGATTACCATGCAACGGATGCACTAAGAGCTACTCCCTCCGTTTCAAAATATAAGACCTTTTAGAGATTTCATTAGAAGACTACATACGGAACAAAATGAGTGAATCTATAATCTAAAATATGTCTATGTACATCCGTATGTAGTTCATAGTGCAATCTCTAAAAGGTCTTATATTTAAGAACGGAGGGAGTATAAGTGTGTGAAAGCTCAAAGGGAGAACTAGTGGGTGTGCATCCAACTTGGTTGCTCACGAAGACCTAGGGCAGTTTTGAGGAAGCCCATCATTGGAATATACAAGCCAAGTTATATAATGAAAATTCCCACTAGTATATGGTGGTGACAAAGCAAGAGACTCTCAATCATGAAGAACATGGTGCTATTGTGAAGCACAAGTGTGGAAAAAGATAGTAGCATTGTCCCTTCTCTCTTTTTGTCACATCCCTGACCCCTTAAACAAGTTAGTCTTGTGCTCATGTCTTCTTTGCATTTGCATCTAAGAAGTTTCAACAAAAACAAGATAGTGGCAAAGGAAAAAAGACTCAAAACCCTAGCTACTACTTTAAATAAAGGAAATCTCAAAGTAGTCAAAATCAATGAACCCAAAATGGCCTCAAGAAATGTTCAAACTTTCTGATAAATCATGAAAGTAAATGAGCATTGGAGAAAACTATTTTCTTGACACCTTAAGCATTTTAAATTAATGCAAAAGCCACTGGTTTCAAACTTTAAATTTGAAATCAGAAACTATAAATTTTCAAAAATGTTGAAAACTTTGGAAATGGTTGGGAATATTATAACAAATATTCAGGTGTGTTTAAAATAGTTTTTACCACCATTTTGGAGCTGAAATAAATAGCAAAACATTATTTAGCAAAACAGAACAAAACAGAAAAGAATTAAGAAGAAGAAAAAGATTACCTGTCGCCTCAGGAGGCCCAGCCCACCAGGGGCAGGGTCGTCTTCTTCCTCTGCCTTCTGGCAGAGGGGAGATCAACCACGGCGGCCCCCTCCACCTCCTGCTTCACCGTGGCAAGCTCCAGAGCCCCCCGGGACAGCGCGACAACGGGGATAAGCTCCCCGGGGTCTCCTCTATCCATTCCCAGCGTCGGCTCTCTCCCTCCTCCCGGATCTCTTCCTCCTTCCTGCTGCCGCCATTGGAGCCGAGCAAAGCTCGAGCTGCCCGTGCCCCTAGCCTCAGCCTCCTCTTGCTGAGCACGCCGTTAGCTCCGCCTCGTCGCGCCGGTCCTCTCTGCAGAAGCCGAAGCTTCCCCGAGCTCTGCATCGCCCGCGGCGCCATCGTCTTCCACCTCCGGCCGCCGTACCTGTCCCGTCGATTCACTCCCTCCGGCACACCCCCGAGCCCTTCGTCAACACCATCGGAACCGCCGTGAGCTCGTCGTCGTTTCCCCTCTCGCCCCGGGCTCTCCCGTGCATCGTAGCCTCGTTCCCCACCTAGGCCGAGAGCTCCTCGCCGCCGGTCATGTCGTCGTTGTCACTGTGGTGTCTGATCCACGCGCTCGAGCTAAGGTTCGAGCTCCTGGAGCCTCCAGGAGTATGATGAGCCCCCCAGCTGCCCTCCCCGTGCCCTAGAGCCGTCTCTCATAGAAGGCCGAGCTTCGGCCGCCGCTTCGGCTCGTCGCCGGCGCCCCTCCCGGCGACCCTAGCTTCCCCCTGATGCCCCCGCTAGATGCGGCGTTGCACCAGCTACCCGTAGCTGCTTTCTGCGCCCAAAACCGACGGCCGATGCGCAGTCTAGCTTCCTCCGGCGAGCCCTCCGCCGCGCCCGTGGTCGCCGCCGGCCATGCTCCGGTGGGGGTCGACGTGGCAAAGCTAATCCAGCAGATTAGGAGCTTAATCTCTCGCTGACAGTGGGCCCAAGGCCAAGTCAACTCAGTTTAGGGGCTGGTCAGCGCGGGATTAGTCCCAGAGAGGCTGACCAGTGGGGCCCCCCTGTCAGGTTTGACCTGAACAGGTCGGCTGACGTGCTGACGTCAGTCTGATGCAATAAAGAGAATTATCAGTATAGAAATAATTCCAGGAAATTGCTAAAACTTGTAAAAATCATAGAAATTAATCTGTAACTCCAATGAAAATAATTTATACATGAAAAAGTATCAGAAAAATTCAAGGATTCTGATTATGCTATTTTCAACCATGTTTGAAAAAGTTACAGAACCCTAACATGTATAATAAGGAATAATTCAATTCTTATAATCACTTTATAAATGGAATTTGGAAAATATTCAAATTTCAATATGGTTGCCATGATCACACACTGTCCTAGTTACAAATCAGTACATTAACATGACATTTCATGCATGCTAACATCAAGTTGATCTGAGCATCAGGTCGAATCAATTAAACCGGTATCCGAGAATACCCCGTTTGAATTGCTATTCGAATGTGATTCAAATCAACCCAATACCTAATACATGTTGAAAATAATAACTTATCACTTTGCATTCTCATGCCATGCTCATGCATCATTTTGATTGCATATGATTGTTATTGAATGTTACCATTCTTTTCGATAGGCTCCGCACCCCCGGATTCCACCGAATATCCGTCTGACGGATATCGTTCCTCCTCTGAGCAACAAGGCAAGCAACCCCTTTTGATCATCCCGATAACTCCCATGTTCTTGCTCCTGCACTTATTTATTGCATTAGGATCAAATGCTTCAACTGCTTTTGCCACGTTAGTTGAACCCACTTCCTTTGCATGACCTAACCTTGTCACAGTAAATAGCCGAACCTTGCAACCTAGCATACCTGATAGTTGCTTGAGCTATGATGTGCCTTATCCTGCTATGCATGCTATGCTTAGAGTTGTGTATGCTCTGTCATCTGGGAGATGAACAGAATTGTGAGAATGTGTTCGGTGAGTAAAGGTTGTGTGTTGAACTTGATTTGGTAAAGGTACCGGTGAAAGGCTGTGTAGGAGTACATGGCGGGTTGTTTCATTGGAACCGTCCTTAGGAACTGAGTTCCGTGTATGTAATCCAAGACTAGATACTACCACATGCTGGGCCCTGAAGTATGACCCCGCTCGGTCTATTAATCGCTTAGTACTCGGTCCAGGAGTTGCAAGTAGTTTCTGGTGTTTATAGAAATGCTGGAGGCCGTGCATGGTGCTGACCTGAGAGGTGGACCGTGATGCGGTAGGCAGTGGCACGGTGTACCAAGTGGCACCCGGATGGTGGGCTTGGGAACCCTGCGCACATCGTTTGAGGCCGTGGCGGAAACCTCGGCCGGACTTCCGTACGGGTTACTCTCAGATAGGCGATAAACCTGGACTTGGTACTAGTGTGGTTAACGGTCGTGGCCGACTCCCTCGCTGGGCTTACGCTTGAAGGTTGCCGAGGTGCATGACGTGCACATGGCGATAAGTGGCGAGAGCGTGTGTGACGAAGTACACCCCTGCAGGGTTATGATCTATTCGAATAGCCGCGTCCGCGGATATGGACTACTTGGAGACATATGTTGTTCATAGATAACTTCAATGGCTACTCATAAAATTGCCAAGATAAGCGTGAGTGTCGTGGACGGCATTTCCGTATGGAGACGGAATGATTCCACGATAGAGTATTGTTGTGGTGTTAGTGGACTCTTGTGCGAGAAATCAAGTTGTCAAAATTATTTTTAAAAAGCAAATTGTCTAGCCACGAGTCAAATGCTGGCTTTCCGCATGAAACCCCACAATACCTTTTGATACCTTGCATGAGTAGTTAGTTGTCCTAAAGTCTTGCTGAGTACCTTCGTACTCATGTTTGCCTAATACCTGTTGCAGAGGTTGCTAATGACCCTAATGGAGGGTTCTTCGTAGACATCGACGACGACGAGTAGCTGGTGTCCCAGCTACGATCTGGCCCTACGTTGGATCTGTAGTATAGTCAGGCCATGTGCCTTCTAGTTGCCCTGTCTGTACTCAGACAGTTTATAACTCTTCCGCTAGCTTGTAACTGAATGACTGCTGTTATGGGTCGTGAGACCCTTGATGTGTAATATTATGTGTGTGGCTCTTCCGAGCCTCTTAAATAAAGCTTGTATGTTTATGGTTATGTTGTGATGCCATCGATGTATCTATACATATCGGTATGCCATGCGTACATGTGTCGTACTTGATATGTATGGGGTTCGATTACCTAGTCGTGAACTTTAGTAGCACTCCTTACAAGGAAATGCCCCTTTGTGATCCAACGAGCCTTGGTAGTTCGCTACTGCTCCGGACACATTGGTTGACCGGCATGTGTCCTTCTTAGCTGCTGTGTCTGTCCCCTTTGGGGAAATGTCACGCGATGTAATGGAGTCCTTGTAGCTTGCTACGACTCGTCTACATTCGCTGATGACCGACACCTGCTTTGTTGGGTCATGTATGCCTGTCCTTGTGCGGTACTGCCACTTTGGTTTATGACTAGACATGTCGATCCGGGTTCTTTGACATTGGATTGCTAGCGACACTATCGCATACGTGAGTCAAAAGACGCAAACGGTCCCGGCTAAGGTAAGGCTGCAGCCGTGGGGTTAACCATGCGTGAGACCACAAAGGGATGCGATGTGTTACAGGCTGGATTCCTATGGCTTAGGATCGGGGTCCCGACAGCGTTGGTATCAGAGCCTGACTGACTGTAGGATTACTAAGCCAAACTGGTCGAAGTTGAGTCTAGAATTGCTTTAGTTATATATAAGGGAATTGTTTGTGGAAGGGAACGTAAGACTCTTGTTCTCTTCTCAAGTTATTCTATTCTGGTCATCCTCGTCTCTTCTGCGGGAATTAAGGACTAGGTTACTCATCTTCTCCTAGGCTCGTGTTTCCGATCGGTAGCTTATAGGACTTCGGGTGAAGAGATATTGGGTTTCTTTTATTCCTAGGAAGCAGGAAGTAAGCTTGATGATCAGAGAGTTGAACTTGATAGTTGAGTGGTTACGCTATTCCATTTTGGGTTGTCTCAAAATTTGTTTTGAGCATTTACAGCCGTTATGCTGCCCAATTTTTCATTCAGAGCTCTAATGCTTTTGCATTACTCTCTATTTACAGATGCCTGGCCGTCCTTCTCGTCAGGTGGTACGTCTGACCAGGTGCATTGATGTGCCGGGTCATACGGCCATGCTGGTCAGGGTGATGTCGGTGTGCGGTTACCGCTGGTACCCCGAGTACACAGTAGAGGAACAGTACCGAGACTTCAACTAGAGCCAGTACATCTGCACTGTTAGGGTATTTCCAGATTACCCTGGAGCGGAGAAGCCAATCCATTGGTCCTATGGGTTGGGGGTCACTGTTGACATGGCAGTACAGGATGCTGCCTATTCAATGCTGACCATTATGAGAGCGAGACATGCACTGCTGCAGAATTCAGAGTTCTGCTATGTTCCGGCCTCTCAGCCTGGTGAAGAGGGATACCTCAGTGGAGTCTATTTTGATTCTTCTATGGAGGATCCACTACTGCAGTCCACTGTTGAGATGCTAGAGAACAGAGACAGGGATGCTCGTGCTCTCCGCATGGAGCTTTATGCTACCCGTGCCCGTCTGTGGACAGCTTTGACGCAGCTGGCACCGGTAGTCCAGACAGGGTATGGAGAGATGGAGATGCTGAACCCTGTTAGGACCCATCTTCCGGCCCACGTTGACTGGCCAGCTATAGGAGGAGTCACACCTCTTCGGGGACCCCTCTTACCACCAGTCAGGGGACCAAGGCCACATCCGTGTCCTTATGGATCCCAGGGATCTCAGGCTAGAGTGTTTCCTGATCCGCAAGTTGAGCTACCAGGTCATGGAGGTAATCTCTATGAGATGTTCTATGCGGATGCCTGAGCTGTGAGCGGAAGGATAGTACGGTAGTAGCCGTACGTTCACAGTCCTGCATGACTTGTGAAGTATGTATGTAATGTGAAATGAATTCCGGAGGCCTAGATAAATAATGTATAGGCAACTTGTAAGCCTCTGATGAGTAGTTTCACAATTTCAGTAGTTTGCTCTTCGGTTAAGGGTGTACTGAACTATGTAAGGGTGTGTATGAACCATGGTGTATATATAGCAGTTGCTTGTTACCATGCTGTTCGGATATTCATTTCCGCATTCCGTGTGTTCAGTACATTCTTAATTCATAGCTAGTATTGATTTGATGTTGGTCTAAGCTATGAGTTTGTTGTCAGGATGGTGTTCACCAGGTTGAACCGTGCCCCTGCTCATGAGCAAGGCGAGGGTAGTCAAGCGTCGCAGGAAGACCTACCTCACCCACCTTCTCTGGTAGAAGTGATGCTTGAGGCAGAAAGAAACAAAAGGGAGACCAACCGACTGCTAGAGCGTATTGAGCAGAATACGGCTCGACAGCCTAGGAATGCTGCAGTGTCCCTCAATGACTTTGTGAAGCTGAATCCTCCAAAGTTTCATCATTCCGTTGATCCCCTCGACGCTGATGACTGGCTGTGCAGCATCTCACGCAAGATTCGCTCTGCGAATGTGTCCGAGGCCGACAAGGTGACCTTTGCGGCATATTTCCTGGAAGGACCCGCCAATCTGTGGTGGGAGAACTTTGAAGCTATGCGTCCCGCTGAACCAGTAGCCACATGGGCAGACTTCAGTGCAGCTTTTCGTCTGCACCATATTCCAGAGGGCCTGGTGGACAGAAAAAGAGAGGAGTTATGTGCCTTCACTCAGGGCAAGTTGTCTGTGGATGCCTATAGCCACGAGTTCGGTAATCTCGCCCGCTATGCAACAGAGGAGGTGTCTACTGACGCCAAGAAGCAAGCAAGATTCCGTAAGGGTCTGAGCCCTGAGCTCCGTCGTGATCTGCGCCTCCATGAGTGTGCAAGCTTTCAAGCCCTAGTCAACAAAGCGATCAGTGCCGAGACTGGTCATACTGACTTCGAAGCCACAAGGAAGCACTCCTGTGACTTTGGCTCGTCTTCTGGTTCCGCGTTTCCAAAACGCAGGCTGTGGGTTCCAAACAGTTCTGTGCCGCCAAGATACACTCCGAGGCCATCCTACGTGGCGCCTCAGACGAATCAGGCCAACCCTCCAGCAAAAACTTATGGTGGTCCAACTAGCAATGCTGCACCACGTGCCAACCAGGTGATATGCTACAAGTGTGGAGAACCAGGGCACTATTCCCGTGAGTGTCCTCAGAATGTGGGTGTCAAGCAACCCGGAAAGTCCGTCGGACAGGCCAAGTCGGGCAAAGCGTACTATGTGAAGCCAACTCCTACACGTGGCCGTGTGAACTATGTGTCAGCAGAAGAAGCTGCAAAGGATCCCGACGTCATGCTGGGTACGCTTCTTGTTAATCATCACCCAGCGCCCGTTCTCTTTGACACTGGGTCTTCTCATTCTTTCATTTCAGAAAGTTATGCACAGCTGCATAACATGTCTTTTTGTGATATGCCAATCCCCTATGTTGTCCAAACCCCTGGTAGTAAATGGCAAACCTCCATGATAACCTATGACAATGAAATTCTAGTAGACAGGCTAGTTTTTCTAGCCTCATTGATAGCATTGAAATCTTCGAATATTAATATCATCTTGGGCATGGATTGGATGTCAGCTCACTATGCCAAGATTGATACTCATTCTAGAAATGTCCAGCTTACCCATCCCTCGGGTGAGATAGTAAATGTCTCCACTCGAGTTGCCAAATGCCAACTCTATTCTCTAAATGCCAACCCTCTTCCGGAACTTGAAGACATTCCGGTAGTCCGTGACTTTTCGGATGTTTTTCCAGAGGAACTGCCAGGAATTCCACCTGACAGAGATGTAGAGTTTGTGATAGATCTTGTTCCGGGAACTGTCCCAATAGCCAGAAGACCATATAAGATGGCACCCCTGGAGCTAGCCGAACTTAAGAAGCAATTAGATGAGGCCTTGACCAAGGGTTTCATTCGTCCTAGCTCTTCTCCTTGGGCTTGTCCCGTCCTCTTCGTCAAGAAGAAAGACGGAACGGATCGGATGGTTGAAGATTACCGACCAGTTAATCTGGTCACCATAAAGAACAAGTATCCGCTCCCGAGGATCAACGACGTGTACGATCAGCTCGCTGGATCCTCAGTCTTCTCCAAAATGGATTTGAGGTTGGGATACTATCAAATCAAGATTAAGAACGGGGACATTCCAAAAACGGCTTTTGTTACTCGTTATGGCCAATATGAGTACACCGTTATGTCCTTCGGTTTAACCAATGCCCCAGCCACCTTCTCTCGACTGATGAACTCAATCTTCATGGAGTATTTGGATAAATTCGTCGTGGTATACCTCGATGATATCCTCATCTGCTCGAAGAATGAACAAGAACATGCCGAGCATCTAAGGCTGGTATTGATGAAACTTCGAGAGCATCGCCTTTATGCCAAGTTTTCAAAATGTGAATTCTGGTTACCAGAAGTGACCTATCTAGGACACGTAATCTCTGGTAAGGGTATTGCTGTCAATCCCGAGAGAGTTCAAGCTGTCCTTGATTGGACTCAACCTGAATCGGTTAAGCAAGTTAGGAGTTTTCTTGGTCTAGCGAGCTATTGTCGCCGCTTCGTTGAGAATTTCTCCAAGGTTGCAAAGCCTCTAACTGAACTCCTCAAGAAGGATAAAAAGTTCGAGTGGACACCACAGTGTGAGCATAGTTTTCAGGAACTGAAAAGACGCCTGACTTCCGCACCTGTGTTGCTACCACCAGATTTTTCTAAGGACTTTGTTATCTATTGCGACGCCTCGCGACAAGGATTAGGTTGCATTCTCATGCAAGATCGTCATGTGATCGCATACGCATCTCGACAGTTGCGTCCACATGAGGATAATTATCTCACACATGACCTTGAGCTTGCAGCTGTGGTCCATGCACTAAAAACCTCGCGACATTACCTTCTGGGTAATCGTTGCGAAATATTCACTGATCACCAAAGTCTGAAATATATCTTCACCCAGCCGGATTTGAATCTCAGGCAAATACGGTGGGTTGAGTTGATCTCGGATTACGACTTAGGGATAACTTACACCCCGGGGAAGGCCAATGTTATGGCCGATGCGCTAAGTCGTAAATCTTATTGTAACAATTTGATGCTACAACAAGGTCAACCACATCTCCATGAGGACTTTCGGAAGTTGAATCTTCATATTGTTCCTCAAGGATTCCTTTCTACTCTGGTGGCGAAGCCTACTCTTAAGGATCAAATTATAGCTGGCCAAAAGCGTGACAAGGGTATATCACGGATCAAGGAGAATATTTTTAGCGGAAACGCTAAAGAATTTTCCATGAACGATCAAGGTGTTGTGTTCTTCCAGAATCGTTTAGTGGTTCCTAAGAACCCACATCTAAGGCAGTTAATCCTTAAGGAGGCTCATGATTCTCCTCTCACCATTCATCCCGGTAGTACTAAGATGTATCAGGACCTACGCCAGAGGTTTTGGTGGACTAGGATGAAGAGAGAAATTGTTGAGTTCATTGCTAACTGCGACGTTTGTCGTGGAGTTAAGGCAGAACATCAAAGGCCTGCTGGCACCCTTCAACCTCTAGCTATTCCTGAATGGAAATGGGATAAAGTTAGCATGGATTTCATTACCGGATTTCCCAAGACCAAGAAAGGAAATAATGCTATCTTTGTGGTCATTGACCGTCTTTCCAAAGTGGCTCATTTTCTTCCTGTTCGTGAGAGTATAACAGCTAGCCAGCTAGCCGAGTTATATATCTCTCGAATAGTGTCTCTTCATGGTGTTCCCCTGGAGATTAACTCGGACCGTGGAAGTATCTTTACTTCTTGCTTCTGGGAAAGTTTTCAGAATACCATGGGGACTCACTTATCTTTTAGCACTGCTTTCCATCCTCAATCAAGTGGTCAAGTAGAAAGAGTGAATCAAATTCTAGAGGATATGCTCCGAGCTTGTGTTATATCGTTCGGTATGAATTGGGAGAAGTGTCTTCCATTCACCGAATTCGCTTATAACAATAGTTACCAATCAAGCTTGGGCAAAGCCCCTTTTGAAGTTCTCTATGGACGAAGATATCGAACACCTCTAAATTGGTCAGAAACCGGAGAGAGGCAACTCTTTGGCCCGGATATGATCCAGGATGCAGAAGAGCAGGTTCGCATTATTCGTGAAAAGTTGAAAACAGCCCAGTCTCGTCAAAAGAGCCAATATGATCGTCATCATAAGGCTGTGACCTTTGAAGTTGACGAGAAGGCTTACCTTCGGGTTACACCTTTGAAGAGTACCCATCGTTTCGGTATCAAGGGCAAATTGGCTCCTCGTTACATTGGTCCTTTTCGTATTCTTGCCAAACGAGGAGAAGTTGCCTACCAGTTGGAACTTCCTCCGCATATTTCCAAGGTTCATGATGTTTTCCACGTCTTGCAACTCAGGCGTTGCTTTTCGGATCCTATCCGTGAAGTGGACCACGAAACGCTTGATCTCCAAGATAACCTTTCATACCGAGAATACCCCGTGCGTATTCTTGATCAAGCTGAGCGTACCACTCGACGTCGAAACCTCAAGTTTCTTAAGGTTCAATGGTCAAATCATTCTGAAAAGGAGGCAACTTGGGAAAGAGAGGATCGTCTCCGACTTGAGTATCCTGCGTTATTCCCGACGACTTCTAAATCTCGGGACGAGATTCTTTTGAGTGGGGGTGAGTTGTCACATCCCTGACCCCTTAAGCAAGTTAGTCTTGTGCTCATGTCTTCTTTGCATTTGCATCTAAGAAGTTTCAACAAAAACAAGATAGTGGCAAAGGAAAAAAAAACTCAAAACCCTAGCTACTACTTTAAATAAAGGAAATCTCAAAGTAGTCAAAATCAATGAACCCAAAATGGCCTCAAGAAATGTTCAAACTTTCTGATAAATCATGAAAGTAAATGAGCATTGGAGAAAACTATTTTCTTGACACCTTAAGCATTTTAAATTAATGCAAAAGCCACTGGTTTCAAACTTTAAATTTGAAATCAGAAACTATAAATTTTCAAAAATGTTGAAAACTTTGGAAATGGTTGGGAATATTATAACAAATATTCAGGTGTGTTTAAAATAATTTTTACCACCATTTTGGAGCTGAAATAAATAGCAAAACATTATTTAGCAAAACAGAACAAAGCAGAAAAGAATTAAGAAGAAGAAAAACACTACCTGTCGCCTGAGGAGGCCCAGCCCACCAGGGGCAGGGTCGTCTTCTTCCTCTGCCTTATGGGAGTGGGGAGATCGACCACGGCGGCCCCCTCCACCTCCTGCTTCGCCGTGGCGAGCTCTAGAGCCCCCAGGGACAGCGCGACAACGGGGATAAGCTCCCCGGGATCTCCTCTATCCATTCCCAGCGTCGGCTCTCTCCCTCCTCCCGGATCTCTTCCTCCTTCCTGCTGCCGCCATTGGAGCCGAGAAAAGCTCGAGCTGCCCGTGCCCCTAGCCTCAGCCTCCTCTTGCTGATCACGCCGTTAGCTCCGCCTCGTCGCGCCGATCCTCTCTGCAGAAGCCGAAGCTTCCCTGAGCTCTGCATCGCCCGCGGCGCCATCGTCTTCCACCTCCGGCCGCCGGACCTCTCCCGTCGATTCGCTCCTTCCGGCGCACCCCCGAGCCCTTCGTCAACACCATCGGAACCGCCGTGAGCTCGTCGTCGTTTCCCCTCTCGCCCCAGGCTCTCCCGTGCATCGTAGCCCCGTTCCCCACCAAGGCCGAGAGCTCCTCGCCGCCGGTCATGTCGTCGCCGTCGCTGTGGTGTCTGATCCATGCGCTCGAGCTAAGGTTCGAGCTCCTGGAGCCTCCAGGAGTATGATGAGCCCCCCAGCTGCCCTCCCCGTGCCCTAGAGCCGTCTATCATAGAAGGCCGAGCTTCGGCCGCCGCTTCGGCTCGTCGCCGGCGCCCCTCCCGGCGACCCTAGCTTCCCCCTGATGCCCCCGCTAGATGCGGCGTTGCACCAGCTACCCGTAGCTGCTTTCTGCGCCCAAAACCGACGGCCGATGCACAGTCTAGCTTCCTCCGGCGAGCCCTCCGCCGCGCCCGTGGTCGCCGCCGGCCATGCTCCGGTGGGGGTCGACGTGGCAAAGCTAATCCAGCAGATTAGGAGCTTAATCTCTCGCTGACAGTGGGCCCAAGGCCAAGTCAACTCAGTTTAGGGGCTGGTCAGCGCGGGATTAGTCCCAGAGAGGCTGACCAGTGGGCCCCCCCTGTCAGGTTTGACCTGAACAGGTCGGCTGACCTGCTGACGTCAGTCTGATGCAATAAAGAGAATTATCAGTATAGAAATAATTCCAGGAAATTGCTAAAACTTGTAAAAATCATAGAAATTAATCTGTAACTCCAATGAAAATAATTTATACATGAAAAAGTATCAGAAAAATTCAAGGATTCTGATTATGCTATTTTCAACCATGTTTGAAAAAGTTACAGAACCCTAACATGTATAATAAGGAATAATTCAATTCTTATAATCACTTTATAAATGGAATTTGGAAAATATTCAAATTTCAATATGGTTGCCATGATCACACACTGTCCTAGTTACAAATCAGTACATTAACATGACATTTCATGCATGCTAACATCAAGTTGATCTGAGCATCAGGTCGAATCAATTAAACCGGTATCCGAGAATACCCCGTTTGAATTGCTATTCGAATGTGATTCAAATCAACTCTAAACCTAATACATGTTGAAAATAATAACTTATCACTTTGCATTCTCATGCCATGCTCATGCACCATTTTGATTGCATATGATTGTTATTGAATGTTACCATTCTTTTCGATAGGCTCCGCACCCCCGGATTCCACCGAATATCCGTCTGACGGATATCGTTCCTCCTCTGAGCAACAAGGCAAGCAACCCCTTTTGATCATCCCGATAACTCCCATGTTCTTGCTCCTGCACTTATTTATTGCATTAGGATCAAATGCTTCAACTGCTTTTGCCACGTTAGTTGAACCCACTTCCTTTGCATGACCTAACCTTGTCACAGTAAATAGCCGAACATTGCAACCTAGCATACCTGATAGTTGCTTGAGCTATGATGTGCCTTATCCTGCTATGCATGCTATGCTTAGAGTTGTGTATGGTCTGTCATCTGGGAGATGAACAGAATTGTGAGAATGTGTTCGGTGAGTAAAGGTTGTGTGTTGAACTTGATTTGGTAAAGGTACCGGTGAAAGGCTGTGTAGGAGTACATGGCGGGTTGTTTCATTGGAACCGTCCTTAGGAACTGAGTTTCGTGTATGTAATCCAAGGCTAGATACTACCACATGCTGGGCCCTGAAATATGACCCCGCTCGGCGTATTAATCGCGTAGTACTCGGTCCAGGAGTTGCAAGTAGTTTCTGGTGTTTATAGAAATGCTGGAGGCCGTTCATGGTGCTGACCTGAGAGGTGGACCGTGATGCGGTAGGCAGTGGCACGGTGTACCAAGTGGCACCCGGATGGTGGGCTTGGTAACCCTGCGCACATCGTTTGAGGCCGTGGCGGAAACCTCGGCCGGACTTCCGTACGGGTTACTCTCAGATAGGCGATAAACCTGGACTAGGTACTAGTGTGGTTAACGGTCGTGGCCGACTCCCTCGCTGGGCTTCCGCTTGAAGGTTGCCGAGGTGCATGAAGTGCACATGGCGATAAGTGGCGAGAGCGTGTGTGACGAAGTACACCCCTGCAGGGTTATGATCTATTCGAATAGCCGCGTCCGCGGATATGGACTACTTGGAGACATATGTTGTTCATAGATAACTTCAATGGCTACTCATAAAATTGCCAAGATAAGCGTGAGTGTCGTGAACGGCATTTCCGTATGGAGACGGAATGATTCCACGATAGAGTATTGTTGTGGTGTTAGTGGACTCGTGTGCGAGAAATCAAGTTGTCAAAATTATTTTAAAAAGCAAATTGTCTAGCCACAAGTCAAATGATGGCTTTCCGCATGAAACCCCACAATACCTTTTGATACCTTGCATGAGTAGTTAGTTGTCCTAAAGTCTTGCTGAGTACCTTCGTACTCATGTTTGCCTAATACCTGTTGCAGAGGTTGCTAATGACCCTAATGGAGGATTCTTCGTAGACATCGACGACGACGAGTAGCTGGTGTCCCAGCTACGATCTGGCCCTACGTTGGATCTGTAGTATAGTCAGGCCATGTGCCTTCTAGTTGCCCTGTCTGTACTCAGACAGTTTATAACTCTTCCGCTGGCTTGTAACTGAATGACTGCTATTATGGGTCGTGAGACCCTTGATGTGTAATATTATGTGTGTGGCTCTTCCGAGCCTCTTAAATAAAGCTTGTATGTTTATGGTTATGTTGTGATGCCATCGATGTATCTATACATATCGGTATGCCATGCGTACGTGTGTCGTACTTGATATGTATGGGGTTCGATTACCTAGTCGTGAACTTTAGTAGCACTCCTTACAAGGAATGCCCCTTTGTGATCCAACGAGCCTTGGTAGTTCGCTACTGCTCCGGACACATTGGTTGACCGGCATGTGTCCTTCTTAGCTGCTGTGTTTGTCCCCTTTGGGGAAATGCCACTCGATGTAATGGAGTCCTTGTAGCTTGCTACAACTCGTCTACATTCGCTGATGACCGACACCTGCTTTGTTGGGTCATGTATGCCTGTCCTTGTGCGGTACTGCCACTTTGGTTTATGACTAGACATGTCGATCCGGGTTCTTTGACATTGGATTGCTAGCGACACTATCGCATACGTGAGTCAAAAGACGCAAACGGTCCCGGCTAAGGTAAGGCTGCAGCCGTGGGGTTAACCGTGCGTGAGACCACAAAGGGATGCGATGTGTTACAGGCTGGATTCCTATGGCTTAGGATCGGGGTCCCGACACTTTTTCTCTCTTTTTTTTGTTTGGGCACTTTGGCCTCTTTCCATATTTTTTGTGTGGGCAACTTTGGCCTCTCTTTTTTATTTCCTCACATGGGACAATGCTCTAATAATGATGATCATCACACTTTTATTTACTCACAGCTCAATGCTTAGAACAATGATGACTCTATAGGAAATGCCTCCGGCAGTGTACCGGGATGTGCAACGATCTAGCTTGGCGTATGATGTTGAAACATCTCGCTAGCTATCTTGCAATGGCAATATGTAAGTGACGGCACAAGTCATGAGACGGAATGGTGGAAGTTGCATGGCAATATATCTCGGAATGGCTATGAAAAGGCCATGATAGGTAGGTATGGTGGCTGTTTTGAGGAAGGTCTATGGTGGTTTTGTGTACCGACGAAAGTTGCGCAGCACTAGAGAGGCTAGCAATGGTTGAAGGTGAAAGTGCATCTATACCATGGACTCAGATTAGTCATGAAGAACTCATATACTTATTGCAAAAGTTTTTATTAGTAATTGAAACAAAGTGCTAAACGCATAATCCTAGGGGGAGGGTTGGTAGGTGTTAACCATCGCGCGATCCCAACCGCAACAGAAGGGATGACAATCAATAAATCAATTATGCTCCCACTTCCTAACATAGCGGTTCACCATACGTGCATGTTACGGGAATCACTAACTTCAACACAAGTATTTCTAGATTCACAACACCCTACTAACACGACTCTTAATATTACCAAATCCATGTCTCAAAACTAATAGAGAGGAATCAAACTTCTCTTTCTAATCAATGCACATGAATATGGAAGTTTTATTGTATCCTCTTTGGATGCCTATCATCTTTAGGACTACTTTCATAGCACAAGCCAACTACCAACTTACACAGAGAGAGCACTCTCAAAAAGATATAAGTGAAGATCGAGAGTTCTTATTTCTACAAAATATGACACCGCCGTGCTCTAAAAGATCTAAGTGAAGCACTTGGAGCAAAGTTATCTAGCTCAAAAGATATAAGTGAAGCACATGTGAGCTAAATTGCCTAACTCAAAAGATATAAGCAAAGCTCAATGAGTATTCTAGTAAATTCATGATGAGTGCATGTCTCTCTCAAAAGGTGTGAAGCAAGGATGATTGTGACACAACAAAAAGAAAAGACTCCTATAATACACGACGCTCCAAGCAAAACACATATCATGTGGTGAATAAAAATATAGCTCCAAGTAATGTTACCGATGGATTGAAGACGAAAGAGGGGATGCCTTCCCGGGCATCCCCAAGCTTAGACTTTTTGGTGTCTTTGAATTTGGTTTGGGATGCCTTGGGCATCACCAAGCTTGAGATCTTTCCACTCTTTATCCTATTTTCCATGAGAACATCACCCAAAACTTGAAAACTTCAAAACACAAAACTTAAACAAAAACTCGTGATATCATTAGCACAAGAAAACAAACTACCACCTCTTTAGGTACTGTAGCAAACTTGATTTATATTTATATTGGTGTTAGATTACTGTATTCTCACTTTTCCATGGCTAGTACCCCCTGATACTATCCATAGTTTCATCAAAATAAGCAATCAACACAACAAAAACAGAATCTCTCAAAAACAGACCAGTCTGTAGCAATATGTATACTTCGTATACTTATGTTATCTCAAAAATTCTGAAACATTACGACAATTTGTGCAATTGGCATATAAACTAGCAACAAAAATAATCAACTCAAAAGCTCTTTCCGGATAAAAATGAAAAATAATTTCGTGAGCGAAAAGTTTCTGTCTTTTTCAACAAGATCGAACAACCATCACCAAAACTAGTCATAAAGGTTTTACTTGGCTCAAACACAAAAAGAAACACAAAAAACACAATCATAACAAAATTATGATGGTGTGGACGCAAAAAAACAAAAAAGCAAAAAAGCAAAGATAAATTCATTGGGTTGCCTCCCAACAAACGCTATTGTTTAACGCCCTTAGCTAGGCATAAGGCGATAGAATCACGTATCGGCGTCTTTGGTGCTCAAACCATAAGTAGCCCTCATCATGGATTCATAAGGCAATCTTATTTTCTTTCTAGGAAAATGTTCCACGCCCTTCTTTAATGGAAATTGAAATCTAATATTCCCTTCCTTCATATCGATGACAGCACCAATAGTCCTTAGGAAAGGTTTACCAAGAATGATAGGACATGTTGGATTGCAATCAATATCAAGCACAATGAAATCTACACGTACATAGTTCCTATTTGCAATAATAAGAACATCATTGATCCTTCCCGTAGGTTTCTTAACAGTAGAATCCGCAAGATGCAAATTAAGAGAGCACTCATCAATCTCATTGAAGCCTAGAACATCACATAAAGACTTTGGAATCGCGGAAACACTAGCACCCAAATCACACAAAGGATTGCATTAATAGTTTTTGATCTTGATTTTGATAGTAGTTTCCCACTCATCATGAATTTTTCTAGGAATAGAAACTTCCAATTCAAGTTTCTCCTCAAGAGATTTCATCATAGCATCGATGATATGACCGGTAAAGGCCTTGTTTTCGCTATAAGCATGTGGAGAGTTTAGCATGGATTGCATCAAGGAAATACATTCAATCAAAGAGGAACTATCATAATTGAATTCCTTGAAATCCAAAGTAGTAGTTTCATTACTACTCAAGGTTTTGATATCCTCTACTCCACTTTCAATGCTTTTAGCATCAAGATAGATAGACTCCGAATCATTGGGCCATTTTTCAACCAAAGTGGATTCATATCCAGCCCCATCATCATTAGGTTTGACACTAGAAAACAAGGATTCAATGGGAGTCACACAAGGCACTTTAAGATCTTCGTGATTCTCATCACGAGAACACGCCTTTTTAAGCCATTCATGTCTAGCACGAATTTGGGCTGTTCTTTCCTTACTCTCATTCATGGAAACATGCATAGCTTTCAATGTTTCATCCATATTGATCTTGTGAGGAGCACATCTCACTTTCAAAGCATCAATATCAAGAGACATTCTATCAACACTCCTAGACAAATCATCAATTTTGAGTAGTTTTTCCTCTATGGATGCATTGAAAATCTTTTGCGAGTTGATAAACTCTTTAATATTACTCTCTAGGTCACAGGGTAATTTATTGTAATTTCCATGAGCATTGTTGTAGGAATTGCCAAAGTTATTAGAGGGATTACTAGGAAAAGGCCTAGGAATATAGTTTCCTCTAAAAGCATTATTGTTGCCTTAATTATTCGTACCAACAAAATTAACATCCAAGCTCTCATTCCTACTCACAATAAAGGAAACCAAGGGCATATCATTTGGACCTAAAGGAGCACCTTTACTAGTAAACAATTTCATTAGCTCATCCATCTTAGCACTCGAAGAGTTAATTTCTTCTATATCATGCACTTTTTACTAGTAGGTGACCTTTCAGTGTGCCACTAAGAATAGTTTGTCATGATATTGTCTAGGAGTTTTGTGGCTTCTCCTAATGTGATTTCCATGAAAGTTCCACCGGAGGCGGAGTCTAAGATATTTCTAGAAGAAAAATTCAAACCAGCATAGAAGATTTGTAAAATCATCCAAAGACTCAAGCCATGAGCGGGACAATTTCTAATCATCAATTTTATTCTCTCCCAAGATTGTGCAACATGTTCATGATCTAGTTGCTTAATATTCATGATATCATACGGAGAGAGATAATCTTAGCCGATGGAAAATACTTGGATATATAAGCATCTTTGCACTTGTTCCAAGAATCAATACTATTTTTGGGCAAAGATGAAAACTAAGTTTTTGCTCAATCTCGCAATGAGAACGGAAATAGCTTCAATTTAATCACATCATTGTCCACATCTTTCTTCTTTTGCATATCGCATAACTCAATGAAGGTATTAAGATGGGATGCAACATCTTCATTAAGAAGGTAGGAGAATTGCTATTTCATAACAAGATTCAGCAAAGCAGCATTGATTTCATATGATTTCGCACTAGTGGCGGGAGCAATCGGAATACTAATAAAATCATTATTATTAGTATTCAAGAAGTCACAAAGTTTGGTGTTTTCTGTCATGGTGACTTCAGCAAGCAGACAAGCAAACAAGCGAACAGAAAGCAAGCGAAAGAAAAGGGCTAACGAAAAAGGAAAATATTTTGGTAATTTTTGTATTTCAGAAGTGGGGGAGAGGAAAACGAGAGGCAAAAAAGTAAATGCAAGAGATGAGTTTGCGACGGTTACATGGATAAGCTTCACTTAGAATAATCCCCGATGTTAGAGATTGACACGTTGGAGGAAGACTATTCTGGACATATAGGCATCACGTCCGAGACAAGTAGACCGATACTTTCTGCATCTACTACTATTACTCCACACATCGACCGCTATCCAGCATGCATCTAGTGTATTGAGTTCATAACAAACAGAGTAACGCCTTAAGCAAGATGACATGATGTAGAGGGATAAATTCATGCAATAGATATAAACCCCATCTTTTTACCCTTGATGGCAACAACATGATGCGTGCCTTGCTACCCCTTCTGTCACTGGGTGAGGTCACCGCATGGTATGAACCTAAAACCAAGCACTTCTCCCATTGCAAGAATTATAGATCAAGTTGGCCAAATGAAACCCACAACTCGAACAGAATTACAAGGATATGAAATCATGCATATAAGAGATCAGAAGAAACTCAAATAAGATTCATAGATAATCTGATCATAAATCCACAATTCATCAGATCTCGACAAATACACCGCAAAAATAAGATTACATCGAATAGATCTCCATGAAGATCATGGAGAACTTTGTATTGAAGATCCAAGAGAGAGAAGATGCCATCTAGCTACTAGCTATGGACCCGAAGGTCTGTGGTGAAGTACTCACGCATCATCGGAGAGGCAATGGTGTTGATAAAGAAGCCCTCTGTGTCCGAATCCCCCCTCCGGCAGGGCACCAGAACGTGCCCCAGATGGGATCTTGCGGAGACAGAAGCTTGCGGCGGCGGAAAGTATTTTCGTGGCTCCCCCTGGCAGTTTTGGATTTTTGGGGATTTATAGGCGGAAGAAGTAGGGCAAAGGAGCCATAGGGGGGCCACAAGCCTGCTAGGCGTGCCCCCCCAGGCCGTGGCTAGGGGGCTTGTGGCCTCCCCTGGTGCCTGTTTCCTTCGTTCTCAAGCTCCCTGCGTATCTTCTATTCCGGAAAAAAATTCTTTTCAGAGGTTTTATTCCGTTTGGACTCCGTTTAATATTCTCCTCTGAAAAAGGTCAAAAACACGGAAAAAACAGGAACTGGCACTTGGCACTGAGTTAATAAGTTAGTCCCAAAAAAGATATAAAATGCATACAAAACATCCAAAGTTTGACAATATAATAGCATGGAACCATAAAAAATTATAGATACGTTCGAGACGTATCAGCAGCCGCCACCATCAACGATGCGAAACTATGGAAGATACCGGATATGAAGCAGTCCTTCCTAACGAAGCTGCACCAGGTGTTCTTGTTCCCGGGCCGGGATGAAAGCAAATATAAAAATCCGGATAAAAACTCGACAATGATGAAGATAAACAGATGCGCCATGGGCAAGTTTAGCGGCGCTTTGTCCGCCTAGGAAGTAAGGGTGAAAGCAAGGATCGTCGACAAAAAGGAACCCTACTCCAATATTGTAAAGGATAATCTGACAATTACGGAAGAGCAGTTTGAAATATTCAAGGCGGCTTGCATTGCCGAAGTTGCCAATGAAAAGTCGGAGTACATAAAGGGGCTTCAAGAGAGGAACATGGGGTGCCACCACCTCGGAAGCCATGGTTACGCGGGGAAGAGGTCTTTATGGGCCAAGGAGGATGCGGAACATGAAAGTCTGGGCATCACAGACCCCTTGGCGGTGTTCACCGTCCCATAGGAGCGTGACGTCCTCAGGGCCCGGTACCATTAGGACCGAGTGAAGAAGGTTTTCGAGACGGACGCGGTCATGATGGAGTTCATGAGACTGCTGATAATTCTAAGCTTCTGATCTATTTGACTGCATGTTTAGTCATATTTGTGAACGATCCTTGTTCCTTTTGCAGAGAGCAGCACAGGATCACGGCCGAAAGTAACTCGCTGTCGGAGGCATTGGCGAGGCCCAAGTGGGACAACCCATTCAACCGGGCCTTGAACATATTGAAAGGACTCCCGGTGGACACTCGGTCGTCGTATGAACGCGTGCACGACGTCGGAGATGGTGCCACGTGCAAGAAGTGCTACCATGAGACAACGGAGGAGAGAAAGGAAAGACGGAGGTTAAATGAAGAAAACATCGACAAGAAGGTTGCAATTGCGGTTGCAGTAGCGGTAGCTACCGCAAAACAGGAGATTGCAGCTTCGTATGGTGTCTTGGTTCTGGATATCGTCAGTTGGGGTAGGAAAATCCAAATAAAGAGGCAGCGGACTTTCCCCTTTCCAAGTTCTTCGAGAGCAGCTCGACTAGCGTTGCACCAGCACCTGCTCCTGCACTGGCTCCTGCACCTTCTCCTGCATCAGCTCCTACACCGGCCCCCGCACCTGCTCCTGCACCTCCTCCTGCACCAGCTCCTACACCGGCTCCTGCACCGGCTCCCGCACCTGCTCATAGCAGCCCGTCCTCAGTCTCGGACGTGCTCGACGGTGCTTCGTCTTTGGCTGAGCTCCACGACCTCACGGTACCTGACACACCGGCCCTCTTCAATAAATGTGTAATCCCCCGTTTCCGTTGCCTTTTGGATGTCTCACGTCGCAGACATGTCTTTGCATGCCGACGTTACCCCGTGCACCATATTGTACACCATCAGCGGCCAGAAGGTGGACGTGAGGAAGGCGACGATAGTGAAGCCGAATGAACAATTGTTCCACAGCCGTCCGATCCCCCCTGAACGTATTATAGACGACCTTCCGGTAGAAAAGAAGCATAGGAAGAGAGCGAGGAAAGGCAACAAAACTGCTTCTATGATCCAGTCGCCTCCGCAGCCTCGGGTTCAAGACCGTATACCTGTCATGGTTGCGGTGAAATACCATATCCTCTGTGAACCAATCCTACCTAAGGCAGCGTTAGACACCATATACGGCGATGTCATGAGACTTCATGACGATGTGCTGCGAAGAGAGAGAAGCCTGACCGCCTCGCAAAATCCAGGATACCCGCTCTACGTGGTTAACGTGCCGCAACAAAGGTTGTACGTCTACACATTCCCCGCGGAAAAGTTCTTCCTTCGATTCGGTTACATCTTCGATATGTTTCACGTGAAAAAACTAGATTTTACATTTGTCCGCATTTTTGCCTTGCACATGAACTACATCATCAGGATTGAGAAGATACCTTATATCTGTGCCGTTGACCCGTACTTCATGCACGAGAGCTTCTTGGCAGTTTGCAAAGAGCACCGTGAATACGCGAGTAACTACATCGCCGATTTAATGGTCGGAAATAAGGACAAGGAGACGATTCTCGTGCCTTATCATCCCATGTAAGTCATCCTCACAGATATCCCTCCTTTGATTTCAATCATTTCATTTACACGCGTGGAGGCTAATTTGCGGTGTACTTATTTTACGCAGCGACGGGCGCTGTCCTCATCATCCTTTACCCCCGAGTCTCCCACGCTCTTTACTTGGACTTGTCGAAGAACATGGAGAAAAAGGATTACAACCACATCAAGTCTGTTCTCGACAGTGCTATCTTTACGTACGACGTACGGGGCGGAGAGATCTCGCAGAGGAAGACAAGGAACCGCGCGCCCTGCTTCGGCCATAAGACCGACTTCTGCTGCATCCAGCAACCGACTGGTACTATCAGCAATGGATTTGATGACCTCCACCACATGCAGGAGTTCAGACGGGATCAGCAGAATCTTCGCATGTCACCTAGATCCGGCGATGCCCATATTCTGCAATGGGCAAAGAACCTAGGAGATATCCCGGATCATCGACTCTGAGCTGAGTTTTATCACATCCAGCGTGAACTTGTCCAAATCATCATGAAGGAGGTCGTCGAAAAAATAGGATGATCTACGAAGAAGGGCAAATGTCGCGGGAAGACGTCTAAACACGCGTAGCCACTCAGCGTCTCGACTTAAAGCCTTTCACTGCGCTCGGGGACTATCTCCTTTACTTCCATGGATGGCACGACATGTTGGAGTGATAGACGATATATGACAATGTGTCCATTTAGTCCATACTTTCTGTATGAAGAAACTTCGAGTTATGCATGACGAAACTTTATTTGTGATGTAATTAAACCGTCCTCCTCAACTAGCGAAGATCACTCTAGTTAGGGCATTTTGGGTACGATGAACTTTGTATGCTTATGATATGTTGCTTCTATTTTTGCCAAGTCTGTCTCTTTCTGTTCCTCAACTATATATTTTCATATCATCAACATGCAGGTGCATAGATCATCGATAGCGAAGACTGCTACGCCATGAGTATATGACGAGTGGCCAGAGTGTCTGGCCCAGGTGTACCGGTTTCTGGTTTTCGAGCGACAACCAGTAGTTAGTTTAGGTTCACGCTAGTGCGAGAGAGGGATACGAACCGACGCTTGAAGAAGTACTACATTATGTATTATGACGTGACGACATGATTTGTGTTGGATGATATGATGAGACTATTATGTGTATAATATGATGAGCATATTGCATGTTTATGGCATGATTAGAATACTCTATGAAACCTGTATAGAAACATCACAAATACCTAGCAAAAAAATATATGAGAAAATATAGTTGTGGTGCTCTTTAGCTCTAGATAGGAAAACGCTGCTGCTAAAGTAACACTAGCGCGTGTCAAAACACGCTACTGCTACACATAGCAGTAGCGCTGGTACAGAAAGCGCTACGTCTAAGTAGGCATAGCAACAGCCTCTGTCAAGACGTGCTACTCATAAGCATTAGCAGTAGCGCCGTATCAGTAGCGCGGTACCACGCGTTACTGATAGCCCTAAAAACCGTGCTACTACTAGGCTTTTCCCTAGTAGTGACCATGCCCTGAGCGGACCCAAGAGCTCCCAAGACCCCCCTCGGTCACCCCTCTCAATTGACCTCGCCGAGCCCCCCACTCGTCCCCACTCGCTCCCCTTTCTCTCTTGAACCTCCCAGACCTCCCCATACCTCTCTCCCCTGCTCTCCTCCTTCTCATATGGCCGGTGGTGCCCGTCTCGGCCTCGCCCAAATCCCAGCTCACCCGAGCCCCTCCCTTCCGTTCAGTAACACTGGGGCATCCCCCTCGTCGCCCTGAAGCCCCCTCTCTCAGCTCTAGCGTCGAGCACCTATTGCATGTAGCCCAGCTTGGTCGGTGGCTGTTCCCGCTGCATGCCAGGCCGTCGCCGCTACGGCTCTCCCTGGCAGGCAAGAGACACCAGTACGGATGCGGCTCGCCGCCCTGAGTGCCTCGGTGACCAGCTCACCCAAAATGGTGGCCGGAGGCACCAGCAGCCACCACCAGACCCCTCTGCCTCCCTGTGGTAGGAGCTTGAAGATGACCGACCGGCCATCGGGCCCCACCTGTCGATTGGCTAGGGGAGCTGGTGGGTGGGCATTGTTCTCTGGGATCATTGAGCACGTTCAATCGGCGATCTCGACTCGTAAGTCAGGGTCCCCAAAGAGCTGGTATCAGAGCCATCCTAACTGCAGGAAGCCGTTAGTTAGCATGGACGTTAGTTAGGACAAAACTGTTTTCCACACCCTTCAAGGACACTTGCAAAACCTCTAGATTTCTCACCTTTCCTAAAGCTCCAAAGGAAGCGAAGGTTTTTGCCTTAGCACTTCCACCCTTGTTCTCTTGACTCTCCTCATCTACTTTCTCAAAACTTGCAAACGGTCGCTAGCACCCTTACGCCCTCTGATCACCGGATTACTTTAAATCCTCGTGGGCAACTTGGAAGGAATCAACCTTTTCCAATTGATCAACCACGTACTTGGAAGACCAGGATGGCAACTCTATGACCAGACAACACCAACCGAAGCTACCTCCATGAGGAACGAGGACATCGAGACCCAGAAGATGGCGACACCCTCGAAAGTGTCCCGGAGTGATGCAACCTTACCTACGATGATCAGTGCATAAGATATGCAAGACCATGATATGCATAGCTGATAAATCAACCCTGTCATTATAAATGTTGTGTCAATCACCACCGGTGGATGAGAACCTCTCCATTTGGTAAGCCTCACCTTAGAGCAGGAAAACGGATCTCTTCATCCCCCGCCCTAGGTGTCGATATTGTGATCAACATGACTGACGGACCAGAACTCTATCATGCCTTGCGGACGTCATTGCATAAAGGTTGTCCACTTAGAACTCTCGACGCCTCGGAAGACAAGAAGACAATGACAAGATTAAGAAGACAATAGAAGACCCTACCAACGACAGCATTGAGGGACCACCCTCGGTGACAACTCACCAGGCGAGAAGTCATCAAGAACTCTTTTCAGCCCCGAGTCGTTCGGCAAACAACAACAAGATGCATGACAACACCGTAAGAAGATTGAGAAGATTGAGCGTACACCTCTCCGAAGCACGAAGCATGCACGACTGTCGAGTCCGAAAACCCCTAGGGTAGGATGAGTCGTGAATCCCCTATACGAAGTCGAGTCCGTGAAATGGTTTGGATGGAATCAGGTTGTGAGTTGCTTGCTTTGTTTGTTTGCGCTTTGATATAAGTCGCGCTTTTTACCTAGTCAACAAGCATGCGATTATATCACCTGTCTTATCTTGACGTTCGAATTGATTTTCGGCACTTGTTTGATAGCACCTCCACTATAGCACCCCATAGACACTCCCCTCTGTGTTGCTATTTTCTCCCTCCCCTTCTCGACAACTGAAGACCACAAAGATATAAGTGAAGATCACTCTCAAAAAGATATAAGTGAAGATCGAGAGTTCTTATTTCTAAAAAATATGACACCGCCGTGCTCTAAAAGATCTAAGTGAAGCACTTAGAGCAAAGTTATCTAGCTCAAAAGATATAAGTGAAGCACATGTGAGCTAAATTGCCTAACTCAAAAGATATAAGCAAAGCTCAATGAGTATTCTAGTAAATTCACGATGAGTGCATGTCTCTCTCAAAAGGTGTGCAGCAAGGATGATTGTGACACAACAAAAAGAAAAGACTCCTATAATACACGACGCTCCAAGCAAAACACATATCATGTGGTGAATAAAAATATAGCTCCAAGTAATGTTACCTATGGATTGAAGACGAAAGAGGGGATGCCTTCCCGGGCATCCCCAAGCTTAGACTTTTTGGTGTCCTTGAATTTGGCTTGGGATGCCTTGAGCATCACCAAGCTTGAGATCTTTCCACTCTTTATGCCATTGTCCATGACAACATCACCCAAAACTTGAAAACTTCACAACACAAAACTTAAACACAAACTCGTGATATCATTAGCACAAGAAAACAAACTACCACCTCTTTAGGTACTGTAGAAAACTTGATTTATATTTATATTGGTGTTAGATTACTGTATTCTCACTTTTCCATGGCTAGTACCCCCTGATACTATCCATAGTTTCATCAAAATAAGCAATCAACACAACAAAAAACAGAATCTCTCAAAAACAGACCAGTCTGTAGCAATATGTATACTTTGTGTACTTATGGTATCTCAAAAATTCTGAAACATTACGAAAATTTGTGCAATTGGCATATCAACCAGCAACAAGAATAATCAACTCAAAAGCTCTTTCTAGATAAAAATGAAAAATAATTTCGTGAGCGAAAAGTTTCTGTCTTTTTCACCAAGATCAAATAACCATCACCAAAAATAGTCATAAAGGTTTTACTTGGCTCAAACACAAAAAGAAACACAAAAAACACAATCATAACAGAATTATGATGGTGTGGATGCAACAAAACATAAAGCAAAAAGCAAAGATAAATTCATTGGGTTGCCTCCCAACAAGCGCTATTGTTTAACGCCCTTAGCTAGGCATAAGGCGATAGAATCACGTACCGTCGTCTTTGGTGCTCAAACCATAAGTAGCCCTCATCATGGATTCATAAGGCAATCTTATTTTCTTTCTAGGAAAATGTTCCATGCCATTCTTTAATGGAAATTGAAATCTAATATTCCCTTCCTTCATATCGATGACAGCACCAATAGTCCTTAGGAAAGGTTTACCAAGAATGATAGGACATGTTGGATTGCAATCAATATCAAGCACAATGAAATCTATGGTACATAGTTCCTATTTGCAATAATAAGAACATCATTGATCCTTCCCATAGGTTTCTTAATAGTAGAATCCACAAGATGCAAATTAAGAGAGCACTCATCAATCTCATTGAAAACTAGAACATCACATAAAGACTTTGGAATCGCGGAAACACTAGCACCCAAATCACACAAAGCATTGCATTAATAGTTTTTGATCTTGATTTTGATAGTAGGTCCCCACTCATCATGAATTTTTCTAGGAATAGAAACTTCCAATTCAATTTTGTCCTCAAGAGATTTCATCATAGCATCGATGATATGATCGGTAAAGGCCTTGTTTTGGCTATAAGCATGTGGAGAGTTTAGCATGGACTGCATCAAGGAAATACATTCAATCAAAGAGAAACTATCATAATTGAATTCCTTGAAATCCAAAGTAGTAGTTTCATTACTACTCAAAGTTTTGATATCCTCTACTCCACTTTCAATCCTTTTAGCATCAAGATAGATAGACTCCGAATCATTGGGGCGTTTTTCAACCAAAGTGGATTCATATCCAGCCCCATCATCATTAGGTTTGACACTAGAAAACAAGGATTCAATGAGAGTCACACCAAGCACTTTAAGATCTTCGTGATTCATCACGAGAACACGCCTTTTTAAGCCATTCATGTCTAGCACGAATTTTCTTTCCTTACTCTCATTCATGGAAACACGCATAGCTTTCGAAGTTTCATCCATATTGATCTTGGGAGGAGAACATATCACTTTCAAAGCATCAATATCAAGAGACATTCTATCAACGCTCCTAGCCAAATCGTCTATTTTGAGTAGTTTTTCCTCTATGGATGCATTGAAAATATTTTGCGAGTTGATAAACTCTTTAATATTACTCCATAGGTCACAGGGTAATTTATTGTAATTTCCATGAGCATTGTTGTAGGAATTGCCAAAGTTAGTAGAGGGATTACTAGGAAAAGGCCTAGGAATATAGTTTCCTCTAAAACCATTGTTGTTGCCGTAATTATTCGTACCAACAAAATTAACATCCAAGCTCTCATTCCTACTCTCAATCAAGGAAGACAAGGGCATATAATTTGGATCTAAAGGAGCACCTTTACTAGTAAACAATTTCATTAGCTCATCCATCTTAGCACTCAAAGAGTTAATTTCTTCTATATCATGCACTTTTTACTAGTAGGTGACCTTTCAGTGTGCCACTGAGAATAGTTTGTCATGATATTGTCTAGGAGTTTTGTGGCTTCTCCTAATGTGATTTCCATGAAAGTTCCACCGGAGGCGGTGTCTAAGATATTTCTAGAAGAAAAATTCAAACCAGCATAGAAGATTTGTATAATCATCCAAAGACTCAAGCCATGAGAGGGACAATTTCTAATCATCAATTTCATTCTCTCCCAAGATTGTGCAACATGTTCATGATCTAGTTTCTTAAAATTCATGATATCATTATGGAGAGAGATAATATTAGCCGGTGGAAAATACTTGGATATATAAGCATCTTTGCACTTGTTCCAAGGATCAATACTATTTTTGGGCAAAGATGAAAACCAAGTTTTTGCTCGATCTCGAAGTGAGAACAGAAATAGCTTCAATTTAATCACATCATTATCCACATCTTTCTTCTTTTGCATATCGCATAACTGAATGAAAGTATTAAGATGGGATGCAACATCTTCACTAAGAAGGCATGAGAATTGCTATTTCATAACAAGATTCAGCAAAGCAGCATTGATTTCATATGATTTCGCACTAGTGGCAGGAGCAATCGGAGTACTAATAAAATCATTATTATTAGTATTCGAGAAGTTAGAAAGTTTGGTGTTTTCAGTCATGGTGACTTCAGCAAGCAGACAAGCACACAAGCGAACAGAAAGGAAGCAAAAGAAAAGGGCAAACGAAAAAGGCAAATATTTTTGTAATTTTGTTTTTCAGAAGTGGGGGAGAGGAAAACGAGAGACAAAAAAGTAAATGCAAGAGATGAGTTTGCGACAGTTACTTGGATAAGCTTCACTTAGAATAATCCTCGATGCGAGAGATTGACACGTTGGAGGAAGACTATTCTTGACTTGTTGCTCCCCGACAATGGCGCCAGAAATTGTTCTTGCTACCTCTTGAGCTTGCGTTCGTTTTTCCCTTGAAGAGCAAAGGGTGATGCAGCATAGTAGCAGTAAGTATTTCCCTCAGTTTGAGAACCAAGGTACCAATCGAGTAGGAGTATCAAGCCAAGTCTCCAAAGTACCTGCGCAAAAACAACAAACTTGCACCCAACGCTACAAAGGGGTTGTCAATCCCTTCACGATTGATTGCAAGGTGAGATCTGAAGGCGGAAAGTGCAACAAAGTAAAAGTGTAAGGCTGAAAATATGATGTGAAGTAGACCTGAGGGCCATAGTGTTCACTAGAGGCTTCTCTCATGATAGCAAATATTACGGTGGGTGAACGAATTAGTGTCGAACAATTGATAGAACCGCGCAAAGTCATGACGATATCTAAGGCAATGATCATACATATAGGCATCACGTCCAAGACAAGTAGACCGATACTTTCTGCATCTACTACTATTACTCCACACATCGACCGCTATCCAGCATGCATCTAGTGTATTGAGTTCATAACAAACAGAGTAACGCCTTAAGCAAGATGACATGATGTAGAGGGATAAATTCATGCAATAGATATAAACCCCATCTTTTTACCCTTGATGGCAACAACACGATGCGTGCCTCGCTAGCCCTTCTATCACTGGGTGAGGTCACCGCATGGTATGAACCTAAAACCAAGCACTTCTCCCATTGCAAGAATTATAGATCAAGTTGGCCAAATGAAACCCACAACTCGAAGAGAATTACAAGGATATGAAATCATGCATATAAGAGATCTGAAGAAACTCAAATAAGATTCATAGATAATCTGATCATAAATCCACAATTCATCAGATCTCGACAAACACACCGCAAAAATAAGATTACATCGAATAGATCTCCATGAAGATCATGGAGAACTTTGTATTGAAGATCCAAGAGAGAGAAGATGCCATCTAGCTACTAGGTATGGACCCGAAGGTGTGTGGTGAACTACTCACGCATCATCAGAAAGGCAATGGTGTTGATGAAGAAGCCCTCCGTGTCCGAATCCCCCCTCCGGCAGGGCACCAGAATGTGCCCCAGATGGGATCTTGCGGAGACAAAAGCTTGCGGCGGCGGAAAGTATTTTCGTGGCTCCCCTTGGCAGTTTTGGATTTTTCGGGGATTTATAGGCGGAAGAAGTAGGGCAAACGAGCCACAGGGGGGCCACAAGCCTGCTAGGCGCGGCCCTCCCAGGCCGCGGCTAGGGGGCTTGTGGCCTCCCCTAGTGCCCTTTGCCTTGGTTCTCAAGCTCCGTGCGTATCTTCCATTTCGGAAAAAAAATCTTTTCGGAGGTTTTATTCTGTTTGGACTCCGTTTAGTATTCTCCTCTGAAAAAGGTCAAAAACACGGAAAAAACAGGAACTGGCACTTGGCACTGAGTTAATAAGTTAGTCCCAAAAAAGATATAAAATGCATACAAAACATCCAAAGTTTGAAAAGATAATATCATGGAACCATAAAAAATTATAGATACGTTGGAGACGTATCAGCAACCGCCACCATCAACGATGCGGAACTATGGAAGATACCAGCTATGAAGCAGTCCTTCCTAACGAATCTGCACCAGGCGTTCTTGTTCCCGGGCCGGGATGAAAGCAAATATAAAAATCTGGATAAAAACTCGACAATGAAAAAGATAAACATACGCGCCATGGGCAGGTTTAGCGGCGCTTTGTCCGCCTAGAAAGTAAGGGTGAAAGCAAGGATCGTCGACAAAAAGGAACCCTACTCCGATATTGTAAATGATAATCCGACAATTACAAAAGAGCTGTTTGAAATATTCAAGGCGGCTTGCATTGCCAAAGTTGCCAATGAAAAGTCAGAGTACATAAAGGGGCTTCAAGAGAGGAACATGGGGTGCCACCACCTCAGAAGCCATGGTTACGCGGGGAAGAGGTCCTTATGGGCCAAGGAGGACGCGGAACGCGAAAGTCTGGGCATCCCAGACCCCTTGGCGGTGTTCACCGTCCCATAGGAGCGTGACGTCCTCAAGGCCCGGTACCATTAGGACTGAGTGAAGAAGGTTTTCGAGACGGACGCGGTTACGATGGAGTTCATGAGACTGCTGGTAATTTTTAGTTTCTGATCAATTTGACTGCACGTTTAGTCATATTTGTGAACAATCCTTGTTCCTTTTGCAGAGAGCAGCACAGGATCGCGGCCGAAAGTGACTCGCTGTCGGAGGCGTTGGCGAGGCCCAAGTGGGACAACCCATTCAACCGGGCCTTGAATATATTGAAAGGACTCCCGATGGACACTCGGTCGTCGTATGGACGCGTGCACGGCGTCGGAGATGGTGCCACGTGGAAGAAGTACTACCATTAGACAACGGAGGAGAGAAAGGAAAGACGGAGGTTAAATGAAGAAAACATCGACAAGAAGGTTGCGATTGCGGTTGCACTAGCGGTAGCTGCCGCAAAATAGGAGATTGCAGCTTCGTATGGTGTCTTGGTTCTGGATATCGTTAATTGGGGTAGGCAAATCGAAATAAAGGGGCAACAGACTTTCCCCTTTCCAAGTTCTTCGGGAGCAGCTCGACTAGCGTTGCACCAGCACCTCCTCCTGCATCGGCTCCTGCACCTTCTCCTGCACCAGCTCCTACACCGGCTCCCGCACCTGCTCCTGCACCAGCTCCTGCGCCAGCTCCTACACCGTCTCCTGCACCGGCTCCCGCACCTGCTCATAGTAGCCCGTCCTCAATCTCGGACGTGCTCGGCGGTGCTTCGTCTTTGGCTGAGCTTGATGACCTCACGGTACCTGACACACCGGCCCTCTTTAATAAATGTGTAATCTCCCGTTTCCGTTGCCTTCCGGATGTCTCACGTCGCAGACATGTCTTTGCATGCCGACGTTACCCCATGCACCATATTGTACACCATCAGCGGCCAGAAGGTGGACATGAGGAAGGCGACGATAGTGAAGCCGAATGAACAATTGTTCCACAGCCGTCCGATCCCCCCTGACGTCTTCAAGGTTTTCGTGGCCAGTGTCAAACCGGGCCACGGGAATTTGGCTCCTCCGCTACTAGGGGGATATGACGACGAGACCCCGCGGCGGCTTGGCGATTGCAAGGGGTGGGTCCTATTGTGGCCAAAGAGTCTGCTTCATCTGGAGGCGTCCGGGAGCACAACCACGACCACACATCCTCAACAAGGTATGAACATCAACACCCCACCTACCCAATTAGCGTCGCATGTCGTGCCGGGTGATAGCGGACGGGGTGAGGAAGATGCTCCATTAGTCACCGATGACGTCGCCGCCACCAAAGAAGCAATGCATGATATCGATGCCATCAATGAGGATGACGATGATACTCTACAGTATCTCAATACTAGCACCTATGACAACGAAGGATTGATGGCTCAGCAGTATGAGTACCCAGGTTTTGAGGGTCATGAGTCGGTGCGTGAATTGCCACCTCTAGAGGCTGAACGTATTATAGACGACCTTCCGGTAGCAAAGAAGCATAGGAAGAGAGCGAGGAAAGGCAACAAAACTGCTTCTATGATCGAGTCGCCTCCGTAGCCTCGGGTTCAAGACCGTATACCTGTCATGGGTGCGGTGAAATACCATATCCTCGGTGAACCAATCCTACCTAAGGCAGCGTTAGACGCCATATACGGCGATCTCATGAGACTTCATGACGATGTGCTGTGAAGAGAGAAAAGCCTGACCGCCTCGCAAAATCCAGGATACCCGCTCTACGTGGTTAACGTGCCGCAACAAAGGTTGTACGTCTACACATTCCCCGCGGAAAAGTTCTTCCTTCGATTCGGTTACATCTTCGATATGTTTCACGTGAAAAAGCTAGATTTTACATTTGTCCGCCTTTTTGCCTTGCACATGAACTACATCATCAGGATTGAGAAGATACCTTATATCTGTGCCGTTGACCCATACTTCATGCACGAGAGCTTCTTGGCAGTTTGCAAAGAGCACCGTGAATACGCGAGTAACTACATCGCCGATTTAATGGTCGGCCATAAGGACAAGGAGACGATTCTCGTGCCTTATCATCCCATGTAAGTCATCCTCACGGATATCCCTCCTTCAATTTCAATCATTTCATTTACACGCGTTGAGGCTAATTTGAGGTGTACTTATTTTACGCAGCGACGGGCGCTGTCCTCATCATCCTTTACCCCCGAGTCTCCCACGCTCTTTACTTGGACTTGTCGAAGAACATGGAGAAAAAGGATTACAACCACATCAAGTCTGTTCTCGACAGTGCTATCTTTACGTACGACGTACGGGGCAGAGAGATCTCGCAGAGGAAGACAAGGAACCGCGTGCCCTGCTTCAGCCATAAGACCGACTTCTGCTGCATCCAGCAACCGACTGGTACTATCAGCGATGGATTTGATGACCTCCACCACATGCAGGAGTTCAGACGGGATCAGCAGAATCTTCGCATGTCACCTAGATCCGGCGATGCCCATATTCTGCAATGGGCAAAGAACCTAGGAGATATCCCGGATCATCGACTCTGAGCTGAGTTTTATCACATCCAGCGTGAACTTGTCCAAATCATCATGAAGGAGGTCGTCGAAAAAATAGGATGATCTACGAAGAAGGGAAAATGTCGCGGGAAGACGTCTAAACACGCGTAGACTGCTACGCCATGAGTATATTACGAGTGGCCAGAGTGTCTGGCCCAGGTGTACCGGTTTCTGGTTTCCGAGCGACAACCAGTAGTTAGTTTAGGTTCACGCTAGTGCGAGAGAGGGATACGAACCGACGCTTGAAGAAGTACTACATTATGTATTATGACGTGACGACATGATTTGTGTTGGATGATATGATGAGACTATTATGTGTATAATATGATGAGCATATTGCATGTTTATGGTATGATTAGAATACTCTATGAAACCTGTATAGAAACATCACAAATACCTAGCAAAAATATATATGAGAGAATATAGTAGTAGTGCTCTTTAGCTCTAGACAGGAAAACGCTGCTGCTAAAGTAACACTAGCGCGTGTCAAAACACGCTACTGATACACATAGCAGTATCGCTGGTAGAGAAAGCGCTACTTCTAAGTAGGGATAGCAATAGTGTGTGTCAAGACGTACTATTGATAAGCATTAGCTGTAGCGCCGTATCAGTAGCACGGTACCACGCGTTACTGATAGTCCTAAAAATCGTGCTACTACTAGGCTTTTCCCTAGTAGTGACCGTGCCCTGAGCGCACCCGAGAGCTCCCAAGATCCCCCTCTGTCACCCCTCTCCATTGACCTCCCCGAGCCCCCCACTCGTCCCGACTCGCTCCCCTTTCTCTCTTGAACCTCCCAGACCTCCCCATACCTCTCTCCCGTGCTCTCCTCCTTCTCATATGGCCGGTGGTGCCCGTCTCGGCCTCGCCCAAATCCCAGCTTACCCGAGCCCCTCCCTTCCGTTCAGTAACACTGGGGCATCCCCCTCGTCGCCCCGAAGCCCCCTCGCTGCAGCTCTAGCGTCGAGCACCTAGCGCATGTAGCCCAGCGTGGTCGGTGGCTGTTCCCGCTGCATGCCAGGCCCTCGCCGCTGCGGCTCTCCCTGGCAGGCAAACGACACCAGGACGGATGCGGCTCGCCGCCCTGAGCGCCTCGGTGACCAGCTCACCCAAAATGGTGGCCGGAGGCACCAGCAGCCACCACCAGACCCCTCTGCCTCCCTGTGGTAGGAGCTTGAAGATGACCGACCGGCCATCGGGCCCCACCTGTCGGTTGCCTAGGGGAGCTGGTGGGTGGGCCAGGCCGTTAGGTGGAGTTGGGAGCCCCTGAAGGCCGCCTTCTCCCTGGGAAGGCGTATTATCCCAAGGCGCGTTCGACGTCCCCACAAGCCTGCGCGCCTGGGCCGGCTCAACCGCTATGCGACGCCCTCAGTGCCACATTGCCTCCGGTTTAGCCCCTTTATGCACTTTTCTTGTTTTTAGGGAACTTCTAAAATCCACAATAAATTCATTTTTATTCTAAATCTGATGATTCAAATTTCTACACGTTCCTAAAGTCAAGGTCTATCCAATTATGTGCATGACAGATTTTTCCGCAGCAACTTTTTGTGGTGTTATTATTGAAATCCAGATCTGGATATTTAAAGCCTCACCTTGTGAAATTCCTAGAGAGCCCAAATCAAATCCAAATGAAGTTATTCCAATTTCCAAAGACATCCCAAATCATTATCTAATTTCCTAGCCTAGGTGAACATTTTTATCTGCAATGTTTTTGTTGCATCAAATAAATAGCCCTTTTTGGTGTTTATTCCATATTAGAAAATCCATAGGATATTCATATCACCTCCAAATCTAGTGAAACAACTTCCTAAATGTTTCTAAAATCATTCTATGTTAAATGAGTGCCTTCACTCATTTTTAGCAGAATGTTTTCTGTAGGCTTTTTAAAGGATCACCTATTTCTCCTTTCGTCCATTCAAAAATCCCTGATGGTCCAAATCTCCTAGAGCAAGCTTCAGGTATTTTTCTTATGACCAGAGAGGTCCAAGAAAAATAAAACTCCTATTTTTATAGCACTTTTGTTTCTGCTTGCTGTGTGGCCTACTATGATTGTTTTCGACGATAGTTGACGAAGTAGACGAAGTACGCGGAGTTGGACTGGAAGACCTCAAAGCCCCCGAGGACTTATTTGAGCAAGGCAAGCAACCCATTGACCATGTCTGAGAAAAATATTTTATGCATGACATGTAGAATAGATATTTCCGATGCATGTGATCATGATATAGTTGGAACCCCTCGGTATGGTGTTTCCGATGGCTCCTCTGGAGCACTTCCATTTGAGCATGTCCCTACCATCTATGAGGGTCATGTTGATAAAATGTTGACAAGTAGAAGTAGTGCTACGCATAGGATGAGCATATGCATGGGGATGGTAACACAAGATGATATCAAAGGTTTTTCAAAAACCCCGTCGAGTGCGTGTAATGCCCGAGGGTGATGATGTTGAGCCGGATGACCACTTGAGAAAGAAGTGGTGTACTGGAAAGGTTTTGTGTGAGTGGTTTCGGAAATGGGATTAGATTTCAGATTTGCTGACCATCCCGACCTTACATCTGCGACCATGATGCCCTTTTATGGGACACGACTTTGTCGATTACTTTGGTCGGTGCTAGCAAAGAGCCCGCATTACTAGTGGAGGGAGTGATGTGTCACTCTCGTGACCGGGTCGTACCAGGTAGGTGGACTATGTTGTTTTTACGTTTTCTGGGCACACCATTGGTCCCTGCATGGATGATACGGTCTAGAGTTGGTGCTCGTAAGACATACATCATGTGGGCTGGGTACCAATCGAGTGGACTCTTTGTCTAGTATAGTCAGGAGAAAGGCAATGTTCGGGTACTTACCTCGGGTTTGTTATATACCGCAAGTCATGGATGACAAAGAAGTTTCCCGGATCTCGTGGGTAAAGCGTGCAACCTCTGCAGAGTGTAAAACTATTCGAATATCCACGGTCAAGGAGAGTTGGGTAATCCCGCTAAGACTACGTCCAGTCGTTTCCGCATAAACCAAGTGTGCATGTGTATAAAGGTGTTATCTGAGAAAGATGATATGACAAGTCTGGTGACTTGGCATATAGGGTGAACCTGAGGTGTTCAGTCCTCTACAGATATGTTGATATATGTAACCTGTTCTTATGATTACCATCTGCCTTATGATGCATTATTATACCTCCTCTTGAACATGTTTCTTTACAAGTAAAAATCTTCTTTCCGCAAAGGTTGCATATTACCTTTATTATACCTATTGCATTATCCATATCTTGGGTTGTTGGCGAGTACATTCAAAGTACTCATTTGCCTTGCCACTGGTTATTTCATTGACCAGGTATGAGAGAACAGGAAATGGTGAAGAGTAACTTGGTGATGTTCCTCTGAGGTAGGACGCTTCCCAGCTAGAATGCGTGTAGGTTAAGGCTGATGGCATGGGTTCACGCTTTGGAGCAATATTTACTCTATTGGTCAAGTTTGGAGTGTTGGCCTTCAAGGCCTTATATATGCAAGACTTGACCGCAATGGTCATTTATTGTATCAAACGGTATTTATGGATGTAAGACTCTCGTTATTCAGTTTCTATGTGTTCGGTGAGCATTGTTCTCTGGGATCACTGAGCACGTTCATTCGGCGATCTCGACTCGTAAGTCAGGGTCCCTAGAGAGCTAGTATCAGAGCCATCCTAACTGTAGGAAGCCCTTAGTCAGCATGGACGTTAGTTAGGACAAAACTGTTTTCCAGACCCTTCAAGGACACTTGCGAAACCTCTAGATTTCTCACCTCTCCTAAAGCTCCAAAGGAAGCGAAGGTTTTTGCCTTAGCACTTCCACCCTTGTTCTCCTGACTCTCCTCATCTACTTTCTCAAAACTTGCAAACGGTCGCTAGCACCCTTAGGCCCTCTGATCACCGGATTACTTTAAATCTTCGTGGGCAAGTTGGAAGGAATCAACCTTTTCCAAGTGATCACCCACGTACTTGGAATACCAGGATGGCAACTCTACGACCAGAAAACACCAACCGAAGCTACCTCCATGAGGAATGAGGACATCGAGACCCAGAAGATGGCGACATCCTCGAAAGTGTCCCGGAGTGATGCAACCTTACCTACGATGATCAGTGCATAAGATATGCAAGACCATGATATGCATAGCTGATAAATCAACCCTGTCATTATAAATGTTGTGTCAATCACCACCGATGGATGAGAACCTCTCCATTTGGTACACCTCACCTTAGAGCAGGAAAACGGATCTCTTCATCCCCCGCCCTAGGTGTCAATATTGTGATCAACATGACTGACGGACCGGAACTCTATCATGCCTTGCCAACGTCATTGCATAAAGGTTGTCCACTTGGAACTCTTGACGCCTCGGAAGACAAGAAGACAATGACAGGATTATGAAGACAATAGAAGACCCTACCAACGACAACATTGAGGGACCACCCTCGGCGACAACTCACCAGGCGAGAAGTCATCAAGAACTCTTTTCAGCCCCGAGATGTTCGGCAAACAACAACAAGATGCACGACAACACCGTAAGAAGATTGAGAAGATTGAGCGGACACCTCTCCGAAGCACGAAGCATGCACGACTGTCGAGTCTGAAAACCCCTAGGGTAGGATGAGTCGTGAATCCCCTATACGAAGTCGAGTACGTGAAATGGTTTGGATGGAATCATGTTGTGAGTTGCTTGCTTTGTTTGTTTGTGCTTTGATATAAGTCACGCTTTTTACCTAGGCAACAAGCATGCGATTATATCACCTGTCTTATCTTGACGTTCGAATTGATTTTCGGCACTTGTTTGATAGCACCTCCACTATAGCACCCCATAGACACTCCCCTCTGTGTTGCTATTTTCTCCCTCCCCTTCTCGACAACTTAAGACCAGCAAGACAAGGTGCACCAAGGATCCACCCCGACAGGCAACTGGAACGGAATAATCCAACTGCAACATGTTCAACTAGGCATGACCTGTAGAAGTTATGCTTTCCCTCGAGATTGGGAACCCCTCCCTAGCCCAACCCAACCTCCACGAGCTTTCCCAACTCAAATTTCTAGTCACGTGTCTAACACACAGATATGTCAGGGCACCGTTGAGCTCCGATAAACCCCTGCTTAGCAGTGGGTTCTTTATAGAACAAGTGATCACAGTGAACAAGTATCCTTCAATCTTAAAGCTAGCACCAAAACCCCCATGCCATAGGAAGGATCATTTAGAGATATATGATTGTAGGCAATGCATGCTGTGATGATGATATGAATCTTGAGGATACAACTAGACCAACTTGGTGGGTCATAAGACCCTTATAAAGGTAGGTGAACTTGGTGGAACAAGTTGATATAGTAGCATAACCTATATGATCCTGGAGTAAGATTGGATTCAGTAAGACAATTGTGATCGGGAGCTAAATTCTTGGTGGTACAATAAATTGGCTTATAGATTAATAGTCATGATTTGATGACTTGGAGTAGCAAGTAATAGTTCTTGTTGGACTTGAGTTTGGGATTTAAATATGTAACCTTAATAGAGTATCGATTATGAATGAGATCACATGAGTCGGAATAAATTGGATTTAGCCCGACGATCTTGATTGCGGTACCATGTTTCTCGGTGGATAACTAGTATGAGTACTTGGAGTCGTCGAATTGATTTATGAACCTATATAAGCTTGGCCTTGGAGATGAGTTGATCATGATATTGGAAGTTGGTGGATACACTATGACGTAGTCCTGGCTATAATATGTGGGTTATGAGCACTCTAAGTGATCATGTAGAACCCCATCAATATTGGATTTGTAGGAGTAATGGGTCCAGTGATGATCGACCGGATTGATAGGACCACTTGATCGGATTCATAGAAAGGAAACAATATCTTGGATTGGTATACTACATGTATCCTTAATATAGAAATGCAGTACCCTGTCCATTGGATGATCTAGCTGGACATTTGGACATGTGGTGTCTTAATTCAAGCTTAGGAGCTTGTATGACTCCCCGAGGTTCTTGCACAGGAATGCATGTGCAACGTAGCTATATCATACTTGTGGTGTTAGGTTTAGTCCTTCCCTCAACCCTGGAGTCGACTAGCATGAGTGGTGTGTAGTTGACTTATGTGAGATGATATCCTTGATGAAATAGGGTGATTTTGTCCGGAGATACATGTCAGACTATTGGCATCTAAGGAATGTGCTTAGGATAATATGATAGATGTTCACTCATGTCCTAAGTTCCTCGAAACCCCAAAGCTTCACCGAGCTATAGGGCGATCGGATTATGGCCATAGGAAATGGCTCTAAGTCGTTGGAATATGCCAACTACTCCGCCTCACCACCACCCATCGTGTCTATGAGGAACATGGGCATGAAGAACTAGGTCATGTTGGACCATAAACCCCTTGGCCAGTGACCGCCCTTAGCAAGTTCCCGCTCTCCTCAACTGTCTCATGAGCACTACGCTTATGTGATGCTTGGGGGAAGTATGTTGTTATCCTCAGGGATGACATACTTATTCACCCAACAGAAGGAAGAGCACCTTAGCCCTATTTGGACGAGCCCCAGGAACGCCGATTGCTATGCCTCTACAGAACAAGGTGTTACCTCAAGAGGATGGGTTTCTCGAAGCGACCTCAAGACAGCGGAAGTCTATTCTACCCAAGACAAGACGAAGGACCCCCATGGTCGGGAAAACCTCGACGATGAAGAAGAAGCAAGAAAAGTCAACCACCGCTACTGTGTCGACTACATCAACGACGTCAAGGAAGCTCGAAGTTTCAATGTCGATGAAACCTTTGGACATCGCGAGAAATCCGAGAGCCTCTTCTTGGTCCAAATCAAGGACGAGAGTCCTAAATTGGATCAAGGTGAAAACCTGCTAGCTAGAAGTGATTCACCTGCCTGCCGAGCCACGAACCTTGGGAGTGGATGACTGGTCTATACTCTTGGGTAGCCAACTCATCTAGAACCCCTCACGAAACTTCCGAGATGGTAGAACCTGTTCTAAACACTGAGTCTTCGAGCTTAGAATCATGGGCGAGACCCAACTCACACACGCTACCTTGCCACGTATTCCGACCTTGGGATACACATTAGTACAAAAGAGGGCTTTGGTCCACTTGATGAAATCCCATTAGTCCCCGTTCTCTCACGAACCGGGACCCATGTGGGCATAGGTCCCGGTTCATGAGGCCAGGGCGCCGGCCGGGCCTCGTGGGCCATTTTTCACCTTCGGTCCCGGTTCCATACACGAACCGGGACCAATGTGCCTCGCTCCTGGCCCACAACCAGTAGTCCCGCTTTGTGGCTGGAACCGGGACCTCAGGTTGTCCTTTAGTCTCGGTTCCAGCCACAAATCAGGACCAACGGTTGGCCTATATATACCCCCAGGCCGCGAGCACAGAAGTGCACTGCTCTGTTTTTTCGGCCGACCATGGGAGAGCTTTGTGGTGCTCTAGCTCACCTCCTATGAAAATGTGGTGTTCGATGAAATGCCCGAGCCACACTTAAGCTTTCTCCTTTAGAAGCTCCTTGTCCAAGCTCCATTTTCATCAAGATTTGTGTAGTTTTTAATACACTTTATTATATAACGCACACACATGAACCATCAATAAATGTACGGTGAGTGACGTACCTCCGATTATAATAAGGGCCTGCATAATTTTCTCGAAGCGGCTAAGGCAAACAAGCAGAATGCTTTTATGCGTTGTCCATGTACTGTTTGTGGGAATACGAAGGAATGCCCCGACTATAAAACCCTTCACTTCCACCTGCTTCAGAAGGGTTTTATGACACACTCTAATGTTTGGACCAAGCACGAAGAAAGAGGGGTGATGATGGAAGACAACGTAGAAGAAGAGGATGATGACAACTACCCACCCCCCTGAATACGGTGATGCTGCAATGGGGGAAGCTGAAGATCAAGAGGAACCAGATGATGTGCCCGATGATGAACTTCGTCGGGTCATTGTTGATACACATAGAGAATGCGAAAAGTGAAAGGGAGAAGTTGAAGTTTGATCGCATGTTAGAGGATCACAAAAAAGGGTTGTACCCAAATTGCTAAGATGACAACACAAAGCTCGGTACCACACTGGAATTGTTGCAACGGAAGGCATACAATGGTGTATCTGAAAAGGCTTTTTAGTTTGCTACTAAAATTAATGAAGAAGAAGCTTCCAAAGGATAATGAATTGCCCGGTAGTACGTATGAAGCGAAGAAGCTTCTATGCCCTCTAGGATTGGAGGTGTAGAAGATACATGCATGCCCTAACGACTGCCTCATCTACCGCGGTGCGTACGAGGATTTGAACGCATGCCCGGTATGCGACGCATTGCGGTATAAGATCATACGAGATGACCCTCGTGATGTTGAGGGCCAGTGCACCGGGACGATGGTTCCTGCCAAGGTGATGTGGTATGCTCCTATAATACCACAGTTGAAATGTTTGTTCAGCAAAAAGCATGCCGAGTTGATGCAATGGCACATAAAAGACCTTAAGAAACACGGGAAGTTGAGAGCACCCACTGACGGGTCGCAGTGAAGAAAGATCGAGAGAAAGTGGAGTGACTTTACACGTGACCCAAGGAATATATGGTTTGGTTTAAGTGCAGATGGCGTTAATCCATTTGGGGAGCAGAGCAGCAAGCATAGCACATGGCCTGTGACTCTATGTATGTATAACCTTCCTCCTTGGTTGTGCATGAAGTGGAAGTTCATTATGATGCCAATGCTCATTGAAGGCCCTAGGCTACCCGACAATGACATTGATGTGTACCTAAGGCCATTAGTTGATGAACTTTTATAGCTATGGAATGGAAATGGTGTACCTGTGTGGGATGAGAATGAACATGAGTAACTTGACCTACATGCGTTGCTGTTTGTAACCATGAACGATTGGCCTGCTCTCAGTAACCTTTAAGGACAGAAAAACAAGGGATACAACGCGTGCACACACTGTTTAGAAGATACCGACAATATATATTTGGACAAATGCAGGAAGAATGTGTACATGGGGCATCGCCGGTTTCTTCCGACTAACCATCAATGTCGAAAGAAAGGAAAGCATTTCAAAGGTGAGGCAGATCATCGGAAGAAGCCCGCCCTCCGTACTGGTGATCACATACTTGATATGGTCAATGATTTACAAGTAATCTTTGGAAAGGGTCCTGGCGGACTATCTGTTCCGAATGACGATGCGGTACACACACCCATGTGGAAGAAGAAATCTATATTTTGGGACCTACCCTATTGGAAAGACCTAAAGGTCCGCTCTGCAATCGACGTGATGCACGTGACGAAGAATCTATGCATGAACCTGCTAGGCTTCTTGGGAGTGTATGGGAAGACAAAAGATATACCGGAGGCACGGGAGGAACATCAACGTGTGCATGAAAAAGACGGCATGCATCCAGAGCAGTATGAAGGTCCTGCCAGCTACGCTCTTACCAAAGATGGGAAGGAAATCTTCTTTGAATGCCTGCTCAGTATGAAGGTCCCGTCTTGCTTATCGTCGAATATAAAGGGAATAATAAATATGATAGACAAAAAGTTCCATAACCTAAAGTCTCATGACTGCCACGTGATTATGACGCAACTGCTTCCAGTTGCATTGAGGGGGCTTCTACCGGAACACGTTTGATTAGCCATTGTGAAGCTATGTGCATTCCTCAATGCAATCTCTCGGAAGGTGACCGATCCAGTAATCCTGCCAACGTTAAGGAGTGATTTGGTGTAATGTCTTGTTAGTTTCGAGTTGGTGTTCCCACCATCCTTCTTCAATATCATGACGCACGTCCTAGTTCATCTAGTTGAAGAGATTGTCGTTCTGGGCCCTGTATTTCTACACAATATGTTCCCCTTTGAGAGGTTCATGGAAGTCTGAAAGAAATATGCTCGTAACCACGCTAGGCCAGAAGGAAGCATCTCCATGGGCCGTCAAATATTGGATGTCATTGGGTTTTGTGTTGACTTCATTCCTGACCTTAAGAAGATTGGTCTCCCTCAATCGCGGCATGAGGGGAGACTGACTGGAAAAGGCACACTAGGAGCAGACTAAATAATATCTAGGGACGGGCATTCTTGATCTCAAGCACACTACACAGTTCTACAGAATTCTACCTTGGTGACCCCGTATGTCGATGAACACAAGAATTTTCTAAGCTCCAAACACCCGGAGCAGTGTGACAACTGGATTACATATGAACACATCAGGTCTTTCGGCTGTTGGTTGCAAAAACATCTCATGTGTGACAACACTGTTTCTGATGAGCTGTACTCGTTGACCAGGGGACCATCTTCGACTGTATTGACTTACCAAGGGTACGAGATAAATGGGAATACATTTTACATGATCACCCAAGATCAAAAGAGCACCAAAACAACGGTGTCCACTTTCATGCAGCAACCAAGAGCGGAAATGACACATATTATGGTTACATAGTCGACATATGGGAACTTGACTATGGACATGATTTGAAGGTCCCTTTGTTTCAGTGCAAATGGGTCAATCTGACAGGAGGTGGGGTACAGATAGACCCACAGTACGGAATGACAACAGTGGTTCTGAACAATCTTGGGCACGCAGAGGAACCATTCGTCCTAGCCAATGACGTGGCGCGTGTTTTCTATGTGAAGAACATGTCTACCAAATGAAGAAAAATAAAATAAGGAAGCGAATACATCATACGATGAGCCAAAGTGCCACATAGTTCTTTCAGGAAAAAGAGACATCGTGGGATTGGAGGGCAAGACAGACATGTCTGAAGATTATGAAAAGTTTCATGAAATTCGTCCCTTCAAAGTCAAGGCTGACCCAAGCACCCTGTTAAACGATGAAGATTATCCATGGTTACGGCGCAATAAGCAAAGAACACAACGGAGAAAAAGTGAAGAAATGAAATGCCCTTTTTAACCGATGAGTTTTCATAGTGCTTTTCATCCCCAATGTGGCTTTGAATGGTGCAATTGAATAGTTGAAAATTGATGATGTGGCTCCGTATGGTGCCTTTTGAACACACAAAAAGTCTGGAGTTCAAATAAGTTGAAAAAATGAAATCCCTTTGTAAGAGACGAGTTTTCGTATGAAACCCTGATACTTCGAAAGTGATTGTCCGTTTTGTACACGAAGTGCATCCAGTTTTTGCCGCAACGCTCTCAACTTTTTAGTACATGCTATGTGGGTGAAATGATGATACCATGCAAACTTTCAACCTTTTCAGAGTTCATTTGTAGTGCTTTTCAATTTAAGGGTCATTTAGCTCAATTTGTTTTAGTAAATGCATGAAAAATATCAAATGAAGTCAAAAATAGTTGAAAATTGATGATGTGGCTTTAACTGGTGCATTTTGAACACACAAAAAGTCTGGAGTTGAAATAAGTTCAAAAAATGAAATCCCTTTGTAACAAATGAGTTTTTGTATGAAACCCTCATACTTTGAAAGAGATTGTCCGTTTTGTACACGAAGTGCATCCAGTTTTTGCCGCAACCCTCTCAACTTTTTAGCATATTCTATGTTGGTTAAATGATTATACCATGCCAACTTTCAATCTTTTCAGAGTTCATTTGTAGTGCTTTTCAATTTAAGGATCATTTAGCTAAAACAAATTCAGTAAATGCATGAAAAATACCAAATGAAGTCAGAAATAGTTAAAAATTGATGATGTGTCTTGGAATGGTGCATTTTGAACACACAAAAAGTCTGGAGTTCAAATAAGTTCAAAAAATGAAATCCCTTTGTACACATGAGTTTTCATATGAAACCGTGATATTTCGAAAGAGATTGCCTGTTTTGTACACGAAGTGCATCCAGTTTTTGCCGCAACCTTCTCAACTTTTTACACATGCTATGTGGGTGAAATGATGATACCATGCCAACTTTCAATATTTTCAGAGTTCATTTGTAGTGCTTTTCAATTTAAGGGTCATTTAGCTCAAAAAATTCAGTAAATGCATGAAAAATACCAAATGAAGTCAGAAATAGTTGAAATTGATGATGTGTCTTTCAATGGTGGATTTTGAACACACAAAAAGTCTGGGGTTCATATAAGTTCAAACAAATGAAATCCCTTTGTAATAGATAAGTTTTCGTATGAAACCCTAATACTTCGAAAGAGATTGTCTATTTTGTACATGATGTGCATCCAGTGTTTGCCGCAACCCTCTCAACTTTTTAGGACATGCTATGTGGGTGAAATGATGATACCATGCCAACTTTCAAACCACTTTAGATTTCATTTGTAGTGCTTTTCAATTTAAGGGTCATTAAGCTCAAAACAAATCAGTAAATGCATGAAAATACCAAATGAAGTCAGAAATAGTTGAAAATTGATGATGTGTCTTTCAATGGTTCATTTTGAACACACAAAAAGTCTGTTGTTCAAATAAGTTCAAAAAATGAAATCCCTTTGTAGCATATGAGTTTTCGTATGAAACCGTAATACTTCGAAAGAGATTGTTTGTTTTGTACACGATGTGCATCCAGTTTTTGCCGCAACCCTCTCAACTTTTTAGCACATGCTATGTGGGTGAAATGACGACACCATGCCAACTTTCAGCATTTTCAGAGCTCATTTGTAGTTCTTTTCAATTTAAGGGTTATTTAGCTTAAAAAATTAGTAAATGTATGAAAAATATCAAATGGGCCGACGGACCTCTGGTCCCGGTTCTAGCCACCAACCGGTACGAAAGTACTCTTCTTCCCGCCCTTTTGGGCCGACGGAAGTGTGGCTTTGGTCCCGGTTGGTGCCACCAACCGGAACCAAAGGTTTCGTATATACTGCGGGAGTTTTTGAAATTGAACTTTAGTCCCGGTTGGTGTAACAAACCGGGACTAAAGTGATGCTTTGGTTCCGGTTTGAGCCACCAACCGGAACAAAGGTGTTCGTATATTGCGGGAGTTTTCGAAATTTCCACCAACTTCCATTCCCCCCGTTCTCTCTTCGTCGCAGTCGCACCCGAGCCCGTCGCCGTCGCCGTCGCTCACGAGCCCGTCGTCGCCCTGAGCCCATTGCCGCCGCCTTCGCTCCCGAGCCCGTCGTCGTCGCCGTCGCCGTCGTCGTCGTCCTGGAGCCCATCCTCGTCGTCGTCGTCCCCGAGCCCATCGTTGTCGCCGTCTCCCCCGAGCCCATCATCGTCGCCGTCGCTGTCACCCCCTAGCCCATTTCCATCACCGTCGTCCCCGAGCCCATCATCGTCCCCGTCGCACCGTCGCACTCGCCCCCGATCCCATCGTCGTCGTCGTCGTCGCCCGTCACCGCTCGTCGTCGCTGTAGCCCCCGAGCCCATCGCCGTCGTTGTCGTCGCCCGTCGTCCGTCGTCGTTCTGAAGCCCGTGGTCGTCGCCCATCGACACACCAGTAGCACGTCCATCGATCTCCATCTCGCTATTTGCGAATCCATGTGTGAGAAGACGTAGTCTAATTGCGAATCCATGTGTGTGTATTACAGTCGTATTAGAATATGTTGGGTACATTTTTGAACTCTCCAATGTGACACAATTTATAAAAAAAATAAAAATATTTAGATTAGATTAAGTTACAATAGCAAATAAAGTTATAAAAATTATAAAAATAGTTAGATTAGATTAAGTTACAAATTAAGTTTTTATGTTAATATTTGGGATTATGTATAAAAGTTAGTTTTTACCTTATTTTTATTTTACTTTGAACAAAAAGTATTTTACCGAAAAAGGGCTTCCCCCACTTTGTAATATTTGCAGAAACAATGGATATTCCAAGAGACATGGAAAAAGAACAAATTTTGGGGGATATAATCCACGGCGACGGCAATGTCGATTTTTTACTCAGCGACATCGATGGTCTGGAAGGAGAGAATTACGGCTTCGGTGATTGAACAATGGAGGAAGGACATTATCATGATGGCTTCGGTGACTACCGAATCCCGGAGGATGGAGAGCATTATGATGGCTCCGGTGACCGAACAGAGGAGGGAGCTATTGAAAAGTCCAGATCGAGCCAAACTTCGGTAACGAGACGAGGCCCGACGAGAAATTTAGGCAAGGATCAAAAGTTCACGATCACAGAACTCTCGAACGATGGCCTACCGATTGAACCCAAGCGGACCAGGGATGCATTTTCTGCTCAGTGTGGCACTATTGTTAGGGACAACATCCCGGTCAGCATCAAGCAATGGAATAAGCCTAGGGGCGACAACGTCCCTGAAGGTGATTATGTCACCGATAGGCTGAAAGATGGTCTTTGGACCGCGTTGAATGAAAATTTCACCGTATCGCCAGAGGAGGATCCGAATAAGCCAGTTATAGAGCCACTGGTCAAGGCGTGTGCTCTTAAGAAGATGGCAGAACTATTCAGGAGGTGCAACAAAGAGTTGAATCAAAGTATGTCGACAAAGGGAAGACTCGAGAATTCGTCGGCCGATTTGAGAAGATGAGAGATCACTGGCCCGCATTTGTGGCCTACAAGACATCGGACAAGAGTAAGGAAATGTTAGAGAGAAACAAGAACAAGGCTGCAAAGAGGTAGTATCACCATCACACGGGGTCAGGTTGCTACCTCAAAGGCCGTCTGTTGTGGGACAAAGCTGAGAATGACCTGATTGCTAAAGGGGTCCAACCACAGACATGGAACTGACCCGACCGTTCAAGGAATTGGTTCTTCGGGGTTGGGGAAACTTTGGACCTTGAAACAGGGGAGTGTCGTTGGACGGATGAGCAACTTCCAAAACCCATCAACAAGCTTCAGCAGTGTATCACCGCAGCGCAGGAAGGGGCGTTCTTTCCCGAGAGAGAGAAGGACAAGCTGACTGAGGCCCTAGGGAATGTTGAGCACCGTGGACGAACACGAGGCACACCAGGCTCCGTTCTATGGAAGGTTGGGTTTCCCGACACATCCGGTTACAGAAGCCGAGTGAGAAAGAGGAAAGCGGAGCTGAGCGACATGCAGAAGACCAATGCAATACTACAAATTCTAGAGAAACTTGAGAGCCACCGAGCTGCCGACCAACCATCTCAGCGGCACAAAACTACCCCAGAATTTAGCCCGCCATCTCAGCGGAGAAGAAGCGTGGATTCCACGGAGCTCGTTCAGCCTGACTTCACGGCTCCTAGCTACCCCGTCGATACTATCACGGAGTCTCAACCTTGCGAGCTTTTGACGAAATGCCGAAACCTCACTTTCAAGGTTGCTATCAGCGATGTTGGACCTCCTCAATCCAACGGAACTTTTCACTGCCTTCTGATTGCACGTGGCTTTGCTGTTGTGATGGTGGATGAAGTAAAGGAGGGATTTGAGCAGCTCGAGCTTGACCACCCTACAGGTGAAGGGGAGAATAAGCTCGTTCATGCTTTGAGGAGTACATGTCTATGGCCGAAGGAGTACATCAAGCTTCCAAACTGGACGCCTCCTCCTCCTCCTCCGGGGAGTGATCAGGGCGCTCCTCATCCTCCTCCGGCGACTGATCAGGGCACTCCGCATCCTCCTCCGGCGAATGATCAGCGCACTCCGGCTCCTCCGACGCGTGAGGGCACTTCGCCTCCTTCTTGGACTCCTCCTCCGGCGCGTGAGGGCACTCTGGCTCCTTCGACGCATGAGGGCACTCCGCCTTCTTTTTCGGCTCCTCCTCCAGTGCGTGAGGGCACTCCGCCTCCTTCTTCGACTCCTCCTCCAGCGCGTCGGAGCAGTCCGCCTCCTTCTTCGGCTCCTCCTCCGGCGCGTCGGAGCACTCCTCCTCCTTCTTCGAGTCCTTCGCACGCGCATCGGAGCAGTCCGCCTCGTACTTCGGCTCCTCCTCCGGCGGGTTCGGAGCACTCCGCCTCCTTCTTCGGCTCCTCCTCCAGCGTGTCGGAGCAGTCCTCCTCCTTCGGGTCCTCCGCAGGCGCGTCATAGCAACCATCCTCCTTCGGCTCCTCCTCAGGCGCATCGGAGCAGTCCTCCTCCTTCGGCTCCTCCTCAGGCGCGTCGGAGCAGTGTGCCTCCTCTGCAACGGTGGCAGAGAGACGTCGTCGCCGCTCCTCCGAAAATTACACAAGTAAGAAAGATGTCACCTCCTCCTCCTTCTCTCAAGCGGAAGACGGAATATGTCGCCGCTCTGGCGGCTAGCAGTGATGCTAGGTTAGCATAACGAAGAAGTGGGAAAACAATTCTCCAGCTTGGCCAACAGAAGAAGCAATCGTGCCCCCCCCCCGCTCAAGGTGTCTAGCGATATCGTCGTCGCTAATGATCCGGGGTTGCTGCCCGGTACCAATCCTGGTGATTACGTGAATGATTCAATTATTTTTGATATAGCTGAGGTAACAAATAACAAAAAAATAAGAATGCGTGCACGGGAAGCCTCTCGTGAAACCTGGTCATCCTCCTCTAACACCGAGGATGCACGAATTGCATGAGTGGTACATGAACATCTGTAGGAAATCTGGGAAAGACACTATCTATATGGCAATGAAAAAAGATCATGATTTCGTTGGAACTCAATTGATGCTTGTTCAATTTGAGGAGTTATTTGAGTTATACAATCAACTGGCCCTTGACAAACAACTCCTGACTTCGTACTGTTTGTAAGTATTACTTCTATAGTTAAGTCTCTCTAGGTCAGCTCGTTCATTGCATGTATATATAATTATCCTCACCATATATACTATGCAAATTGAAGATCGTCGAATTCAAAAAAGCAGGAATCTTTGACGTTGGATTCATTAGCCCAGAAGCCGTAAATGTATCTGTCGGTACGAAATGAAACCAAAGAGACTGATGTTAGCTTGCAAAACTCGTTGCTTGCAAATCAAAACAGAAGGCAAATACTCTTTCCTTACAACTTCAAGTGAGTGTTGTTGTCTTCTTTGTACACTCAGTTTCGCTTACTCGAGGTTAAGTAAATGTAATTGATGAGTTATATATGCATGTGCAGTTACCACTTTATTCTGCTATCCATTAAGCTTGACGGGGCAAAAGTAACTGTCTTAGACTCGAGACGTAAAGATCCCGAGGATTATGCGGACATGACTGCAATGCTCAAGAAGTAAGTTCAGTCAATACCGGGACCATACCGGCATGCAACTTTCCTTAATTTCTTGATATCAAGTAATCATTTTCTTTGAGTTTGGAAGAAGTTCATCAAGCTTGCTCCCGGTCTAAAGAAAGAGTTGCAATTTACACACCCCTCAGTAAGTAGTACTAGCTAGTTCCGCGCATCTCTAATTGATTCAACTTTTCATCAATATATCATTATCATGCTTGCTTATCAGTTTGATTGAACTATATTCTTGTAAAGTGCTTGTACCACGTATCTCGGACTGAAAAATGTCAATACTACGTATGCGAGTTCATTCGCCTCTCGACCTCTAGGCGGGGCATCTCTGACAATCAATTTGAAGTACGTAAATAATATTCACAATTTTATTTTATATATTACCATCAATTGTGTTGAGTTTTATTCATATATATGCATGTATTGACCCCCTTCTTTAAATTAGATCTGGAAGAAGCGGGATGAACCCCTATGAGATGATGGCATACAAGCAATTCAAGAGGAATTGGCAGGATTCTTTCTTGACCACGTCATACCTAAAGACGGAGAATACCATGTGTATTTTATGATTGGATCTTAGGTAGATGATGTTAGGGATTGTAAAAGATGTTAAGGATTGTAAATGATTAGCTAGCGTCATGTTCTCTCTATATGTCTAGCTAGCGTCGACCAAGCACGGAGAAAGAGACGACACTTCTCTCTATTAGCTAGCTAACACAATATGAGACCACTAAATTAACCCTCCAAACCCCTCCACCCCCCATGCAAAAAAACCCTAGCTCCGACCAGATGCTGCCGCGTGGATGCCATGTTGTCCCGGTTGGTGGGACCAACCGAGACTAAAGGACCTCCTGTCCGGGCTACCCGCAGCAGCCACGTGGAGACCCTTCGGTCCCGGTTGGTAAGCGAACTAGGACTAAAGATTTTGGGCTTTAGTCCTGACCATTTAGTCCCGGTTCAAGAACCGGGACAAATGGGCCATTTTGTACTAGTGACACCTGCAAGTCAGAACCTTGCGAGAACTTAGTGCACCAAGCCCTTGACCCTCAGTCAAGCCTAACTCATTGTCAGAACCCCGCTCACACCCAGGCGAAGACGAGCGGAGCACCCAAAGTTACATCAGGCACTTCAAGACCCACAAGAGCAACATGGGGACATGAAGACTGCCTCCAACTTCAAATTCAGTGTCTCTCCAACGCCTAGCCTAGAAATCTCGAAGACTAGATTTTCTTAAGGGGGTAAGGTCTGTCACACCCTGTGTTTGACTCTCCTGATTAAATTAACTTATATCAAAAATTAGGACCAATTAATTTTTTGTGAATGCTTGTGATGCTTGATGTGATGGTTGCTTGCTTGCCTATTGCTTGTGTTTGAATCCAATGTTCCTGCTACTCTCCAAACTTACCTACTTGACCCAAACCCTTGCCTAATGATCATGCCATGTGAACAGGACCAGAAACTATTTTTACCAAACATTATTTTCACCAAAAAACATTTTCTTGAGTTAAGCTTTCAAAAAACCCTGAGTTGGGTTTTGTACTACAAGTCCTCAAATTTGGGAAGTTATTTTGCTCCAAATATTTCATTTAAATCCCATTATCAAAATGACTTTCCAAAAGCACAATATTATTATTTTAAAAGTTAGTTTACTATTTTATTTAAATGTCTTTCTGTGAGGCCAGAAATGGTCCCTTATGATGGAAAGTTATTTTTATTGCTTCCAAAATATTTGAGAAAATTTAGAGCAACTCAGTAGACATATATATTCTATATATAAGAGTTTCCACACATGATCATGTTCAATAAATTAGGCAGAACCCCTCAAAACATTTCCTGTCTATTCCAAACTTTTGAAATATTTCTATAAGAAATATTCTAAATAAATTCCTGTAAAATTCTAACATATCACATATGATATATATGATGATATTGCCAAGTTTCATCTCAATCCAAGTTGATTTGATTCACCTAAATATTCTAAAACCTTGTCTGTCCAGATCCAAATATTAGACACTTTACATTGCCAAGTGTCTCCAATTGTGCTCAAATTTGGTGGACATGATCTACTACTCCAATAATTCATCCATACCAAGTGGTGCATCAAGGAGAATAGAAGAACTTGTCCCAACCCCGTGAAAACCTTCTCTGTTGATTTCTGACTTTGGGAAACTTTACATTATCAAGTTTCTCTAATTGATCCCAAACATTTTGGGCATGATTTAATGCTCCAGTAATGCCCCACACCACATATAGGATTTGTGGGAATTAATTTGAATAGTTATGTAAGCACAAGGCCATTTCTGCCCATTTCATGGGTTTTCCAAGTCTACATTGGAAAACTTCTCCACCAAATCCCACATTTGGTGACCATGCTTATTTTCATCTATTATGTGATCATGTTAAGTTTTATATCAATTGTAATCCATCTGGTAGCCCAAACAACCATCAAACACCTTGTGTGCATATACCAAAGTTGCTACTTTGGCCCCTTCAACTTATCTCCTTCGGCTTATATTTTTACCACAACCTTCCCTAGTTACCTTTTACCTCTAGTAACCTTTCCATGGCCACTGGCCCATTATTGGAGGGTGACCCCATGTAGCTATCTTTCATTTTTACCTTGGCAGCACCATTTTTACCCATCTTGCCCCACCTCTGCTTAAGATAATGCCCCCACCTCTTTCCAGAGAGCCCCTCGCATTCGAAGGCATCATTTCAAATCAAAATATGGCATGCTCATGTATGAAAAATGAGCAACACTTCTGAAACTTGATTTCTGGCAGAATAGTAGCCTTGAACTACAACTGCTAGCTAGACTCATTCCTGTGAGCTGAAAACTGACAGTCTTGTAGTCCTTCCATGAATAAGAATGCTAGACAAGGTTTCACCTCAATTCCCTCTAAGTGAAAACCATTTTTGCTAGCCCCTTGTTTCTTGTTGCACACTTAATCACAGAAACAACCCCACATAACCTGCTCCATGTGCAACCAAACTTCTCCATCGGCCTCCTGAATGCATTCCCTGAGCTAAAGACATCTTTGAATGGTCATATGGACATTGTTGACATAGGTGGCCGTGTGCAATAAGGGTGCTATGCACCTTGTCTTCTTCCTGCAGGCCACGTCCGGCCGTTGTGGCTTCTCCCAACACGCCACGGTACCCTCCTTGACCAGTCCACCCCCCTGACACCAGGAAGTAGCTAAGGTGGCTCAGGTACGCGTGGCCACCATGCCCTGAGCGCACCTGAGAGCTGCCGAGATTCCCCTCAGCCACCCCTCTCTATTTGACCTCCCCGAGCCCCCCAATCGTCCCCACTCGCTCCCCCTTTCTCTCTTGAACCTCCCAGATATTCCCAGACCTCTCTCCCGTGCTCTCCTCCTTCTCATATGGTCGGTGGTGCCCGTCTCGGCCTCGCTCAAACTCCAGCTCACCCGAGCCTCTCCCCTCCGTTCAACAACACTGGGGCATCCCCCTCGTCGCCTCGAAGCCCCCTCGCTGCAGTTGCAGCATCGGGCGCCTAGCGCATGCAACCCACGGTGGTCGGCGTCCGTTCTCGCTGCCAGTTAGGCCCTCACCACTGCGGCTCTCCCTGGCGGGCAAACGACACCACGACAGAAGGCACCAACAGCCACCATCGGGCCCCTCTGCCTCCCCGCTGCAGGAGCTTGAAGATGACCGACCGGCCATTGGGCCCCAACTGTCGGTTGGCTAGGGCAGCTGGCAGGTGGGCCATGCCGTGAAGTGGAGATGGGAGCCCCTAAAGGCCACCTTCTCCCTGGGAAGGCATATTATCGCAGGGCGACTTCGACGTCGCCACAAGCATACGCGCCTGGGCCGACCCAACCACTATGCGACGCTCTCAGCGTCACATTGCCTTCAGTTTAGCCCCTTTCTGCCCTTTTCTTGTTTTTAGGGAGCTTATACAATCCACAATAAATTCATTTTTATTCCAAATATGGTAATTCAAATTTCTACACGTTCTTAAAATCAAGGTCTATCCAATTATGTGCACGGTACATTTTTCTAGAGCAACTTTATGTGGTGTTATTATTCAAATCCAGATCTCGATATTTAAAACCTCACCTTGTGAAATTCCTAGAGAGCCCAAATCAACTCCAAATGGAGTTATTCCAATTTTCGGAGACATATTAAATCATTATCTAGTTTCCTAGCCTAGGTGAACATTTTTATCTGCAATGTTTCTGTTGCATCAAATAAATAGCCCTTTTTGGTGTTTATTCCATATTAGAAAATCCATAGGATATTCATATCACCTCCAAATCCAGTGAAACAACTTCCTAAATGTTTCTAAAATCATGCTTTGTTAAATGAGTGCCTCCACTCATTTTTAGCAAAATGTTTTCTGTAGGCTTTTTAAAGGATCACCTATTCCTCCTTTCGTCCATTCAAAAACCCCTGATGGTCCAAATCTCCTTGATCACGCTTCACGCATTTTTCTTATGACCAGAGAGGTCGAAGAAAAATAAAACTTCTATTTTATAGCACTTTTGTTTATTCTTGCTGTGTGGCTTACTGTGATTGTTTCCGACGATAATTAACGAAGTAGACGAAGTACTCGGAGTTGGATCGGAAGACCTTGAAGACGCCGATGACTTATGTGAGAAAGGAAAGCATCCCTTTGACCATGTATGAGAAATATATATTATGCATGACATGTAGAATAGATATTTCCGATGGATGTGCTCATGATATAGTTGGAACCCCTCGGTATGGTGTTTCCGATGGCTCCTCTGGAGCACTTCCATTTGAGCATGTCCTTACCATCTATGAGGGTCACGCTGATAAAATGTTGAAAAGTAGAAGTAGTGCTATGCATAGGATGAGCATATGCATGGGGATGGTAACACAAGATTATATCAAAGGTTTTTCAAAAACCCCGTCGAGTGCCTCTAATGCCCGAGGGTGATGGTGTTGAGCTGGATGACCACTTGAGAAAGAAGTGGTGTACTGGACAGGTTTTGTGTGAGTGGTTTCGGAAATGGGATTAGATTTAAGATTTGCTGACCATCCCAACCTTACATCTGCGACCATGATGCCCTTTTATGGGACACGACTTTGTTGATTACTTTGGTCGGTGCTAGCAAAGAACCCGCATTACTAGTGGCGGGAGTGATGTGTCACTCTCGTGACGAGGTCGTACCAGGTAGGTGGACTATGTTGTTTTTACGTTTTCCGGGCACACCATTGGTCCCTGCATGAATGATACGGTCTAGAGTTGGTGCTCGTAAGACATACATCATGTGGGCTGGGTACCAATCGAGTGGACTCTTTGTCTAGTATCGTCAGGAGAAAGGCAATGTTCGGGTACTTACCTCGGGTATGTAATATACCGCTAGTCATGGATGACACAGAAGTTTCCCGGATCTCGTGGGTAAAGCGTGCAACCTCTGTGGAGTGTAAAACTATTCGAACAACCGATGTCCACGGTCAAGGACAGTTGGGTAATCCTGCTTAGACTACATCCAGTCGTTTTCGCATAAACCAAGTGTGTGTGTGTGTGTATAAATGTGTTATGTGAGAAAGACGATATGACAAGTCTGGTGACTTGGCATATAGTGTGAACCTGAGGTGTTTTGCCCTCTGCAGATATGTTGATATCTGTAACCTATTCTTATGATTACCATCTACCTTATGATGCATGATTATACCTCCTCTTGAACATGTTTCTTTACAAGTAAAAATCTGCTTTCCGCAAAGGCTGCATATTAGCTTTATCGTACCAATTGCATTATCCATATCATGGGCTGTTTGCGAGTAAATTCCAAGTACTCATTTGGCTTGCCATTGGTTATTTCATTAACCAGGTATGAGAGAACAGGAAATGGTGAAGAGTAACTTGGTGACATTCCTGTGAGTTAGGACGCTTCCCAACTAGAATGCATGTAGGTTAATTCTGATGGCATGGGTTCACGCTTTCGACCAATATTTCCGCTATTGGTCAAGTTTGGAGTGTCGGCCTTCAAGGCCTTATATATGTAAGACTTGATCGCAATGGTCATTTATTTTATCAAACGGTATGTATGGATGTGAGACTCTGGTTATTCAGTTTGTGTGTGTTCGATGAGCATTGATCTCTGGGATCACTAAGCACGTTCATTCGGCGATCTCGACTCCTAAGTCGGGGTCCCCACACTCCTCCCTCAGGGAATGCAAGGAGTACTCTGGTTTTTGATAAAATTAATAAAATTTTCAATAAGTATATGAGTTCTCTATGACTAATGTGACACCATGGACATACAAATCTTCACCTTTTCATATTTGCTAGCCTCTTCGGTACCGTGCATAGCCCATTCTCACCTCGAGGATCAGTGCAACTTTCACTGGTGCATACAATCCCCATGACATGATACACTCTGTTTCACATAAGACTAATTATATCTTCCTCAAAACAGCCACCATACCTACCTATCATGGCATTTCCATGGCCATTCCAAGATATATTGCCATGCAAATTCTGTAGTCACTTCATATGACTAGTTCGTTCATCATCATATTGCTTTGCATGATTATATAGAGCTAACATAGTTTTTGTGGCAAAGCCACCGTTCATCATGTTTTTGATACATGTCACGCTAGATCATTGCACATCCCGGTACACTACTAGAGGCATTCATATAGAGTCGTATCTCCCTATCAGTTCTTCATATTGAGTTGCAAGTAAATAAAAGTGTGATGATCATCATTATTAGAGCATTGTCTGAGTGAGGAAAGGATGACGGAGACTATGATTCCCCCACAAGTCGAGATGAGACCTAGGACGAAAAATGAAATAAAAATGGGGAGGCCAAATGAGCCCATCATAAAAAAATGAATGGGAGAGGCAAAAAAAATCCCACCATGAATAAAATAAAATAAATAAAAAATAAAATAAAAAATGAGAGAAAAAGAGAGAATGGACTTTTCTACTATCCTTTACCACACTTGTGCGGTTGTGCCTCAAAGTGGCACCATGTTCTTCATATAGGCAGTCTCCTATGTTCTCATTTCCATATGCTAGTGGGAATTACCTTTTCATAATAAACTTGCCTTGTATATTCCTATGAAGGGCTAGGTCTTCATGAGCAAGCAAGTTGGATGCACACCCACTTAGCTTCAGTTGAGCTTTCATACACTTATAGCTCTAGTGCATCATTTGCATGGCAATCCCTACTCCTTGCATTGACATTTATCTATGAGTGTCTCCATAGCTTGTTGGTACGCCTAGTTGATGTGAGACTATCTTCTTCACTTTTTACCTCTTTGATCTCTACCACCATACTCTATTCCACCTATATACTATGTCCAATGGTTCATGCTGATGTATTGCATGAAGAATAAAAAGTTGATGCATATTGAAAAAGTACGATCCAATTGCCTAACTTGGGCACCGTGGTGCGTAACATTTGTATTAATGTGGTGAATATTGAGCCATGCCTTGCTAATAGAATAAGATGAATATGGGTAAACATTCTTTTAGGATCGTATGCTTTGAAAATCAATGATTTTGTTTCTTATACTTATAAATATTACTATGTTGCTCTTATTAATTCATCGTTTGTCAATGAGCATACATACAAAAGATTACATAATGGGTAGCATGTCAAATCCAAAATTCAGTTTTTCTCATTTACCTACTCGAGGAGGAGATGGAATTAAGATTGGGGATGTTGATACATCTCCAACGTATCTATAATTTTTGATTGTTCCATGCTGATATATTATCATTCAAGGATACATTTTTGGGCATTTGTTTTCCAATTTATAATATTTTTGAGGATTAAACTATTGACCCACTGCCCAATGATAGTTACTATTCTCTATGTGTTTTTGACTTTTCAGGTTAACAGTACCAAACGAAGTCCAATTGCCACAATTTTTTTTTGATGTTTTTTAGGACCAAAACAAGACGTGGAAGCTTTGGGAGGAGGCTGAAAGAGCCACGAGGGGCCCACAAGCCAACAGGGCGCGCCACCAGGGGGCGTGCTCTCATGGCTTGTGCCCCCCTTGGGCGTCTCCTCATGCCGCTATGTGTCCTATAAACACATTTTTCGCTGCCGCAAGTCTGTGTTCTGACGGGAGGCCATCTAGAGCTCCGTTGCGGCACCCTGTCGGAGGGGGATCGATCAAGGAGGGCTTTTTCATCAACCTTGCTGCACTCACCATGATGTGTGAGTAGTTCATCATAGACCTACGGGTCCGTAGGTAGTACATATATGGAAATCTCTCTCTCTCTTTCTTGATCTTCAATACAATGTTTGTCGCATCTTTGCCTTGATCTATCCGATGTAATCCATTTGTACGGTGCATTTTTTGGGATCCAATGAATTGTGGGTTTATGTTCAGATTATTGATGATAAATATTTGAGTCTTCTCTGATCTTATTTGATTCTTATGTGCATGATCATTATATCTTTGTAATTCTCTTCGATCTATTGATGTAGTTTGGCCAACTAGATTGATATTTCTTCAGTGAGAGTAGTGTGTTGTAGTAGGTGCAACATGGTGAGTTTCTATATCATAGTGACAGCAAGGGGACAAGACGCGTGTTTGTGTTGCTACTAATAAGGATAAAACGATGGGGTTTATTCATATTGATTGAGTTTACTTTGTCTACATCATGTCATCGTTCACCAAACATTACTCTGTTTTACTTAATACTCTAGATTCATGCTGGATAGCGGTCAATGGGTGGAGTAATAGTAGTAGGTGCACGCAGGAGTCGACCTATTTGCTTATGGACATGATGCCTTTATACACTTGATCATTACCGTGAAAATTGCATAACTATCCAGTTTTCTATCAATTGCCCAATAGTAATTTGTTTAACCACCATATGCTATTTCTATGAGAGATACCACTAGAGAACTCTATGGTCCCCGGGTCTATTCACTTATATATTTACAAATGCTATCATTACCTTGCTGTTATTTATTTAGTTTTAGTTTATTTTGCAATCTACAATATTCTACCCACCTCACTTGCTTGCAAATAACAAGATCAAGGGGATTGATGACCCTCTTGCCCGCGTTGGGTGCAAGTTGTTTGTTCTTTTGTGTGCAGCCGTTGAAGACGGTTAAGGATTGGTATTCCTATTGGTTCGATAAATCTTGGTTTCATAATTGAGGGAAATACTTACCCACATTGTGCTGCGATAACCCATTCCTCTTCATGGAAAACCCAACGCAGATTACAAGTATCACTACCCAATATGTAATCTCTTTTAGGTATTATATTGAGAAACGATGAACGATATGAACACAGTAATATCCATAAAGATAAACACCTTAATTATTCATATATAAAATATATGCTCCTTAAATAGTGTTATTTCCTGCCCATTTTGTCATATTAGCATGGCATGACTCCGTCCTCACCATGTAAGTGTAAATCATGAGCACCTCGGTGTCAAGCTAGGTAATTGGATTTAACACGCTTTAGCATTTTCAACCTCAGTCAATACATGAGCATGCACCATGGATATGGCATATGGGTGGAATAGAATATGGTGGTAGGGATCAAAATGAGTCAAAGTGGAAAGAAATTTTCGCATCAACTAGGCCGACCAACGGGCTATGGAGATGCCCATCAATCGATATTAATGTGAGGAGTAGGGATTTCCATGCAAAGGATGCACCAGAGCTATAAGTGTATGAAAGATCAATGGAATCTAAGTGGGTGTGGATCCAATTTGCTTGCTCATGAAGACCTCGGGCATTTGGGGAAACTTGTCTTCACAATATACAAGACAAGTTCTATAATGAAAAATTCCCACTTGCATATGAAAATGACAACTCAAGAGACTCTCTGTATGAAGAACATGGTGCTCCCTATAAGCACAAGTGTGGAAAAACAAGATAGTAGCACCACCCCTTCTCTATTTTCTCTCATTTTTACTTTTCTTTCCCTTTTTTTCTATTTTTATTTTTTCGTCCGAAGTCTCATCCCGACTTGTGAGGGATTCATAGTCTCCATCATCATTTCGTCACTGGGATAATGTTGTAATAATGATGATCATCACACTTTTATTTACTTACAACTCGATATGAAAAACTATTGTACAAGATGACTCTATATGAATGCCTCTGGTAGTGTACCAGGATATGCAATGATCTAGCATAACATATAGGTAATGATGAATAGTAGCTTTTCCACAAATACCATGCCATCTACATGGTCATGCAAAGCAACAAGATGATGTACACACAAGTCATGAGACGAAATGGTGGAAGTTGCATGTTAATATATCTCGGAATGGCTATGGAAATGACATGATAGGTAGGTATGTGTTGGGTAACGTAGCATAAATTCAAAAAAATTCCTACGCATATTCAGATCTTCCTATGGAGAGACCAGCAACGAGAGAGGGGTGAGTGCATCTTCATACCTTTGAAGATCGCTAAGAGGAAGCGTTGCTAGAACGCGGTTGATGGAGTCGTACTCGCGGTGATTCAAATCGCGGTGAGATTCCGATCTAGTGCCGAACCAGGACACCTCCGCGTTCAACACACGTGCAGCCCGGTGACCTCTCCCGCACCTTGATCCAGCAAGGAGGAGGGAGAGGTTGGGGAAGATCTTCGGCAGCATGACGGCGTGGTGTCGATGGAGAGACGAGGTCTCCCGGCACGGCATCGCCAAGCACCGTGGGAGAGGAGGAAGGAAGGGAGCAGGGCTGCGACGAGGGAGAGGGAAAACCATGTGCAAAACAGCCCCAAACCCCCCCACTATAAATAGGAGGAGGGGAGGGGGGGTGCCACCCCTAGGGTTCCCACCCTAGGTGGTGCGGCAGCCCCCCAGATGGGAGGTGCGGCGGCCATGGCAGGGGGAGGGGGTGGCGCACCCCTAGGTGGGCCTTAGGCCCACCAGCGCCTAGGGTTTCCCCCCCTCTCCACCTCCTGCGCCTTCGGCCTCTTTGTGGGAGGCGCACCAGCCCACTTTGGGCTGGTTTCCCTCCCCCTTTTGGCCCATGCTACCTCCTGGGCCTGGTGGCCCCTCCCGGTGGACCCCCGGGACCATTTCCGGTGGTCTCGGTACGCTACCGGTGACGCCCGAAACTTTTCCGGTGTCCATAACCGTCCATCCTATATATCAATCTTTACCTCCAGACCATTCCGGAGCTCCTCGTGATGTCCAAGATCTTATCCGGGACTCCGAACAACTTTCGGTAACCTCGTATAACATTTCCCTATAACCCTAGCGTCATCGAACCTTAAGTGTGTAGACCCTACGGGTTCGGGAAGCATGCAGACATGACCGAGACGTTCTCCGGCCAATAACCATCAGTGGGATCTGGATACCCATGGTGGCTCCCATACTGTGATAGCCTGGCTTATTAGGGATGATAGACTACTCATATCAATAAGGGATGCCTTCTTTTCCTGGAGCCCATTCAAACAGAACTCCCAGGTTAAGTGTGCTTGGCTTGGAGTAGTTCTAGGATGGGTGACCGACCGGGAAGTTGATCCCGGGTGCGAATGAGTGAGGACAAAGTGCGCAGAAAAGACTAGTATTGATATGTGGGGCCAGTCTAGATCCCGCCAGGAGTAACGATCGCCGGCGGGTGTGTCCGGGGCATTACAAGTTTGGTATCAGAGCCGACCCTCGCGGTTACACGGATGTTTACGGACAGGTGTGCGGTCATGTTGTTCATGACGTTTGTGACCCGTCGTGGCACACAGCATGGTACATGTACTGGACTAGATGCACAGACGTTTGTGCCAAGAGGGAATGCTCTTGTGGCCCGACGAGGACGTCGGTTCCTCTGAGTGGTGGTGTATGTGATAGCCTGGCTTATTAGGGATGATAGACTACTCATATCAATAAGGAATTCCTTCTTTCCCGGCATCCCATTCCAACAGAACTCCCAGGTTAAGCGTGTTTGGCTTGGAGTAGTTCTAGGATGGGTGACCGACCGGGAAGTTGATCCCGGGTGCGCATGAGTGAGGACAAAGTGCGCACAAAAGACTAGTATTGATATGTGGGGCCAGTCTAGATCCCGCCAGGAGTAACGACTGCCGGCGGGTGTGTCCGGGGCATTACACACACGTTCGATGATGATCTCAACGGATGAACCACGATGTCAAGGATTCAATCAATCCCGTATACCTTGTTCAATATCGTTACCGGTAAGTCTTTTTACTCGTTCCGTAGCACGTCATCATGTGACTAACTCCTTAGTCACATTGAGCTCATGATTATGTTCTACCGAGTGGGCCCAGAGATTCCTCTCCGTCACACGGAGTGACAAATCCCGATCTCGATTCGTACCAACCCAACAGACACTTTCAGAGGTACCCGTAGTGCACCTTTATAGTCACCCAGTTACGTTGTGACGTTTGATACACCCAAAGCACTCCTACGGTATCCGGGAGTTGTACAATCTCACGGTCGAAGTAAAAGGCACTTGACATTTGAAAAGCTTTAGCATACGGACAATACGATCTAGTGCTATGCTTTTGATTGGGTCTTGTCCATCACATCATTCTCCCAATGATGTGATCCTGTTCTCAATGACATCTAATGCCCATGATCAGGAAACTATGATCATCTATTGATCAACGACCTAGCCAACTAGAGGCTTGCTAGGGACACAATGTGATCTATTTATTCACACATGTATTACTGTTTCCTGTTAATATAATTATAGCATGAACAATAGACGATTATCATGAACAAGGAAATATGATAATAACCATTTTATTATTGCCTCTAGGGCATATTTCCAACAGTCTCCCACTTGCACTAGAGTCAATAATCTAGTTACATTGTGATGTATCGAACACCCATAGCATTGTGGTGTTGATCATGTTTTGCTCGAGGAAGAGGTTTAGTCAACGGGTCTGCAACATTCAGATTCGTATGTACTTTACAAATCTCTATTACTCCACTCTGGACATGGTCCTGGATGGAGTTGTAGCGGCGTTTGATTTGCTTCGTCTTCCTGTGAAACCTGGGCTCCTTGGCTATGGCAATGGCTCTAGTGTTATCACAGAAGAGTGTCATTGGACCCGACGCGCTTGGAACCACTCCAAGGTCGGTGATGAGCTCCTTCATCCAAATTCCCTCACGAGCCACTTCTAAAGCAGCTATGTACTCCGCTTCACATGAAGATGCTACCACGACTTCTTGCTTGCTGCTTCACCAGCTCACTGCCCCACCATTCAAAACATACACGTGTCCGGTTTGTGACTTAGAGTCATCCGGATCTTTGTCGAAGCTAGCATCGACGTAACCCTTTACGACGAGCTCTTCGTCACCTCCATAAACGAGAAACATCTCCTTAGTCCTCTTTAGGTACTTAAGGATATTCTTGACCGCTGTCCAGTGTTCCATACCGAGATCACTTTGGTACCTCCCTACCAAACTTATGGCATGGTTTATATCAGGTCTGGTACACAACATGGCATACATTAGAGAGCTTATGGCTGAAGCATAGGGGACAATACTCATCTTCTCTCTATCTGTTGCCCTGGTCGGTGACTGAGTCTTAGTCAATCTCATACCTTGCAAAACTGGCAAGAACCCCTTTTTGAGTTTTCCATATTGAACTTCTTCAATATCTTGTCAAGGTATGTACTTTGCGAAAGGCCTATGAGGCGTCTCGATCTATCTCTATAGATCTTGTTGCCTAATATGTATGCATCTTCTCCAAGGTCCTTCATTGAAAAACTCTTGTTCAAATAGGCCTTTATGCTCTCCAACATCTCTATATTATTCCCCATCAATAATATGTCATCCACATACAGTATGAGGAAAGCTACAGAGCTCCCACTCACTTTCTTGTACAGACAGGCTTCTCCGTAAACCTGTATGAACCCAAACGCTTTAATCACCTCATTGAAGCGAATGTTCCAACTCCGAGATGCTTGCACCAGCCCATAGATGGAGCGCTGGAGCTTTCACACTTTGTTAGCACCCTTAGGGTCGACAAAACCTTCTGGTTGCATCATATACAACTCTTCCTTAAGATTCCCGTTAAGGAACGTTGTTTTGACGTCCATTTTCCAAATTTCATAATCATAAAAGGCGGAAATTGCTAACATGATTCAGAATGATTTCAGGTTCGCTATGGGAGAGAAAGTCTCTTCATAGTCAACTCCTTGAATTTGTCGAAAACCCTTTGCGACAAGTCGAGCTTTATAAATGATCACATTACCGTTTGCATCAGCCTTCTTCTTGAAGATCCATTTATTTTCTATGGCTCGCCGATCATCGGGCAAGTCCACCAAAGTCCATACTTTGTTCTCATACATGGATCCTATCTCGGATTTCATAGCCTCAAGCCATTTGTTGGAATCCGGGCCCGCCATTGGTTCTTCATAGTTCGAAGGTTCACCGTTGTCTAACAACATGATTTCCATCACAGGGTTGCCGTACCACTCTGGTGCGGAGCGTGCCCTTGTGGACCTTTGCGGTTTAGTAGTAACCTGATCCGAAGCTTCATGATCATTATCATTAACTTCCTCTTCAGTTGGTGCAGGCGCCACAGGAACAATTTCCCGCGCTGCGCTACTTTCCTGTTCGAGAGGGGGTGTAATTACCTCATCAAGTTCTACTTTCCTCCCACTTACTTCTTTCGAGAGAAACTCTTTCTCTAGAAAGGATCCGTTCTTGGCAACAAAGGTTTTACCTTCGGATCTAAGATAGAAGGTATACCCAATAGTTTCCTTAGGGTATCCTATGAATACACATTACTCCGCTTTGGGTTCGAGCTTCTCTGGTTGAAGTTTCTTCACATAAGCATCGCAACCCCAAACTTTAAGAAACGATAACTTAGGTTTCTTGCTGAACCATAGTTTATACGGTGTCGTCTCAATGGATTTAGACGGTGCCCTATTTAAAGTGAATGCTGCAATTTCTAATGTGTATCCCCAAAATGATAGCGGTAAGTCGGTAAGAGACATCATAGATCGTACCATATCTCATAAAGTGCCATTACGACATTCAGACACTCCGTTGCGTTGCGGTGTGCCAGGCGGCGTCAGTTGTGAAACGATTCCACACTTCCTTAGGTGTGTGCCAAACTCGTGACTCAAATATTCTCCTCCACGATCAGATCGTAGACACTTAATTTTTCTGTCACATTGATTCTCAACCTCACTCTGAAATTCCTTGAACTTTTCAAACGTCTCAGATTTGTGCTTCATCAAGTAGATATATCCATACCTACTCAAATCATCGGTGAGAGTGAGAACATAACGGTAGCCACCACGAGCTTCAACGTTCATTGGACCACACACATCAGTATTGTAAGTGCATCTAGTGCCCCTTAGTGATTTTGGTGGTTTGAAGACTTATAGGTTAAGTATCTAATGTGTTTATGAGTGTACACAGGATCTATAAGTCACTGAGGAGTTTGAGATATTTGATGAATATCGACCCCTAAAAATGTATATCTTCGGTTGAAGAAATTGGTCTGAAGCTGAAGAATTGAATCGGGAAGAATCTGTGATGAAATTGATATTCCTCATAAAGATACTGAAATTGAGGAATTCGGTGTGTCCTGAAGAAAATCATTTTGAAGACTTGGAATCATGAAGATTTACTCTTTCTGTTTTATTTTCTTCACACTTGAGTAATAGGAACACCATACTGTTAAAGGGGGTCGAAGTTACACTTTGGAATGAATTTCCTCATGATGCTCAACCCAAGCCTAATCCTACCAAAAGCCTCAAGTAAGGAATACGAGTGACATGAGAACTCTCACAGTTGAGGGTTCCGACCGTTTCGATAGCCACGCCAAGTCATTGGTCTTATCCACACCAACGGTCATATTATTTAAGGGCATTAGTGTCAAATCATGTCGGGATGCTCCCAGGCTATAAATAGCCGCCCCCACAACCATTAGCTGGTTGGTTGCTCCGTTAGGAACTGACACTTGTCATAAGAGCAACCCAAATTCCTCAGAGTCTTCGAGAGTAATTCATTAGTGAGGAAATAACCCATACACCGAAACCACAAACCAAACCTAGTGATTGAGCATCACTGAAGAAGTTGTTCCTGTGTGGGACCGAAGCCTTTTACCTTTGAGGACTGTGCATCCTCCAGACAGTTAGGCGTCATGGTCTAGAGCTTTCTAGCAGTCAATTGTGGATCGCCGGGTGACCAAGTTTGTGAGGGTTTGGAAGTCTGCCCTGAAGACTTACCACGAGTGTTGGTTGAGGATTGTGTGTTCTTAGCCCAAGGAGAACACGGTAGGGACTGTGTGTCCCGGGACAGTGTGTCCTTTGGTTTCAATACCAAGCCGCTCCAAACCAGATGTACGACTGTCACAGCAGTTGGAACTGGCTCATCAACTACTGTCTTCGCTGAGAAACGGGTTCTAATTCCTCAACTCCTTACTTTCCTTAGATTATGTGTTGATGACTTTCACTGTTACTGTTTGAAGAATTTGCTAAAGACTTTCTTTGAAATTCCTCAACCCTAAATTCTTCATGCTAGTTAATCCTCATCTGTTTCTGCGTGCCTGCTCACTGTGCAATTTGTTTTTACATTCCTCACACTAAAAAACTGCTATTGTGAAACTTTGCACTTCTGATCCTTTACTGTTTCCGCTGTAAGTTAGTCATCAGTGAGGAATTTCCTCAAAAGGAATTTCCTCAGTGATTAAATTCTAAAAATCTCCTATTCACCCCCCTCTAGTCGATATAACGCACTTTCAATTGGTATCAGAGCAAGGTACTCCCTTGTTTTGTGTGATTTTGGTTTAACCACCCGGAGTTTTAGTTATGCCGATTGCACGCATGTTTAAGGTGACTGCAGCATGTCCTACCTTCGAAGGAAAGAACTTTCCCTTCTGGAAGAACAAGATGCAAATGCATCTTCAAGCTATTGATAATGATCTCTGGTATATTGTGGAACATGGCATCCCCATCATCTCTGCTAGTATCTCTGCTGCTGATGTGAAGAAATTCAAGCAACTCGATTCTCAAGCGAAGAATATCATCTGTGGCCATCTGAACCCAGGCCAGTTTGGAAGAGTGAGTGCTTTGGGCTCTGCAACACTAATCTGGGAGAGACTGTGCAAAGTAAATGAAGGAGTATCAACCCAGCGTGACTCTCGTGTTGATATTCTTCGCAATCTTTTCAATCGCTTCAAGAGGCATGACAATGAAAGCTGCCAAGACACCTTTGATCGGCTCACTGACATATCAAATGAACTGCAAGCACTGGGAGCTCGAGACATTACTGATCACGAAGTTGTGAAGAAACTACTGAGATCTTTGGATTCTTCATTTGATACTTTAGTTCTGATGATTCAAGAAAGATCAGACTACAAGATGCTTGACCCAGCTGATATACTCGAAAGACTCAATACTCATGAATTCCAGCTAGAAGAAAAGAAAGATCTATATGGACCAAGCTTTTCCAGATCACCTGCAGTGAAGGCTAGAGCAATTTCCTCATCTGAAGAAGAAGATTCGGATGATAGCATTGGTGATCCTGAAGAATTTGGACAGGAGCTTGCAATGCTCGTGAGGACATTTCAAAGGTTTACACGACGTGGCCAGTTCGGTAAATCTTCAAGAAGAGACATGAGGAAATCAGAACCTTCATCTGAGGACTACAAGAAAAGAACCTGCCACAAATGCAAGAAATCAGGCCATTACATTGATGACTGTCCCCATTGGGGACAGGAATCAAAGCAGAAGAAATACAAGGATGACAGTTCTGATGACTCGAAGAAGAAGAAGAACTCTTCAAAATCCTCATCTTCAAAGCCCTCATCGCACAAGAAGACTAGTTTCAGAAATGCTCGGGCACTTATTGGCAAGGAAATGGATTTCGAGGCAGAATCAGAGGAATGTGATGAAGAAGAGGGTTCTGATGAAGACTCAGAATCCGGACAGACCAGTCTCGCACTGGCAACCACTTTCGTCAGCAAGTCAATCTTCAACCTTGAAGAAGATGATAACACCATCCACACTGATGACTATGCTGATGACTTCGCTCCAACCTATTGCTTTATGGCAAAAGGTTCAAAGGTACCGAATGATACTCCCTCCTCTGATTCAAGTGACTGTGAACCTGATGATTATAAAAAACCTAGTTATAGTAAACTTGCTATCATAGCCACTAAACAACAAACTGCCCTGGAAAAGCTTCAGAAACTGCTAGATAGAAGTGATGATCTGTTGAATGATGAAATGAATCTTACCCAAATCCTCACTGAAGATGTGAAAAGTCTTCAGTCTAGATTTGGTAATCTTCAAGATCGTTATGATACACTCCTCGCTGATCATGAGAAACTTTCCTATGAATTTCTTCAAAGGAAGCTTGATCTAGAGAAGCTAAGGATTTCTCATGATGATCTTTGTATGGAAAATGATTCATTACTAGCTCAACAGATCAGCGCTGCTCAAGCTGAATTCATTCCTCCATGTCTTAAATGCATTGAACGCGAAACTGCTAATTCTTCGCCAGAATCATCAAATGCTTCTATTGCTACAAATTCTTCAACTGCACCTGTAGTGTCTATTTCCTCACTTGAGAAAAACACAACTGTTACTGATGAAAACGCAGGGTTGAAGGAATTGTATGTGACAGGCATATACAAAAGCCTCAAAGGACATCAAACCCTTTGTGATGTGCTCAAAAAGAAAATCTTGAACAGGAACCCGAGGAAAGAAGGAATTGCCTTTGAGAGGAAATTAAATGCTGATGGATCTTATTGGAAACCTGAGCAGTATCCCAAAACCTCATGGGTTGCTGCTACTGGGCCTCCTTTTTATCCATCTAATCTAACTGGCTTTTCATGTGAATTATCCTATTCCTTAGATGAGTCATTTGACTCCAGCTATAAACTATACAAAAATCAATGTGGTGAAGTATTTGCTCGATATGTTGGAACTATCCAGGAATGGCCCTCCCTTGAGGAAAATCTGGGTTCCCAAAAGCTGTCTTGAAAATCTTCAGGTGAATGTCCTCATGACACCACCGATGAAGAATCTGAACCCCAGATCAAATTCCTCAGGAGGACCAAAGTCTTCAAGAGGATCAAAATCCTCAACTGATCATAATTATGCTCGTACCCGTGCTAATGCTTCTAACATGCAGGGAAACTACAAGCAATATGAATATGAGCGTTACTCTTCAAATCATTATGTTCATAAATCCTCAAACCAGTTCTCTGCATATTCATATGAGTACTTTAACCCCCCTACTGTTGAGAGAAGTGCATTACCTTCAATGCCACCTTTCTCATATGGTGCTCGCAGAATGATGAATGCTTTACCACCCCTTCAGATGTGGGTGGTGAGGAAATCGAACTAATCACTTCTGCAGGACAGGTCTCCAGATGAAAATCATCATCTGAAGAATTTGCTGGAGACGTGAGGAAATGCTTGACAGGACGCAAGCCAATATTGATGAAATAGAAATATTTCACACGCCCTTTTAATTATGTTGTGATGAAATTCTTATCTGATGAAATTGATATCATATTCTTCAAATCTGGAGCATATGAGATGGTAAGCTGTACTAATTCATCTGCAGGATGACAAACCCAAGAATACTGAGTGGGTTGTTGATAGTGGCTGCACACATCACATGACTGGTGATAAAAGCTTGCTGATGAATAGCCACTAACTCCATCACCTCTGAAGCAAATCACATATGCTGACAAAGGTAAAAGCAAGGTATTGGGACTTGGCAAAGTGGCTATTTCCAAGGATAGGCATATGGACAAAGTAATGCTTGTTGAATCCCTTGGTTTTAACCTCATGCCAGTCTCGATGCTTTGTGATCTTGATATGATTGTTATCTTCGGTAGATATAGATGTGTAGTCATCATGGAATCTGACAGATCCAAAGTCTATGAAGGTGTAAGAAGAGGGGATTTGTACATTGTTGATTTCTCTACAGGTCCTCAACCAGCCACTTGCTTACTAGCAAAAACCTCAGAAGGATGGATGTGGCACCAAAGATTAGGTCATGCAGGCATGAGGAATTTTCACACGCTCGCGAAGAAGAAGCATGTCATCGGCATCGAATCAGTCAAATTCCTCAAGGATCATCTCTGCGGTGCATGTGAATCTGGGAAAATGACCAGATCCAAGCATCCCTCGAAGACTATCATGACCACTACACGTCCATTCGAATTGCTTCATATGGATCTATTTGGACCTACTCACTATGCCACACTAACCAATGCAGCATCTTTATATGGCTTCGTCATAGTTGATGATTATTCCAGATATACATGGGTGCATATCATAGTATATAATACTGAAGTGCAGGAAATCTTCAAACGATTTTCTTCAAGGGCCTCGATGAACTTTGGCATCAAGATCAAACATATCAGGAGTGATAATGGAACAGAGTTCAAAAACACTGGTCTTGATGATTATCTTGATGAACTTGGTATTACTCACGAATTATCTGCTCCTTATACTCCTCAGCAGAATGGTGTCGTCGAAAGGAAGAATAGGACTCTGGTAGAGATGGCAAGAACTATGCTTGAAGAATATCAGACTCCTAGTCGCTTTTGGCCTGAAGCATGCCATATCATCAACAGGGTATATCTTCACAAATTCCTCAAGAAAACCTCATATGAACCTCTCACTGATAAGAAACCCAATGTAAGTTATTTCAAAGTCTTCGCTGCAAAATGTTGGATTAGAGATCCTCACCATAGCTCAAAATTTGCACCTAAGGCACATGAAGGTTTTATGCTCGGTTATGGAAAGGACTCACACACCTACAGAGTCTTCAATAACTATCACAACAAAGTTGTTGAGACTGTAGATGTGCGGTTCGATGAAACTAATGGCTCACAAAGAGAGAAATTGCCTTCTGATCCAGATAAGCTATCTCCTGAGGAAGCAATAAAGCTCAAACCTATTGAAGACATTGTCCCCACTGAGGAAATTGGTGAAGAAACGATCCCCATCACTGATGAAAATCAAGAAGATGCTCCTAATGAAATCGCACCAGAACCACTTCCTCAACCCAGACGAAATCCTCAACCAGCTCATCCGAGAATTGCAAATGAAGTAGAACTTGACAAAATCCTCAACGACATCAACGTGCCAGGTCCTCTCACTCGCTCAAAAGCTTCACACTTAGTTAACTTTTGTGGGCATTTTACCTTTGTATCCATCACAGAACCTTCAAAAGTTGCTGAGGCTTTTCTGGAACCGGAGTGGATCCAAGCTATGCAAGACGAACTTCTTCAATTCAAGCTGAATGACGTATGGGAGCTCGTCAAATGACCAGATCCTCGCAAGCACAACATCATCGGTACCAAGTGGATTTTCCGAAACAAGCAAGATGAGGACGGTCAAGTGGTGAGCAACAAGGCACGACTTGTAGCCCAAGGCTACACCCAGGTTGAAGGAATAGATTTCGATGAAACTTTTGCACTTGTTGCTAGACTTGAAGCTATTCGAATACTACTTGCTTATGCCAATTATCATAACATCATCTTATATCAAATGGATGTGAAAAGTGCATTCCTCAATGGTAGGCTTGAGGAAGAAGTATATGTTGCTCAGCCCCCAGGTTTTCAGGATTCAAAGAATCCAGGCAAAGTCTTGAGACTCAAAAAGGCTCTCTATGGTCTCAAGCAAGCCCCTCGGGCATGGTATGATACATTGAAGGAATTCCTCATGAAGAAAGGCTTCAAACCTGGTTCACTCGATCCAACTCTTTTCACTAAATCCTATGATAATGAGCTATTTGTGTGTCAAATATATGTCGATGATATCATATTTGGCTGTACTGACAAACGATACAGTGATGAATTTGCTTACATGATGAGTGAAGAATATCAGATGTCTATGATGGGGGAGCTGAAATTCTTCTTAGGTCTTCAAATTCGTCAACAATGCAATGGAATCTTCATATCACAGGAGAAATACCTCAAGGATGTTCTGAGGAAATTCGACATGCATGAATGCAAAGGTGACAAGACTTCAATGCCTACCAACGGCCACCTCGGCACTGATGAAAATGGTAAAGAATTTGATCAGCAGGTATATCGCTCTATGATTGGCTCTTTATTGTATCTATGTGCATCTAGGCCAAATATAATGCTTAGTGTTTGCATGGGTGCATGTTTTCAAGCAAAACCGAAGGAATCACACCATAAGGCTGTGAAGCATATTCTTCGATAGTTAGCTCACACACCAACACTAGGATTATGGCATCCCAAGGGCTCCAATCTTCATCTGGTAGGATATTCTGATTCTGACTATGCTGGTGATCGAGTGGATCGCAAGTCAACTTCTGGTACATGTCATTTCCTCGGAAGATCACTAGTCTGCTGGTCCTCAAAGAAGCAGAACTGCGTATCACTCTCCACTATCGAAGCTGAGTACATTGCTGCTGGTTCATGTTGTGCTCAATTACTATGGATGAAGCAAACCCTCAAGGACTACGGCATCAACAAGAAGAATGTGCCTCTCTACTACGACAATGAGAGTGCAATCAAGATTGCATACAACCCAATACAACACTGGAAGACTAAGCACATCCAGATTCGTCATCATTTTCTTCGGGACCATGTCCTCAAGGGCAATATCCTCATCGACCATGTGAAGACTGATGATCAACTGGCAGATATCTTCACTAAGCCCTTGGATGAGAAAAGGTTTTGCAAGTTGCGGTGTGAGCTAAATATCTTAGAATCTTCAAATGTTTTTTAAAAACATGCACACATCCTAACACTTATGCAAAATTGATGACTTAGATGTGCATCACATGATGAATCGATTTTCTTCAACTGATGAAGAATATCACTCTAAATGTGAATAAATCAACGAAGAAATTGATTCTCAGGGCCCTACGACAATTGTACGCGGCGTGTGTAATCAACATTCTTATATGGTGGGTCACGCCACCGCCCAACGTGAAATTCCTCAAGTTGATTTTCTTCAATTGTTCCATTTCCTCAAAATGTGTTTTTCTTCAAAACAGTTGTTCTTCATTGTGACAATTTATCACAAAATCCTCAAGTTACTCGAATCTTCAAAAACACATGATGACTTTCGTTTGACTAGATAGACTGTTATTTCAAGTCCTCAACAGCATTCACTTATAGCTATTTCTTCAAGTTGATATTTCTTCTAAGTGAATGTGATCGGACCCTACTTTCCCTCTATGCTATTCTCATCCAGTCTATTCGATTCTTCATATGCGTTCTACTTGAAACTTTGTTCAAAATCCTCACTGCGTCCTTGTCAGTTGATGATTTTGTAACAAAATCCTCAAATCTCCAAAAATTGTTTCTTTAATGCACAGTAACTGAACCCCACTTCCCACGTTCGGATAACCACGATCTCCACTATCTCCACCGCCTTGCTCGGGAACTACACGTGTCCTCCGGAGACGTAGAGGCAGGGGTTGTTTGGTCCGAATTCTTCGCGCCAATAGTAACTGTCTGGCTATAAATATGTCCTTATCCCCCTCGGCAAACACTTCTTCGCCCCATCGCTCTCCTGCTACAGCAAAAAGCACCGAACCCTAGCGCCGCCGCTGGAAGTTTCGTCGCCGGTGAAGAAGAGCTTCACTGCCTCGACTTCTCCGTCGCCGGAACCACGCCGGAGTCGGACCATCTTCGTCTGCCACCGCCGTAGACGTCCTCTGCCGCCGGGTTAGGGCGCATTGGACACGCGACCGAAGAGCTTCTCTCCACAACTTTTCTGTGTTCTTCGTGCGCGCCTTCAAGGGTAAATAAAACCCCCATTTTTACATCAAGTTAGATCTTCTATTTTACATCTCCGATGTGAAATCTGTTTTTCCTCTAGAATCGATATGCAGTTGATTCCTCAAACACTGCCTATCACCACACCATTGATGAACTTCACTAAGCATCTAAGATTTTCACGAGATTCCTCAGTTGTGCGAATTTTCAGATCTGTACAACTCTAGAACCCAAGAACAGTATGCTTAGGCAAATTCCTCAACCACTGGTTAAATTCCTCAACTGTCAAACTTTTTCATTTTCTTCAAATCTGAGAACGCATATGACCTCTCCAAATTCCTCGCAACTATACTCTGTTCACAGGTACACACATGTCAGCTGATGAATCTCTCGGTTCTCATCACATTAACTCTTTTGCAGCGTTTCTTGAAGAAAATCTTCAAGTCTCATCAGAATCCTCAATAGTTCAATCTCATCAGCAAAATCCTCAGGTGAAGAAAATGGAGGATGACAGAAAGCAGAAGGGAGGGAAGAAACTTGAGAAGAACACAGCTTTGGATATCCATGAGGATATTTACTTGGACTATTGCACACCTGATGAAAATGAAACAATGGCCAAGAGAAAGATTCGGCTGTAGAAGATAGAACGCCGATGGGCTAAGGAATGGAAGGAATACAGGTTTGTAACTGCCAAGTATGCGAAGAAATTCGCCCTGAAGCCTCCTGGCAAACGGGCCCCACTTGAGGCTCATCAAGTAGCACATCCCTCAAGCCTCAAGACCATTGATGATTATCCGGATGAGAAGGACAAGCATTTGGCTAAGCTCAAGAAGCAGGCAGATGCTGCAGTGAGGAAATTCACTGAATCCTCAGCTGCTGCCTCAACTACAGCTACTTCCTCTGCCGCTGAGACCTCTGGTTCAGCAATTCCTCAACCACAGTCTGTGCCGTCAAAACCAAGGGCTCCAAAGCCTCAAGAGAAGTCTGCTCAGGCATCAGTTACAAAACCCTCAGCGCCAAAACCCTCAGCTCCAAAATCCTCAGCACCACCACCAAAGCCTCAAGAGATACCAGTACAGAAGCCGGTCATGAAGCCACTGACCGCCACCTCCAGCTCCTCACTCCCGGCTGCAACCAGCTCGGAGACAAAGTCTTCACCACCTCCTGTGAAGACTCAGGTGTCTGCTGAAAGAGCAACTCTGCCAAGCCCCAGCAAAATCATCACTGTCCCGTCTGCATCAGAGGGCAGTGATGAATATGATGAACAAACCCTACAAGCGATAATCAGAAACAAGCAGGAAAGGGTAGCTCAAGCATCAAGAAGGGCCATTCCTCTGGCCATGGACCCCAAGGTCCTCCTAGACTACATAAACATCTGGTATGAGGACCCAAACGCTCCGCTTGATGATTTGAAACTTCCCCCTGGCATCAGCCACATGGTGGCCACATTCATCAATGAAGCCAAGTGGAAAGAACAGCAAGCCAAGCAGGCCAAGGTTGCGAAGCTTAAAAAGGAGAAATTCCTCAAGCAGAATCTCCTCAGTTTGACGCCTGATGCACTGGTGTCAACACAGGCTGAGTTGAAGAATTTGACTGATAAGTACGCCAAGCTGTCAGATCGTCAGAGTCTCAAGAGCAATTTCATCAAGCTGGCCACTAAAGCTATTGACGACTACAACAAGAAGGCTGCACCTCCAGCACCAACTCCCCAGCCCTTGATTGAAGAGCCAGCTGATGAATCTCCTCAAGCTGAGGAAACTCCTCAAACTGAGGAAATACCCCAAGAAAGCCGTGTGGATGTATGGGCTATTGAAGAAATCACCATGGAAAATCCAGCTGATGAACCTGCTGCAGCTGGTGAGACTGCCCCGGACCCAGCTGCTTCATCAAAGCAAGCTGATGACTCTGCTCCAGCTGGTTCCTCAAAGCCAGCTGAAGAATCTTTCGAGAGAACCCCTTCACCAAAAGCTTCAAAGGTGAAGAAGATAACTCCGTCTGCATCAGACGTGAAGAAAACCAGGGCTGTTGAGAAGGAAGCCAAAAAGAGAAAGGCCTCCTCAGCACAAGAAGAAACAGAGGCCAAGCGCCTCAAAGCGCTTGAAGATAATGCTCCACTGGACCCTGTGCCCCTCAATGTCCCTCCGTCTTATGAAATGTTCATCCTTGATGACCAAGCAAAAGGTATAGATGAGGAAATGAAGGATACCGCATCTGAGGAACACACTGACAAAGAAATTCGTATTGACGACAGTCCTCAGCCCTCCATTCCACAGAAAGACACAGCACAAGGATCAGCTACACCAGCTGATGAAACTGCCTCTGTCACCAAGCCAGCTGAGGAAGAGCAAAGTGAAATTCCTCAAGATGATAAAATTCAAAGTCCTGAGCAAAATCCTCAAGATGAGGAACAGGCTGACCCAACTCCTCCACCTGAGCAAGATGAACCTATTCCTCAGCCTGATGCCCAGCCAGAGCAAGCTCCTCAGCCTGAAGCCCCAACTGATGAAATTCCTCACCTTGAGGACAATGCTGAGGAAAATGCACCTGATCAAGACAATGCCTTCGTCGTGCTCAACCCCGAGACTGCAATTGTTGTCTCCCCTCCTGTTCCTTAGCAAAATATTTAGCCAGTTCAGCGTCACCCATTCTCCAAGCGACCACAGTTTCAAAAGGAGAATTTCTTTGAAGATCGCATGTACTTCATTGGAGAGAATCCCTATGACAAGCCTCAAATGAGGCATCTGAAGTTTTGGACGAGGACACAGCTGAATTACTATGCCTCTGTGCTATGTGGAAGAAACAAGATATTCCAGCACAGGCATATTCCTCACGTTGAACTTGAAGCAATACCATGCCTGGCTCCAGTCCTCAATGTCCTCCATGAAGCTGGTCTGCTGCCAATGTGCTCCGACATCTCTGATTGGAACAGTGAGCTCATTCTTCAGTTTTATGCCACTCTTCACATATCTGGCGACCCTGAAGACATTAACACCTGGGTGTTTGACTCGATGACACAAAACACTCACTACAAGGCTCCTGCTACTGTGCTCCTCCATGAACTGTCTGTATCAATTCCCTCAGAGGAGGCTGTGAAGCTTTACGGTGAGCGTGAGCTTCCCAACGGGATGATGGAAGTCCTCATGAAGCCTTTGGCTGAAGGACAATCACCGAGAAAAACCTTCCTCGTCCACGAGCTCAAATATACACCAAGGTCTGTCTACAGAATCCTCTGCAGCGTGCTCGCGCCGATCAAAGGCCGTGATGATGAAGATGTCGTAGGCATCATGAAGACTATCCTCTTCAACATCATCCATGGTATTCCTATCAACATCCATGATTTCTTCTTGAGGACTTTGGCCGACAATGCTATGTGTCCATTTGATCACAAGATATATGCCCCATGGATCATGAGATTCATTAGGACAAGGACATGCATCAACTTCCACGCTAATTTCCAAAACCATGTTGGTTATATGCCTCCTATCCGGGTCAACAAGAAGACTTTCGAGCCAGTTGAAGGAAAAGGCAAGTCAGTGATTGATGAAGGCAGTAAGCCCCTTGATGGCCAGTTCAGAGAGCCAGAAGCTTATTCTTCATGGGATGATACTGAGACTCGTCCGGCAAGCCCCGTTCCTCCTCGCGTGATGAATAAAAGAGAGCTCCTCCTCAGTCTTCACCAGAAGGTGGCTCGCAATCACAAGTGGGTCAAACGCCAATTTGGCGCCATTGTGAAAACCCTCACTGGAACACAACACTCAGTGAAGCTTAACCATCACTATCTGCATGAGGTTTTTGATCGCACCTGGGCTACACATGCTCATCTGAAGACTCAGACAAAGCTTGAAGAAATGGACTTTGAGCGAGACTTTGACTGGTCGTGGCCTCCCAAGAAGAAGTTCAGGCCCATTCCAATTCTAGACCTTGAAGACAGTTCCTTTTCTTCATTCTGCACTGCTGAAACTGATGAAGAACAGCTCGACACTGCTACCGGTCCAAGGAAGAAGACTACTCCCAAGAAGCATCACACCTCTTCATCAAGCACCAAGAAGTGAAGTCTTCACGGGCGTTAGTCCTCAGTTTGTCCCTTTTTGTCACTTGATGACAAAGGGGGAGAAACTTGAGAGTTAGTCTTCAAGCGGGATATTTTGGTGCTTATGAACTATATTTAAGTTACAAACTCTTGGCTCTTCTGAAGTTTTTATGTAATGAGTTGTAACTTAAGCCTGATGGTACTCTGACGCTTTTGAACGTTTCTCCTCGCATGCTTATTCCTCAAGTTTTTAATGCACGCATGCTGGAATTCGTCAGATACCATTTGTCATCATGCATCTCCATTTTCTTCATACTATATGTTACATGTATGCATAATTTACAAGACTCAGGGGGAGATTTGCATGATATAAATCATCAATGTGCATTTGCTGTAGAAAGCAAAATCCTCAAGATATGCACATCTTCAGGGGGAGTCTCTCTGAATCTTGATTTCAAATTCCTCAATTAAGTATTTACACTTCATATTGTTATCCCTGTTGAAGACTTAACCCAATTGTCATCAACCACCAAAAAGGGGGAGATTGTAAGTGCATCTAGTGCCCCTTAGTGATTTTGGTGGTTTGAAGACTTATAGGTTAAGTATCTAATGTGTTTATGAGTGTACACAGGATCTATAAGTCACTGAGGAGTTTGATATATTTGATGAATATTGACCCCTAAAAATGTATATCTTCGGTTGAATAAATTGGTCTGAAGCTGAAGAATTGAATCGCGAAGAATCTGCGATGAAATTGATATTCCTCATGAAGATAGTGAAATTGAGGAATTCAGTGTGTCCTCAAGAAAATCATTTTGAAGACTTTGGAGCTTGAAGATTTACTCTTTCTGTTTTATTTTCTTCACACTTGAGTAATAGGAACACCGTACTGTTAAAGGGGGTCGAAGTTACACTTTGGAATGAATTTCCTCATGATGCTCAACCCAAGCCTAATCCTACCAAAAGCCTGAAGTGAGGAATACGAGTGACATGAGAACTATCACAGTTGAGGGTTTCGACCGTTTCGATAGCCACAACAAGTCATTGGTCTTATCCACACCAGCGGTCATATTATTTAAGGGCATTAGTGTCAAATCATGTTGGGATGGTCCCAGGCTATAAATAGCCGCCCCCACAACCATTAGCTGGTTGGCTGCTTCGTTAGGAACTGACACTTGTCATAAGAGCAACCCAAATTCCTCAAAGTCTTCGATAGTAATTCATCAGTGAGGAAATACCCCATACACCGAAACCACAAACCAAACGTAGTGATTGAGCATCACTGAAGAAGTTGTTCCTGTGTGGGACTGAAGCCTTTTACCTTTGAGGACTGTGGATCCTCCAGACGGTTAGGCGTCATGGTCTAGAGCTTTCCAGCACTCAATTGTGGATCGCCGGGTGACCAAGTTTGTGAGGGTTTTGGAAGTCTTCCTTGAAGACTTACCACGAGTATTGGGTGAGGACTATGTGTTCTTAGCCCAAGGAGAACACGGTAGGGACTGTGTGTCCCGGGACTGTGTGTCCTTTGGTTTCAATACCAAGCCGCTCCAAACCAGATGTACGACTGTCACAGCAGTTGGAACTGGGTCATCAACTATTGTCTTCATTGAGAAACAGGTTCTAATTCTTCAACTCCTTACTTTCCTCATATTATGTGTTGATGACTTTCACTGTTACTGTTTGAAGAATTTGCTAAAGACTTTCTCTAAAATTCCTCAACCCCAAATTCTTCACGCTAGTTAATCCTCATCTATTTTCTGCATGCATGCTCACTGTGCAATCTGTTTTCGACTTCCTCACACTAAAAACTGCTATTGTGAAACTTTGCACTTCTGATCCTTTACTGTTTCCACTGTAAGTTAGTCATCAGTGAGGAATTTCCTCAAAAGGCTCCTATTCACCCCCTCTAGTCGATATAACGCACTTTCAATTGGTATCAGAGCAAGGTACTCCCTTGTTCTGTGTGATTTTGGTTTAACCACCTGGAGTTTTAGTTATGTCGACTGCAGGCATGTTTAAGGTGACTGCAGCATGTCCTACCTTCGAAAGAAAGAACTTTCCCTTCTGGAAGACAAGATGCAAATTCATCTTCAAGCTATTGATAATGATCTCTGGTATATTGTGGAACATGGCGTACCCATCATCTCTGGTAGTGTCTCTACTGCTAATGTGAAGAAATTCAAGCAACTCAATTCTCAAGGGAAGAATATCATCTGTGGCCATCTGAGCCCAGACCAGTTTGGAAGAGTGAGTGCTTTGGGCGCTGCAACACTGATCTAGGAGAGACTGTGCAAAGTAAATGGAGTATCAACCCAGCGTGACTCTCGTGTTGATATTCTTCGCAATCTTTTCAATCGCTTCAAGAGGCATGACAATGAAAGCTGCCAAGACACCTTTGATCGCCTCACTGACATATCAAATGAACTACAAGCACTGGGAGCTCGAGACATTACTTTCTTCGCTGAGAAACGGGTTCTAATTCCTCAACTCCTTACTTTCCTCGGATTATGTGTTGATGACTTTCACTGTTACTGTTTGAAGAATTTGCTAAAGACTTTCTCTGAAATTCCTCAACCCCAAATTCTTCATGCTAGTTAATCCTCATTTGTTTTCTGTGTGCCTGCTCACTGTGCAATCTGTTTTCACATTCCTCACACTAAAAAACTGCTGTTGTGAAACTTTGCACTTCTGATCCTTTACTGTTTCTGGTGTAAGTTAGTCATCAGTGAGGAATTTCCTCAAAAGGAATTTCCTCAGTGATGAAATTCTAAAAATCTCCTACTCACCCCCCTCTAGTCGATATAACGCACTTTCAAGTATGTATTATTTCCAATAAGTCGGTTGCTCTCTCCATTATTCCTGAGAATGGAGTCTTAGTCATCTTGCCCATGAGGCAAGGTTCGCATGTGTCAAATGATTCAAAGTCAAGAGCCTCTAATAGTCCATCAGTATGGAGATTCTTCATGCGCTTAACACCGATATGACCAACGCGGCAGTGCCACAAGTATGTGGGACTATTATTATCAACTTTACATCTTTTGGTACTAACACTATGAATATGTGTAACATCATGATCGAGATTCATCATTAATAAACCATTCACCAGCGGAGCATGACCATAGAACATATCACTCATATAAATAGAACAACCATTATTCTCTGACTTAAATGAGTAGCCGTCTCGCATTAAGAAAGACACTGATACAATATTCATGCTCAAAGCTCGTACTAAATAACAATTATTAAGGTTTAAAACTAATCCCGACGATAGATGTAGAGGTAGCGTGCCGACGGCGATCACATCGACCTTGGAGCCATTCCCGACGCGCATCGTCACCTCGTCCTTGGCCAGTCTCCGCTTATTCCACAGTTCCTGCTTTGAGTTGCAAATGTGAGCAACAACATCGGTATCAAATACCCAGGAGCTACTACGAGCGCTGGTAAGGTACACATCAATAACATGTATATCATATATACCTTTAACGTTGCCGGCCTTCCTGTCCGCTACGTACTTGGGGCAGTTCCGCTTCCAGTGACCTTTTCCCTTGCAATAGAAGCACTCAGTCTCAGGTTTGGGTCCATTCTTTTTCTTCTTCCCGGCATCTGGCTTACCGGTGCGGCAACGGCTTTGCCGTCTTTCTTGAAGTTCTTCTTACCCTTGCCCTTCTTGAAACTGGTGGTCTTGTTGACCATCAACACTTGATGCTCTTTCTTGATTTCTACTTCTGCAGACTTGAGCATCGAGTACAACTCGGGAATGGTCTTCTCCATCCCTTGCATGTTGTAGTTCTGCACAAAACCTTTGTAGCTTGGTGGGAGAGACTGGAGGATTCTATCAATTACGGCATCATCCGGAAGTTCGACTCCAATTGAAGTCAGACGACCGTGTAACCCAGACATTTTGAGTATATGCTCACTGACAGGACTGTTCTCCTCCATCTTACATCTAAAGAACTTGTCAGAGACTTCATATCTCTCGACACGGGCATGATCTTGAAAAACTAGTTTAAGCTCTTGGAACATCTCATATGCACCGCGTTGCTCAAAACGCCTTTGGAGCCCTGTTTCCAAACTGTATAGCATGCCACACCTAACCAGAGATTTGTCATCACTCCGCGTTTGCGAGACGTTCAGAATGTCCTGGGCTGCTGCGGGAGCAGGAGGGTCACCTAGCGGCGCATTAAGGACATAATCCTTTTTAGCTGCTTCAAGGATGAGCTTCAAGTTGCGAACCCAGTCCGCATAGTTGCTACCATCATCTTTCAGCTTGTTTTTCTCTAGGAATGCGTTGAAATTGAGGTTGACGTTGGCCATCTTCAATATTTATAAAGACAACTTTTAGACTAAGTTCGTGACAATTAAGTTCATTTAATCAAATTAAGTATGAACTCCCACTTAAATCGACATCCCTCTAGTCATCTAAGTGATACATGATCCATGTTGACTAACCCGTGTCTGATCATCACGTGAGACGGACTAGTCATCATCGTGAGTCACTTCATGCTGATCGTATTCAACCATACGACTCATGTTCAACCTTTCGGTCTCTTGTATTCGAGGTCATGTCTGTACATTCTAAGCTCGTCGAGTCAACCTAGGTGTTTCGCGTGTGTAAATCTGGCTTACACCCATTGTATGCGAACGTTAGAATATATCACACCCGATCATCACATGGTGCTTCGAGACAACGAGCCTTCGCAACGGTGCACACTTAGGGTAATACATTTTCGAAATTTTAAGAGGGATCATCTTATTATGCTACCGTCGTTCTAAGCAATAAGATGAAAAACATGATAAACACCACAATGCAATCATATAGTGACATGATATGGCCATTATCATCTTTGCTCTTTCGATCTCCATCTTCAGGCATCGCATGATCATCATTGTCACCGGCGTGACACCATGATCTCCGTCATCGTGTCTCCGTGAAGTCGTCACGCCAACTACTACTATCACTACTACTATAGCTAACTGTTAGCAATGAAGTAAAAGTAGTAAGCACATGGCGTTGCATCTCATACAATAAATTAAGACAACTCCTATGGCTCCTGCCGGTTGTCATACTCATCGACATGCAAGTCATGAAACCTATTACAATAACATAATCATCTCATACATCATACATGCAACATCACAACTTTGGCCATATCACATCACATGTCAAACCCTGCAAAAACAAGTTAGACGTCCTCTAATTGTTGTTGCGAGTTTTTACGTGGCTGATTTGGGTTTCTAGCAAGAATGCCTTCTTACCTACGTGACAGCCACAATGATGATATGACAAAGCTATTTACCCTTCATAAGGACCCTTTTCATCAAACCCAATCCGATTAGAGTAGGAGAGACAGACACCCGCTAGCCACCATTATGCACGATGTGCATGTCTGTGGGTGGAACCAGTCTCACGTAAGCGTACGTGTAAGGTCGGTCCGGGCCGCTTCATCCCACAATACCGCCGAAAAATAATAAGACTAGTAGCAGCAAGCAATTGACAAATCATTGCCCACAACCTTTTGTGTTCTACTCGTGCATAGAATCTACGCATAGAAAACCTGGCTTGGATGCCACTGTTGGGTAGCGTAGCATAAATTCAAAAAAATTCCTACTCATATTCAGATCTTCCTATGGAGAGACCAGCAACAAGAGAGCGGTGAGTGCATGTTCATACCTTTGAAGATCGCTAAGCGGAAGCGTTGCTAGAATGCAGTTGATGGAGTCGTACTCGCGGCGATTTAGATCGCGGTGAGATTCCGATCTAGTGCCGAACCACGACACCTCCGCGTTCAACACACGTGCAGCCCGGTGACGTCTCCCGCACCTTGATACAGCAAGGAGGAGGGAGAGGTTGGGGAAGATCTCCGGCAGCACGACGGCGTGGTGTCGATGGAGAGACGAGGTCTCCCGGCAGGGCTTCGCCAAACACCGTAGGAGAGGAGGAAGGAAGGGAGCAGGGCTGCGCCGAGGGAGAGGGAAAACCGTGTGCAAAACAGCACCAAACCCCCCACTATATATAGGAGGAGGGGAGGGGGGTGCCACCCCTAGGGTTCCCACCCTAGGTGGTGCTGCAGCCCCCCAGATGGGAGGTGCGGCGGCCAGGGCAGGAGGAGGGGGTGGCGCACCCCTAGGTGGGCCTTAGGCCCACCAGCGCCTAGGGTTTCCCCCCTCTCCACCTCCTGCGCCTTGGGCCCCTTTGTGGGAGGCGCACCAGCCCACTTTGGGCTGGTTGCCCTCCCCCTTTTGGCCCATATTACCTCTTGGGCCTGGTGGCCCCTCCCGGGGGACCCCCGTGACCATTTCCGGTGGTCCCGATGGCCCCGATACGCTACCCGTGACGCCCGAAACATTTCCGGTGTCCAAAACCATCCATCCTATATATCAATCTTTACCTCCGGACCATTACGGAGCTCCTCGTGACGTCCAAGATCTCATCCGGGACTCCAAACAACTTTCTATAACCTTGTATGACATTTTCCTATAACCCTAGCATCATCGAACCTTAAGTATGTAGACCCTACGGGTTCGGGAAGCATGCAGACATGACCGAGACGTTCTCCGGCCAATAACCATCAGCGGGATCTGGATACCCATGGTGGCTCCCACACGTTCCACGATGATCTCATCGGATGAACCACGATGTCAAGGATTCAATCAATCCCGTATATAATTCCCTTTGTCTGTCGGTATAGAACTTGCCCGAGATTCGATCGTCTGTATACCTATACCTTGTTCAATCTCGTTACCAGTAAGTCTCTTTACTCATTCCATAGCACGTCATCGTGTGACTAACTCCTTAGTCACATTGAGCTCATGATTATGTTCTACCGAGTGGGCCCAGAGATACCTCTCCGTCACATGAAGTGACAAATCCCGATCTCGATTCGTACCAACCCAACGGACACTTTCAGAGGTACCCATAGTGCACCTTTATAGTCACCCAGTTACGTTGTGACGTTTGATACACCCAAAGAACTCCTACGGTATCCGGGAGTTGCACAATCTCACGGTCGAAGGAAAAGACACTTGACATTAGAAAAGCTTTAGCATACGAACAATACGATCTAGTGTTATGCTTAGGACTGGGTCTTGTCCATCACATCATTCTCCCAATGATGTGATCCCGTTATCAATGACATCTAATGCCCATGATCAGGAAACAATGAACATCTATTGATCAACGAGCTAGCCAACTAGAGGCTTGCTAGGGACACAATGTGATCTATTTATTCACACATGTATTACTGTTTCCTGTTAATACAATTATAGCATGAACAATAGACGATTATCATGAACTAGGAAATATAATAATAACCATTTTATTATTGCCTCTAGGGCATATTTCCAACAGTATGGTGGCTGTTTTGAGAAAAATATAAGTTGGCTTATGTGTGATAAACATATCATATCATGGGGTATGAATCCACCGGCGAAGGTTGCACTGGTCCTCGAGGTGAGAATGCATGGGCAATGCACGATACCAAATAGGCTAGCAAATATGGAAAGGTGTGAGTGTGCATACCCATGGGTTCACGTTAGTAATAAAGAATTCATATACTTATTGCAAAGCCTTATTAGATCTTTCAAAGGAAAGTACTGCCGCATACCTCCTACATAGAAGGTTCGTAGGAGGTAACCATCGCGCCTCATCCAAACAACATATAGGATTTCATTGAGACATAAAAACGCCCACACATCATCAGCATTCCATGATCAATCTTTAGATGAGTAATTGAAAACATGCTTTAATACCAATATTTATAGTAACAAACAATCATGTATTCTTGTCCTTTCATATTACCACATCAATATTAATCCACCGTTCTCTTTTAGTGAGCTACATGAAAGTTTTTATTATATCCTCCTTGGACACCTTTCCTTTTTGGAGTACTCTTATGACACATACATATTTCTATTACTCCCTTTTTGGACCCTAAAAAATATATAAGTGAAGAAAGAGATGTAACATCCCAAATTTCCTAATTTGGAATGTTTACAATTGTAGCTAAGCATCTATGCATATTGAATGAAATAAAGCTAGCATTTGAATTCTTTTCGATTTTTTTTGCTTTCCAATTCTACTTTTCTTTTTCTCCACTCAAGAAATGTCGGGGAAATATATTTTTTGAAATAGAAAAGAGAGGAGGAACATGACCCTCCAAAACCAGGGGAATTTTTGAAATACTTTGAGCCAAGAAAAACGAAAATTTCATGGAGAAAATATTTGCAAACAGAAATAAAGCTTTTAGGGATTTTCTGAAGAAACAAATCTTTTTTTTTGAAGTTTTATTTTGGCCTTGGAAAAATGTTCAACGTGTCGATATTTTTTTTCCGAAAATTTTGGTATATAATTTTGGATTTTATTTTATTGCCTTTTTATTTGTTTTAGTTTCTGTTTTTGAAAAAAAATGGAAAAATTTTGTTTTTTTGGAAACGCATCATGCGACGTTTAATGAATTGGGCCATATCCCGCCGAACCGGGATCCGAATTAATTTCGGATCGTCCACCGCTCCCCTGCGCCCTCGCCTCTCTCTCTGGCCCGTGGCCCCCACGCTCGACCGGATCGACCGGCCGGTCATCTCCTTCCTTCCCTTCCCTCTCTTTCCTTCCTCGCCAGCAGCCCCACCGGATCCCTCCCAGATCTCTCTCCCCTTCCCTCCCGAGACCCCCCCTCGCCCCTATATAAACCAGACCCCCTCCGCACCCCGTTTTCCCCTCCCAAAGTCCGAGCCCTCGCCCACGCCACCGCACAGCCTCGCCGAAGCTCCGACCAGGAGCCAAAGCTCCCTGGACCCCTGTTGCATCGCCCCGACCCTCCCTCACCTCGCCGTCGACACCAGAGACTGCCAAAGCACCTCCTCCACCCCTTGGACTCCTCGGACGCCGCTGGAGACCATCGGAAGCCCCTCCTCGAGCACCGCCCCCTCCCTGCCTCGCCGGAGAAGAACCCACCCCGACAGCAACCCATGTGAGCTTCCCCTTTTGTTTTCAGCCGTTGGATATAAATCGTGCGCATAGGATTAGATCTCACTTACCCCTTCGGGTCTTTTAAAAGAACCGGCGCGTTTTTTTATTTAGATAATTAGCCGACGCGGTTTGGTTAGTTTTCGGCCGTCCGTTTTTTAGCACTGCAGCGCACACCCTCCCAACCAACAAGGAGCCGCCATGTGGCCTTGTTCACCATTTAGTCTTTTTTTTAGTTTGTGTTTTCAAAACAGAATTAGTTTCAATTTTGTTTCCTTTATATCTTTTAATCTAGAAGTCGAATGAAGTTGATTATTTTTGCAGTAGATCACAATTTTCTTGTAGTTTCCAAAAACATAGTATTTGCCTATGTTTGAAATTTCAAAATTTGAATTAGAATAGATTTAGTTTAAATCTTGTTTTGCTTATTCTGGGAGTTTAAAAATAGCTTTTAATTTAATTCTTTTGCTGCTATTTCCTAGTGATCATATCTTTGAGTATTTTAAGTTTCAATTTTTTTAAATATTTTACTTGGGGTTTTTACCAAAACAGATTCTCTTTTGGTTATGTTAAGTGAATTTCTTCACTTTGTGCTATAGTGTTTAGGTGTTAATGATTTTATTTTGTTTGTTAGTGATTGTAGTGCTTATTGTGTGTATTTTTTTTGTATCGATAGATCACCCGGAGTGCGAAGCTTGCTACCTAGAAGCGTTTCAGCACGACAACTATCAGCAAGTCAAGTCATTTGATCATGTTATTACCTATGTTTTTATGCATTGTAGTTCTACCTTTCTACACCCAATTGCATGCAAAGTAGGAACTTGGAAAATATGGTTCTTGATGTAGTATCATGTGGTAGGCACCCAACAACATTGTTACTTGGCCCGGGACGACGCATTCTACTTTGCTATGCTTAAGTAGATGGGGTTTTGGGTTGAGAGTCTATCACGAGTGATGCGAGAAAATTTTAATAATCAAGACCGGTTAAGTCAAAACTTTTCAAGACCTCGTGATGCAAATGCAACTCTGGGTGAAGGACGGTTTAGATGGGCTCCCTGGAGAAACCAGTGGACGATCCGGGATGCATGGGGAAGCACCATGACATCTTGCGGAAAGCTTCACCCAGGCTCGAAGAGATGGACGGAGGCTTCAAGACCCAAGGCTTACCTGCACAACCACAAGTCATTATGGAATCTGGCTTGGTTGGACAACGCGGTGACTCTGGACAGGCGGTGCTACGAGATGTAGAAGAACGGTAGGATTGGATGGGCACCGACACGGGATCACAGGGACCCGTTGAAAGACCATGTTTTGATCATCCGGTCTTCAAACACCCTGAAGTTCGAGGACATACTCGGAGGCGATCAAATCTTGTGGGGAACGTGTGCATAACTCTGCAGAGTACCCAAACCTAATTGATTAGCCGTGTCCACGGTCATGGACAACTTGAGCCGAAGGAATTGAAATTATCCTGAACTCTCAACACAAATTAATAATGATGTGGGAATTATTGACAACTCGCGTACGAGAATTGGTTGGCGGAACCATCTCGTTAACAGCCAACAATGTAGTAATATTTTGCTTTTAACCCTCTTTTGTTGTAGGAGAAAACTTTGCTTTCCGCTTAAAACTTACTAGCCCCACATGCCATATATGCATGTAGAATATATGATTATTATTTCACCCCCTCTCTTTGGTGACTTGCCGGCATATTCAATATGGTGACCTACACGGCTGCAACGTGTCATGTTGCAGAGTACTTTCCTGACCAGGAGTGAGGCTCGGTGATATGCCCTGGAGTCAGATGGACTCGTCTACTTTTGAAGCTTCAGCTAGTCTTCGTTAGTTATCTCTTGAGTTAGCCTTCAGCCACTTTATTGTAATTCATTATTGTAATAAAGTGCTCGATACGAGATTCTGATTAATAAAGCTGTGTGATTGAACTCTCGATATATACATTGATGTACTGTGTGTGTACCAGCATGATCTTGGGATGGTACGGAAACACCAGAGGCTTGGCCATTTCAGGTCGGGTCACTACAAGAGAGTACAATTGTTTCTATAAACTCTGCACGCTGCCATGCTCTAAAAGATATAAGTGAAGCACTAGAGCAACTGCCTAGCTCAAAAGATATAAGTGATGCACATAGAGTATTCTAACAACTTATGATGAACATGTATCTCTCTAAAATAGGTGTGCCCAACAAACAATGATTGTGGCAGACTAAAGTAAAATCACACTATAATGCACGATTCTCCAAGCAAAACACATATCATTAGATGAATAAAAATATAGCTCCAAGTGACATACCGATAGAATGGAGACGAAAGAGGGATTGCATTCCGGGGCATCCCCAAATTTACATGCTTGGGTATTCATTGAGTATTACCTTGGGGTACCATGGGCATTCCCAAGCTTAAGATCTTGCCGCTCCTTATTCCTTCATCCATCGTTGTCTCAAAAACTTAAAAACTTCACCATTAAAAACTCAAGAGGAACCTTGTGATATCCGTTAGTATAATAAGAAAATCATAAATTTAGGTACTAATATAAATTGATTCATATTTAATTATTTCATAAGGTACTTTATTCTAATCTCTCCATGACTTATACGTGCCGATATAATCCATAACATCATCAAAACATGCAAACTATGCAAGCAAAAACAAAATCTGTCTAAAACAAAACAGTTTGTAGTGATCATAGAAATTCCAAAAATTCTGATAAATTAGGAAAACCTGGAGAATTTGTATATAAATGTTTTGTAAAAAACTTGTATAAAAAAGATGTTCCCTCAAAATCATAGAAATTCTATTAGCAAGAATAAGTACATCATTTATTCTAACCAAAGGTTTCTTAATAGTGGAACCTCCAAGATGTAAGTTAAGGGAAGATTCATGTATATCGATTAGACCTAGCACATCACTAGAACCGAATGAGATGACTTTAATCTTAATTTTAATAGTAGGTTCCCATTCATCATGCAATTTTCTAGGTATTTAAACCTCTTTCAAGTTTCTCCTCGTGAGCTTTTGCCATTGCCTCATGATATGTTTAATAAAAGTCCTATTTTGTTCGGATTCATTAGGTGAGCTAATTATGGTTAGCAACAAATAAATACATTAAACTAAATAAAAAATTCATAATTAAAGTTCTTGTAATCAAAAATAGTGGGCACATCACTAGCTAAAGTTTGACCTCTCCAAACCCACTTTTTTCCTTTTTATCATTAGGAGCATCACCCTCCGAAGAAATGGGACGCCTTTTCGCTAAAGTTGACTCATCTCCAGTCCCTTTATCATCAATTTTCATATTAGTAAACAAATATTTAATAGGAGAAACACCAATCATTTTAAGAGCTTCATCATAATTACGGTAAAAACTGGGTGGTAGATCTTTTTCTAAGAATTCTCACTTAGCTCTCAACCTAGTGGTTCTCTCCTTACTCTCATTAATAGATATTTGAATGGAGTTGATTGACCCATTGATATCATGCTTAGGTGGAAAAACTGTACTTTTAAGAGTATCAACATCAAGAGCAATCATCTCCATTATTTTTAGTAATGTCATCAACTTATGTATGTTTTCCTCTATCATAGTGTTGAAAATCTCTTGAGAACTAATAAATTCTTTAATGGAGTTCTCAAGATGAGAGGGTATCCTATTATAATTAGAAGAGTTTCCATAGGAATTACCATAGTTATTAAAGGAATTACTGTGATACGGTCTTGGATTGCAACCCCCCTATAAACATTGTTGTTGGAAATCTTTTGAGGGACAAAATTCACATAAATAACATCATTGGTTTGATCAATCAAAGTATATAGTGGCACATCCTTGGTATCAACATGAGCATGTTTATCATCAACCATATTTATAAGAGTATCCATCTTATCACTCAAAGTAGCTAGTTCTTTGACAAAATTTACCTTCTTACCAGTTGGAGCTTGCTCGGTGTGCCATTGAGAATAATTTGTCATGATGTTGTCTAGAAGTTTTGAAGATTCTCCCAATGTAACTTCAATGAATGTACCACCTGTAGAAGAATATAGAAGATTTCTAGACACAAAGTTTAGCCCTGCATAGAAATTTTGTATAATCATCCATAAACTTAAGCCATGAGTCGGACAATTCCTAATCATCAATTTCATTCTCTCCCATGCTTGTGCAAAATGTTATTGCTAATGTTGTTTAAAATTCATAATTAGATTCCTGAGAGAAATAATCTTAGCAAAAGGAAAATACTTGGCACTAAAAGCATACATACACTTATCCCATGTTCCAATACTATTACAAGGTAAGGATGAAAACTATGCTTTACTTTATCTCTTAGTGAGAAAGGAAATGATTTCAACTTAACCACATCTTTATCCAAATCATTTTTCTTTTGCATATCACATAATTCGACAAAGGTATTAAGATGCAAAGCAGGATCCTCATTAGGACTTCCAACAAATTGTTCTTTCAAAACAAGATTTAGCAATGCAACATTAATACCATAAAACTCCACACCAGTGGCGTGTGTTATAAAAGTACTAATAAAATCATTATTATAAGTATTTGAGAAATCACGCAGTTTGATACTTTTTTGAGACATAGTGACAAAGCAAGTAAACTAAAAAGCGAAGCAAGCAAACAAGTAAACTAGAAAAGATAAATATTTTTGTGTTTTTGATATTTTTAAGAAAGCAAATAAAAAGGAAAAATAAAAAGTAGGACTAGTGAATGATAATTTGTGTGAAGGAACCTCATAAGGATTTGATGTACTCCTCGACAACGAAGCTAGAAATTGGCAAGTTGACAGGAGACTTGGGGTATTAAGCAAACCTTCTTTAGCAAGTTGGCAAGTTGACGGGAGACTTGGGGTGTTAAGCTAGAAATTGGCAAGTCTTCGTATCTCCTTCCCGGCAATGGTGCCAGAAATTCTTCTTGGCACTTGTAAACTGCATTGGGATTTCCCGAAGAGGAGAGGATATGCAGAACAATAGAGATAAGTATCCCCGTGAGTGAGAACCAAGGTTATCGAACAAATTGGAGTATTAAGCAAACCTTCTTTAGCAACACGTGCACACACATAACCAAACACTTGCACCCAACACGGGTAAGAGGGTTCTCAAGCTCCTTGAACTCGTTACTTGTAAGGATTAAATATTGATAGATATATAATATCAAAAAATTAAATAAAAAATGAGAGTAATATTTTTGCCATTTTTGTAATATAATTTGAGTAGACCTGGGGGCCATAGTTTTCGTTAGAGGCTTCTATCTTGAAAATAGCATATGGTGGGTAAACAAATTAGTGTTGGGCGATTGACAGAATAACACATAGTTATGACTACTTATTCATGGAAATGATCATGTATATAGACATCACGTCCATAAGCATGTAGACCGACTCCTGCATGCATCTACTACTATTACTCCACCTATCGATCGCTACCCAGCATGCATCTAGTGTATTAAGTATAAAACAGCGTAATGCTTGTAGCAAGGTGACATGATGTAGTCAAAGTAAGAAAATAAATATGTTCAGATGCCGTCGTTTCCTTCTTAATGGCAAGAATACAAATACATGTCATGCCCCGTTTTGTTACTGGGATTGAGCTCCACAAGATTGAACCCATCACAACGCACTACTCCTAGTGAAGATAAGTCGATCTAGTTGGTCAAACCAAACCGATAGATCATAGAGAAAGACAAAGCTATAATAATCATGCATAAACGAATTCAGAGAAGACTCAGTTAATATACATGAATAATCTTATCAAAAACCAAAAATTCATTGGATCCAAACAAACACACCGTAAAGAAGATTTCATCGAATAGATCACCACGGGAAACATGGTGAACTTTGTGAAGATCAAAGAGAGAGAAGAAGCTAGCTAGGTACTAGCTATGGACGCATAGGTCTGTGGTGGACTACTCACACAACATCATGGAGGTAACAAGGATGATGTAGATGTCCACCATGATTGATTCCCCTTTGGCAAGGCACCAAAAAAGGTCTCCATATGGCCTCCCATCGAAATAGAGACTTGCGATGGCGGAAAAAGTGTTTTGGGTAGCTCTTTGTTGTTTTTACAATATTTGAGAATTTATAGGGGTGGAATTAGGTCACATGGAACCATGAGGGGCCCACAAGGCAAGAGGGCGTGCCTACCCCTAGGCGCGCCTTGTTGCCTTGCCGTCTCAGCGTGTGGCGTATGGTCTCCCTTCGGAGCTTCCATGTCTTATTTTGGTCCATAATAAATCATCAAAAAGTTTCATAGCATTTGGACTCCGTTTCCTATAAAACCAAAAACATGAAGAAAACAACAATTTGCACTAGGCAGTAGGTTAATAGGTCAGTTCAATAAAATAATATAAAACAACATATTAATGCAAATAAAGCATCCAAGATTGATAATATAATAACACGGAACAATAAAAAGTTATAGATTGTCCTCTTGACATAGAGTCCTCCTTCTCGCACCACTCACAAACACTCATGCCGATCCCTGTCTACTATAGCGTAACATTAAAATAAATAACGTTCCCGGGCCTTAGTAATTGTGTAGTGACCCGACTCAAAACGAGTCAAGCCTTTGTGTGTTCGGTGCCATCCCTGGATCAGTATGCTGGCACACACAGTACATCAATGTATATATCAAAGTGCAATCACATGTAAATAAGGTAAAACTGATATATACCTCAAAATCTCAGCGGAAACAGTCAAAGGGAGTGGAGTCCCAATAAACACCAACACGGGTTGAGTGCAGACAATAACCCTGGATCGTACCCTTCCTCGTTGAAGAAAGTATCTGCAACATAAGAAGTTGCAGCCGTGTAGGTCAGCATATTGAATATGCCGGCAAGTCACAAAAGAGAGGGGTGAAAATATCATCTATACTATATGCATATATTGAATCGCCTCCGTTGAAGTCCTCGCACTTCAGGGTGTTTGAGAACTGGATCATCAAAACATGGTCTTCCAAAAGGTTCCTCTCAGACAATGTCGGTGCCCATCCAATCCTACCGTTCTTCTAGATCTCGTAACATCGCCCGTCCAGAGTCACCACAATGTCCAATCAAGCCAGAGCCCATAATGACTTGTGGTTATGCAGGTAAGCCTCGGGTCTTGAAGAATCCATCCATCACTTTGTGCCTGGGTGAAGCTTTCCGAAGATGTCATGACGCTTCCCCATGCATCCCGGGTCATCCACTGGCTTCCCCAGGGTGCCCAGAGGTATATTGCATCATGAGGTCTTAAAAGTCTTGAAGTCTTCACGTCTTGATTTTAAGTTCTCACAACACTCATGATAAAGACTCAACCAAACCCCGTCAACTTGAAGCATAGCAAAATAATGTCCCGGCCAAAGTAACAAGGGTTTAAGGGTGTGTAAGTGCATCTAGAGCCCCTTAGTGATTTTGGTGGTTTGAAGACTTATAGGTTAAGTATCTAATGTGTTTATGAGTGTACACAGGATCTATAAGCATTGCGGAGTTTGAGATATTTGAAGAATATCGACCCCTAAAAATATATATCCTCGGTTGAAGAAATTGGCATGAAGCTGAAGAAATGAATCGCGAGGAATCTGCGATGAAATTGATATTCCTCATGAAGATACTGAAATCGAGGAATTCGGTGTGTCGTGAAGTAAATCATTTTGAAGACTTTGAAGCATGAAGATTTACTCTTTCTGTTTTATTTTCTTCGCATTTGAGTACTAGGAACACCGTACTGTTAAAGGGGGTCGAAGTTACACTTTGGAATGAATTTCCTCATGATGCTCAACCCAAGCCTAATCTGACCAAAAGCCTCAAGTGAGGAATACGAGTGACATGAGGACTCTCACAGTTGAGGGTTCCGACCGTTTCGATAGCCAGGCCAAGTCATTGGTCTTATCCACTCCAACGATCATATTATTTAAGGGCATTAGTGTCAAATCATGTCGGGATGCTCCCTGGCTATAAATAGCCACCCCCACAACCATTAGCTGGTTGGCTGCTCCGTTAGAAACTGACACTTGTCATAAGAGCAACCCAATTCCTCAGAGTCTTCGAGAGTAATTCGTCAGTGAGGAAATACCCCATACACCAAAACCACAAACCAAACCTACTGATTGAGCATCACTGAAGAAGTTGTTCCTGTGTGGGACTGAAGCCTTTTACCTTTGAGGACTGTGCATCCTCCAGACGGTTAGGCGTCATGGTCTAGAGCTTTCCAGCAGTCAATTGTGGATCGCCGGGTGACCAAGTTTGCGAGGGTTTGGAAGTCTGCCATGAAGACTTGCCACGAGTGTTGGGCGAGGATTGTGTGTTCTTAGCCCAAGGAGAACACGGTAGGGACTGTGTGTCCTTTGGTTTCAATACCAAGCCGCTCCAACCCAGATGTACGACTGTCACAGCAGTTGGAACTGGGTCATCAACAACTGTCTTCACTGAGAAACGGGTTCTTATTCCTCAACTCCTTACTTTCCTGAATTATGTGTTGATGACTTTCACTGCTACTGTTTGAAGAATTTGGTGAAGACTTTCTCTGAATTTCCTCAACCCCAAATTCTTCACGTCAGTTAATCTGTATTCTGCGTGCCTGCTCACAGTGCAATCTGTTTTCACATTCCTCACTCTGAAAAACTGATGTTGTGAAACTTTGCACTTCTGATCCTTTACTGTTTCCGCTGTAAGTTAGTCATCAGTGATGAATTTCCTCAAAAGGAATTTCCTCAGTGATGACATTCTAAAAATCTCCTATTCACCCCCCTCTAGTCGATATGACACACTTTCAATTGGTATCAGAGCAAGGTACTCCCTTGTTCTGTGTGATTTTGGTTTAACCACCTGGAGTTTTTAGTTATGTCGACTGAGGCATGTTTAAGGTGACTGCAGCATGTCCTACCTTCGAAGGAAAGAACTTTCCCTTCTGGAAGAACAAAATGCAAATGCATCTACAAGCTATTGATAATGATCTTTGTTATATTGTGGAACATGGCGTCCCCATCATCTCTGCTAGTATCTCTGCTGCTGATGTGAAGAAATTCAAGGAACTCGATTCTCAAGCGAAGAATATCATCTATGGCCATCTGAGCCCAGGCCAGTTTCGAAGAGTAAGTGCTTTGGGCTCTGCAACACTGATCTCGGAGAGACTGTGCAAAGTAAATGAAGGACTATCAACCCAGCGTGACTCTCGTGTTGATATTCTTCGCAATCTCTTCAATCGCTTCAAGAGACATGACAATGAAAGCTGCCAAGACACCTTTGATCGCCTCACTGACATATCAAATGAACTGCAAGCACTGGGAGCTCGAGACATCACTGATCACGAAGTTGTGAAGAAACTACTGAGATCTTTGGATTCTTCATTTGATACTTTAGTTCTGATGATTCAAGAAAAACCAGACTACAAGATGCTTGATCCAGCTGATATACTCGAAAGGCTAAATACTCATGAATTCCAGCTAGAAGAAAAGAAAGATCTATATGGACCAAGCTATTCCAGACCACGTGCACTGAAGGCTAGAGCAATTTCCTCATCTGAAGAAGAAGACACAGATGACAGCATTGGTGACCCTGAATAATTTGGACAGGAGCTTGCAATGCTCATGAGGAAATTCCAGGGATTTACACGACGTGGCCAGTTCGGTAAATCTTCAAGAAGAGACATGAGGAAATCAGAATCTTCATCCGAGGACTACAAGAAACGAACCTGCCACAAGTGCAAGAAATCGGGTCATTACATTGCTGATTGTCCCCGTTGGGGAAAGGAATCAAAGAAGAAGAAATACAAGGATGACAGTTCTGATGACTCGAAGAAGAAGAAGAAATCTTCAAAATCCTCATCTTCAAAGCCCTCATCGCACAAGAAGACTAGTTTCAGGAAGGCTCGGGCACTTATTGGCAAGGAAATGGACTGAGAGGCAGAATCAAAGGAAGGTGATGAAGAAGAGGGTTCTGATGAAGACTCACAATCCGGAGAGGCTAGTCTTGCACTGGCAACCACTTTCGTCAGCAAGTCAATCTTCAATCTTGAAGAAAATGATTGCACCATCCACACTGATGACTATGCTGATGACTTGGCTCCAACCTATTGCTTCATGGCAAAAGGTTCAAAGGTACCAAATAATGTCTCCTCCTCTGATTCAAGTGACTGTGAACCTGATGATTATAAAAAACCCAGTGACAGTAAACTTGCTATCATTGCCACTAAACAACAAATTGCCCTGGAAAAGCTTCAGAAACTGCTAGATAAAAGTGATGATCTGTTGAATGATGAAATGAACCTTACCCAAATCCTCACTGAAGATGTGAAAAGTCTTCAGTCTAGATTTGATAATCTTCAGGATCGTTATGATACACTCCTCACTGATCATGAGAAGCTTTCATATGAATTTCTTCAAAGGAAGCTTGATCTTGAGAAGCTGAGGATGTCTCATGATGATCTTCGTATGGAAAATGATTCATTACTAGCTCAACAGATCAGCGCTGGTCAAGTTGAATTCATTCCTCCATGTCTTAAATGCATTGAACGCGAAACTGCTAATTCCTCACTAGAATCATCAAATGCTACTATTACTACAAATTCTTCAACTGCACCTGTTGTGTCTATTTCCTCACTTGAGGAAAACACAAATGTTACTGATGAAAATGCAGGGTTGAAGGAATTGTATGTGACAGGCATATACAAAAGCCTCAAAGGATATCAAACCCTTTGTGATGTGCTCAAAAAGCAGATCTTGAACAGGAATCCGAGGAAAGAAGGAATTGCCTTTGAGAGGAAATTAAATGCTGATGGATCTTATTGGAAACCTGAGCAGTATCCCAAAATCTCATGGGTTGCTGCTACTGGGCCTCCTTTTGATCCATCTAATCTAACTGGCTTTTCATGTGAATTATCCTATTCCTTAGATGAGTCATTTGACTCCAACTATAAACTGTTCAAAAATCAATCTGGTGAAGTATTTGCTCGATATGTTGGAACTAATTGCAGGAATGGCCCTCCCTTAAGGAAAATCTGGGTTCCCAAAAGCTGTCTTGAAAATCTTCGGGTGAATGTCCTCATGACACCACCACTGAAGAATCTGAACCCCAGATCAAATTCCTCAGGAGGACCAAAGTCTTCAAGAGGATTAAAATCCTCAACTGGTCAAAATTATACTCGTACCCATGCTAATGCGTCTAACATGCAGGGAAATTACAAGGAATATGAATATGAGCACTACTCTTCAAATCATTATGTTCATAAATCCTCAAACCAGTTCTGTGCATATTCATATGAGTACTTTAACCCCCCTACTGTTAAGAGAAGTGCATTAGCTTCAATGCCACCTTTCTCATATGGTGCTCGCAGGATGATGAATGCTTTGCCACCCCTTCAGATGTGGGTGGTGAAGAAATCGAACTAATCACTTCTACAGGTCAGGTCTCCAGATGAAAATCATCATCTGAAGAATTTGCTGGAGACGTGAGGAAATGCTTGATAGGACGCAAGCTAATGATTGATGAAATAGAAATATTTCACACGTCCTCATATTTCTGTTGTGATGAAATTCTTATCTGATGAAATTAATATCATATTCTTCAAATCTGAAGCATATGAGATGGTAAGCTGTAGTAATTCATCTGCAGGATGACAAACCCAAGAATACTGAGTGGGTTCTTGATAGTGGCTGAACACATCACATGACTGGTGATAAAATCTTACTGATGAATATGCCACTAAGTCCATCACCTGTGAAGCAAATCACATATGCTGACAAAGGTAAAAGCAAGGTATTGGGACTTGGCAAAGTGGCTATTTCCAAGGATAGGTATATGGACAAAGTGATGCTTGTTGAATCCCTTGGTTTTAACCTCATGTCAGTCTCGATGCTTTGTGATCTTGATATGATTGTTATCTTTGGTAGATATAGATGTGTAGTCATCATGGAATCTGACAGATCCAAAGTCTTCGAAGGTGTAAGAAGAGGGGATTTGTACATTGTTGATTTCTCCACAGGTCCTCAACTAGCCACTTGCTTACTAGCAAAAACCTCAGAAGGATGGTTGTGGCACCGAAGACTAGGTCATGCAGGCATGAGGAATTTGCACACGATCGCGAAGAAGAAGCATGCCATCGGCATCGAATCAGTCAAATTCCTCAAGGATCATCTCCGCGGTGCTTGTGAATCTGGGAAAATGACCAGATCCAAGCATCCCTCAAAGACTATCATGACCACTACACGTCCATTCGAATTGCTTCATATGGATCTATTTGGACCTACTGACTATGCCACACTAACCAATGCAGCATCTTTATATGGCTTCGTCATAGTTGATGATTATTCCAGATATACATGGGTGCATATCACAGTGTATAAAACTGAAGTGCAGGAAATCTTGAAACGATTTTCTTCAAGGGCCTCGACGAACTTTAGCATCAAGATCAAACATATCAGGAGTGATAATGGAACCGAGTTCAAAAACACTGGTCTTGATGATTCTCTTGATGAACTTGATATTACTCATGAATTATCTGCTCCTTATACTCCTCAGCATAATGGTGTCGTCGAAAGGAAGAACAGGACTCTGGTTGAAATGGAAAGAACTATGCTTGAAGAATATCAGACTCCTCGTCGCTTTTGGCCTGAAGCAATCAACACTGCATGCCATATCATCAACAGGGTATATTTTCACAAATTCCTCAAGAAAACCTCATATGAACTCCTCACTGACAAGAAACCCAATGTAAGTTATTTCAAAGTATTCGGTGCAAAATGTTGGATTAGAGATCCTCACCATAGCTCAAAATTTGCACCTAAGGCACATGAAGGTTTTATGCTCGGTTATGGAAAGGACTCGCACACCTACAGAGTCTTCAACAACTATCACAACAAAGTTGTTGAGACTGTAGATGTGCGGTTCGATGAAACTAATGGCTCGCAAAGAGAGCAATTGCCTTCTGATCCAGATAAGCTGTCTCCTAAGAAAGCAATAAAGCTCAAACCTACTGAAGACATTGTCCCCACTGAGGAAATTGGTGAAGAAACGATCCTCATAACTGATGAAAATCAAGAAGATGCTCCTGAGGAAATTGCACCAGAACCAGTTCCTCAGCCCAGACGAAATCCTCAGCCAGCTCATCCGAGGATTGCAAATGAAGTAGAACTTGACAAAATCCTCAACGACATCAACGCGCCAGGTCCTCTCACTCGCTCAAAAGCTTCACACTTAGTTAACTTTTGTGGGCATTTTTCCTTTGTATCCATCACAGAACCCTCAAAAGTTGTTGAGGCTTTTCTGGAACCGGAGTGGATCCAAGCTATGCAAGACGAACTTCTTCATTTCAAGCTGAATGACATATGGGAGCTCGTCAAACGACCAAATCCTCGCAAGCACAACATTATCGGCACCAAGTGGATTTTCCAAAACAAGCAAGATGAGGATGGTCAAGTGGTGAGGAACAAGGCACGACTTGTAGCCCAAGGCTACACCCAGGTTGAAGGAATAGATTTCGATGAAACTTTTGCACCTGTTGCTAGACTTGAAGCTATTCGAATACGACTTGCTTATGCTAATCATCATAACATCATCTTATATCAAATGGATGTGAAAAGTGCATTCCTCAATGGTAAGCTTGGGGAAGAAGTATATGTTGCTCAGCCCCCGGTTTTTGAGGATCCAAAGAATCCAGACAAAGTCTTCAGACTCAAAAAGGCTCTCTATGGTCTCAAGCAAGCCCCTCGGGCATGGTATGATACATTGAAGGAATTCCTCATGAAGAAAGGCTTCAAACCTGGTTCACTCGATCCAACTCTTTTCACTAAATCCTATGATAATGAGCTATTTGTGTGTCAAATTTATGTCGATGATATCATATTTGGCTGTACTGACAAATGATACAGTGATGAATTTGCTTACATGATGAGTGAAGAATATCAGATGTCCATGATCGAGGAGCTGAAATTCTTCTTAGGTCTTCAAATTCGTCAACAAAGCAATGGAATCTTCATATCACACGAGAAATACCTCAAGGATGTTCTAAGGAAATTCGACATGCATGAATACAAAGGTGCCAAGACTCCAATGCCTACCAACGGCCACCTCGGCACTAATAAAAATCGTAAAGATTTCGATCAGCAGGTATATCGTTCTATGATTGGCTCTTTATTGTATCTATGTGCATCTAGGCCAGATATAATGCTTAGTGTTTGCATGTGTGCACGTTTTCAAGCGAAACCGAAGGAATCACACCATAAGGCTGTGAAGCATATTCTTTGATACTTAGCTCACACACCAACCCTAGGATTATGGTATCCCAAGGGCTCAAATCTTCATCTGGTAGGGTATTCCGATTCTGACTATGCTGGTGATCGTGTGCATCGCCAAGTCAACTTCTGGCACATGCCATTTCCTCGGATGATCACTAGTTTGCTGGTCCTCAAAGAAGCAGAACTGCGTATCACTCTCCACTGCCGAAGCTGAGTACATTGTTGCTGGTTCATGCTGTGCTCAATTACTATGGATGAAGCAAACCCTCAAGGACTACGGCATCAACATGAAGAATGTGCCTCTCTACTGCGACAATGAGAGTGCAATCAAGATTGCATACAACCCAGTACAACACTCGAAGACCAAGCACATCCAGATTCGTCATCATTTTCTTCGGGACCATGTCCTCAAGGGCAATATCCTCATCGACCATGTGAAGACTGATGATCAACTGGCACATATCTTCACTAAGCCCTTGGATGAGAAAAGGTTTTGCAAGTTGCGGTGTGAGCTAAATATCTTAGAATCTTCAAATGTTTTGTAAAAACATGCACACATCCTAACACTTATGCAAAATTGATGACTTAGATGTGCAACACATGATGAATCGATTTTCTTCAACTAATGAAGAATGTCACTCTGAATGTGAAGAAATCAACAAAGAAATTGATTCTCAAGGCCCTACGACAATTGTACGTGGCGTCTGAAATCAACATTCTTATATGGTGGGTCACGCCACCGCCCAATGAGAAATCCCTCAAGTTAATTTTCTTCAAATGTTCCATTTCCTCAAAATGTGTTTTTCTTCAAAGCAGTTGTTCGTCATTGTGACGATTTATCACAAAATCTTCAACAACACTTGATGACTTTCATTTGACTAGATAGACTGTGATTTCAAGTCCTCAACAACACTCACTTATAGCTATTTCTTCAAGTTGATATTTCTTCTAAGTGAATGTGATCGGACTCTACTTTCCCTCTATGCTATACTCATCCAGTCTATTCAATTCTTCATATGCGTTCTACTTAAAACTTTGTTCAAAATCCTCACTGCGTCCTTGTCAGCTGATGATTTTGTAACGAAAATTCTCAAATATTCAAAAATTGTTTCTTTAATGCACAGTAACTGAACCCCACTTCCCACGATCGGATAACCACAATCTCCACTATCTCCACCGCCTTGCTCGGGAACTACACGTGTCCTGCAGGGACGTAGAGGCAGGGGCTGTTTGGTCCGAAATCTTCGCGCCAATAGTAACTGTCTGGCTATAAATATGTCCCTATCCCCCTCGGCAAACTCTTCTTCGCCCATCGCTCTCCCGGTACAACAAACAGCACCGAACCCTAGCGCCATCGCTGGACGTCTCGTCGCCGGTGAGGAAGAGCTTCACTGCCTCGACTTCTCCGTCGCCGGAACCACGCCGGAGTCGGACCATCTTCGTCCGCCGCCGCCGTAGACATGTTCTGTCGCCGGGTTAGGGCGCATTGGACACGCGACCGAAGAGCCTCTCTACACAACTTCTTTGTGTTCTTCGTGTGCTCCTTCAAGGCGTTTCTTGAAGAAAATCTTCTAGTCTCATCAGAATCCTCAAGAGTTCAATCTCATCAGCAAAATCCTCAGCTGAAGAAAATGGGGATGACAGAAAACAGAAGGGAGGAAAGAAACTTGAGCAAAACACAGCTGTGGATATCCTTGAGGATATTTACTTGGACTATTGCACACCTGATGAAAATGAGACAATGGCCAAGAGAAAGACCCGGCTGCAGAAGATAGAATGCCGATGGGCGAAGGAATGGAAAGAATACAGGTTTGTAACTACCAAGTATGCGAAGAAATTCGCTCTGAAGCCCCTAGCAAACGGGCCCCACTTGAGGCTCATCAAGTAGCACATCCCTCAAGCCTCAAGACCCTTGATGACTATCCAGATGAGAAGGAAAAGCGTCTGGCTAAGCTCAAGAAGCAAGCAGAAGCTGCAGTGAGGAAATTCAATGAATCCTCAGCTCCTGCCTCAGCTACAGCTACTTCCTCTGCCACTGAGACCTCTGGTTTAGCTATTCCTCAACCATAGTCTGTGCCGTCAAAGCCAAGGGCTCCAAAGCCTCAAGAGAAGTCTGCTCGGGCATCAGTTACTAAACCCTCAGCGCCAATCTCCTCAGCTCCAAAATCCTCAGCACCACCACCAAAGCCTCAAGAGACACCAGTACAGAAGCAAGTCATGAAGCCTATGACCGCCAGCTCCAGCTCCTCACTCCCGGCTGCAACCAGTTCGGAGACAAAGTCTTCACCACCTCCTGTGAAGACTCAGGTGTCTGCTGAAAGAGCAATTCTGCCGAGCCCCAGCAAAATCATCACCGTCCCGTCTGCATCAGAGGGTAGTGATGAATATGATGATCAAACCCTGCAAGCCATCATTAGAAACAACCAGGAAAGAGTAGCTCAAGCATCTGGCAGCGCCATTCCTCTGGCCATGGACCCCAAGGTCCTCCTTGACTACATCAACATCTAGTATGAGGACCCAAACACTCCGCTTGATGATTTGAAACTCCCCCTGGCATCAGCCACATGGTGGCCACTTTCATCAATGAAGCCAAGTGGAAAGAACAGCAGGCCAAGCAGGCCAAGGTTGCAAAGCTTAAAAAGGAGAAATTCCTTAAGCAGAATCTCCTCAGCTTGGCGCCTGATGCACTGGTGTCAACACAGGCAGAGCTGAAGAATTTGATTGACAAGTACTCCAAGCTGTCGTATCGTAAGAGTCTCAAGAGCAATTTCATCAAGCTGGCCACTAAAGCTCTTGATGACTACAACAAGAAGGCTGCTCCTCCAGCACCAACTTCCCAGCCCTTGATTGAGGAGCCAACAGATGAATCTCCTGAAGCTGAGGAAATCCACCAAAAAAGCCGTGTAGATGTACCAGCTATTGAAGAAATCATCATGGAAGCTCCAGCTAATGAATCTGCTGCAGCTGATGAGACTGCCCCTGACCCAGCTACTTCATCAAAGCAAGCTGATGACTCTGCTCCAGCTGGTTCCTCAAAACCAGCTGAAGAATCTGTCGAGAGAACGCCTTCACCAAAAGCTTCAAAGGTGAAGAAGATGACTCCGTCTGCATCAGACGTGAAAAAAACCAGGGCTGCTGAGAAGGAAGCCAAAAAGAGAAAAGGCCTCCTCAGCAGAAAAAGAAACCGAGGCCAAGCGCCTCAAAGCGCTTGAAGAGACTGCTCCTCTGGACCCTGTGCCCTTAAATGTTGCTCCTTCTTATGAAATGGTCATTATTGATGATCAAGCGAAAAGGGCAGATGGGGAAATGAAGGATGCCGCCTCTGAGGAACACACTGACGAAGAAATTCGTATTGACGACAGTCCTCAGAAAGACACTGCTCAAGGATCAGCTGCACGAGCTGATGAAACTGCCTCTGCCACCAAGCCAGCTGAGGAAGAACAAACTGAAAATCCTCAAGCTGATGAAATTCAAAGCTCTGATAAACATCTTCAAGATGAAGAACAGGTTGACCCAACTCCTCCACCTGAGCAAGATGAAACTATTCCTCAGCCTGATGCACAGCCTGAGCAAGCCCCTTAGCCTGACGCCCAGCCAGAGCCATCTCCTCAGCCTGAAGCCCCAGCTGCTGAAATTCCTCACCCTGAGGAAAAAATGCTGAGGAAAATGCACCTGACCAAGACAATGCATTCGTCGTGCTCAACCCCGAGACTGCAATTGTTGTCTCCCCTCTTGTTCCTCAGCAAAATCTTCAGCCAGTTCAGCGTCAGCCATTCTCCAAGCGTCCAAAGTTTCGAAAGGAGAATTTCTTTGAAGAACGCATGTACTTCATTGGAGAGAACCCCTATGACAAGCCTCAAATGAGGCATCTGAAGTTTTGGACTAGGACACAGATGAATTACTATGCCTCTGTGGTGTGTGGAAGAAACAAGATATTACAGCACATGCATATTCCTCACGTTGAACTTGAAGCTATACCGTGCCTAGAGCCAGTCCTCAATGTACTCCATGATGCTGGTTTACTGCCAATGTGCTCCGACATCTCTGACTGGAACAACGAGCTCATTCTTCAGTTCTATACCACTCTTCACATATCTGGCAACCCTGAAGACATCAACACCTGGGTGTTTGACTGGATGACACAAAACACTCACTACAAGGCTCCTGCTACTGAGCTCCTCCGTGAACTGTCTGTATCAATTCCCTCAGAGGAGGCTGTGAAGCTTTACGGTGAGCGTGAGCTGCCCAACGGGATGATGGAAGTCCTCATGAAGCCTTTGGCTGAAGGACAATCACCGAGAAAAACCTTCCTCGTCCACGAGCTCAAATATACACCAAGGTCTGTCTACAGAATCCTCTGCAGCGTGCTCGCGCCGATCAAAGGCCGTGATGATGAAGATGTCGTAGGCATCATGAAGACTATCCTCTTCAACATCATCCATGGTATTCCTATCAACATCCATGATTTCTTCTTGAGGACTTTGGCCGACAATGCTATGTGTCCATTTGATCACAAGATATATGCCCCATGGATCATGAGATTCATTAGGACAAGGACATGCATCAACTTCCACGCTGATTTCCAAAACCATGTTGGTTATATGCCTCCTATCCGGGTCAACAAGAAGACTTTCGAGCCAGTTGAAGGAAAAGGCAAGTCAGTGATTGATGAAGGCAGTAAGCCCCTTGATGGCCAGTTCAGAGAGCCAGAAGCTTATTCTTCATGGGATGATACTGAGACTCGTCCGGCAAGCCCCGTTCCTCCTCGCGTGATGACTAAAAGAGAGCTCCTCCTCAGTCTTCACCAGAAGGTGGCTCGCAATCACAAGTGGGTCAAACGCCAGTTTGGCGCCATTGTGAAAACCCTCACTGGAACACAACACTCAGTGAAGCTTAACCATCACTATCTGCATGAGGTTTTTGATCGCACCTGGGCTACACTTGCTCATCTGAAGACTGAGACAAAGCTTGAAGAAATGGACTTTGAGCGAGACTTTGACTGGTCGTGGCCTCCCAAGAAGAAGTTCAGGCCCATTCCAGTTCTAGACCTTGAAGACAGTTCCTTTTCTTCATTCCGCACTGCTGAAACTGATGAAGAACAGCTCGACACTGCTACCGGTCCAAGGAAGAAGACTACTCCCAAGAAGCATCACACCTCTTCATCAAGCACCAAGAAGTGAAGTCTTCACGGGCGTTAGTCCTCAGTTTGTCCCTTTTTGTCACTTGATGACAAAGGGGGAGAAACTTGAGAGTTAGTCTTCAAGCGGGATATTTTGGTGCTTATGAACTATATTTAAGTTACAAACTCTTGGCTCTTCTGAAGTTTTTATGTAATGAGTTGTAACTTAAGCCCGATGGTACTCTGACGCTTTTGAACGTTTCTCTTCGCATGCTTATTCCTCAAGTTTTTAATGCACGCATGCTGGAATTCGTCAGATACCATTTGTCATCATGCATCTCCATTTTCTTCATACTATATGTTACATGTATGCATAATTTACAAGACTCAGGGGGAGATTTGCATGATATAAATCATCAATGTGCATTTGCTGTGAAAAGCAAAATCCTCAAGATATGCACATCTTCAGGGGGAGTCTCTCTGAATCTTGATTTCAAATTCCTCAATTAAGTATTTACACTTCATATTGTTATCCCTGTTGAAGACTTAACCCAATTGTCATCAACCACCAAAAAGGGGGAGATTGTAAGTGCATCTAGTGCCCCTTAGTGATTTTGGTGGTTTGAAGACTTATAGGTTAAGTATCTAATGTGTTTATGAGTGTACACAGGATCTATAAGTCACTGAGGAGTTTGATATATTTGATGAATATCGACCCCTAAAAATGTATATCTTCGGTTGAATAAATTGGTCTGAAGCTGAAGAATTGAATCGCGAAGAATCTGCGATGAAATTGATATTCCTCATGAAGATAGTGAAATTGAGGAATTTGGTGTGTCCTGAAGAAAATCATTTTGAAGACTTTGGAGCTTGAAGATTTACTCTTTCTGTTTTATTTTCTTCATACTTGAGTAATAGGAACACCGTACTGTTAAAGGGGGTCGAAGTTACACTTTGGAATGAATTTCCTCATGATGCTCAACCCAAGCCTAATCCTACCAAAAGCCTGAAGTGAGGAATACGAGTGACATGAGAACTATCACAGTTGAGGGTTTCGACCGTTTCGATAGCCACAACAAGTCATTGGTCTTATCCACACCAGCGGTCATATTATTTAAGGGCATTAGTGTCAAATCATGTTGGGATGGTCCCAGGCTATAAATAGCCGCCCCCACAACCATTAGCTGGTTGGCTGCTTCGTTAGGAACTGACACTTGTCATAAGAGCAACCCAAATTCCTCAGAGTCTTCGATAGTAATTCATCAGTGAGGAAATACCCCATACACCGAAACCACAAACCAAACCTAGTGATTGAGCATCACTGAAGAAGTTGTTCCTGTGTGGGACTGAAGCCTTTTACCTTTGAGGACTGTGGATCCTCCAGACGGTTAGGCGTCATGGTCCTTTGTGAACTGCGTGTACCAATTCCCTCAGAGGAGGCTGTGAAGATTTATGGTGAGAGTGAGCTGCCCAATGGGATGATGGAAGTCCTCATGAAGCCTTTGGCTGAAGGAAAATCACCGAGAAAAATATTCCTCGTCCACGAGCTCAAGTATACACCAAGGTCTGTCTACAGAATCCTCTGTAGTGTGCTCGCGCCGATCAAAGGCCATGATGATGAAGAAGATGTCGTAGGCCTCATGAAGAATATCCTCTTCAACATCATTCATGGTATTCCTATCAACATCCATGATTTCTTCTTGAGGACTTTGGCCGACAATGCTATGTGTCCTTTTGATCACAAGATATATGCCCCATGGATCATGAGGTTCATCAGGACAAGGACATGCATCAACTTTCTCGCTGAGTGCCAAAACCATGTTGGTTATATGCCTCCTATCCGGGTCAACAAGAAGACTTTCGAGCCCATTGAAAGAAAAAGCAAATCAGTGATTGAAGAAGGCAGTAGGCCCCTTGATGGCCAGTTCAGAGAGACAGGAGCTTATTATTCATGGGATGATACTAAGACTCGTCCGGCAAGCCCCGTTCCTCCTCGCTTGATGAATACAAGAGAGCTCCTCCTCAGTCTTCACAAGTGATTGAAGAAGGTGGATCGAAATCACAAGTGGGTCAAACGCCAGTTTGGCGCCATTGTGAAAACCCTCACTGAAACACAGAATTCTGTGAAGCTCAACCACCACTATCTGCATGAGGCTTTTGATTGCACCTGTGCTACACTTTCACATCTGAAGACTCAGACTGAGCTTGAAGAAATGGACTTTGAGCGAGACTTTGACTGGTCGTGGCCTCCCAAGAAGAAGTTCAGGCCCATTCCAGTTCCAGACCTTGAAGACTGCTCCTTTTTTTCATTTCGCACTGCTGAAACTAATGAAGAACAACTCGACACTGCTACCGGTCCAAGGAAGAAGACTACTCCCAAGAAGCGTCGCGGCTCTTCCTCAACCGCCAAGAAGTGAAGTCTTCACGGGCGTTAGTCCTTAGTTTGTCCCTTTTTGTCACTTGATGACAAAGGTGAGAAACTTGAGAGTTAGCCTTCAAGCAGGATATTTTTGGGGCTTATGAACTATATCTAAGTTACAAACTCTTGGCTCTTCTGAAGTTTTTATGTAATGAGTTGTAACTTAAGCCTGATGGTACTCTGACGCTTTTGAACATTTTTCTTCGCATGCTTATTCCTCAAGTTTTAATACACGCATGCTGGAATTCGTGAGATACCATTTGTCATCATGCATTTTCATTTTCTTCATATGATATGTTACATGTATGCATGATTTACAAGACTCGGGGGGAGATCTCCATGATATAAATCATCAATGTGCATTTGCTGTGAAAAGCAAAATCCTCACGATATGCACACCTTCGGGGGGAGTCTCTCTGAATCTTGATTTCAAATTCCTCAAATGAGTATTTACACTTCATATTTTTTATCCCTATTGAAGACTTAACCTAATTGTCATCAACCACCAAAAAGGGGGAGATTGTAAGTGCATCTAGTGCCCCTTAGTGATTTTGGTGGTTTGAAGACTTATAGGTTAAATATCTAATGTGTTTGAGTGTACACAGGATCTATACATCATTGAGGAGTCTGAGATATTTGAAGAATATCGACCCCTAAAAATATATATCTTCGGTTGAAGAAATTGGTCTGAAGCTGAAGAAATGAATCGGGAGGAATCTGCGATGAAATTGATATTCCTCATGAAGATACTGAAATCGAGGAATTCGGTGTGTCCTGAAGAAAATCATTTTGAAGACTTTGAAGCATGAAGATTTACTCTTTCTGTTTTATATTCTTCGCATTTGAGTACTAGGAACACCGTACTGTTAAAGGGGGTCAAAGTTACACTTTGGAATGAATTTCCTCATGATGCTCAACCCAGGCCTAATCCGACCAAAAGCCTCAAGTGAGGAATACGAGTGACATGAGGACTCTCACAGTTGAGGGTTCCGACCGTTTCGATAGCCTCGCCAAGTCATTGGTCTTATCCACTCCAACGGTCATATTATTTAAGGGCATTAGTGTCAAATCATGTCGGGATGCTCCCAGGCTATAAATAGCCGCCCCCACAACCATTAGCTGGTTGGCTGCTCCGTTAGAAACTGACACTTGTCATAAGAGCAACCCAATTCCTCAGAGTTTTCGAGAGTAATTCATCAGTGAGGAAATACCCCATACACCAAAACCTCAAACCAAACCTAGTGATTGAGCATCACTGAAGAAGTTGTTCCTGTGTGGGACTGAAGCCTTTTACCTTTGGGGACTGTGCATCCTCCAGACGGTTAGGCATCATGGTCTAGAGCTTTCCAGCACTCAATTGTGGATCGCCGGGTGACCAAGTTTGTGAGGGTTTGGAAGTCTGCCCTGAAGACTTACCACGAGTGTTGGGCGAGGACTGTGTGTTCTTAGCCCAAGGAGAGCACGGTAGGGACTGTGTGTCCCGGGACTGTGTGTCCTTTGGTTTCAATACCAAGCCGCTCTAAACCAGACGTACGACTGTCACAGCAGTTGGAACTGGGTCATCAACAACTGTCTTCACTGAGAAACGGGTTCTTATTCCTCAACTCCTTACTTTCCTCGAATTATGTGTTGATGACTTTCACTGCCACTGTTTGAAGAAATTGCTGAAGACTTTCTCTGAATTTCCTCAACCCCAAATTCTTCACGTCAGTTAATCCTCATCTGTATTCTGCGTGCCTGCTCACAGTGCAATCTGTTTTCACATTCCTCACTCTGAAAAACTGCTGTTGTGAAACTTTGCACTTCTGATCCTTTACTATTTCCGCTGTAAGTTAGTTATCAGTGAGGAATTTCCTCAAAAGGAATTTCCTCAGTGATGAAATTCTAAAAATCTCCTATTCACCCCCCTCTAGTCGATATAACGCACTTTCAGGGTGCATATCACAATATACTACTGAAGAACCACAATTTTGAAGTACCTACTTTGCATGCAATGGGTGGAGAAGGTTGATCTATTGCAATAAAACCATAGGTAAATTATGATCAATGCGAACTTTCCCGGCGAGGTTGATGAAGAAAAATATCGCTCACAGAAAATAACTTCATAGAAATATTCATCACTCTTCGATGAAATCTATATAATCAAACATAGTATTCACATAAGCAATCATCCTAACAATCATTATAACAAACAACACATAAAATTGATGCAATAATCGATAATGAAAAATCAAATAAGAATTCAAAAGAAACTTCAAAGAAATACTATGCAGTCTTTTACGACAACAACACAAAATATTTTTTTGTCCTAATTAAACTTTACAAAAAATAAAACACTAAAATAGTAAAATATAGAAAACAAAAAAAATATAAAAGAAATAAACAACAGAAAGTGTTTTACCTAAAGTTTGTCTACACTAAAAGAATCAAGTAAAAAGGTTTTATAAAATAAAAGTTATGGCTTAATTAAAATAGATGTTGAATCTGTCCAGATCAAAATTTTGTAAAAACAAAAATTATTTTTATTAGTTCCCTGGAAAGGTATAATGAATAGAAATCAGCAGCAAAAAGAGTTACTCAAAACAAAATTTTAAATAAAAGTTGTACCGAAATTAGTGTTTAATACAAATCTGTTTGAACTAGAAATTTAAATGCTCAAAACTATTTTTTTGATGGCTCCACATGATAGAGGGTATTTTTATGAATCAATAACAAAAATAATAAACTGAATTGGAGTTATAAAACTAAAGATACAAAAAAACAGAGATCTAATCTAAGACGGGATTTTGCTGAAAATGTTAGGTTTCGGACACATGACAAGTGGCGCGATGTGAATGGTTGTTGAATGTTTGTTGCGGTGCTAAAAAGTGAATGACCGATACTTAACTAGTTCGGACATAGATGGCTAATAACACAAAACCGAACAATTTACTAGATCTAACTAAAAAAATGATCTAACCTAACATAACGGTTCGATAAAAAAAATCTAGCCAACACACAGAGCGCTCGTTCTTTCTTACAAAGAGGAACTCGGTCCTGGCAGAGAAGAAGTTGGCGATGGGGCGGTGGCTCCGGTGATGTTGGTCGGCGACTGTGATGTCCAACAGGTGCGGGGCGTCGGGGGCGACCAAATTTTGCTGAAGGTGGAAGTTGGTGGTGACGAGAGCGAGCAGGACGTCAAGGTGAACTCCGTGAACTACGACGGCATTGCGAGCTCGAGGTGGTCACTATAGGTTGATAAAAGATAGTAGATCTTGTCAAACAAGAACTAGGGATCGAAAGAAGTCAAACTACAGAAGATGGAGGCCCGGGATGGCTCACAGGCGTCGGAATCTGGCGATGAACTGCAGCTTCTGCGGCAAGATCCAAACGACTAGCGCGAGACGTATAGATGGTTTTGGCGTGGGATTTTTAGGGGAATCAGTCGAGGAAAACCCCGGGTATTTATAGGACATCTTCGTGCGTAAGGGGAAGGTATGGTACGCGATCCCGAGGAATCTGGGATCCGACGACGGCTCGTGCGCAAGCTGGGTTCCTTTGTTCGTGGGGAAGAAGAAGGTCTGTGGGTCCCAGGTGCCAGAGGGAGGGAGAGTCATGTGATTGGGAGAGAGATTGGAGGGCGGGTGAGCGAGGTCTGGCGGCGTTGGGACGAGCGCTCGCGCGTGAGGCTTCAGCCTCGTCCGTGCTTTAGGGCTGGCTGGCCTCTAGCGCTGGCCTGTCTCGGCCTCGAGGTGGGACTGGCCTGGCTCGGCCGCGCCTTCCTGGCCTGGCCAGCTGGGAGTGTTTTTTTAGAGAAATGAAAAGAAAAAGAAACTTTATATAGACATACTATATATCAAAATTTGCAGAAAAAGATTTCCTACAAGATGAACATATTTGCATGGCCACACAAAAATATCACAAATTCTAATAATCCAAATAGTGCTACTGTTTTGAAAATACCAAAATAGTCTCAAATTTATTTCTCTCCATTTTTATATTGAAGGAAATCATTTTATCCTATTTTCCATGTATTTTATTTTTGGGGAAAAATTAAGTTTAAAACCACTTCAAAAATTGCTTTTGAAACATAATATGAAATATTTTCAAAATAGTCTTGTGAGTTTTATAAGTTCAAATATAATTCAAATAGCTCTAGTTTGGAGTGTCATATTGCTCCTCTCAAGATTTTGAATTTGGGCAAGGGAACGTGAATTCATTTAAACTTTTAAATATGACCAATTATGAAATAGGTTCCAAAAAGGATTATTTTCAAAATCCACCCTTTTTCCAAATCCTTTATTTTGAAGAAGTCATGTCATCTCCACTCAACGGTTTGGATTGGATGAAATTGAATTCAAAATCAGAACGGAGAGTCATTTTATTCCCTCTCACTTTTAAAGTTTCAAAAACTTTCAAATTTTACTCAAATTCAATCAAACAATCAAACGTTCAATAATTAGTATAACATTCGAAAGTTTGGGATGTTACAAATTGGGTTTGGGTTCCTACCTCATGCTTCTAATGAACTGCAAGATTCAATATACTACTGGAGGAATTGTTGCAAAGTTGACACTAAATGTAATAAAAACATAGGTATGAAAAAGCATGGTCAAAGTGAACTTGTGTGGTATAGTTGACGAAGATTAAATCTCTCTCAAAAATAACTTGATAGAACTATTCATTAGTACGATGAAATCTATATTAAACAAACATGACATTCACATAAGCAAGCAGTCTAGCAAGAAATACTAACAATCAATATAACAATCATCCAATATAAATAATAAATAAATTAATAAGGAAAACAAATAAAATTCAAGGAAAACTTCAAAGAAAACAAAAATAATACTACTAAAAAACTCTAAAAGTTAACACACTAAGCAATATTTTTTGTCCTAAGTAAAACTTAACTATAAATAAAACAGTAAACTAATAGTTTAGCAGAAAAGAAAGTATAAATCAACTAAGTAAAAATAAAGAATTTGACTAGAGGTTTAAAATATAGGGTTTTCTAATCATGTGCCCTAGTTCCTTAGATGTACTCATTCACCCCCACGCTGTTAAATTTTGCTCACTTTTTCCCCACTCCCTTGTTGGAAACCCTAAGAAATGGTCACAATGGAGGATGTCGTAGGGTCAATGGTCTGACCATTAACTGCTGATGAATGGGGCCATGCTGGAGTGTGTCGCTCGTTGGACCTAATAGGTGAGTCTGGACCGCCCCATTTCCGGCCACACGAACGCTGAATGGACATGCTCGTGCTTTTTCCTCGTCCGCCTCGGGGATGCGTGGTGGCCTTCCAACTACCCCCACAACCCAAAGTAAATGCGCATGCATGGTGAGCCCTGGTCGTCAGCCACCCATGTGTGGTTCATCGTCCATATATAGGTGGAAACCTATGGACCGTCCAGTCCACAGTAGGTTCCACCCTTCCAAAGCCAAGCCTGCCCCTCCCCCTGCAGGATCTACAAACCCTAGCATGCTCATGAAAAACCGTAGCCAGTAGCCACCATGGGTATCTTCTCAGGGCCAACTCGAGCTCCACCAAGAACAAGGTCAAGGACCCCGCCGTCCCTTGGCACGCGCTACCCCTGCCATCGTCTTCCCATTCACCTCGGCAAGGGATTAGCGTCCGAGTGCACCACGCGAGGTGGCACTGGGAGGAACGCATCCCTCTCCCTACCCCGACGTGATCCTGCCACATGACTGGCACTTGGATCTAGAGAGGATCCCGGTGTCTGCGGTGCCACAGTCGTCACTGGCGCATGCAGAGAAGGTGAGGCGCCGACGACAACATCTCATGCGTGAGCAGCGGCTCTACCCGGCCTACAGTACAGACTCTCCCGATTGGGAGGTCTGATTTGCGTTTGAGCACAAGGAGCAGCGTGATACGTCTTCATTGTATCTATAATTCTTGATTAATCGATGCCAAAATTATACAACTTTCACATATTTTTGGCAACATTTTATATGATTTATTGGACTAACATATTGACCCAGTGCCAAGTGGAAGTTTGTGTTTGTTGCACATTTTTTGTTTCACAGAATATCCATATCAAACAAAGTCCAAACACGATCAAAATTTATGGAGAATTATTTTGGAATATATGTGATTTTTGGGAAGTGGAATCAACATAAACGGAGACCCACGACCTCCACGACCCACGAGGGCGCGACCCATACCCCGAGGAGCGCCATGCCCTCTAGTTGCCACATCGTGATTTTGTTGGGGCTCTTCTTTGGGGGCAAGAAACATAATCTATTGAAAAAAGTGTAAATATTTTAGCCCGATCGGAGTTATGGATCTCCGAAAATTTAAGAAACGGTGAAGGGCAATAAAACATGAACATGGAATAGAAGAGAACATAGAGGGAGAATCAATATCGAAGGGGCTCCTGCCCTTCAGCCACCATGGAAGCCATGGATCGGAGGGGGAATTCTCCTCCCATCTAGGGGCGAGGCCAAGGAAGAAGAATAAGGAGTGGGCTCTCTCCCCCTCTCTCCCGGTGGCGCCGGAGTGCTGCTGGGGCAAGGAGCGTGACGATGATCTACATCAACAATCTTGCTACCGTCATCACCAACTCTCCACCCTTTATGCAGTGGTATGACACTTCTTTTCCCGCTGTATCTCTCTACTTAAACATGGTGATCAACACTACATACTATTTCCCAATGATATGTGGTTATTTTATGTTGTTTGAGTAGATCTGTTTTGTCCTACGGCTTAATTGTGATATGATGTTATTGATATGTGTTGTGTGTTGATATGGCGATGTCCTAAGGTTCCTTCCGTGATGCGCACATGTGAAGGATACACGCTGGAGGGTTTGCAATATGTTCATGATTCTCTTATAGTGGATGGCGAGAGTGACAATAACTTACACCCGAGTAATTGAGTTATGCCCGTATGGGAGTAAAGAGGACTTGATGGAAAGTGCTATGGTTGGGTTTACCTTAATGATTTCTAGTAGTTGCGGACGCTTTCAGAGGCCCAATCATAAGTGCATATGATCCAAGTACAGAAAGTGTGTTAGCTCATGCCTCTCCCTCATTGCACATCATAATTATCTATCAAGTTATATTCAGTTACCTATGGAGAATCTTTCTCTTGCGTTACACAAAAACCTTTCTACTAAACATCCCCTAAGCTCTATTTACTTGACCTTTATTTTCTTGCAAAGTACTTCTAGTTTTATTCTTGTTTTAGGTAAGGCAAACATTAAGTGTGCGTAGAGTTGTATCAGTGGTCGATAGAACACTCCTACTTATCAAAAAAGGCTACAAATGATCCCCTACACTTGTGGGTTATCAAGACCTTTTTTGGTGCCGTTTCTAGGGAACAACAACGTGGGGTGAATATTCTCGTGTGTGCTTGTTTGCTTTATCACTAAGTAATTTTTATTTTCTATTATTAGATGTTTTATATCTTTAGTTATGGATATGGAACATGAAACACCAAAAAAATTAGTTGTACTTGCCACTCATGGAGATGGGGAACTTCCTAAAACCCTCGATGATGGTTATGTGGAAAACATTAACTACTACTTCAATAATCCTGCGAATTCCCCATTGAACTTGATGATGGGATACACGTTGGATCAATGAGCATATTTTAGGGATTATCGCTTCACTCAAAAGGGAAACACTTATGGGATCAAATTAAAATGTTGCGTTGGTATGCTTTGAATTTATGCTTGAGGTGTGATTATACTTGTTCCTCTAAGATGGAGACTTCACACCTTCCCTTTCAATGTGAATTTAATTATAATGAAACCTTGACCTCTTATGCTAAGGGTATATATGATTACTATGATGTGGAACACATAGAAGAATTTGTTGTTTTTAAGGGTGCATATGAAATTGCTTCTTTGATTGGAAAGTATGATGATATTCCTTACAAATCTGCAAATTTTGCCATACTTAAATATTGCTATGAGAATTATGAGTACAATTCTGGTATTGATGATTTTTTTGAAAGAATGGTCATTGCCTTAGAAGAGAATAATATTTCGCAGGAATTTATGGAAGAAGAAATCGCTGAAATTGTGAGCTCATTAGATGAAAAAGATGAGGAGGACAGCGAAGACCCAAAGGAGCGAAGACCAAAAAGATGAGGAAGATTAGCTATCCATGCCCACCTTCTAATGAGAGTAACTCTTCAACTCATACATTGTTTAATTTCCCTTCACACATCCGAAGGATGAATGCTATGATCCCTTGGATTCATTTGAAATATCCCTTTCTGATGAACTTGATACTTGCTATGCTTGTGGCCATGATCCCAATATGAATTATTCTTATGAAGATGAATTTGTTGTAGTTCCTTATGTTAAGTATGAAATTTTTGTTATTGCACCCACACATGATAGTCCTAATATATTTTTGAAATCTCCCAACTACACTATATTGGATAAGTTTGCACTTATTAAAGATTATATTGATGGGTTGCATTTTACCACTTCACATGATGATTTCGATGGATATAATATGCATGTGCTTGTTTCTCCTACTTGCAATTATTATGAGAGAGTAACCAAATCTTCACCTCTCTATGTTTCCAATACGATAAAATTGCAAGAAACTACTTATGTTATGTATTGGCCTTTACTTTGAGTGAATGAATTGTTCTTTTATGACATGCCAATGCATAGGAAAAGAGTTAGACTTAATTGTCACATGATATATATCACTTTGTGCTCACTACTTAATTACAATCATTGTTAATTAAAATTATCTTTGATATACCTTGGGATCTGGGTGGATCGATTGAGTCATATATTTCTATTGAGTTCTTTTAAAAAGTTCAAAAACAAAAAATATTGAGGGGAACTATTTTTTTCAAAAAGAGAAGTGTTTGGAAGGTTATGCATTGGAGTAGTGAGGGTCGACCTTGAACACTTGTGTTTATGTTCATGGAAACAATGTAGAATTTTTCATGAGTTTCTCACAAAAATAATTATCCCCTTGTACAAATCAATTGTATTACAAAAATAATGTGCCAAGATTTGCCTCTAGGATGGTTAGATTTCTTGCTGGTATGTGCGGTGCAAAAATAAAAACTTTGGTTGTAGTGCGGGAACTTACAGTTTTTACCAGAATGTCAAAAGTTTCTGAAATTTTTACACAGTAATGCCATGTAAACTGTTTATTTCTTCCTAACTTTTCAGAATTTGTAAATTTACAAAAGTATGGTCAATGTTCAGATTACTACAGATTGTCCTGTTTTTGACAGATTCTGTTTTGGATGCATTGTTTTGCTCGTTTTGATGAAACTATTAATGGTATTGATGATATAAGCCATGGATAAGTTATATTAAAATAGCTATAATGCAAAAAATATGAATGGGTTTGCAACAGTACTTAAGTTAGTAATTTGGATTATTATACTAACGGATCTCACGAGTTTTCTGTTAAGTTTTATGTGGATGAAGTGTTCGAAGTTCGAGGAGGTCTCGATATGAGGAGATGGAGGAGATGCAAGAGTTAAAGCTTGGGGATGCCCAAGGAACCCAAGTAAATATACAAGGAGTCTCAAGCATCTAAGCTTGGGGATGCCTCGGAAGGCATCCCATCTTTCTTCAACAAGTATCGGTATGTTTTCATCTTCGTTTCGTTCACGTGATATGCGTAAATCTTGGAGCGTCTTTCGTGTTTAGTTTTCACTTTTATTTTATGCACCATGCTGGTACGAGATAGTACATGGTTGATTTATAGAATGCTCATTGCACTTCACTTATTTCTTTTGAGTATGGCTTTTTAGAATGCTTCATGTGCTTCACTTATATCATTTGAAGTTTGGATTGCTTGTTTCTCTACATATAGAAAACCGTTATTTATGAATGCTCTTATGGTTCACTTAAATTTATTAGAGTGTGGTCTTTTGTAGAAAGAATTAAACTATCATGCTTCACTTATATCTTTATAGGGAGTCAAAAGGAATTGGTCATTTACATGGTTAGTCATAAAATCCTATATAAAACTTGTAGATAAGTGAGTATGATATGTTTGATTCCTTGCAATAGTTTTGTGACACTAAGATAGTAATATGTGGGTGCACTAGTTGCTGATTGGGATTAGTAACAATATTGATGTTAGGGTTTTTGATTCCCGAAGCACGCAAATATAGTCTCTGGTTATTCGATGAAGTTGGAGCATAATTTATCCTTGATTGAAATCCTTTGTGTTGTTATAATCGAAGCCGCACGATGGTTAAATCCTCCCAACCTTCTCCCTAGGGGCATGAGAGTAGTGCTTTGCTTCGAGAGAGCTAATAAAATCTTTCAATAAGTATATGAGTTCTTTATGATGAATGTGAGTCCATGGATATACGCACTCTTACCTTTCTGCAATTTTCTAGCCTCTACGGTACCATGCATTGCCCTTTCTCACCTCGATAGTTGATGCAAACTTCGCGGGTGCATCCAAACCCCGTGATATGATACACTCCATCACACATAAGCCTTATGATATCTTCCTCAAAACAACCACCATAGTTACCTATTATGGCATTTCCAGAGCCATTCTGAGATATATTGCCATGCAACTTCCACCACTTCCGTTTTGATGACTTGAGCATTCATTGTCATATTGATTTGCATGATTCTAAGATAGCTAGCATGATATTTCCATGGCTTTTCCATTTTTTGATGTTCGTGCTATGCTAGATCATTGCACATCCTAGTACACTGCCAGAGGCATACATATAGAGTCATACTTTGTTCTTGGTATCGAGTTCTAAGTAAATATAAGTGTGATGATCATCATTATTCATTATTAGAGCATTGTCCCACTGAGGAAAGGATGATGGAGACTATGATTTACCCACAAGTCGGGATGAGACTCCGGATAAAAATGAAAAATGGGGGAGGCCAAATGAGCCCATCACAAAAAAAAGAAAAAAAAGAGAAAGAAACAATAAATAAAAAAGACAAAAAAGAGAAAGAAAAAAAAGAGAAAGCAAAAAAAAAAAAAGAGAAAAGCGAGAAGGGAAATCCTAATTCCACACTTGTGCTTCACAGTAGCACCATGTTTTTCATATGTAGAGTCTCCTATGTAGTCACTTTCATATACTAGTGGGAATTTTTCATTATAGAGTTTGATGCATACCCACTTAGTTTTCATACTGAGCTTTCATACACTTATAGATCTTAGTGCATCCGTTGCATGGCAATCCCTACTCCTCGCATTGGTATCTATTGATGGGCATCTCCATAGCCCGTTGATACGCCGAGTTGATGCGAGACTTTATTCTTCACTTTTACCCCTTTGAAACCTACCACCATATTCTATTCCACCTTTTTGCTATATCCATGGTTCACACTCATGTACTACAGATTGTCGGATTTCGGGCTCCACAAAACCCTTAAGATTCGAACTCAGGGGCGTGTGCGAAGATCTCTCGTGGCCTATCCTCACCTAGCTCACTACTCGCTGGGAATGGCAAAGAACTCACCCGATGGTGAGGAAGACAACGAACACGGCTGTTTACCCAGGTTCGGGCCGCTAAGAAGTGATGATCCACAAGTATAGGGGATCAATCTTAGTCCTTTTGATAAGTAAGAGTGTCAAACCCAACGAGGAAGAGAAGGCTCTGATAAACGGTTTTCAGCAAGGTAATAACCGCAAGCAATGAAAGTAGCGGTAACAAGTGATGGTGTAATGAGGTGAAATGTAGCAAGCGAAAAGTAACAAGTAACAAGTTGTAGCAACGGTGCAGCAAGTGGCCCAATCCCTTTTGTAGCAAGGGACAAGCCTGAGCAAAGTCTTATAAGAGGAAAAACGCTCCCGAGGACACACGGGAATTTCTGTCATGCTAGTTTCATCATGTTCATATGATTTGTGTTCGTTACTTTGATAGTTTGATATGTGGGTGGACTGGCTCTTGGGTACTGCCCTCACTTGGACAAGCATCCCACTTATGATTAAGCCTTCTCGCAAGCATCCGCAACTATGAAAGAAGAATTAAGACAACGTCTAGCCATAACATTAAACTAGTGGATCCAAATCAGCTCCTTACGAAGCAACGCATAGGCTGGGGTTTAAGCTTCTGTCACTCCAGCAACACATCATCTACTTACTACTCCCCAATGCCTTCCTCTAGGCCCAAATATGGTGAAGTGTTATGAAGTCGACGTTCACATAACACCACTAGAGGAAAAACAACATACATCATATCAAAATACCGAACGAATACCAAATTCACATGACTATTATTAGCATGACTTATCCCATGTCCTCAGGAACAAAAGTAACTACTCACAAAGCATAATCATAACCATGATCAGAGGTGTAATGAATAGCATCAAGGATCTGAACATAAACTCTTCCACCAAGTAATCCAACTAGCATCAACTACAAAGAGTAATCAACACTACTAGCAACCTTACAAGTACCAATCGGAGTCGCGAGATGGAGATTGGTTACAAGAGATGAACTAGGGTTTGGAGAGGAGATGGTGCTGATGAAGATGTTGATGGAGATGCCTCCCCTTCGACGAGAGTAGTGTTGGTGATGATGATGGCGACGATTTCCCCCTCCGGGAGGGAAGTTTCCCCAGCAAGATCGTCCTGCCGGAGCTCTAGATTGGATCTGCTCAAGTTCCGCCTCGTGGTGGCGGCGAATCCACGAAAAAGCTCCACACTGATTTTTTTTCGGACGAAACCCTTCATATAGCAAAAGAGGGGGGCCAGTGGGCCACCAGGGTGCCCACAAGCCATGTTGCCGCGACCAGGGGGGTAGGCCACGGCAACCAGGCTTGTGGCCCCCTGGTTGCTCCCCTCTGACACTTCTTTCGCCCAGTATTTTTTATAAATTCCAAAAAAAATCCACGTTGATTTTCAGGGCATTTAGAGTTGCGCAGAATAGAGGACTCAGACTTGCTCCTTTTTTCAGTCCAGAATCTCAGCTGCCGGTATTCTCCCTCTTCAAATCAACCTTACAAAATAAGAGAGAAAAGGCATAAAGAAGGTTCCACAAAGTATAATAACAGTCCATAAAGCGATAAATATCAACATGAAAGCATGATGCAAAATGGACGTATCAACTCCCCCAAGCTTAGACCTCGCTTGTCCTCAAGCGAAAACCAAGACCCAAAACATGACCACATGTTTAGGGATGACGGTGTCGATAAAACATAATACAGACATGAGGGCATCATGATCACACATAGAACAACAATACATCATAGATATTCTTATGGGAAATTAAAAATTCCTTCACAAAGCAAAGTATGAGACAAAAACCTTACCGAGAAGTGGCCAACAACCGTCCAAAGTCATTGAAGCAATTGCAATTTATCATATTATCAGAAAGAGTCAAATAAGAGCTTGCAAAGCAAATCCACATACTCAATCATCTCTTTTGTTTTCCAGAATTGTTACAACTCACGTGGTACTCATGGTATCAAAGTTTCAGTAGGACACAAAGAAAGATAGGGGCTTATAGTTTGCCTCCCAACCATTTACCTCAAGGGTAAAGTCAACAATAATAAAACATAAGTACTCATCTCCAAGTTGATATATGAATATAGATCTTTCCCAAGCATATGACGTTCACCAAGAAAAAGGCTAAATAAGGAATTGGTGAAGATCACCATGACTCTTACAAGGGCAAAAAGTAAAGGTACAAGATAGGCCCTTCGCAGAGGGAAGGAGAGGTTGTCATGCGCTTTTGAGGTTTGGATGCGTGTCCTCTTAGTGCAGAGGAACGTCACTTTATATTGCCTCCTGTGATAAAGAATTTTATTATGCAGTCTGTCGCTTTTATGTCTTCCTCATCACAGGTTCGTACAAAGCTTATTTTCCACACACTAATAGATCATACATATTAGAGAGCAATTTTTATTGCTTGCACCGATGACAACTTACTTGAGGGATCGTATTCAATCCATAGGTAGGTATGGTGGACACTCATGGCAAAACTGGGTTGAAGGATTATGGATGCACAAGTAGTATCTCTACTTGGTGCGGGAGTTTTGGCTAATATGAGGAGGAAGCAATCGTCACATTCTAAGGGATCTCTAATCATATAACATTGTTTGGAACCAAGCAAACACAATTCATTATGTTGTCTTCCTTGTCCAACATCTACTTCTAAGAATGTAATAGTTTGGTGAGTGTTCACAATTATAGAAGGTGTCTAAGATGATATATTTATATGTGAACCTCTCTTTCCTTATTACTTCTTATTAATTGCAACAATGACTAAGGTCTATGTTGGTCTACTCTCAACAAGTTTCAATCATCATACTTGTTATATGTGAAGCTATCACTTTCCATAGGATCATCTCATACTTTTGATCACGGCACAAAACAAAGCCCTTGAGTAAGATACTCTTTATTATATAGCTCGCAAGCTCGAATACATCGGGGGAGACACAAGGAAAAAGACTCAAACTAAAACACTAAAGACTTACTCCACTAAGAGAAGAAATAAAACTGAAAAGGAAAGAACTAAAACAAAGGTAAAAGCAAAAGATAAAAAGGTGATACGATACCAGGGCAACTCCCCCAAGCTTGGCAAAAGCCAAGGGGATTGCCCATACCAATGCTTAGTTGTCTTCCTTTGGTGGTGATGGTGGTGGTGTTGTTGAAGTGGTCTTGAGCTTGTCTAATTTCCATTTGAGCATAAAGTTCTGCTCCCTCAGATCGTCATTTTCCTCCTCAAGCTTCAACACTCTATGGCAAAGTTCCTGCTTACTCTCCTGCAAGAAACGAGAAGGGATAAACAAGGTCTTAGGCTTCTTACTTTGGTCAGGGAGGCTTGACTTCTTGAACACCACATGAGTGCGTCCAGGTTGGGGTAGAGGAGCCTCCTCTTCATCGGAACTCGTTTGTTCCTTCCCTTGGGCTCATAGTCCTCTTCCTCGTCGGTGGTCCAGCCATAAGGTTCCAAGTCCCCATTAATCCCAGAGTTAGCACGATCATCGCCCACATAGATCTCTTCTTCTCAATCTTGAGAAGACATCTTGACCTAAATCTGCGGCAAACAACAGGCTCGAAACGAAAACAGAGAAAACTGCGTGATACGGAGATCAAAACCCTCGGGCAAATATATAATGATTTTTTTGTGGACCATAAGGAGTGATCCGCAAGAAAACGGAGTCCGGGAGGCACACGAGGTGCCCACCAGCCCTAGTGCCGCGGCCAGGGGGGTAGGCCGCGGCAACCAAGCTTGTGGCCGCCTCGTGCGCTCTCCGGACTGCTTTTTATTTTTCTAATTTTTCATAAATTGCAAAACAGAAAAAAATTCCTATTGGAAAAGTTTCGGAGTCCAATTAGTTACCGAAACAGATAGCTCTTGGTTTTCAGGGTCTGGAACAGGCTGATAAACATCCCTTATGTACTCCTCTGGAGTTATGATATTGATGATATTGGTCTCAACATTTATGGGAGTACCAGAGATGTAATGCTTGATTCTTTGCCCGTTTACCACTCTAGGAAAATTACCTTCCATGTTATTGATTTTGATGGCACCGGAACGATATACTTCCTCCACAACGTAGGGAACTTCCCATTTAGAGAGAAGCTTGCTTGCGAAGAATCTTAAACGAGAATTGTATAGCAGGACATGATCACCTACATTGAACTCTCGTTTTTGTATTCTTTTTATCGTGCCATCTCTTAACATTTTCCTTGAACAACTTGGCATTCTCATATGCCTGGGCCCTCCATTCATCTAATGAGCTGATATCAAACAACCGCTTCTCACCGGCAAGTTTGAAATCGAAGTTGAGCTCTTTGATTGCCCAATAAGCTTTGTGTTCCAGCTCAAGAGCTAAATGACATGCCTTACCGTAAACCATTTTATACGTCGACATGCCCATGGGATTCTTATAAGCCGTCCTATAAGCCCATAGTGCATCGTCAAGTTTGCTAGACCAATTCTTTCGAGATCTATTGACGGTCTTTTGTAAGATCAATTTGATCTCCCTATTACTCAACTCCACTTGACCACTAGACTGAGAATGATAAGGAGATGCAACTCTGTGGTTGACATCATACTTAGCGATCATCTTGCCGAAAACACCATGAATGAAGTGTGAACTGCCATCAGTCATCAGATATCTAGGAACTCCAAATCTTGGGAAAATGACTTCTGTAAGCATCTTAATAGAGGTGTGGTGATCAGCATTTCTAGTGGGGATAGCTTCTACCCACTTAGTGACGTAGTCCACAACAACTAAGATGTGAGTGTACCCATTGGAACTCGGGAAGGGTCCCATATAATCAAAGCCCCAAACATCAAATGGTTCAATGACAAGTGAATAGTTCATAGGCATTTCCTGACGCTTATTGATATTCCCTATTCTTTGGCATTCGTCACAAGACAAGACAAACTTACGGGAATCCTTGAAGAGAGTGGGCCAATAGAAACCTGATTGCAATACCTTATGAGCAGTTTTGTCTCCGGCATGGTGTCCTCCGTAGGCCTCGGAATGAAACTTCTGCAGGATCTGTCCCTGTTCATGTTCAGGCACACAACGTCTGATAACACCATCTACTCCTTCCTTATAAAGGTGAGGATCATCCCAAAAGTAGTGTCTCAAATCAAAGAAGAATTTCTTCTTTTGCTCGTAGGTGAAACTGGGTGGTATGTATTTGGCTACGATATAGTTTGCGAAATCAGCATACCACGGTGCACTATGTGAAATGCGGATGACATTCAATTGCTCATCAGGAAAGCTATCATCAATAGGTCGTGGGTCATCAAGGACATTCTCTAGCCTAGACAAGTTATCTGCTACAGGGTTATCAGCACCCTTTCGGTCAACAACGTGCAAATCAAATTCCTGTAGCAGGAGAATCCATCTGATTAGCCTAGGCTTAGCGTCCTTCTTCTCCATGAGGTACTTAATAGGAGCATGATCAGAGTGAATAGTGACTTTGGAGTCAACTATATAAGATCTGAACTTTTCACATGCAAACACGACTACTAAAAACTCCTTCTCCGTAGTGGCATAGTTTCTTTGGGCACTGTCTAGAGTTTTACTAGCGTAGTGAATGACATTCAACTTCTTGTCAACTCTTTGTCCTAGAACAACACGAACGGCATAATCACTAGCATCGCACATGATTTCAAAGGGCAAGTTCCAATCAGGTGGTTGAACAATATGTGCGGTTATTAAGGCCTTCTTAAGTATTGCGAAAGCTTCGTCACAATCCTCATAAAAAACAAAAGGAACATCCTTCTGCAAAAGGTTGGTAAGAGGCCTAGAAATCTTAGAGAAGTCTTTAATGAACCTTCTATAGAAACTAGCATGACCTAGGAAACTTCGAATACCTCTGATATCTGTGGGGCAAGGCATTTTCTCAATTGCATCAACCTTAGGCTTATCAACTTCAATGCCTTTCTCAGAGATTTTGTGTCCTAAGATGATGCCTTCATTAACCATGAAGTGGCACTTCTCCCAGTTCAAGACGAGGTTGGTATCTTTGCATCTCTGTAAGACTCGATCAAGGTTGCTGAGGCAATCATCAAAGGAAGAACCGTAGACGGAGAAATCATCCATGAAAACCTCAACAATCTTTTCACAAAAGTCAGGGAATATAGCCATCATACATCTTTGAAAGGTGGCAGGTGCATTGCACAAGCCAAAAGGCATACGTCTATAAGCAAACGTACCGAAGGGGCATGTGAAGGTGGTTTTCTCAGATTGTGCAACAGGTATTTGCGAGAAACCTGAATAACTGTCTAGAAAGCAGAAGTGTGTGAGTTTAGATAGCCTTTCTAGCATCTCGTCCATAAACGACAAAGGATAATGGTCTTTCCTGGTTTCCTTGTTCAGTTTCCGGAAGTCTATCACCATCCTATTGCCAGTAATAATCCTCTATGGGATTAGTTCATCCTTATCATTAGGAACGACGGTGATACCTCCCTTCTTAGGTACGCAATGTACTGGACTTACCCAATCACTATGAGCACCAGGATAAATGATTCCTGCTTCCAGAAGCTTTAATATTTCTTTTCTCACGACCTTTTTCATCCTCGGATTTAATCTCCTTTGGTGATCAGCAACTGACTTAGAATCAGGATCGGTTTTAATCTTGTGCTGACATAGAGTGGGACTAATACCCTTAAGATCATCAAGAGTATATCCAATAGCAGCACGGTGCTTCCTCAAAGTTTTATATAACTTCTTCTCTTCGTGATTCGAAAGGTGAACACTAATAATAACATGATATATTTCCTTCTCATCAAGATAGGCATACTTAAGAATATCTGGTAACTGTTTTAGCTCGAACACAGGATCACCCTTTGGTGGGGGAGGATCCCCAAGCAGTTCAACAGGCAGATTATTCTTGAGAATAGGATATTTTTCTAAGACAATTTTATCTATCTCATCTCTTTCATCCATATGCATATAATTTTCATGCTCAAGAAGATGTTGCTCTAAAGGATCTGTAGGAGGTATGGCAATAGAGGCAAGAGCAATGATTTCATCCCTACCAGACGACTCTTTTTCATGGGGTTGTCTTCCAAACTTGGAGAAGTTAAATTCATGAGACACACCCTCGAAACTAACAGTGATAGTCTGTTTAATGCAATCAATGTGAGCATTGACAGTGTTGAAAAAGGGTCTACCAAATATGATGGGACAAAAGCTATCTTGTGCAGTAGCAAGGACGAGGAAATCAGTAGGATACTTCGACTTACCACACAGGACTTCTACGTCTCTCACAATTCCCAGAGGGTAGATAGTGTATCTATTAGCTAGCGTAATAGTGACATCGATGGGTTCTAACTCAACAGGTGCAATCTCATCTTTGATTTCATCATATAGGGAACGGGGTATTGCACTAACACTAGCACCCATATCACATAAACCATGGTAAGAGTGATCTCCTATCTTGACAGAAACAACGGGCAGGCCAACTACCGGTCCGTATTTGTCTTTCTCATGAGGTTTAGCTATTCTAGCGGAGTCCTCACAGAATTTGATAACATGCCCATCTATGTCTTCGGCTAAGAGATCTTTGATAATAGCAACACTAGGTTCAACTCTAATTTCCTCATGGGGTGCAAGTGGTCTAATGTAACCCCTACGTATCACAGTTGGAGCTTTAGAATAATCCTTTTTCCTAGCAGGGTAAGGTGGTTTCTCAGCGTAGGCACAAGGAACAATAGGATCACTAAAGGCAATGAGTTTCTCTTCAACTAGATTGGGTTTAACTATGTTGATTTCTACAGGAGGATGATACTTAAACCACTTCTCTTTGGGAAGATCAACATGAGCAGCAAAAGATTCAAATAGAGAAGCTACTATCTCAGAGTCAAGTCCATACTTAGCGCTCAAATCTCAAGAAGTGTTTGTTTCAACAAAAGATTTAACGCAATCAAACTAGAAATTCATACCTGACTCCTTACCTTCTTCCAGTTCCCAATCTTTAGAGTTACATTTGATTCTTTCCAATAAATTCCACTTGTGATCAATATCCTTCTTCATAAAAGAACTGGTACAAGAAGTGTCAAGCATGGTACGATCATCATGAGAAAGCCGAGCATAAAAGTTTTGAGTGATAATTTCTCTCGAGAGCTCATGATTGGGGCATGAATATAGCATTGATTTAAGCCTCCCCCAAGCTTGAGCTATGCTTTCCCTGTCACAAGGCCAAAAGTTATAAATACAATTCCGATCACGATGTACTAAATGCGTAGGATAAAACTTTTGATGAAATTCCAATTTCAACCGATTGTAGTCCCATGATCCAGTATCATCACATAGCCTATACCATGTCAACGCCTTATCCTTCAAAGATAAAGGAAATACTTTCTTCTTTACCTCATCCTCGGGAAAACCTACAAGCTTAAATAAACCACAAACTTCATCTACATAGATCAGATGCAAGTCTGGATGTGAAGATCCATCTCCTTTAAAAGGATTAGCCAGTAGTTTCTCAAGCATACCCAAAGGAATTTCATAAAAGATATCTTCAGTAGGTACCTCAGGTTGAAAAACAACTCCTCGTGTTTCCATTCATGGTGAATATATCCCGAACAAACTCCTCAAAGGAACAGTTTCCATAGTGACAAGTGATAATAAATTTTAGCACAGTATATAAATGTTTCCTTACCAAATTCCACTTACCAAAGGCGCTTTACTCCCCGACAACGGCGCCAGAAAAGAGTCTTGATGACCCACAAGTATAGGGTATCAATCGTAGTCCTTTCGATAAGTAAGAGTGTCGAACCCAACGAGGAGGAGAAGGCTGTGATAAACGGTTTTCAACAAGGTAATAACTGCAAGCACTGAAAGTAGCGGTAACAAGTGATGGTGTAGTGAGGTGATACATAGCAAGCGAAAAGTAACAAGTAACAAGTAGTAGAAATGGTGCAGAAAGTGGCCCAATACCTTTTGTAGCAAGCGACAAGCCTGAACAAAGTCTTATAAGAGGAAAAACGGTCCCGAGGACACAAGGGAATTTCTGTCATGCTAGTTTCATCATGTTCATATGATTCGCGTTCGTTACTTTGATAGTTTGATATGTGGGTGGACCGGCGCTTGGGTACTGCCCTTACTTGGACAAGCATCCCACTTATGATTAACCCCTCTCGCAAGCATCCACAACTACGAAAGAAGAATTAAGACAACGTCTAACCATAGCATTAAACTAGTGGATCCAAATCAGCCCCTTACGAAGCAACGCATAGACTGGGGTTTAAGCTTTTGTCACTCCTGCAACCCATCATCTACTTACTACTCCCCAATGCCTTCCTCTAGGCCCAAATATGGTGAAGTGTTATGTAGTCGACGTTCAAATAACACCACTAGAGGAAAAACAACATACATCATATCAAAATAACGAACGAATACCAAATTCACATGACTATTATTAGCATGACTTATCCCATGTCCTCAGGAACAAAAGTAACTACTCACAAAGCATAATCATAATCATGATCAGAGGTGTAATGAATAGCATCAAGGATCTGAACATAAACTCTTCCACCAAGTAATCCAACTAGCATCAACTACAAAGAGTAATCAACACTACTAGCAACCTTACAAGTACCAATCGGAGTCGCGAGACGGAGATTGGTTACAAGAGATGAACTAGGGTTTGGAGAGGAGATGGTGCTGATGAAGATGTTGATGGAGATGCCTCCCGTCCGACGAGAGGAGTGTTGGTGATGACGACGACGACGATTTCCCCCTCCGGGAGGGAAGTTTTCCCGACAGGATCGTCCTGCCGGAGCTCTAGATTGGATCTGCTCAAGTTCCGCCTCGTGGCGGCGGCGAATACACGAAAAAGCTCCACCCTGATTTTTTTCGGACGAAACCCTTCATATAGAAAAAGAGGGGGGCCAGTGGGCCACTAGGGTGCCGACAAGCCCTGTTGTCGCGGCTAGGGGGTTAGGTCGCAACAACTAGGCTTGTGGGCCCCTGGTTGCTCCCCTCTGACACTTCTTTCGCCCAGTATTTTTTATAAATTCCAAAAAAATCCACGTTGATTTTCAGGGCATTTGGAGTCGCGGAGAATAGAGGACTCAGACTTGCTCCTTTTTTAGTCCAGAATTCCAGTTGCCGGTATTCTCCCTCTTCAAATAAACCTTGCAAAATAAGAGAGAAAAGGCATAAGTAAGGTTCCACAAAGTATAATAACAGTCCATAAAGCGATAAATATCAACATGAAAGCATGATGCAAAATGGACGTATCAAGGATCGTAATACCCTACTCATGCTTTGGTGGATTGCCTCTCGTGGAGGTTGGCGGATGAACTAGTACAGTGTTTTGGTGCCTCCGGAGGCCTACGGATACATTTTGGGTTCTCGGCGTCTTGGTGGTCTATGAGTGGTAAAAGTGAGCGGATGAATCGATCCCCCTCTATGAAGTAACCTCTCCTCTTTATATAGTGGCAGCTCTGGTCCTCTTCCCTTCTTGCAAGGGCGGGAAGGGATCCCACAATGGCCAATTTTTAAGGGGAACGGGAGAACATGCTCCCCCTGTCCAAAGGTGGTATTCACGTGCAAAGTGGCTATCGGCGGTGCAGGGATGGGTCTAGCAATGACGTGTGTCCTGCACGCGGGCGGTGGAGGCCTTGTTGTACTTGAACGGAAACCTTTGGAAGATGCCTTGGGAACCCGCGTACGTCCCTTCCCCCTTAGCACGAAAGGGGAATTTGTACCGTCCTACCATCCGCTGCTCGTCTGTCCTTTCCCCGCGTCATCCTTGGCTCCTGAGGCTGGGTCTTGCCTCGGAACCTCCGCTGCTCCGGAGTGGTCGTGAGGAGGCCCCCTGCGGGTCTTGGTGCTGCTCCTGCTCGCGAGGCTCGGGCCCGTGCGAGGGCCTTGCCCTGAGTGGTGTCGTGCCCGCTTGTGTTTGGTAGATGAAGCAGGCCAGCCCTGGGCCGCAGGCTGGCAGGTTTCGGTACTCCCGTTCCCAGAACGTCGACAGTAGCCCCCGGGCCTAAGGCGTGCTTGGGTTGGCTTCTGGGAAAAGCCTTGGGGGCGGTCCGAGGCATCGCGAGCCCTAATTGCCCGCGGGCCGGGCGGCACACGTGTCGAACCGCCATGCGGCAACGCCTCCATTCCCCGAGGAGTGCGAGACGCTACAAGCTACGTAGACACGATCTCCGAGTGCTGCGCCAGCCATCATTTCTTCTGATTGAATGGCGCAGATGTCCCCGTCCCACGCTCAACGACCTTCGTGGATGTGACTACTCAGCTATCACGTGAGGTGACATGGGCAGCGAAGTGTTTGCCGAGCCACCTCGCGGCGCCCGAGGGGCGCGCGACGCTTGCTCTCCCATGACGCTTGGTGGCCTTGGTTCACCTATAAATCTGCCCCGCCCCTCGCGGGGGGGAGGCATCATGATCCTGAAACTCGTCTTCGCTCCCTTTGCTCCACCGAGAGAAAACCCTCTCTCCCCATCATCCTTCGTCTTCCATGGTGTCCCCGAGAGGCGATGCCGGCAGGGGGATGAATAGTGCAAGGTACAACTCTGATTTGCAATGGTAAAGTGAGATGGGGTGAAGATGGAGATGGTGCTGGTGATGATGATCTGGATGATGCACGTGATGATGGTGATGACGATGGGTACAATCTCCCCTTCCGGGAGGGGTTCTCCTCGGCGGAATCTGCCCCAGAGCGGCGGCGGAACTTCGGAAAAACTTCTATTCCCGTAACTTTTAGGTCACGAGGGTCATATAGGCCAAAGGAGGGCACCGGAGGCGGGACCCACCACCCAGGCGGCTTCTGGGCGTGGCCTAGGGGTGACCCGCGCCACCAGGTCGCCTGGGTGATGGTGCCCCCCCTACGGCCCTTCTTCGGCATGAGTTCCTGATTCGTTCAGAAACTTCTTCCCCGTAAATTTTAGCGGAGTTGGAGATGTTCTGATATGGTAACTCTTCATGCTATTTTCTCCGCTGAATCCCACGTCTGTTGTTTCGGCACCTGAAAGTTGTAATCCGTGTAAAATAAGCCAAAACACTATAAGAACAACATCATATTGTGAAATATATCAATGAATAGAGACAAATTATGATACAAAATAGTGATGCATTTTGGACGTATCAACTCCCCAAGCTTAGACCTTGCTTGTCCCCTAGCAAATACTGAGCTCGGTAAACCTGTCCACAAGTTTAGAGAGTGAAGTGTCGGTAAATAAGAATACGAACAAGAAGCATCATAATTTCTCTACTACACTCAACCATCCTCAACATCAGTCACAACTCATAAGGCCCATATGAAAGAGTAATATCAATTACAATCAAAAGTAGGGCCACAGAAACTCATCAAACCATGGCAAACATGTCCTTGGTCAAAGAACAACTAATAAATTTTAACTTTTGCTCTTCCTCTTATATTTTGATGAGATCAATTGAAGCTTTATGAAAGAACATGTTATTAGTCAAGAAGTGGAAATGCTAACACAAAGGAAGATGTTTGCTTTAGATAGGCTTAACAAACAACTTACTCATCTTAATGACAATGTCAACAAAGTTGTGATATGGCAATTCTCAGTGAACATTATAAATGCATGCATCTTTGTCAACATAAGGTGTCTGCTCTTTTATAGGATAGAAAGAAGTAGGTTTACTGACTCAACATAAAAGTAAAAGATTAGCCCTTCGCAGAGGGAAGTAGGGAAAACTCATGTGCTAGAGCTTTTAGAGATTTTGAAATCAACAAGTTTGTAAAACAAGCTTTTGAGAAGTGCATAATTTGTCAATGAATGCTAGCAGATAACCCAATACTTCTCATGCTAGACAAGTTGTGAGGAACGACTCCCAAAGTGGGGACGATCACATCCCCTTAGTCTCCTTTGTTTATCATGGCCAAAGTTTTCTGATTTCTCATAAACAAAGCGTGAAGGAGGTTTTCTTTGTTGATATTGTCTTTTACGAGCTGGGCGCACTCATGCCTGTCCCTCCTTGTATTAGGGGTTCGCAGATTAGACATGCAAACCTAGGATAAAGCTTGTCCAGTATGAGAAGATCGTGAATTACCTACTACTTCCTCATGAGCTAAAACAGAGGCATGAAACAGGGGATAATATTTTGACGGTTTAAATATAGCAAATGAGTAATGTACTTTAGGAGTGGCAGTGAAATACCACATATAGGGAAGGTTTGGTGGACTCTTGGGAAGGTTGAGGTTTCAAGGTATGGATGCACAAGCAGTATTCCCGCATAGTACAAGGGTTGGCTAGCAAAGGATTTTGAAAGAAAACAAGTGATGTTAACTTGGATGCAAAACAATATAAAGTTTAACATAAAGAATTGGCATGAAACATCAAGTTGTCTTCCTTGTGAGCATAACACTTCAAGCATAAGAACATAAAGGTTTTGGCTATGTCGCTACTAGAAAAACTCATGCTTGTTGTTATGACCAATGCTATGTTTTCCAAGATTAAATAAAGTTTTCAAATCCATACCTGATATGTAAGATCAATACTCCCATAAGAATCAACATATAAGGTCGATTGCATGAAGAGAATAACAGGTGGAGGAAAGAAACCAATAGACTTCTCATTAATATTCCATCATAGACAACTTCACACTCACGGATACAAGACTCTCCACAAAGGAGTGATAGACCTCAATGCAAACACCTATTTCATAAGATAACTTCCCTAGACATGATACGACACTAAACTTGACCATAAAAGATAAAGGACAAAGATAAAAATAAAAATAAAGATACTGGGCATTCCCCCAAGTTTGGAACAAGCTAAGGGAATGCCATTACCCATGAAGATTTTACTCTTCATTCTACTTGTTGTTCCTCAACTCTGCTATTATGCATCAGAGGGTTTGGTTTTCAGCTTCCAATATAGCCACCTGTACTTTAAGCACACGAAAGTCTTCACAGAATTGGTTAGTGATTCTGTAAGCTTCGGATATAGCAGATGACACATGTGGAGCTTCCGGTGGAGGGACGGTTCCTGAAAGGTTCAGAGAAAGATCATGTTGAGAGGATGGGGTTGTTGGTGTTGGATCCTCGTGATGAAGGATCTCCTTTTGCTGGGTGGTGACCATCTTGACTTCCTCTCTCATGGAGCGCTCCATCTCTGCTTATCTTGCAGCAATTTCTTCATTAGTAGCCCCTCCAGTGAGCTTCCCTTGGTTGATATCTTGCTGGACACGACGGAGAAGACACCCCGTGTAGTCTTCCCCGCTTGAGTCGCAAGAAGACATCTGGAACAATAGTTTCTTAGCCTGGCAGAAAAAGATCGAAAGATAAAATGCACGGAATCGCAAGATACAAAGCCAGGACGATCTGGGAAAATATATAGCAAAAGTTTGTGCACCAAAAGGAAGGTAACAAGCCAAAGTGGGGTCGGATACAGACTCCATGTGGTCCAGGCGGCCTCCTGGCGCGGCCAGGAGGTAGCCCGCGCCACTAGGTCACCCGGAGCACCTGGAGCTCCTCTCCGGCTCTACTTCGGCTCGGAATTTTCCTAATTTTTCAAAAACACATAATACGGAACTTTTATTGATGTTCTCGAAGTTTCCTTACCGTATTTCATACCTATTCTTATTCTGCTTCTGCTGGTGTCTGACACAGTGTTGCAATATGTTCTTTATGCGTGGCTACCTGTATCACATCCACCTCTACATTGATGGGATCTCCACCCATGTAATTCCTGAGTCTTTGCCCATTCACAACATGTGGTTTTGTGCCTTCAAAATTATTAATCTTGATTGCGCCGGAGCGGTAGACTTCTTCGATATGGTACGGTCCTTCCCACTTGGAAAGTAATTTACCTGGAGAAAACCTGAAACAAGATCTATACATAAAAAACTTTATCACCAACATTAAATTCACGTTTCAAAATTCTCTTGTCATGCCACTTATTTACCTTTTCTTTGAACATTTTTGCGCTCTCGTAAGCTTCAGTTCTCCACTCGTCTAGAGAAGTCAAGTTCATGAGACGCTTTTCACCAGCAAGCTTTGGGTTAGCATTAAGCTCTCTAACAGCCCAGAAAGCTTTAAGCTCTAACTCTAAAGGTAGATGGCATGCCTTGCCATAGACCATCTTATACGGAGACATCCCCATGGGATTTTTCTAAGCAGTTCTATACGCCCACAAGTCATCTCCTAACTTTTTGGACCAGTCATTTCTAGAACTATTCACTATCTTTTGCAAGATCAACTTGATCTCTCCATTTGTGAGCTCAACTTGCCCACTTGTTTGAGGGTGGTAAGGTGAAGCAATTCTATGATTAACATCATATTTGGCTAGAGCTTTTCTAAAAGCACCATGTGTAAAATGTGATCCTCCGTCGGTCATAAGGTACTTAGGTACACCAAACCTAGGGAAGATTACATCCTTGAGCATTTTCAAAGATGTCTTGTCATCAACACTTTCAGTGGGGATTGCTTCAACCCACTTGGTCACATAATCAGTAGCCACTAAGATGTGAGTGTACTTGTGTGGAGGAGGAAAAGGACCCATAAAACAAAACCCCAGTAATCAAAAGGCTCAATGACTAGAGAATAATTCATAGGCATCTCATTTCTCCTACTAATATTACCCACTCTCTGGCACTTATCAGAAGATAAAACATAATTTCTAGCGTCTTTAAAGAGAGTAGGCCAATAAAAACCTGACTGGAGAACCTTGTGTGCAGTCATCTCGCCGGCATGATGTCCTCCATAAGGACTGTTATGACAATATCTCAAGATATCCTTCTGCTCATGATCTGGTATGCATCTCCTCGCGATCCCATCTGCACCTTCTCTAAAAAGATGTGGGTCATCCCAAAAGTAATACCTCAAGTTGTGGAAGAATTACTTCCTCTGCTGGAATGTTAAACCTGGAGGCAAAAACTTTGCAACAATAAAGTTAGCATAATCTGCATACCATGGATCAGAATTAGATTGTACTTTCAAAATAGCTAACTGTTCATTAGGAAAACTATCATTGACCGGAATAGGATCATGTGGTATGTCCTCCATCCTGGAAAGGTTGTCTGCGACAGGGTTGTCAGCTCCCTTCCTATCAACAATCTGCAAATCAAATTCTTGAAGAAGAAGGACCCATATGCTAATCCTTGGTTTGGCATCCTTATTTTCCATAAGATACTTAATAGTAGCATGATCAGTATGAATAATGACTTTGGAATCAACAATGTAAGGCCTAAAAGTATCACAAGCAAACACTACCGCTAAAAAATCTTTCTCAGTAGTAGCGTAATTCTTTTGAAGACTATCAAGGGTTTTGATAGCATAATGTATAACATTCAATTTCTTATCAACCCTTTGTCCTAACACATCTCCAACAGCAAAATCACTAGCATCACACATGATTTCAAAAGGAAAATTCCAATCAAGTGGTTGGACTATAGGGGCGGTTATCAAGGCTTTCTTAAGAACTTCGACCGTTTCCTTACAATCTTCATCAAACACAAAAGGAATCTCCTTCTGGAGAAGATTAGTGAGGGGTTTCAAAGTCTTAGAAAAGTCTTTAATAAATCTTCTATAGAAACCAGCATGACCGAGGAAACTACGAATATCTCTGATGTCCTTTGGATAAGGAATCCTCTCGATTGCTTCGACCTTTGCCCTGTCCACCTCGATTCCCTTTTCAGAAATCTTGTGGCCAGGAACAATTCCCTCATTGACCATGAAGTGGTACTTCTCCCAGTTGAGTACCAAGTTCGTCTCCTCACATCTTCGCAAAACTTTATTAAGGTTGTGGAGACAATGGTCAAAAGAGGTTCCATAGACGAAGAAATCGTCCATGAATACCTCCACAATTTCCTCACAAAAACCATGAAAGATAGCATACATACACCTTTGAAAAGTAGCAGGAGCATTGCATAAACCAAAAGGCATACGTCTATAAGCATAAGTACCAACGGGACAAGTAAAAGTGGTCTTCTCTTGATCGGCAATGTTAACATGAATTTGGGAGAAGCCAGAATACCCATCGTAAAAGTGAGTGTTTTTGGATAACCTTTCAAGCATTTGGTCGATGAACGGCAACGGGTAATGGTCCTTCCTGGTTGCCTTGTTCAGCTTCTCGTAATCAATACACATTCTATATCCAATAATAATTCTTTGAGGTATTAGTTCATTCTTATCATTAGGAACCACAATGGTACCTCCTTTCTTGGGAACACAGTGTACTGGACTTACCCACTTACTATCAGCTATAGGATAGATAATACCTGCGGCTAGCAGCTTGAGGATTTCGGTCCTGACAACATCCTTCATCTTCAGGTTCAACCATTGTTGATGATCAACAACCGGTTTAGCATCAGGCTCAAGATTGATAGCATGCTGACAAATAGATGGACTAATCCCCTTAAGATCATAAAGGGTATAGCCAATAGCGCCTCGGTTTTTATGAAGGACTTCCAATAATCGCTCCTCTTCATATCCTGAAAGGTTAGCATTGATAATAACATGATATACTTTCTTTTCATCTAAATAAGCATACTTGAGCATATTGAGAGGAGGTTTAATATCGAACACCGGGTCTTCTTTTGGTTTCGATAAAATTCCCAAAGGCTCAACCGGAAGGTTGTACTTCAGGATAGCAGGTTGTCTCAAGAATATGTCGTCTTGCTCATTCCTTTCCTGCATATGCATATCATTCTCGTGGTCCTCCAAAAATTGCTACAAAGGAACGTTAGGAGGAATAACAATAGAAGCAATCTCTTCAATAATTTTACCATTACTAGGCAAACCAGTACCACGAGTTTGCTTTGAGAATTTAGAAAAGTTAAATTCGTATGGCTCACCATTAAATTCAACAGATATTTTTCCTTTCCTGCAATCTATAAGAGCTCCACAAGTTTTGAGAAAAGGCGTACCAAAGATAATAGGGCAAAAACTATCTTGCACTCAACCAAGTACTAGAAAGTCGGTAGGATAATTTACCTTTCCACATAGGACTTCAACATCTCACACAATTCCAATAGGGGAGATAGTTTTTTTGTTTGCAAGATGAATATTAACATCAACATCTTCAATTTCACATGGTAGAATCTCATTCATGATCTCTTGATAAAGTGAAAAAGGAATAGCACTGGATCCCAAATCACATAGCCCGTAATAATCATGATCTCCTATTTTAACAGATACAACTGGAGTACCTGAAATTGGGCCTGTATTCGTGGTTGTAACAAGGTTAGTAGAAACAACACAAAAATTTATATTGGAATCCTCAATATTACTAGTAACTAGATCCTTGACTAATGCAACTTGAGGATTGACCTTAATCAGGTCCTCATGCTCATCAGTCGTTCTTTCACTTTTATTGAGTATGCCTTTGACACAAGAATGCTCCCTCATCCTTGTGGGAAAAGGGGGATTTTCATATAAAACTGCAGGCAAGATAGGGTCAACAACATTGATATCAACAGGTAATTCCTTAAAAGGTTTATGGTGTTGATCCTTCCTCTTCTTAGAAGAATCAATATGAGAGGCAAAGTCTTTTCAAAAATCAGTTAGAAGCTGGGAATCAAGACCAATCTTAGCACAAAAGGTATTGAAGTAATCAGTTTTCACATAGCTCTCAATGTAATCATGCTCAAAATTTATAACGGGTTCAATACCTTTATCAATCTCCCAATGTTCAGTGTTCTTCTGGATCCTTTCAATAAGATCCCACCTAGATTCAGTGCTTTTGTTGGAGAATGCCCCACTAGAGGAGGCATCAAGAAACTCTTTATCTTGACGAGAAAGACTTGCATAAAAATTTGTACGAATAATTTCCTTGGGGAGATCATGATTGGGACATTTGAGAATTAGGGACTTCAATCTCCCCCAAGCTTGAGCGATGCTTTCTCCGTCACGAGACCAAAAGTTATAAATATAGTTCCTGTCTCGATGTATTTCATGAAGAGGATAAAACTTTACATAAAAGAGAGGCATAAGATCTTGCCAATTTAGTAAATGAGAGTTATCCAGAAGCCTATACCAATCTAAAGCCTTATATTTTAATGATAGAGAGAATAGCTTTCTCATAAAAAAATTCATCGATATACCTGCGAGCTTAAATAAGGAGCATAGTTGTGAAAGATATAGCAAGTGTTCACCTGGTTGTCTATCTCCTGCATATCGATTAGCCAAGACACAATCAATAATACTAGTTGGTATTTTAAAGGGCACAATTTCAGTAGGTGGGGGAGGATTCTCCACCACAATAGCGTTGGGGCGGTTCCCCACAAGCAACAAACCAAGAGCAGAGTTGTCCATAGGGACAAAAGGCGGAAACAAAAAAATAAAAATAGCACGTACAACGTAAAGGTTTCCTTACCAATAGCGCTACACTCCCCAGCAACAGTGCCAGAAAATGGTCTTGATGACTGATACGTCTCAAACGTATCTATAATTTTTTATGGTTTCATGCTGTTATCTTGTCATCTTTGGATGTTTTATGTACATTTTATATCGTTTTTGGGACTAACTTATTAATTCAGTGCCAAGTGCTAGTTCCTGTTTTTCTGTGTTTTTGGCTCTTTTCAGATCTAATTTTGGAACCGAGTCCAAACGGAATAAAATACCCGAAACAAAAATTTTCCTGAACGGAAGAAGATCAGGGGGCTTGTGGGCCAAGCCAGGAGAGCTACAGGGAGCCCACAAGCCATGTAGCCACAACCAGGGGCGGCGGCTAGCAGGCTTGTGGCCTCCCTGGTGCCCCCCTGACCTAGTTCCTTCGCCTATATATTCCCTAAAATACAAAAAAATCAGGGAATCCACGAAAACACTTTTTCGCCGCTGCAAGCTTCTGTTTCCGCAAGATGTCATCTGGAGACCCTTCCCGGTGCCCTGCCGGAGGGGACTTTGGAGTTGGAGGGCTTCTACATCAACATCATCGCCCCTCCAATGACTCGTGAGTAGTTCACTCTAGACCTACGGGTCTGTAGTTAGTAGCTAGATGGCTTCTTCTCTCTCTTGGATCTTCAATACAAAGTTCTCCATGATCTTGATGGAGATCTATCCGATGTAATCCTCTTTGGCGGTGTGTTTGTCGAGATCCGATGAATTGTGGATTTGTGATCAGATTATCTATGATTTATATTTGAGTCTTTGCTGATTTCTTATATGCATGATTTGATATCCTTGTAAGTCTCTCCGAGTCTTGGGTTTTGTTTGGCCAACTAGATCTATTATTCTTGCAATGGGAGAAGTGCTTGGTTTTGGGTTCTTACCGTGTGGTGACCTTTCCCAGTGACAGTAGGGGCAGCAAGGCACACATCGTGTAGTTGCCATCAAGGGTAACAAGGTGGGCTTTGTCGTAGATATGAGATTATCCATCTACATCATGTCATCTTGCTTAAGGCGTTACTCTGTTCTTTTGGACTTAATACACTAGGTGCATGCTGGATAGCGGTCGACGTGTGGAGTAATAGTAGTAGATGCAGAAAGTATTGGTCTACTTGTTTTGGACGTTATGCCTACAGACATAATCATTGCCATAGATGACGTCACGACTTTGCACGGTTCTATTAATTGCTCGACAGTAATTTGTTCACCCACCATCCACTTGCTTTTATGAGAGAAGCCACTAGTGAACACTACAGCCCCTGGGTCCATTCACACCTATCGTTTCCACTTTCGCTTTTACTTTGCTTTGTTACTTTGTTGCTTTCAGTTCTCACTTGGCAAACAATCTATAAGGAATTGACAACCCCTTCATAGCGTTGGGAGCAAGCTTTTTGTGTTTGTGCAGGTACTTGTGATACTCCTTCACTGGTTCGATACCTTGGTTCTCAAACTGAGGGAAATACTTACCACCGCTGCGCTACATCACCCTTTCTGCTTCGAGGGAACACCAATGCAAGGCTCCAAGGCAACGGGGGAAATCCTTTGCATATTTGGCTAGGAAGTCCCTTAAGGCGTAGCCGTAGCAGAAGGATTCCTGGTGCCGTTGCTGATCATCATTGATGGAGCATTGTCCCATGTGAGGGAATAAAAGAGGCCAAAGATGCCCACCAAAATAAAAAATAAATAAAAAAAGAGGCCAAAGACCCACCAAAAAAAATGATGACAGAAAAAGAGAGAAGGGACAATGCTACCACCTTTCCACACTTGTGCATATTAAGCACCATGATCTTCATGATTGAGAGTCTCTCGTTTTGTCACCACCATATAGCTAGTGGGAAATTTTCATTATATAACTTGGCTTGTATATTCCAATGATAGGCTTCCTCAAAATTGCCTTAGGTCTTCGTGAGCAAGCAAGTTGGATGCACACCCACTAGTTTTCTTTAAGAGCTTTCGCACACTCTTAGCTCTAGTGCATCATTTGTATGGCAATCCCTACTCATTCACAATTATATCTATTGATGAGCATCTCCATAGCTCATTGATATGCCTAGTTAATGTGACCATCTTCTCCTTGTTTTTCTTGCAACCTCCACCACACTCCACACCACTTATAGTGCTAAAAGCATGGCTCACGCTCATGTATTGCGTGAGAGTTGAAAAGGTTTTAGAAAGTAAAGGTGTGAAAACAATTACTTGACCAATACCGGGGTTGTGCATGATTTAAATTCGTTGTGCAATGATGATAGAGCATAGCCAGACTATATGATTTTGTAGGGATAACTTTTTTTGGCCTTGTTATTTTGAAAGTTCATGATTACCTTGCTAGTTTGCTTGAAGTATTATTGTTTCCCCGTCAATAGCAAACTATTGTTTTGAATCTAATGGATCTGAACATTCACGTCACATAAGAGAAGTTACAAACGACATCTATGCTAGGTAGCATGAAAGCATCAAAAAATTCATTCTTTATCACTTCCCTACTCGAGGACGAGCATGAGTTAAGCTTGGGGATGCTTGATACCTCTCAAACGTATCTATAATTTTTGATGGTTTCATGTTGTTATCTTGTCATCTTTGGATGTTTTATGTACCTTTTATATCTTTTTTGGGACTAACTTATTAATTCAGTGCCAAGTGCCAGTTCCTGTTTTTTCTGTGTTTTTGGCTCTTTTCAGATTTGGTTTTGGAACGGAGTCCAAACGGAATAAAATCCCCGAAATAAAATTTTCCCGAATGGAAGAAGATCAGGGGGCTTGTGTGCCAAGCCAGGAGAGCTACAGGGAGCCCACAAGCCCTATAGCCGCCACGAGGGGCGGCGGCAGCTAGCGGGCTTGTAGCCTCCCTGGAACCCCCCTGACCTAGCTCCTTCGCCTATATATTCCCTAAAATACAGAAAAAATCAGGGAATCCACGAAAACACTTTTCCGCCGCCGCAAGCTTCCGTTTCCACGAGATCTCATCTTTAGACCCTTCCCGGTGCCCTGCCGGAGGGGACTTTGGAGTTCGAGAGCTCCTACATCAACATCATCGCCCCTCCAATGACTCGTGAGTAGTTCACTTCAGACCTACGGGTCCGTAGTTAGTAGCTAGATGGCTTCTTCTCTCTCTTGGATCTTCAATACAAAGTTCTCCGTGATCTTCATGGAGATCTATCCGATGTAATCCTCTTTGGCGGTGTGTTTGTCGAGATCCGATGAATTGTGGATTTGTGATCACATTATCTATGATTTATATTTGAGTCTTTGCGGATTTCTTATATGCATGATTTGATATCCTTGTAAGTCTCTCCGAGTCTTGGGTTTTATTTGGCCAACTAGATCTATGATTCTTGCAATGGGAGAAGTGCTTGGTTTTGGGTTCTTACCATGTGGTGACCTTTCCCAGTGACAGTAGGGGCAGCAAGGCACACATCGTGTAGTTGCCATCAAGGGTAACAAGGTGGGCTTTGTCGTAGATATGAGATTGTCCATCTACATCATGTCATCTTGCTTAAGGCGTTACTCTGTTCTTTTGGACTTAATACACTAGATGCATGCTAGATAGCGGTCGACGTGTGGAGTAATAGTAGTAGATGCAGAAAGTATCGGTCTACTTGTTTTGGACGTGATGCCTATAGATATAATCATTGCCATAGATGACGTCACGACTTTGTGCGGTTCTATCAATTGCTCGACAGTAATTTGTTCGCCCACCGTCCACTTGCTTTCATGAGAGAACCCACTAGTGAACACTACGGCCCCCGGGTCTATTCACACCTATCGTCTCCACTCTCGCTTTTACTTTGCTTTGTTACTTTGTTTCTTTCAGTTCTCACTTGGCAAACAATCTATAAGGGATTGAAAACCCCTTCATAGCGTTGGGAGCAAGCTTTTTGTGTTTGTGCATGTACTTGTGATACTCCTTCACTCGATCGATACCTTGGTTCTCAAACTGAGGGAAATACTTACCACCGCTGCACTACATCACCCTTTCCGCTTCGAGGGAACACCAACGAAAGACTCCAAGGCCACGGGGGAAATCCTTTGCATATTTGGCTAGGAAGTCCCTTAAGGCGTAGCCGTAGCAGAAGGAGTCCTGGTGCCGTTGCTGAGGAGTATCAAGACAAGAACAGTCTCCCGTCAGCACGTTTCTGGCGTCGTTGGAAGGTCTTTTGTTGCAGTAGCAATGACCCCCAAGTGTAGGGGATCTATTGTAGCCTTTTCGATAAGTAAGAGTGTCGAATCCAATGAGGAGCAGCAGGTACTGACAAGCTATCTTGAGCAAGGAATAACTGCAAGTAGTGAAAGGTAAATTTTTATGGGTTTTCTAGTATAAGCACTAAGGAAATAAATGCAAGGAAAGTAAATGGTGCCGAGGTGCATCAAGTGGCCCAACCCTTTTGAACACAAAGGATAAGACGAGGGACTTAACTTATAAAGACTAAGGCGTTCCTGAGGACACACGGGAGAGATAGTCAAGTGCTTTCGCCATATTCTGTCTAGTACTATGCTTTGTATTGATAAGTGTTATGTGGGTGGATTTTAACTAGTGCACCGTCTAGGCTAAGAAAATTACACTCTTATTATTAATCCCCCTTGCAAGCGTCCGCAAATACAAGAGAGAAATGAAGGCAAATCCTAACCATATCAATAAGCTTTAGGATCCAATACTCCCTCATGCAAAAGTATGCGAACTGGGGTTTAGGTTTTGTCACTCCGGCAACCCTGTTGGAAATATGCCCTAGAGGCTATAATAAAATAGTTATTATTATATTTCCTATTTCAAGATAATCGTTTATTATCCATGCTATAATTGTATTGAATGGAAACATAAATGCATGTGTGGATATATATACAAAACTATGTCCCTAGTAAGTCTCTAGTTGACTAGCGTGTTGATCAACGATGGTTAAGGTTTCCTAACCGTAGACAAGTATTGCCACTTGATGACGGGATCAAATCATTGGGAGAATGATGTGATGGACAAGACCCAAACTATAAACGTAGCATGTGATCGTGTCATTTTGTTGCTATTCTTTTCTGCATGTCAAGTATTCATTCCTATGACCATGAGATCATGTAACTCACTGACACCGGAGGAATGCCTTGTGTGTATCAAACGTCCCAACGTTACTGGGTGACTATAAAGGTACTCTACACGTATCTCCGAAGGTGTCTGTTGAGTTAGCATGGATCAAGACTGGGATTTGTCATTCCGTGTGACGAAGAGGTATCTCGGGGCCCACTCGGTAATACAACATCAAATACAAGCCTTGCAAGCAATGTGACTACAGAGTTAGTCACGTGATCTTGTATTATGGAATGAGTAAAGAGACTTGCCGGTAACGAGATTGAAATAGGTATGAGGATACCGACGATCAAATATCGGGCAAGTAACATACCGAAGGACAAAGGGAAAGATATACGGGATTGTTTGAATCCTTGACATCGAGGTTCAACCGATAAGATTTTCGTAGAATATGTAGGACCCAATATGGACATCCTGATCCCGCTATTGGATATTGACCGGGGAGTGTCTCAGGTCATGTTTGCATAGTTCTCGAACCCGCATGGGTCTGCACACTAAAGGTTCGGTGACATTTCGGTATAGTTGAGTTATAGGTGCTAGTGACCGAAGTTTTGTTCGGAGTCCCAGATGAGATCCCAGACATCACGAGGGTTTCCAGAATGGTCCGGAGACGTAGATTGATATATAGGATTGTTTCATTTGGCTTCCGGAAAGATTTCGGGCATTGCCGGCAGTGTACCGGGAGTGATGAATGGGTTGTGGGGTTTAACCGGGAGGGGCCACCCACCCGGGAGAGAACCTAGTAGGCCCAGGGGTGGCGCACCAGACCTTAGTGGGTTGGTGAGGCCAGCCCAATAGGGCTATTTTGGCCAAGGAGAAAAACAAAGGCAAAAGGAAAAAAAGAGGAGGTGGGGAGGAAGGAAGGGACTCCACCTTCCAAACCGAAGTGGAGGAGGATTCCTTCCTCCTTCCCTTGGCCGAAGCCCACCTACTTGGAGTAGGAGGCAAGCCCCACCCCTTGGTTCCTCCTATATATACTAGAGGTTTTAGGGTTTTTGAGACACAACTTTGCCACGTGCAACCCTAAACCTCTACTTCCTAGTTCTTCCTCTAGATCAGATTTCTGCGGTGCTTAGGCGAAGCCCTGCAGGAATAAGATCATCACCACCACTGGCGCGCCATCACGTTGCCGGAGAACTCATCTACTTCCCCATCTCTCTTGATGGATCAAGAAGGCGGAGATCGTCATCAAGTTGTACGTGTGTTGAACGCGGAGGTGTCATCCGTTCGGTACTAGATCGGGACGGATCGTGGGACAGCGGCGATTTGGATCGCAAAGACGTTCCACTACATCAACCGCGTTTCTTAACGCTTCCCGCTTGGCGATCTACAAGGGTATATAGATCCAATCTCCCTCTCATAGATGATCATCACCATGATAGATCTTCGTGTGCGTAGGAATTTTTTTGTTTCCCATGCAACGTTCCCCAACAAGCCCACCATAAGCACTCTTTATACACGATGCATTCCCCTAGGTCCTTAAAAAGGCAAAGTGTTATGTAGTCGACGTTCACATAACACCACTAGAAGAATAACACCATAACTTAAATATCAATCAACACATATTACTTCAACATCATATGACTACTAGCAACTAGACTTCTCCCATGTCCTCAAGAACTAAAGGAACTAATCATGAGACATAAAAGAGATCATGATCAGAGGTGATGAAAATATGATGAACAATGTGGTCATAACAATAATTCTCCAACAAAAATCAATAGCATTCACCACAAAAGAGTAATCAACACCGGTAGAGTAGAGGGGATGATAGTGCAAGGTACAACTCCAATTAGCAATGGTAAAGTGAGATGGGGTGAAAATGGAGATGGTGCTGGTGATGATGATGATGCTGATGATGATCTTGACGATGCCCGTGACGATGGTGATGAAGATAAGGACAATCTCCCCTTCCGAGATGAGTTCTCCCTGATGGAATCTGCCCATCGGAAAGGTATTTTCTTCTCTGTAGGTTTCCTCCCCGGAGCGGCGGCGGAACTCCAGAAAAACTTCTGTTCCCGTAAATTTTAGGTCACGAGGGTCATATAGGACAAAGGAGGGCACCGGAGGCGAGACCCACCACCCAGGCGGCCTCTGGGTGCAGCCTAGGGGTGACCCGCGCCACCAGGTTGCCTGGGTGCCTGGTGCCCCCCTTCGGCCCTTCTTCGGCCTGTCTTCGTGATTCGTTCGGAAACTTCTTCCCCATAAATTTCAGCGCAGTTGGAGATGTTCTTATATGGTAACTCTTCATGATATTTTCGCCAAATCCTGCGTTTGCTGTTTTGGCACCGGAAAGTTGTAATGTGTGTAAAATAAGCCAAAACACTATAAGAACAACATCATATTGTGAAATATATCAATGAATAGAGAGAAATTATGATACAAAATAGTGATGCATTTTGGACGTATTAGGGGGCCAGCCCTCGACCACAGGCTAGCAGGTCTGGGTACCCCCGTTCCCAGAACACCGACACAAATGATACATGCAAATTGACTCGTCATTGATTAGTGTCATCGCATGGATGGATAACATTATGTATCGCCCTCCATAAATTTTAAAAATAAAATCTTGTGATTTAGTCATGCAGCTTTGTGCATACATTAATCCATATATTAATGTTTTTTTTGAATTAGCCCTCGCGTGTGCAGATGGAATGATTTGAATGGATGGGGTATCAGGCAAGCTAAAGGTATGTGGATGGCATGCAGGAGTTCATGGCTTGGGCTGGACGGACAAAGAAGAGAATGTGCTAAGAAGATTACACCCTATGTCCATGCAGTGATTGTACCAATACGATGTCACATTCAATTAAGTTGATCGAGTTACACTTATAAAAGAGGGGATTCATGGTTGGATACACATGATGGACTAGACAAAGTGAAGTGACGGTTATTAATGAAGGTAATAACCTGCATATCGACGAGGTGCCAAACCTAGATCAGAGTCGCATGTGTGTTGAATTTAACCTCGGGTCTCATACGTCAAACTACAAACAAAAGACTAGCATGCCAACCCCCTAGAGAAAAACCAAGAGTGTGAAGCACACGACACCGACCTAGATGATATGCCAGATTTTGCTGCTATGATTGTAGATTTCGAGGGCCTAGAAAATGATATAGCCGGGTACAAGGAGTTTCCAACCATTGATGTGGCCTCCAAGGAATATTTGTATCCAGGTTACACAAATAAATATTCCAAGTTAAGTGTCACACTGGCACATCTTAAATTTAAAGCAGAAAGCAGTCTATCAAACAAGGCATTCACAAAGTTGTTGAGTCTTTTGAAAGAGATTCTTCCACAAGATAATGTGCTCACCAAAAGCACAAACGAAGCAAAGAAAGTTGTTTGTCCATTGGAACTTGAAGTCCAGAATATACGCGCTTGTGTGAATGATTGTATATTGTACCGTGGTGCCTACAAAGATTTCGTTTATGTCGCATATGCAAGCATGCACAATACAAGCGCATGAGAGAAAATGACAAGTACAAAATGGACAAAGAGATCAAGACAGGAATCCCGTTCAAGGTTGTTTGGTACTTGCCTATAATTTCAAGGTTGAAGCATTTGTTTGCAAACCCTAGAGAGACGAAGAGGTTATGGTAGCATCAAGATGAGCGAACTACAGTTAAATATATGAGACACCCGAAAGATGGGGCTCAGTGGGAACAAATCGCGGATATGTTTGAAGATTTTGCAAAGGATCCTAGAAATATATGGCTAGGGGACTATACTGACGGATTTAACCATTTGGTGATATGAGCACCCAACACAACACTTGTCCGGTGCTTCTGGGCATATATAACCTAACTCCTGGGCATGTATGAAGAAAAAAAAACATCATGATGTCGACGATTATCCAAGGACCAAAGCAACCTAGAAATGATATCAACATTTACTTTCAGCTATTGGTACAAGAACTACTAACATTGTGGAAGCCTGGTGTGAATGGTTATGATGCATACGCAAAGGAGTTTTTCAAGCTACATGTGTTGCTGCTACACACTTTTCAAGATATGCCAGCATTAGGCAACACTTTGGGGCAGAAAACAAAGGGACATGTAGGAGGTGTCACGGGCATGGATAGGACAACAAGTAGATTTCTTTCCAACTCGCGCAAAACTGTGCATTTGCGTCATCGTAGGTTCTTAAGTAGAGATCACCCTTACCGAAAAATGACAACTGAATTTTATGGTACGGTAGATAAAGGAACGAGCCCAAGACCACATGACGGGAAAGAAGTCCACAAAATGGTTAAAAAATTGCAGTTGTGTTTGGCAAGGGATCCTGTTCGACGTCAAAAACACCCAAGGACCAAGTGTTTAAGAAGAAATCAATGTTCCGGGAATTACCTAACTAGGAGTTCCTAAGTATACATCACTACATTGATGTCATGAAAGTAGAGAAAAATGTGTGTGAAAAGCATCTTGGTACTCTTGTCAAGATTAAAGGCAAAAGAAAGGATGGTGATGTTGCACGACTCGATATGCTTGGTGATCAATCAGAACACATGAATGAAGGAGAAGATGATGACAAAATGCTCCACCTACACCAGAGTTACAATTTCACTACACTAGAATTAAGAGGGTTCTTCAAATTTTTGTTGTCAATTAAGACACCGTATTCCTACTCCACAAACATCAGAAGTCGCGTGGATGACAACTTGCCTAAAAATAAGTTGTATCACATAAAGTCACATGATTGCCACGTAATATTGACACAAATCCTCCCGGCGGCCATAAGGAATGTGACGGACACATGCATAACAAACACACTGATTGATCTGTGTGATTTCTTCAACAAACTATGACAAAAGGTGGTACATATTGAAGAGTTGGATCGTATCCAAGCTGGTCTTGCAAGAATATTGTCAAACTTAGAGATGTTCTTCCCACTTTTATTGTTTGATGTCATGGTTCATATCACCGTGCACCTTGTCGATGGGATCAATTATTGTGGTCCTGTGTTTCTTTGCAACATGTATCCCTGATACGTCTCAAACGTATCTATAATTTTTGATGGTTTCACGTTGTTATCTTGTCAACTTTGGATGTTTTGTTTACCTTTTATATATTTTTTTGGGACTAACTTATTAATTTAGTGCCAAGCGCCAGTTCCTGTTTTTTCTGTGTTTTTGACTCTTTTCAGATCTGATTTTGGAACGGAGTCCAAACGTAATAAAATCCCTGAAATATTTTTTCCAGAACGGAAGAAGATCGGGAGGCTTGAGGGCCAAGGCAGTGGGCCCACAGGGGGCCCACAAGCCCTGTTGCCGCGACCAGGGGGAGGCCGCGACAACCAAGCTTGTGGCCCCCCTGGCACTCCCCTGCCCTAAGTCTTTGGCCTATAAATTCCCTAAAAATCCAGATAAAATCAGGGCATCCACGAAAACACTTTTCCGCCATCGCAAGCTTCCGTTTCCGCGAGATCTCATCTGGAGACCCTTCCCGATGCCCTGCCGGAGGGGACTTTGGAGTTGGAGGGCTTCTACATCAACATCATCGCCTCTCCAATGACTCGTGAGTAGTCCACTTCAGACCTACGGGTCCGTAGTTAGTAGCTAGATGGCTTCTTCTCTCTCTTGGATCTTCAATACAAAGTTCTCCATGATCTTCATGGAGATCTATCCGATGTAATCCTGTTTGGCGGTGTGTTTGTCGAGATCCGATGAATTGTGGATTTGTGATCAGATTATCTATGAATTATATTTGAGTCTTTGCTGATTTCTTATATGCATGATTTGATATCCTTGTAAGTCTCTCCGAGTCTTGGGTTTTGTTTGGCCAACTAGATCTATGATTCTTGCAATGGGAGAAGTGCTTGGTTTTGGGTTCATACCGTGTGGTGACCTTTCCCAGTGACAGAAGGGGCAGCAAGGCACGCATCGTGTTGTTGCCATCAAGGGTAACAAGATGGGATTTTACCGTAGATATGAGATTGTTCATCTACATCATGTCATCTTGCTTAAGGCCTTACTCTGTTCTTTTGGACTTAATACACTAGATGCATGGTAGATAGTGTTCGACATGTGGAGTAATAGTAGTAGATGCAGAAAGTATCGGCCTACTTGTTTTGGACGTGATGCCTATAGATATAATCATTGCCTTAGATAACGTCACGACTTTGCATGGTTCTATCAATTGCTCGACAATAATTCGTTCACCCACTTTCTATTTGCTTTCATGAGAGAAGCCACTAGTGAACACTACGGCCCCCGGGTCTATTCACACCTATCGTTTCCACTTTCACTTTTACTTTGCTTGTTTACTTTGTTGCTTTCAGTTCTCACTTTGCAAACAATCTATAAGGGATTGACAACCCCTTCATAGCGTTGGGTACAAGATCTTTGTTTTTGTGCAGGTACTTGTGACTTGACGCGATCTTCCATTGGTTCGATACCTTTGTTCTCAAAACTGAGGGAAATACTTACTGCCGCTGTGCTACATCACCCTTTCCTCTTAAGGGAACACCAACGCAAGGCTCCAAGGCCGCGGGGAGATCCTTTTCATATTTGCCAAGGAAGTCCCTAAAGGCGTAGCCGTCGCAGCAGGATTCCTGGCGCCGTACCAGGGAAGGTCTGTTGTCGCAGTAGCAGAAGGATTTCTGGCGCTGTTGCCGGGGTGATCAAGTCAAGAATAGTCTCTCTTCAACGTGCTGATTTTTGGCGCAAGGAGGAGAGATCAAGTCATCCATCCAAGTAGGTGTCACAAACTCATCTCTTGCATTTACCTTTTTTGCTAGGTGCCACTCGTTTTCCTCTCCCGCACTTCACATTTGCCGTTTTCATTTGCCGTTTTCTTCTTTGCCTTTTTTTCGTTTGCCTTTTTTGTTCGCCCTTTTCTTTCGCTTGCCTTTCCTTTGCTTGTGTGCTATGTGCCTTTAATATGCTTGCATCTTCGCTTGCTGAAAATCTAGTGATATGGATCCTCATCCACTTGCTAATATCTTTAAGAGATCCAATTATGTTGATCCAATTGCTAGTGAGTTGAGTGCACTTAACTATCTTTATAGAGTTTTGCTTGAGATGCGTGAATCTGAAAATCGTGATGAAGAAATTTATGAAGTGATTCACGAGGACCCCTTGAATGAAAAGCATGATTGCAATGGTTTGACTATAAATCCTATTAGTGACAATCATGCTAAAAATATGCAAAACCCTAAGCTTGGGGATGCTAGTTTTGCTTTGTCCACTGCTTGTTGCAATAATCATGATTGGGGTGATGATCTTTCTTATGATCTTGAAAATTTGTTCAAATCTCATGATGAATATGATATTTGCAATAATATTGAAAGTGGGTTTGGAGAAGTCATGACTTTAGTTGATGATAATCCCACTATTTTTGAAGAGCGTCAACTTTGCATGCATGTGGATCACGAAAAGAATATCCTATGTGATAGTTACATTGTTGAATTCGAATATGATCCCACATGTAATTGCTATGAGAGAGGAAAATATTGTGGTAGAAACTTTCATGTTACCAAATTACCTCTCGTTATGTGGAAATTGCTATTGTCTCTTTCTTCGTCCATGCATATGGTAACCATTGGTTGTCTTGACAATCTGTTTTCCTATAAAATGCCTATGCATAGGAAGTATGTTAGACTTAGATTCCATCACCTTATGCCTAGCTAAGGGCGTTAAACAATAGCGCTTGTTGGGAGGCAACCCAATGAATCTATCCTTTCTTTTTCTGCTTTGTGTTTTTCACACTTTCATAATTCTGTTATGATTGTGTTTTTTGTGATTCTTTTTGCGTTTGTGCCAAGCAAAACCGTTATGATTAGTCTTGGGGATGATCGTTTGGTCATGCTGGAAAAGACAGAAACTTTCTGCTCACGAAAAATAATTTTCATTTTTTGTTTGTAAGAGCTTTGGAGTTGATTCTTTTTTATGCTGATTGCTACGCAAATTCTTCAGACTTTAGTAATGTTTCAGAATTTTTGAAGTACCAGAAGTATACGAAGTATACATATTGCTACAGACTGGTATGCTGTTAACAGATTCTGTTTTTGTTGAGTTGGTTGCTTATTTTGATGAAACTATGGATAGTATCGGGGGGTATTAGCCATGGAAGATTGAAAATACAGTAACCCAACATCAACATAAGTAGAATTTAAGTTTGCTACAGTACCCAAGGAAGTGGTCGTTTGCTTTCTTATACTAATGTTATCACGAGTTTCTGTTTAAGTTTCGTGTTGTGAGGTTTTCAAGTTTTGGGTGAATTTCTTATGGACAAAAAGATAAAGAGTGGAAAGAGCTCAAGCTTGGGGATGCCCAAGGCACCCCAAGTTGATTCAAAGATGTTGTAAAAGCCTAAGCTTGGGGATGCCCCGGGAAGGCATCCCCTCTTTCGTCTTCAATCCATCGGTAACGTTACTTGGGGCTATATTTTTATTCACCACATGTTATGTGTTTTGCTTGGAGCATCTTGTATCGTAGGTGTCTTTTATTTTTGTTATGTCACAATCATCCTTTCTGCAAACCTAGAGAGAGAGAGACATGTACTCACCATGATTTTGTCGAGCTTCACTTATATCCTTTGGTTAGGCAATTCCGCTCACTTGTGCTTCACTTATATCTTTTGAGCTAGTTGATTTTGCTCTATGTGCTTCACTTATATCTTTTAGGGCACGGTGGTGCGTGGCTAGGTAGTTGATCTATGCTATGAAAGTAGTCTCAAAAGGGGCAGTTATCCAAAGGGATACGAAAACTTCCACCTTCATGTGCATTGAGTAGTTAGAGAAGTTTGATTCATCTCAACTAGTTTTGAGTTGTGGTTATGGTAATATTGAAGTTATAGTAGTAAGGTGTTGTGGATCTAGAAATACTTGTGTTGAAGTTAGTGATTCCCGTAGCATGCACATATGGTGAACCGCTATGTGATGAAGTCTGAGCATGATTAGTCTACTGATTGTCATCCTTTGTGCGGCCGTCGGGATCGTGCGATGGTTTATACCTACCAACCCTTCCCCTAGGAGTATGTGTTGAATGCTTTGTTTTGATTACTACTAAAATTTTTGCAACAAGTATATGAGTTCTTCATGACTAATGTTGAGTCCATGGTTTAGATCCACTTTCACCTTCCACCATCACTATCTTCTTTAGTGTCGTGCAATTTTCGCCGGTGCACAAAACCCACCGTTAGCCTCCCTCAAAACAGCCACCATACCTACCTACTATGGCTTTTTCAAAGCCATTCTGAGATATATTGCCATGCAACTACCACCATGACATGTGCCACCACTTCTAAATTGCCATTGCATGATCGTAAGATAGCTAGCATGATGTTCACGTTGATGTCTATGCCATGCTAGATCATTGTCACGGTACACTACCAAAGGCATTCCATATAGAGTCATCATTGCTCTAAGTTTTGAGTTGTAAGTGTGATGATCATCATTGATGGAGCATTGTCCCATGTGAGGAAATAAAAGAGGCCAAAGATGCCCACCAAAAAAGAAGAGGCCAAAGAGCCCACCAAAAAATGAGAGAAAAAGACAGAAGGAATAATGCTACCACCTTTCCACACGTGTGCATATTAAGCACTATGATCTTCATGATTGAGAGTCTCTCGTTTTGTCACCACCATATAGCTAGTGGGAAATTTTCATTATATAACTTGGCTTGTATATTCCAATGATAGGCTTCCTCAAATTTGCCTTAGGTCTTCGTGAGCAAGCAAGTCGGATGCACACCCACTAGTTTTCTTTAAGAGCTTTCACATACTCTTAGCTCTAGTGCATCATTTGTATGGCAATCCCTACTCATTCACGTTGATATCTATTGATGAGCATCTCCATAGCTCATTGATATCCCTAGTCAATGTGACCATCTTCTCCTTGTTTGTCTTGCAACCTCCACCACACTCCACAGCACTTATAGTGTTAAAACCATGGTTCACGCTCATGTATTGCATGAGAGTTGAAAAAGTTTGAGAAAGTAAAGGTGTGAAAACAATTACTTGGCCAATACCGGGGTTGTGCATGATTTAAATTCATTGTGCAAGGATGATAGAGCATAGCCAGACTATATGATTTTGTATGGGTAACTTTCTTTTGGCCTTGTTATTTTGAAAGTTCATGATTACCTTGCTAGTTTGCTTGAATTAATATTGTCTCCACGTCAATAGCAAACTTTTGTTTTGAATCTAATGGATCTGAACATTCACGTCACATAAGAGGAGTTACGAAGGACATCTATGCTAGGTAGCATGAAAGCATCAAAAATTCATTCTTTATCACTTCCCTACTCGAGGACGAGGGGGAGTTAAGCTTGGGGATGCTTGATACGTCTCAAACGTATCTATAATTTTTAATGGTTTCACGCTGTTATCTTGTCATCTTTGGATGTTTTGTTTACCTTTTATATCTTTTTTGGGGACTAACTTATTAATTCAGTGCCACGCGCCAGTTCCTGTTTTTTCTGTGTTTTTGACTCTTCTCAGATCTGATTTTGGAACGGAGTCCAAACGGAATAAAATCCCCGAAATAATTTTTTCCAGAACGGAAGAAGATCGGGAGGCTTGAGGGCCAAGGCAGTGGGCTCGCAGGGAGCCCACAAGCCCTGTTGCCGCGGCCAGGGGGGCGTGCGGCAACCAGGCTTCTGGCCTCCCTGGCGCTCCCCTGCCCTAGCTCTTTGGCCTATAAATTCCCTAAAAATCCAGATAAAATCAGGGCATCCACGAAAACACTTTTCCGCTGCCGCAAGCTTCCGTTTCCGCAAGATCTTATCTGGAGAGCCTTCCCGGTGCCCTGCCGGAGGGGACTTTGGAGTTGGAGCGCTTCTACATCAACATCATCGCCTCTCCAATGACTCGTGAGTAGTCCACTTCAGACCTATGGGTCTGTAGTTAGTAGCTAGATGGCTTCTTCTCTCTCTTGGATCTTCAATACAAAGTTCTCCATGATCTTCATGGAGATCTATCCGATGTAATCCTGTTTGGCGGTGTGTTTGTCGAGATCCGATGAATTGTGGATTTGTGATCAGATTATCTATGAATTATATTTGAGTCTTTGCTGATTTCTTATATGCATGATGTGATATCCTTGTAAGTCTCTCCGAGTCTTGGGTTTTGTTTGGCCAACTAGATCTATGATTCTTGCAATGGGAGAAGTGCTTGGTTTTGGGTTCATACCGTGTGGTGACCTTTCCCAGTGACAGAAGGGGCAACAAGGCACGCATCATGCTGTTGCCATCAAGGGTAACAAGATGGGCTTTTATCATAGATATGAGATTGTCCATCTACATCATGTCATCTTGCTTAAGGCGTTACTCTGTTCTTTTGTACTTAATACACTAGATGCACGCTGGATAGCGGTCGATGTGTGGAGTAATAGTAGTAGATGCAGAAACTATCGGTCTACTTGTTTTGGACGTGATGCCAATAGATATAATCACTGCCTTAGATAACGTCACTACTTTGCGCGGTTCTATCAATTGCTCGATAGTAATTCGTTCACCCACCGTCTACTTGCTTTCATGAGAGAAGCCACTAGTGAACACTACGGCCCCCGGGTCTATTCACACCTATCGTTTCCACTTTCACTTTTACTTTGCTTGTTTACTTTGTTGCTTTCAGTTCTCACTTTGCAAACAATCTATAAGGGATTGATAACCCCTTCATAGCGTTGGGTGCAAGGTCTTTGTGTTTGTGTAGGTACTTGTGACTTGACGCGATCTTCCATTGGTTCGATACCTTGGTTCTCAAAACTGAGGGAAATACTTACCGCCGCTGTGCTACATCACCCTTTCCTCTTCAAGGGAACACCAACGCAAGGCTTCAAGTCCGCGGGGAGATCATTTGCATATTTTCCAAGGAAGTCCCTAAAGGCGTAACCGTCGCAGCAGGATTCCTGGCGCCGTACCAGGGAAGGTCTGTTGTCACAGTAGCAATCCCTTCAACCGGTACATGTGAATATTGAATCACTATTGTCGGAATTGATGTCATCCAGAAGCAAGCGTCATACAAGGTTATATCGGGGATGAGGTGGTTGAGTTTTGCACCGAATACAAGAAACTTAGACCTATTGGTGTGCCCCTCTCTCGCCAGGAGGGAAGGTTGGTTGATATGCCACTCCTTGCTGGCACGCAGATTTGTCCACCTAGAGAAATGGCCGATCAATCCCATTTGACAGTACTACTTAACGGCCCTATACTCGACACTTATGCTGCAGAATACATTAAGGAGATATGACGAAGCAACTTACCCAATTTGCTTTCACCAGCTGCCGAGATAAATGCACACAATAAGGACTATGTAAGATGGCTGAAGGATCATTTGGCACACGGATTCTGTGATGACCTAGCAACGTGGTTCGCACAAAAGCCATCAACGACGATTATGAAGTACCAACCGTATGACATAAATGGAAACACGTTCTACACCGAGGAACGTTATGGTAAGACATCACACCAGAACAACTCTATTTGAATAGAATGCCTAACTGTAGACGAAGATGATAAATAGGTGTACTATGGAACCATCAAAGAGATTTGAAAGCTTAACTATGTGGAATTGAAGGTGGCATTATTCAAGTGTAGATGGGTCCCTCTTGGTAGCGTAAAGTTTGATGATTACAGGAAGACATATGTTGATCGTAGAATTATGGCCTATCACAAGGACCCATTTATTCTTGCGAGCCATGCTACCCAGATTTTCTATGTGCCACACACCTTGCATAAGCACTTCCATGTAGTGGTGTCTGGCAAGAGGAGGATCCTAGGCGTTGACAATGTTGGTGAAGAGGAGGAGCACAATCAATATGATGAGTTGCCACCTGAGGAGCCATACGACATAAAAGAGGAGAAGCGTAAAATCACCAGAAATCCTAAGTTCATTAGGGCCAACCTAATGATCATGATTGCCCCATGTACATGGGAATTAATTCAAAAAACTAACAATTATGTCTATTGTACTGAATTGCTGCCAACCGTCGCAGTGAATTTGAACTATTTATGATCATTAACCCTATACTCCCTCCTTTCCGGTTTATAGGGCTTATCTTATTTTTGTTGTTTTTCGATATAAAAGGCTCATCTTTATTTCATTTTAATATTACAAGGTGCATTAAATCTTTGTATGTACTAGAACGCTCAGTTGATCTCACTATGGTATTTTTCAACTGAACAAGTGCAGTGTGGTTTACCATTCGCACTCGATTCATTCACTAAAGTAGTGTGCCTATGAAAGGATCGATATGGTTGACTAGAGGGGGGTGAATAGGCACCTACCAATTTTTAGCTTCTCTTAACAAATTAGGGTTGGCAACAAAAGGTTCTCTAGATGAACAACTAGGTGCGCAACCTACATGATGCTAACAATAACAACAACAAGTGCAAGCAAGGAACACCACACAAAAATAGCAAGCACAAAGTAAAGGTAAGAGATAACCACAAGTGGAGCCGGTGGAGACGAGGATGTGTTACCGAAGTTCCTTCCCTTTGCCAGGAAGCACGTCTCCATTGGTGCGGTGTGGAGGCCAATGCTCCCCAAGAAGCCACTAGGCCCACCGTATTCTCCTCACGCCCTCACACAATGTGAGATGTCGTGATTCCACTAGTGGTGCCCTTGAAGGCGGCAACCGAACCTTTATAAACAAGGTTGGGGCTATCTCCACACAAAGATTGGAGGCTCCCAACAAGACCACAGAGCTTCACCACAATGTAATGTGGCTCCGGGGTGACCTCAACCATCTAGGGTGCTCAAACACCCAAGAGTACCAAGATCCGCAAGGGATTAGTGGGGGGAATCAAATATCTCTTGGTGGAAGTGTAGATCTCGGCCTTCTCAACCAATCCCTAGAAATTCAACAAGTTTCATTGGCTAGGGAGAGAGATCAGGCAAAAATGAGCTTTGGAGCAACAATGGAGCTTGGGAAGGGCAGACATGGTCTTCTTGGGGAAGAAGACCCCCTTTATATAGTGAAGGGGGAAATCCAACCGTTACACCCACTATCAGCCCGAGCACAGCGGTCCTACCGCTGCGAGGTGTTCTACTACCGCTGCCAGTTGTGCTACTACCGCTGCCTGGTGTGGTACTACCGCAACCTGGTGCGATACTACCGCACACACGGTGGTAGCAGAAGAAGCACCTACTGTGCGAGGCAATGAGCGGTAGAACCGCCGGAGCAGTACTACCTGCTACCTCTTGAACTTGCGTTGGTTTTTCCCTTCAAGAGGAAAGGGTGAGGCAACACAGTAGCAGTAAGTATTTCCCTCAGTTTGAGAACCAAGGTATCAATCCAGTAGGAGTATCAAGCCAAGTCTCCAAAGTACCTGCGCAAAAACAGCAAACTTGCACCCAACGCTACAAAGGGGTTGTCAATCCCTTCACGATTGATTGCAAGGTGAGATCTAAAGGCGGAAAGTGCAACAAAGTAAAAGTGTAGGGCTGAAAATATGATGTGAAGTAGACCCGGGGGCCATAGTGTTCACTAGAGGCTTCTCTCATGATAACAAATATTACGGTGGGTGAACGAATTACTGTCGAGCAATTGATAGAACCACGCAAAGTCATGACGATATCTAAGGCAATGATCATACATATAGGCATCATGTGCGAGACAAGTAGACCGATACTTACTACACCTACTACTATTACTCCACACATCGACCGCTATCCAGCATGCATCTAGTGTATTGAGTTCATGACAAACAGAGTAATGCCTTAAGCAAGATGACATGATGTAGAGGGATAAATTCATGCAATAGATATAAACCCCATCTTTTTACCCTTGATGGCAACAACATGATGCGTTCCTTGCTGCCCCTTCTGTCATTGGGTGAGGTCACCGCACGGTATGAACCCAAAACCAAGCACTTCTCCCATTTCAAGAATTATAGATCAAGTTGGCCAAACGAAACCCACAACTCGAAGAGAATTACAAGGATACGAAATCATGCATATAAGAGATCAGAAGAAACTCAAATAACATTCATAGATAATCTGATCATAAATCCACAATTCATCGGATCTCGACAAACACACCGCAACAGAAGATTACATCGGATAGATCTCTGATACGTCCATTTTGCATCATGTTTTCATGTTGTTATTTATCGCTTCTTTGGCTGTTATTTTACTTCACGGTACTATTCTTATGCCTTTTCTCTCTTATTTTGCAAAGTTTACATGAAGAGGGAGAATACCGACAACTGGAATTCTGGCCTGAAAGTGGAGCAAAGTTGATATACCTATTCTGCGCAACTCCAAACGCCGTGAAAATCAACGGAGTTTTTTTCCCAATATATAAAAAATACTGGGCCGAAGAAGTGTCGGAGGGGCACTAGGGGGTGCCCACAAGCCTGCACGACGCGTCCACCCCCCTAGGCCGCGCCATGGGGGCTTGTGGGCAGCCCACTGGCCCCCCTCTTTTGCTATATGGAGGGTTTCGTCCAGGAAAAAATCAGAAGGGAGCTTTTTTGTGGTTTCGCCGCCGCCACGAGGCGGAACTTGAGCAGAACCAATCTAGAGCTCCGACAAGACGATCTTGCCGGGGAAACTTCCCTCTCGGAGGGGGAATCGTCGCCATCGTCATCACCAACACTCCTCTCATCGGAGGGGACTCGTCACCATCAACATCTTCATCAGGACCATCTCATCTCCAAACCCTAGTTCATCTCTTGTAACCAATCTCCATCTCACGACTCCGACTGGTACTTATAAGGTTGCTAGTAGTGTTGATTACTCTTTATAGTTGATGCTAGTTGGATTACTTGGTGGAAGAGTTTATGTTCAGATCCTTGATGCTACTCATTACACCTCTGATCATGATTATGATTATGCTTTGTGAGTAGTTACTTTTGTTCCTGAGGACATGGGATAAGTCATGCTAATAATAGTCATGTGAATTTGGTATTCGTTTGGTATTTTGATATGTTGTATGTTGTTTTTCCTCTAGTGGTGTTATGTGAACGTCGACTACATAACACTTCACCATTATTTGGGCCTAGAGGAAGGCATTGGGAAGTAGTAAGTAGATGATGGGTTGCTAGAGTGACAGAAGCTTAAACCCTAGTTTATGCGTTGCTTCGTAAGGGGCTGATTTGGATCCACTAGTGTAATGCTATGGTTAGACTTTGTTTTAATTCTTCTTTCGTAGTTGCAGATGCTTGCGAGAGGGGTTAATCATAAGTGGGATGCTTGTCCAAGTAAGGGCAGTACCCAAGCGCCGGTCCACCCACATATCAAACTATCAAAGTAACGAACACGAATCATATGAACATGATGAAACTAGCATGACAGAACTTCCCGTGTGTCCTCGGGAGCGTTTTTCCTCCTATAAGACTTTGTCCAGGCTTGTCCCTTGCTACAAAAGGGATTGGGCCACTTTGCTACACCGTTTCTACTTTTGTTACTTGTTGCTTGCTACAAATCATCTCACCACACAATCACTTGTTACCGACAATTTCAGTGCTTGCAGATATTTCCTTGCTGAAAACCACTTGTCAGATCCTTCTGCTCCTCGTTGGGTTCGACACTCTTACTTATCGATAGGACTACGATTGATCCCCTATACTTGTGGATCATCAAGACTCTTTTCTGGCACCGTTGCCGGGGAGTGAAGCGACTTTGGTAAGTGGAACTTGGCAAGGAAACATTCATATAGTGTGCTGAAATTTATTGTCACTTGTCACTATGGATACTAATCCTTTGAGGGGCTTGTTCAGGGTATCTTCACCTCGACCGGAAGCACAAAGAGTTGCTCCTCAAGTTGCTGCACCTACTAAAAATATTTGCTTTGAATTTCCTTCAGGTATGCTTGAGAAACTGTTGGATAATCCTTTTACATGAGATGGAACATCACATCTAGACTTGCATCTAATCTATGTAGATGAGGTTTGTGGTTTATTTAAGCTTACAGGTGTGCCCGAGGATGAGGTCAATAAGAAGGTCTTTCCTTTATCTTGGAAGGATAAGGCGTTGACATGGTATAGGCTATGTGATGATACTGGATCGTGGGACTACAATCGGTTGAAATTGGAATTTCATCAAAAGTTTTATCCTATGCATTTAGTACATCGTGATCGAAATTATATTTACAATTTTTGGCCTCATGACAGAGAAAGCATCGCTCAAGCTTGGGGGAGGCTTAAATCAATGCTATATTCATGCCCCAATCATGAGCTCTCGAGAGAAATTGTCATTCAGAACTTCTATGCTCGGCTTTCTCATGATGATTGCACCATGCTTGACACTTCTTGTACCAATTCTTTTATGAAGAGATATATTGACTTCAAATGATTCTCCGTTAGAAGTCAATTTATTGGAGATAATTAAACGCAACTCTAAAGATTGGGAGCTTGAAGAAGGTAAGGAGTCAGGTATGAATTTCACGTTTGATTGCGTTAAATCCTTTGTTGAGACAAATACCTTTAGTGATTTTAGCGCTAAGTATGGACTTGACTCTGAGATAGTAGCTTCATTGTGTGAATCCTTTGTTGCTCATAGTGATCTCCCCAAAGAGAAGTGTTTTAAATATCATCCTCCGTTAGAAGTCAATGTAGTTAAACCCACTCCAGTTGAAGAGAAAGTCATTGCCTATAATGATCCTGTGGTACCCAGTGCTTACATTGAGAAACCACCTTTCCCTATTAGGATAACGGATCATTCTAAAGCTTCAACCGTGATACGTAGAGGCTATATTAGAACACCTACACCCCCTGAGCAAATTAGAGTTGAACCTAGAATTTCTATTATCAAAGATCTTCTGTCTGAAGAAGTTGAGGGACATAATATTCACTTTTGTGAAGATGCTGCTAGAATTGCTAAACCTCACGTTAGAGACAAACATAGGCATGTTGTTGGCATGCCTGTAGTTTCTGTTAAGATAGGAGATCATTGTTATCATGGTTTATGTGACTTGGTTTCTAGTGTTAGTGCAATACCTCAATCCTTATACGATGAAGTCAAAGATGAGATTGCACCTGTTGAGATAGAACCTATAGATGTCGCTATTCAGCTTGCCAATAGAGATACTATCTGCCCTGTGGGAATTGTTAGGGATGATGAAGTCTTGTGTGGTAAAACGAAGTATCCTGCTGATTTCCTCGTTCTTGCTACCGCACAAGATAGCTTTTGTCCCATCATATTTGGTAGACCCTTTCTCAATACTGGCAATGCTCATATTGATTGTGAGAAGCAAACTGTCACTGTTGGCTTTGAAGGTGTGTCACATGAGTTCAATTTCTCTAAGTTTGGTAGACAACCTCATGAAAAGGAGTTGCCTAGTAGGGATGAAACTATTGCCTTAGCCTCTATTGCCGTGCCCCCTACTGATCCCTTAGAGCAATACTTGCTTGAGCATGAAAATGATATGGATATGGATGAAAGGGACGAAATAGATAGAGTTGTCTTAGAACAATATCCTATCCTTAAGAATAACTTGCCTATTGAACTTCTTGGGGATCCACCCTCACCAAAGGGTGATCCTATGTTCGAGCTTAAATAGTTGCCTGATACTCTTAAGTATGCCTATCCTGATGAAAAGGAGATATATCCTATTATTATTAGTGCTAGCCTCTCGGAGCATGAAGAAAAGAATTTACTAAAAACTCTGAGGAAGCACCGTGCTGCTATAGGATATACTCTTGATGATCTTAAGGGCATTAGTCCTACCCTATGCCAGCACAAGATTAAAACGGATCCTGATTTCAAACCAGTTGCTGATCTTCAAAGGAGATTAAATCCTAAGATGAAAGAAGTAGTAAGAAAAAAAATACTAAAGCTCCTGGAAGTGGGTATTATCTATCCTGTTGCTCATAGCGATTGGGTGAGTCCGGTGCATTGCGTTCCTAAGAAGGGAGGCATCACCGTTGTCCCTAATGATAAGGATGAGTTGATCCCGCAGAGGATTATTACTGGCTATAGGATGGTGATTGATTTTAGGAAGTTGAATAAGGCCTCTAGGAAAGATCCTTATCCTTTGCCTTTTATCGACCAAATGCTAGAAAGGCTGTCCGAACACACACACTTCTGCTTTCTAGACGGTTATTCTGGTTTCTCTGAAATACCAGTTGCACAATCTGATCAGGAGAAAACCACTTTCACCTGCCCTTTCGGTACCTTTGCTTATAGATGTATGCCTTTTGGCTTATGTAATGTACCTGCCACTTTTCAAAGATGTATGATGGCTATATTCTCTGACTTTTGTGAAAAGATTGTTGAGGTTTTCATGGATGACTTTTCCGTATACGGGTCTTCCTTTGATGATTGCCTCAGCAACCTTGATCGAGTCTTGCAGAGATGTAAAGACACCAATCTTGTCTTGATTTGGGAGAAGTTCCACTTTATGGTTAATGAAGGCATCGTCTTAGGACACAAAAATTCTGAAAGAGGTATTGAAGTCGATAAGGCTAAGGTTGATGCAATCGAGAAAATGCCATACCCCACAGATATCAGAGGTATAAGAAGTTTCCTTGGTCATGCTGGTTTCTATAGAATGTCATTAAAGACTTCTCTAAGATTTCTAGGCCTCTTACCAATCTCTTGCAAAAGGATATTCCTTTTGTCTTTGATGATGATTGTGAGGAAGCCTTCGAAATAGTTAAGAGGGCTTTGATAACTGCACTTATTGTTCAACCACCTGATTGGAACCTACCCTTTGAAATCATGTGTGATGCTAGTGATTATGCTGTTGGTGCTGTGCTAGGGCAAAGATTTGATAAGAAGTTGAATGTTATTCACTATGCTAGCAAAACTCTAGACAGTGCCCAGAGAAACTATGCCACTACGGAGAAGGAATTTTTAGCAGTCGTGTTTGCATGTGAAAAGTTCAGGTCTTACATAGTTGATTCCAAAGTCACTATTCACACTGATCATGCTGCTATTAAGTACATCATGGAGAAGAAGGACGCTAAACCTAGACTTATCAGCTGGGTTCTCTTGCTACAAGAATTTGATTTGCACGTTGTCGACAGAAAGGGTGCTGATAACCCAGTAGCAGATAACTTGTCTAGGTTGAAGAACGTTCTTGATGACCCACAACCTATTGATGATAGCTTTCCTGATGAGCAATTGAATGTCATCAATGCTTCACGTAGTGCACCGTGGTATGCTGATTATGAAAACTATATCGTTGCCAAATACATACCACCTAGTTTCACATACCAGCAAAAGAAGAAATTCTTCTTTGACTTGAGACACTACTTTTGGGATGATCCTCACCTTTATAAGGAAGGAGTAGATAGTGTTATTAGACGTTGTGTACCTGAACATGAACAGGGACATATCCTATAGAAGTGTCACTCTAAGGCCTACGGAGGACACCATGAGGGAGATAAAATTGCACACAGGTACTGCAATCAGGTTTCTATTGGCCCATTCTCTTCAAGGATGCCCGTAAGTTTGTCTTGTCATGTGACGAATGTCAAAGAATAGGTAATATTAGCAAATGTCAGGAAATGCCTATGAACTATTCACTTGTCATTGAACCATTTGATGACTGGGGCTTTGATTATATGGGACCTTTTCCAAAATCCAACGGGTATACGCATATCTTAGTTGTTGTTGATTACATCACTAAGTGGGTAGAAGCTATCCCACTAGTAGTGCTGATCACAACACCTCTATCAAGATGTTGAAAGAAGTTATCTTCCCTAGATTTGGAGTCCCTAGATATCTGATGACCGACGGTGGTTCACACTTCATTCATGGTGCTTTCCGTAAAACGCTTGCTAAGTACGATGTCAACCATAGAATTAGGTCTCCCTACCACCCTCAGTCCAGTGGTCAAGTAGATCTAAGTAATAGAGAGATTAAACTAATTCTGCAAAAGACTGTCAACATGTCTAGAAAGAATTGGTCTAATAAGCTCGATGATGCAATGTGGGCTTATAGAACTGCCTATAAGAATCCCATGGGCATGTCTCCGTACAAAATGGTGTATGGGAAAGCATGTCATTTACCTCTTGAGCTAGAGCATAAAGCTTATTGGGCAATCAAAGAGCTCAACTTTGATTTCAAGATTGCCGGTGAGAAGAGGTTATTTGACATTAGCTCGCTTGATGAGTCGAGAACTCAGGCATATGAGAATGCCAAGATTTTCAAAGAGAAGGTTAAGAGGTGGAATGATAAGAGGATACAAAAGAGTGAGTTCAATGTAGGTGATTATGTCTTGCTATATAACTCTCGTTTAAGATTCTTTGCAGGCAAGCTTCTCTCTAAATGGGAAGGTCCCTATGTTGTTGAGGAAGTATATCGTTCCGGTGCTATCAAGGTCAACAACACGGAAGGTAATTGTCCGAGAGTGGTAAATGGGCAGAGAATCAAGCATTATATCTCAGGTACTCCCATAAATGTTGAAAGCAATATTATCAATACCATAACTCTGGAAGAATACCTAAGGGACATTTACCAGCCTGTTTCAGACTCACAAAACAAAGAGGTATGTGATTCGGTAAGAAAACATAGTCCAAAACTTTTCGAGTAGGAAATTTTCTCCGTTTTGGAATATTTGAAAAAAATACAAAAATTGGAAGTAGTCCGGAAAGTGTGCGAGGAGGCGACAAGCCTGCACAGCACGAGCCCACCCCCTGGCCACGCCGTGAGGGCTTGTGGCCACCTCGTGCGCCTCCCGGACTCCGTTTTGGTGCGGGGTACTCCTTCTGATTTGGAAAAAATCATTATATATACTTTCGTTTGGTCTGACCTCTGCATCACGCAGATTTCCTCTGTTTTTCGTTTCGAGCCTGTTTTCTGCCGCAGATCTAGGTCAAGATGTCTTCTCAAGAATCTGTGGGGGAGAACAACCTCCGTCAAATCTCTGGAGAAGTTCATGCTGATCTGAAAAGGATGGAGGTCATGGAGGCTAAGGAGAGGCTACCTAAAGAAACCAAGGGCAAGGCTAAGGAGAAGGATCATGCATGGACGAAGTGCAATCTGTGCTCAACTCGGAAGAAGTTGAAGAAGTTGATTTCCTCCAACCCTACCTCCACCTACTATCTCCATCTTTGATTGAACTCTTGAGGTTTTGTGAAACAAATCGTGCTCGCAATACTTGTCTCACTCGTGAAGTTGTTTTGCTGGAGAAACATATCATAGACTCCAAAGTATATATCGAAGACCGATGGCCCTCTTGGAATCAAAGGTTGCAACCACTTCTCCACCTTCACCACCAAAGGAAGACAACTGAGCATTGGTATGGGCAATCCCCTTGGCTTGTGCCAAGCTTGGGGGAGTTGCCCCGGTATCGTATCACCATCACATGTTTTGCCTTTACTTTTGTTTTAGTTTTCCTTTTCAGTTTTTTTTCTCTAGTAGTTTAAAAATCTTAGTGTTTTAGTCTTGAGTTTTGCCTTGTGTCACCCCCGATGTATTCTTGCTCGCAATCCTTATAATAAAGAGTGTCTTAGTTGAAGGGCTTTGCCTCTTGCCATGATCAAAAGAGTGAGAACAGAACAAAAGCATGAAAGATCATGTAGTGATCTTATGGGAAGTGATGGCTTTACATATAAAAAGAATGAGGATTGAAACTTGTTGAGGGTAGGCAAACGTAGACCTTGGTCATTGTTGCAATTAATAGGAAGTGATAAAGAAGGGGAGGTTCACATATAAATATATCATCTATGACACCATCTATGATTGTGAACACTCACCAAACTATTGCATGCCTAGAAGTAGATGTTGGACAAGGAAGACAACGTAATGAATTGTGTTTGCTTGGCTCTGAACAATGTTATATGATTAGAGATCCCTTAGCATGTGACGATTGCTTCCACCTCATATTAGTCAAAACTCCCGCACCAAGTAGATATACTACTTGTGCATCCATAAACCTTCAAACCAGTTTTGCCATGAGAGTCCACCATACCTACCTATGGATTGAATAAGATCCCTCAAGTAAGTTGTCATCGGTGCAAGCAATAAAATTGCTCTCTAATATGTATGATCTATTAGTGTGTGGAAAATAAACTTGATACGAACCTGTGATGAGGAAGACATAAAAGCGACAGACTGCATAATAAAGTTCTTTATCACAAGAGGCCATATAAAGTGACGTTCCTCCTCACTAAGAGGACACGCATCCAAACCTCACAAGCGCATGACAACCTCTGCTTCCCTCTGCGAAGGGCCTATCGTGTACCTTTACTTTTTGCCCTTGAAAGAGTCATGGTGATCTTCGCCAATTCCTTATTTTGCCTTTGTCTTGGCTACCGTCACATGCTTGGGAAAGATGTGTATTCATATGTCAACTTGGAGGTAGGCATTCATGAATTATTATTGTTGACATTACCTTTGAGGTAAGCAGTTGGGAGGAAAAACTATAAGCCCCTATCTTTCTCTCTGTCCAGCTAAAACTTTGATCTCATGAGTACCACGTGAGTTGTAGCAATTGTAGAGAACGAAAGAATGATTGAGTATGTGGATTTTCTTTACAAGCTCTTATTTGACTCTTTCTGATGTTGTGATAAATTGCAATTGCTTAAATGACTAAAGGCTACCGGTTGTTACTTCTTGGTAAGGTTCTTGATCCATGCTTTACTTTGTGAAGGAATTATCACTTTAGCATGAGAGATTATATGTTGGTATTGCTGTTCTGATCATGATCATGATGCATGCATGTTCGTATCTTGTTTTGTCGACAACTCTCTCCCTAAACATGTGGACATATTTATTGAGCTCGGCTTTCGCTTGAGGATAAGCGAGGTCTAAGCTTGGGGGAGTTGATTTGTCCATTTCGCATCATGTTTTCATGTTGATATTTATCGCTTCTTTGGCTGTTATTTCACTTCACGGTACTATTCTTATGCCTTTTCTCTCTTATTTTGCAAGGTTTACATGAAGAGGGAGAATACCGGCAACTGGAATTCTGGCCTGAAAGTGGAGCAAAGTTGAGATACCTATTCTGCGCAACTCCAAACGCCGTGAAAATCAACGGAGATTTTTTCCCAATATATAAAAAATACTGGGCCAAATAAGTGCCGGAGTGGCACCAGGGGGTGCCCACAAGCCTGCACGGTGCAGCCACCCCCCAGGCCACGCCATGGGGGCTTGTGGGCAGCCCACTGGCCCCCCTCTTTTGCTATATGGAGGGTTTCGTCCAGGAAAAAATCAGAAGGGACCTTTTTCGTGGTTTCGCCGCCACCACGAGCGGAACTTGAGCAGAACAAATCTAGAGCTCCGGCAGGACGATCCTGCCGGGGTAACTTCCCTCCCGGAGGGGGAAATCGTCGCCATCGTCATCACCAACACTCCTCTCATCGGAGGGGACTCGTCACCATCAACATCTTCATCAGCACCATCTCATGTCCAAACCCTAGTTCATCTCTTGTAACCAACCTCCATCTCGCGACTCCGATTGGTACTTGTAAGGTTGCTAGTAGTGTGATTACTCCTTGTAGTTGATGCTAGTTGGATTACTTGGTGGAAGAGTTTATGTTCAAATCCTTGATGCTACTCATTATACCTCTGATCATGATTATGATTATGCTTTGTGAGTAGTTACTTTTGTTCCTGAGGACATGGGATAAGTCGTGCTAATAATAGTCATGTGAATTTGGTATTCGTTCGGTATTTTGATATGTTGTATGTTGTTTTTCCTCTAGTGGTGTTATGTGAATGTCGACTACATAACACTTCACCATTATTTGGGCCTAGAGGAAGGCATTGGGAAGTAGTAAGTAGATGATGGGTTGCTAGAGTGACAGAAGCTTAAACCCTAGTTTATGCATTCCTTCGTAAGGGGCTGATTTGGATCCACTAGTTTAATCCTATGGTTAGACTTGGTCTTAATTCTTCTTTCGTAGTTGCGGATACTTGCGAGAGGGGTTAATCATAAGTGGGATTCTTTTCCAAGTATGGGCAGTACCCAAGCGCTGGTCCACCCACATATCAAACTATCAAAGTAACGAACGCGGATCAAATGAACATGATGAAACAAGCATGACCGAAATTCCCGTGTGTCCTCGGGAGCGTTTTTCCTCCTATAAGACTTTGTCCAGGCTTGTCCCTTGCTACAAAATGGATTGGGCCACTTTGCTACACCGTGGCTACTTTTGTTACTTGTTGCTTGCTACAAATCATCTCACCACACAATCACTTGTTACCGACAATTTCAGTGCTTGCAGATATTTCCTTGCTGAAAACCACTTGTCAGATCCTTCTGCTCCTCGTTGGGTTCGACACTCTTACTTATCGAAAGGACTACGATTGATCCCCTATACTTGTGGGTCATAAATCTCCATGAAGATCACGGAGAACTTTGTATTAAAGTTCCAAGAGAAAGAAGAAGCCATCTAGCTACTAGCTATGGGCCCGAAGGTCTATGGTGAACTACTCACGCATCATCGGAGAGGCAATGATGTTGATGAATAAGCCCTCCGTGTCCGGATCCCCCCTCCGGCAGGGCACCAGAACGTGCCACAGATGGGATCTTGCGGAGACAGAAGCTTGCGGTGGTGGAAAATTATTTTTGTGGCTCTCTCCCGTGGTTTCAGATTTTTTGGGGATTTATAGGCGGAAGAAGTAGGGCAAAGGAGCCACAGGGGACCCACAAGCCTGCTAGGTGTGCCCCTAGGCCGCGGCTAGGGGGTTTGTGGCCTCCCCTGGTGCCCTCTGCCTTGGTTCTCAAGCTCCCTGCATATCTTGTGCTCCGAAAAAATCTTTTCGGAGGTTTTATTCCATGTGGACTCCGTTTAATATTCTCCTCTGAAAAAGGTCAAAAAGACGAAAGAAACAGGAACTGGCACTTGGCATTGAGTTAATAAGTTAGTCCCAAAAAATATATAAAATGCATACAAAACATCCAAAGTTTGACAAGATAATAGCATGGAACCATCAAAAATTGTAGATATGTTGGAGACGTATCAAGCATCCCCAAGCTTAACTCATGCTCGTCCTCGAGTAGGGAAGTGATAAAGACTGAATTTTTGATGTGGAATGCTACCTAGCATATTTGTCCTTTGTAACTTCTTTCATGTGACATGAATGTTCAGATCCATAAGATTCAAAAAAATAGTTTGCCATTGACATGAAAACAATAATACTTCAAGCAAACTAGCAAGGTAATCATGAACTTTTGAAATAACAAGGCCAAAGAAATTTATCCCTACAAAATCATATAGTCTGGCTATGCTCCATCATCCCCACACAACGAATTTAAATCATGCACAACGCCGGTATTGACCAAGTAATTGTTTTCGCACTCTTACTTTCTCAAACCTTTTTCAACTCTCACGCAATACATGAGCGTGAGCCATGGATATAGCACTATAGGTGGAATAGAGTGTGGTGGAGGTTGTGAGGCAAAAAAGAGGAGATGGTCACATCGACTCGGTGTATCAAAGGGCTATGGAGATGCCCATCAATAGATATCAATGTGAAAGAGTAGGGATTACCATGCAACGGATGCACTTAGAGCTATAAGTGTGTGAAAGCTCAAAAGGAGAACTAGTGGGTGTGCATCCACCTTGCTTGCTCACGAAGGCCTAGGGCAATTTTGAGGAAGCCCATCATTGGAATATACAAGCCAAGTTACATAATGAAGATTCCCACTAGTATATGGTGGTGTCAAAACAAGAGACTCTCTCAATCATGAAGAACATGGTGCTATTATGAAGCACAAGTGTGGAAAAAGATAGTAGCATTGTCCCTTCTCTCTTTTTCTCTCCTTTTTTCTTTTGTTTGGGCTCTTTGGCCTCTTTCCATATCTCTCTATTTTTTTGTAGGCAACTTTAGCCTCTCTTTTTAATATTATTTCCTCACATGGGACAATGCTCTAATAATGATGATCATCACATTTTCATTTACTCACATCTCAATGCTCAGAACGATGATGAATCTATAGGAAATGCCTCCGGCAGTGTACCGTTATGTGCAACGATCTAGCTTCGCGTATGACGTTGAAACATCTCTCTAGCTATCTTACGATCATGCAATGGCAATATGTAAGTGACGGCACAAGTCATGAGACGGAACGGTGGGAGTTGCATGGCAATATATCTCGTAATGGCTATGAAAAGGCCATGATAGGTAGGTATGGTGGCTGTTTTGAGGAAGGTCTGTGGTGGTTTTGTGTACCGGCAAAAGTTGCGCGGCACTAGAGAGGCTAGGAATGGTGGAAGGTGAAAATGCATCTATACCATGGACTAACATTAGTCATTAAGAACTCAGATACTTATTGCGAAAGTTTTTATTAGTAATCAAAACAAAGTGCTAAACGCATATTCCGAGGGGAAGGGTTGGTAGGTGTTAACCATCGCGCGATGCCGACCGCAACACAAAGGATGACAATCAATAAATCAATTATGCTCTGACTTCCTAACATAGCGGTTCACCATACGTGCATGTTACGGGAATCACTAACTTCAACACAAGTATTTCTAGATTCACAACACCCTACTAACATGACTCTTAATATTACCAAATCCATGTCTCAAAACTATAAGAGAGGAATCAAACTTATCTTTCTAATCAATGCACAAGAATATGGAAGTTTTATTGTATCCTCTTTGGATGCCTATCAACTTTAGGACTACTTTCATAGCACAAGCCAACTACCAAGTTACTCAGAGAGAGCACTCTCAAAAATATATAAGTGAAGATCGAGAGTTCTTATTTCTCCAAAATATGACACCGCCATGCTCTAAAAGATCTAAGTGAAGCACTTAGAGCAAAGTTATCTAGCTCAAAAGATATAAGTGAAGCACATGTGAGCTAAATTGCCTAACTCAAAATATATAAGCGAAGTTCAATGAGTATTCTAGCAAATTCAAGATGAGTGCATGTCTCTCTCAAAAGGTGTGAAGCAAGGATGATTGTGACACAACAAAAAGAAAAGACTCCTATAATACACAACGCTCCAAGCAAAACACATATCATGTGGTGAATAAAATATAGCTCCAAGTAATGTTACCGATGGATTGAAGACGAAAGAGGGGATGCCTTCCCGGGGCAACCCCAAGCTTAGGCTTTTTGGTGTCCTTGAATTTGGCTTGGGATGCCTTGGGCATACCCAAGCTTGATCTCTTTCCACTCTTTATCTCATTGTCCATGAGAACATCACCCAAAACTTGAAAACTTCACAACACAAAACTTAAACACAAACTCGTGATATCATTAGCACAAGAAAACAAACTACCACCTCTTTAGGTACTGTAGAAAACTTGATTTCTATTTATATTGGTGTTAGATTACTGTATTCTCACTATTCAATGACTAGTACCCCCCGAGACTATCCATAGTTTCATCAAAATAAGCAATCAACACAACAAAAACGGAATCTGTCAAAAAATACCATTCTGTAGCAATCTGTATACTTTGTATACTTCTGGTGCCTCAAAAATTCTGAAAAATTACGAAATTTGGGCAATTGGCATATCAACCAGCAGAAAAAAGAATCAACTCAAAATGAAAAATAATTTCGTTAGTGAAAAGTTTCTGTCTTTTTCAACACGATCAAACAACCATCACCAAAACTAGTCATAAAGGTTTTACTTGGCTCAAACACAAAAAGAAACACAAAAAAACACAATCTTAACAGAATTATGATGGTGTGGGCACAACAAAACAGAAAGCAAAAAAGCAAAGATAAATTCATTGGGTTGCCTCCCAACAAGCGCTATTTTTTAACGCCCTTAGCTAGGCATAAGGTGAAAGAATCACGTATCGTCGTCTTTGTTACTCAAACCATAAGTAGCCCTCATCATAGATTCATAAGGAAATCTTAATTTCTTTCTAGGAAAATGTTCCATGCCCTTCTTTAATGGAAACTGAAATCTAATATTCCCTTCCTTCATATCGATGACAGCACCAATAATCCTTAGGAAAGGTCTACCAAGAATGATAGGACATGTAGGATTGCAATCAATATCAAGCACTATGAAATCTACAGGTACATAGTTCCTATTTTCAATAATAAGAACATCATTGATCCTTCCCATAGGTTTATTAACAGTAGAATCCACAAGATGCAAATTAAGAGAGCACTCATCAATCTCATTGAAGCCTAGAACATCACATAAAGACTTTGGAATCGCGGAAACACTAGCACCCAAATCACACAAAGCATTTCATTCATAGTTTTTGATCTTGATTTTGATAGTAGGTTCCCACTCATCATGAAGTTTTCTAGGAATAGAAACTTCCAAGTCAAGTTTCTCTTCAAGAGATTTCATCATAGCATTGACGATATGATCGGTAAAGGCCTTGTTTTGGCTATAAGCGTGTGGAGAGTTTAGCATGGATTGCATCAAGGAAATACATTCAATCAAAGAGCAACTATCATAATTGAATTCTTGAAATCCAAAGTAGTAATTTCATTACTACTCAAAGTTTTGATATCCTCTACTCCACTTTTAATGCTTTTAGCATCAAGATAGATGGACTCCGAATCATTGGGGCGTTTTTCAACCAAAGTGGATTCATATCCGGCACCATCATCATTAGGTTTGACACAAGAAAACAAGGATTCAATGGGAGTCACACCAAGCACTTTAAGATAATCGTGATTCTCATCACGAGAACACGCCTTTTTAAGCCATTCATGTCTAGCACGAATTTGGGCGGTTCATTCATGGAAACACACATAGCTTTCAAAGTTTCATCCATATTGATCTTGGGAGGAGCACATCTCACTTTCAAAGCATCAATATCAAGAGACATTCTATCAACGCTCCTAGCGAAATCCTCAATTTTGAGTAGTTTTTCTTCTATGGATGCATTGAAAATCTTTTGCGAGCTGATAAACTCTTTAATATTACTCTCTAAATCAGAGGGTAATTTATTGTAATTTCCATGAGCATTGTTGTAGGAATTGCCAAAGTTATTAGAGGGATTACTAGGAAAAGGCCTAGGAATATACTTTCCTCTAAAAGTATTGTTGTTGCCAAAATTATTCCTACCAACAAAATTAACATCCAAGCTTTCATTGCTACTCTCAATCAAGGAAGACAAGGGCATATAATTTGGATCTAAAGGAGCACCTTTACTAGCAAACAATTTCATTAACTCATCCATCTTAGCACTCAACGAGTTAATTTCTTCTATAGCGTGTATTTTTTTACTAGTAGGTGACCTTTCACTGTGCCACTGAGAAAAGTTTGTCATGATATTGTCTAGGAGTTTTGTGGCTTCTCCTAATGTGATTTCCATGAAAGTTCCACCGGAGGCGGAGTCCAAGATATTTCTAGAAGAAAAATTCAAACCAGCATAGAAGATTTGTATAACCATCCAAAGACTCAAGCCATGAGCGGGACAATTTCTAATCATCAATTTCATTCTCTCCCAAGATTGTGCAACATGTTCATGATCTAGTTGCTTAAAATTCATGATATCATTACGGAGAGACATAATCTTAGCCGGTGGAAAATACTTGGATATATAAGCATCTTGGCACTTGTTCCAAGAATCAATACTATTTTTGGGCAAAGATGAAAACCAAGTTTTTGCTCGATCTCGCAATGAGCACGGAAATAGCTTCAATTTAATCACATCATTATCCACATCTTTCTTCTTTTGCATATCGCATAACCCAATGAAGGTATTAAGATGGGATGCGACATCTTCAATAGGAAGGCCGGAGAATTGCTCCTTCATAACAAGATTCAGCAAAGCAGCATTGATTTCATATGATTCCGCACTAGTGGAGGGAGCAATCGGAGTACTAATAAAATCATTATTATTAGTATTCAAGAAGTCACAAAGTTTGGTGTTTTCAGTCATGGTGACTTCATCAAGTAGACAAGCACACAAGCGAACAGAAAGCAACTGAAAGAAAAGGGCAAACGAAAAAGGCAAATATTTTTGTAAATTTTTGTTTTTCAGAAGTGGGGGGAGGAAAACGAGAGGCAAAAAAAGTAAATGCAAGAGATGAGTTTGCGACGGTTACTTGGATAATTTTTACTTAGAATAATCCCCGGTGCCAGAGATTGACACGTTGGAGGAAGACTATTCTTGACTTGATGCTCCCCGACAATGGCGCCAGAAATTGGCACGTTGACAAGAGACTATTCTTGACTTGATACTCCCCAGTAACGGAGCCAGAAATTGGCACGTTGACGGGAGACTATTCTTGACTTGATACTCCCCGGCAACGGCGCCAGAAATTATTCTTCCTACCTCTTGAGCTTGCATTGGTTTTTCCCTTGAAGAGGAAAGGGTGATGCAGCACAGTAGCAGTACGTATTTCCCTCAGTTTGAGAACCAAGGTATCAATTCAGTAGGAGTATCAAGCCAAGTCTCCAAAGTACCTACGCAAAAACAGCAAACTTGCACCCAAAGCTACAAAGGGGTTGTCAATCCCTTCACGATTGATTGCAAGGTGAGATCTGAAGGCGGAAAGTGCAACAAAGTAAAAGTGTAGGGCTGAAAATATGATGTGAAGTAGACCCCGGGGCCATAGTGTTCACTAGAGGCTTCTCTCATGATAGCAAATATTACGGTGGGTGAAAGAATTACTGTCAAGCAATTTATAGAACCACACAAAGTCATGACGATATCTAAGGCAATGATCATACATATAGGCATCACGTCCGAGACAAGTAGACCGATACTTTCTGCATCTACTACTATTACTCCACACATTGACCGCTATCTAGCATGCATCTAGTGTATTGAGTTCATGACAAACAGAGTAACGCCTTAAGCAAGATGACATGATGTAGAGGGATTAATTCATGCAATAGATATAAACCTCATCTTTTTACCCTTGATGGCAACAACACGATGCGTGCCCCGCTGCCCGTTCTGTCAATGGGTGAGGTCACCGCACGGTATGAACCCAAAACCAAGCACTTCTCCCATTGCAAGAATTATAGATCAAGTTGGCCAAACGAAACCCACAACTCGAAGAGAATAAGAAGGATATGAAATCGTGCATATAAGAGATGAGAAGAAACTCAAATAAGATTCATAGATAATCTGATCATAAATCCACAATTCATCGGATCTCGACAAACAAACCGCAAAAGAAGATTACATCGGATAAATCTCCATGAAGATCATGGAGAACTTTGTATTGAAGATCCAAGAGAGAGAAGAATCCATCTAGATACTAGCTATGGACCCGAAGGTCTATGGTGAACTACTCACGCATCATCAGAGAGGCAATGGTGTTGATGAAGAAGCCCTCCGTGTCCGGATCCCCCCTCCGGCAGGGCATCAGAACGTGCCCCAGATGGGATCTTGCGGAGACAGGAGCTTGCAGCGGCGGAAAAGTATTTTCGTGGCTCTCTCCCGTGGTTTTAGTTTTTTCGGGGATTTATAGGCAGACGAAGTAGGGCAAAGGAGCCACAGGGGGCCCACAAGCCTACTAGGAGCCCCCCAGGCCACGGCTAGGGGGCTTTTGGCCTCCCCTGGTGCCCTCTGCCTTGGTTCTCAAGCTCCGTGCGTATCTTCTGCTCCGGAAAAAATCGTTTCGGTGGTTTTATTCCGTTTGGACTCCGTTTAATATTCTCCTCTGAAAAAGGTCAAAAACACGGAAAAACAGGAACTGGCACTTGGCACTGAGTTAATAAGTTAGTCCCAAGAAAGATATAAAATGCATACAAAACATCCAAAGTTTGACAAGATGATAGCATGGAACCATAAAAAATTATAGATATGTTAGTGACGTATCACTACCAAGCGCCCTTGCGATACTACCTCAGGGTAGCGCCCAACTGCCACGGAAGTAAAATATTACTACCATGTTTAGCTTCGCTCAAACTGCAGCTGTGCAAAAGTCCGAGGGAGTGCTGGTAAAAAAACTACTACCGCCCAGAACACGGTACTACCGCTGGCACTTGCGGTACTACTGCTAGTACCAGCGGTACTACCGCTCGTCATTTGCACAGACATGGGGAAACAAGCTGGGGCTCCATTGAAGTGAGGGAAAGGTGGTGCAATAAAACAGATGTGTACGTATTCATTCCACCCAAGCCTTTCTGAAACGGACCCCTGTACGGCTTTCCTACGACTCAAACCCACCGAAGAAAAATGCAGAAAGTGACCGTCTTTGATTGACTACGAGGGGCACCGAATCATCTTATGCCTAGTCATGAATTATCTGAAATGCTCAACGCACACGATTAGTCCGTATAGGCATTGTCATCAATCACCAAAACCACACAGGGAGAAATATGCCCTATCAATCTCCCCCTTTTGGTGAATTGATGACAATACATGATTTGCATAAAAGGATATAAAAATAACATATGCAATCCTAAAATCAATAAACTAGAGAGAGGCTCCCCCTTGATGTGTCCATACTTAGAGAAATGCCATGGACTACAAAGCACATAACCTAGGAATATCACTCCCCTAGATGTTATAGACGAGGCACTCCTTGCAACAAATTGATTAAACACTAAGCATGGAATCAAGGCATAACATGTGAGCATGAAGATAAGGGCACATAATAAATAGACTCACGGGCTACTAACATACTTGATAATAATGAGACAATAAAGATAGAGGAGTGATAGCATATGTCTCACACCATATGATCGAGTACGTCTCCTGGTCTCACACTCACAATAAAACCAACCGAAGTAACAACGAAAGTTCAATGAATAAGGAGACACGGAAAACAAAGGAACTCGCAAATCCTCACTCTCTCCCCCTTTGGCAGCGAGATGCCAAAAAGACAAAGAGGACGCCTAAAACACAGGTGGTAGCTCATGCTGCAGAAAGATCAACCATCAGACTCATCCTCAGACTCATCAGACGCATCAGAATCATCCCACTGAATTTTCTTCTTCTTCATCCAAGCAGCATCAGGAGTGATGTCCTTCTCACACCCACTAGAGATGTGCACGTCGAGCTTGCTCAAAATCATCTTGTCGCGCTGACGGCTCACCATCTTAGCAACATGAGTCGTATACTGTCCCTTGGCCTGCATGCAAAACAGGGTCTTCATCCTGTCCTTGAGCTTCTTGGCCCAAGATGGCTCAGTAGAGGAAGGCACATGTGTCTCTGGACTGCCCTCATCCTCAGCCTCAGCCTCAGTCTCATCATCATCAACCTCCATGTGGGAAGCAACAGGTGTAGTGGTAGTGTTGGCCCACTTGTTCTTCTCACGCAGCTTAATGGCCTCATGGCCGATCCAGTCGGGAGCATGAAAGACCACGTCTGGAAAGGCTTTCGACCACTTCTCCCTAATCAAGTAGAACAAATAAGTTCCATAGATGGGGACCTTGCAGTGAAACACGGTCGACTGAAGCTCACTCCACATGACATGGGACACATCAAGCGGTCGAGGAGTGCGAGCCCGCCCTTTCTCACACATGAGAAGCATGTCGACCAGATAAGAATACACCCGGTCCTTGTTGCCAACACGAGGAAAGACCGTGTTGCGAATGATTCTGTGCATGACATCAAGAAACTGTTTCAGCACATGAGTGGGCTCACTAGTGGAGGACACCTCCTCAATAAAGTATGGCAGCAACTTTTCCATAGGGGCAGCACTAGGGTTCGCGTGTGGGCGCAAATCAACTAGCTGATCAAGCCCCTCACCACGAATGTTCAGAAGGTACATGAACTCTTTCTAGGTACCATACAACCTCTCCCCATTAGTCATCCAAGTCATTGTGTGAGCCGCATCAGGGTGTAAGTGAACAGTAACAAAGAATTGAGCCACAATCTCAAGTTCAAAATCAAGCTGAAACGAGATGATCTCCTCGATCCCAAGCTCCTCCACCATGTCCAGAGATTCACCAAAGTACGTTGGGTCCTTCTTGAGATGATCCAAGTCAATCCACTGAACAGGTACATATATGTTCTTCATGGTCTTGATCACATCTTGATAGATAAACTCTTGTTGCTTGGACCAAAAAAGCTCACAGCCCGGGAGATGAACCCTCTCGATGACATAGGGGTCGCGCTTCTCGCGAATCTGAAACACAACGTGTGGTGTACCATCCCAACTGACAATCTGTTCCTTGTTCGTGTTAGAAGGCCTCTTGAAGTTGTGCTTCCGAGCCTGGGATCCCTTAGGTGCCTCCTCTTGATTGTGAAATGCTTGGATTTGGTATCTCGAGAAGGATTCGAGCTCCTAGAGCCACCACCTATGACACACAACGCAAAAAACACCAGAACGTCGAAAGAAGTCAATGCAAAGAGCAAAGCAAACCGGAAAACCCCCATAGAAATGAGAATTAGTAGGGCAAAGCATGTGAATTCACGGTCCAGCGGTAGTACCAGAGTCCAAGCGGTAGTAAAGTTTTACTACCGCGCTGACCGCGGTAGTACCGTAGTTCACTCGGTAGTAAATTTTTACTACCGCACTGACCGCGGTAGTACCACTCCAGGGTGCGGTAGTACCGCAGTTCAGGTGGTAGTAAATTTTTACTACCGCGCTCACTGCGGTAGTACCGCTCCAGGAGTAACGGTAGTACCGCAAGGGCGAAAACTGCAAGATCTGACACTCCAATCTTCAGATCTGGTACTATCGTAGACCAAAACTAACATGTTGTATCCTACTAAGTAGCATTTCTACCACACAAGCACTCCCCAACCCTCCATTCATGAAAATATTGTGCCACAAAACGACGAAATCAACTGACATGCCCTAACCCTAGATCCAACACAAACGAAACAAAGAGAAGAGAGCTAGGGGCAATAACGGGTTCCATGGCATGAGGGAGAGGAGGGAGACGATCCCACCAAACGGAATGGGAGGGGAGTTGTCACAACCCTAGATTTCGGCTTGTTTGTCATTGCATTTCATGCATGCATTTTTATTTTTCTTTGGAATTTGATTTCAGGAATGATCAAGCCTCACAAATAATTTCTGTCAAAAGAGCAACATAAAAATTGCTTCAAATTGATCCAAGAAAATGTCCCTGATTTTCTAATAAGTTATTGGACTGAGATAAAAATTTCAACCAATATTTTAGGATCACGGGAACATTTTATATTGGGAATTTGAATTAATTTAGACCCTATTTGCATTGGATATATCTCCTATATAAAGAATATCTGTCCAAAAAATTACACAGAATTATCGTGTGGCTTTGGACAAGTCCATATGACCACGTATTTATATATATATTAATTAAACCAAAACAAAATTGCAGAAATTAGAGAACGAATAAAAAGAAAGAACCTTACCTGACTTACCTGGAGTTTTGGCCCAGCCCACCAGGGGCGAGGAGGTCATCTTCCTCCTCCCGCTAGTGTGCACGTGCGGTGTCGCCCGCGCATGCGCCCGCCTCCACCTATTGCTTCCACCTCCTGCTGCCTCCCCGTCCTCATCCTCCTCACCAGGAGACGCGGAGGACCCCCTAGTTCATTTCCCTCTCCCTCTGGTTCCTCTCCTTCCATGTGCTCTCTTTCCCCTCGCCATTGTCCAAGCCTTACTCGAGCAAGTCACCGTTGTCCGCGTAGCCCCAGCCTCCCTTTGCCTCCCAAAGAAGCCCACAGGAACCGCCTCGTCGCCTTGATCCACCTCCCGGTGGATCCTCGCGCCCCAAGATTGCAAAGCCACCGGCGCCGAGAGCTCCTCGACGCCGGCCATGTCGCCATCGTCATTGTCCTCCTCTAACCACGTGCCCGAGCTCGGGAATGAGCTCCTGGAGCTCCGTAGATGTCGTAGAGCCCCTCACCCACCTCGCTTGTACCCTCAACCCCGCACCTGGCCAAGTCCGAGCCACTGTCGCCTCTGACCTCGTTGCCGGCGTGGATTCCGACGACCATTTGGTCCAGCTCCTCCACCTATTGATGCGGCCGAGGTGCAGCTACCCGTAGCACCTCCCTACGTGCCAAATAATGGCCGGAGGAAGAACTCCGGCGCAAAGACGCCATCGGACTGGTCTTCGTCGGCCAACTCCAGTGACAATGACATGGCACCATCATTAGGTGTTAATCACCTAGTTAGTTAGGCCATAGTCAATGACAGACATGACCCACACCTAACTATTTTGATTAGTGGAGTAAATAAACTTTGTTGATTAGATGTGACACTGATGTGTGGACCCCACATGTCAGGTTTGACTTTGACCAGGTTAGTTGACCTGATGACGCAAGCATGACCTCAGGTGACGCATTAATGATTTTCAGGATTAAAAACAAATCAGGAAAATCCATAAAATACCTAAAACTTAAAAAACATAGAAAATAAAATATAACTCCAATTGAAATAAATAATATATTAAAAATTATCAGAAAATGCAAGGAGTCTGTTTATGGCATTTCCATGCATGTTAGAACAACTTTTGTCCTCTGTTTTGGACAAATCAAATAAATGACATTTAAATATCCACATATGAAGTTTGAATTTGAACGTTGGTTAAAACCAACTTCATTTAGTGTTGTTGCTAGATGCATTAGCTCAATCAACAACGTATTGCCATGTCATGATCATGCATCGTAGTGTTTCATTTCCGTGAAATAAATGTTGTCCTTTTTCTGTTCGCCGGTGTTGTTCTGTCTCGGTAGACGATGGTTTCGATGATGTGACTATTGACATTAATGAAGAGAAGTATTATCTTTAGAACTGTCAGGCAAGCAAACCCCCTTGAGCATATTGATATAAACCCACTTTCTCGCTCCTGCTCTCTTTTAGTGCATTAGGACAACATCGATTCAACTATTATTTGTTCTCGGTAGTTGAATCCATTCCTTTGCATGATTTGTTTTTCCCACAGTAAATAGTTGAAACCACTTAGCATGAGTAGCAACTGCTTGAGCCTCGATGTGTCTACTCATCCATGCTTGCTTATTGTGCCTGCTATTCTTAGATTTGTGCTGGGTCTGATCCATCTGGACGATGAATCGAAATGGTTGTGTTCATGACCAACACCCAGGCCAGTGCTTCCGCTTGAAGGTTGCCGAGATGCATGACGTGCATATGGTGATAAGTGGTGAGAGCGTGTGTGAAGAAGTATACCCCTGCAGGGTGAATTAATCTGTTCGAATAGCTGCGTCCTCGGATATGGACTACTTGGAAACATTACATGGTACATAGACAACTTGGAATGGATACTCTAAAATATGCAAGATAATTGTGAGTGCTATCGATGGCCTTCTCGTAGGGAGACGAGAGTGTGTCCATAGTGGTGTATTGATTGGTGAATATGTGGAATCGTGTGCGCTATCCCACCTCAAAGAAAGTACTTGTAGTCGTAGTACAGGTTAGCCAAGATTCAAAGCTGGCTTGCTGCAATTAGACCCCACAACCCCTTCATTGATACTGATGCATATGTGTAGCGACCCGACTCAAAAAGAGTCAAGCCTCTGTGTATCTGTGCCATCCCTGGATCAGTATGCTAGCACACATAGTACATCCATGTATATATCAAAGTGCAATCACATGTAAATAACGTTAAATTGATATATACCTCAAAATCTCAGCGGAAGCAGTCAAAGGGAGTGGAGTCCCAAATAACACCAACGGCAGGTTGAGTGCGGACCGTAACCCTGAATCGTACTCTTACTCATCGAAGAAAGTATCTGCAACATAAGACGTTGCAGCCGTGTAGGTCAGCATATGGAATATGCCGGCAAGTCACAAAAGAGAGAGGTGTAAATATTATCTATACTATATGCATATATGGCAGGTGGGGCTGTAAGTTTTTAGCTGAAAGCAAAGTTTTCTCCTACAACAAGAGAGGGGCTAAAAGCAAAATATTACTATGTAGTTGGTTGTTAATGAGATTCTTGCACCAACCAGTTCTCATACCCAAGTTATCAATATTACCCACATCAAATATATATAATAGTGTTGAGAATTCCTGATAATTTCAGTTCCTTTGGCTCAAGTTGTCCATGACCGTGGACACGGCTAATCGATTAGGTTTGAGTACTCTGCAGGGTTTTGCACACGTTCCCTACAAGATTTGATCGCCTCCGAGTATGTCCTCGCACTTCAGGGTGTTTGAAGACCGGATGATCAAAACGTGGTCTTTCAACGGGTCCCTCTGATCCCCTGTCGGTGCCCATCCAATCCTACCGTTCTTCTACATCTGCTAGCACCGCCTGTCCAGAGTCGCCGCGTTGTCCAACCAAGCCAAAGCCCATAATGATTTGTGGTTGTGCAGGTAAGCCTTGGGTCTTGGAAATATGCGTCCATCTCTTTGAGCCTGGGTGAAGCTTTCCGCAAGATGTCATGGCGCTTCCCCATGCATCCCGGGTCGTCCACTGGTTTCTCCAGGGAGCCCATCTAAACCGTCCTTCACCCAGGGGTATTTTTTGTTCTGAGGTCTTGCAAGTCTTGGAGTCTTCAGGTCTTGATTATTAAGTTCTCACAACACTCATGGTAAACACTCAACCCAAACCCCGTCTACTAGGAGCATAGCATATTAACGTTCTGGCCAAAGTAACAAGGGGGTGGGTGCCTACCACATGATACTACATCAAGATCCAAAATTTCCAAGTACCTACTTTGCATGCAATTGGGTGAACAAAGGTAGAACTACAATGCATATAAAACATCGGTAATAATATGATCAACGTGACTTGCCTCGTGAGGTTCATGAAGAAGAATTATCGTTCTCGAGAAATAACTTGATAAAACTATTTGTCACTCTCCGATGAAATCTATATAAGAAAACATAGTATTCACATAAGCACTCACACTAGCAATCATTCTAGCAATCAAATAACAAACAACAATAAAAGTTGATGCAATCAAAATCAATAAGAGAGAGCGAATAAGAATCCAAAGGAAACTTCAAAGAAAACTAGGGAGTCTTCTACTACATCAAACACTAAATAGTTTTTTGTTCTAACTGAAAAAATAAAACACTAAAATAGTAAAATAGCAGAGAATAAAATATAAATTTAACTAAGATAAAATAATGTATTTTTCATAAAACTATTTGAAAGTATTTTCAAATGGGAGTTAAACTAGTAGGGAAATCAATTGCAAGTTATTAGAGAACTAGAATTGATTTCATGATAACAAATAAAATGAAATTTTTGTTTTTCTTGAAAACCTACTGTTAACAATTATAGAAAAAGAAATAGCTATAATCCTAAAAGAACTAAAACAAAATCTGTTTTGGTAAAAACCCCAAGTAAAACTATTTAACAAAATTGAAACTTAAACTACTGAAAGATATGATCAATAGGAAACAGTAGCAAAAAGAATTAATTTAAAATCTATTTTTAAACTCCCGGTATAAGCAAAACAAGATTTAAATCAAATCTCATCTAATTCACATTTTATAAATCAAACACAGTCAAATTATATGTTTCCGAAAACTACAAGAAAATTATGATCTAACGCAAAATGAATCAACTTCATTGGGCTTCTAGATTAAAAGATACAAGGGAAACAATATTGGAACTGGTTCTGTTTCGGAAACAAAAACTGAAAAAGATAAAAACGAAAAAGTGACGTGGTGGATCCTGATTGGTTGTCGGGTGTGCACGTTTTTTGGCTATCTAGAGGGCGGCCGCAAACTAACCAAACCGCGTCGGCTAACTAACTAAATAAAACTAAACCGCCGGTTCTTTTAAAAGAACCGAAGAGGTATCCCCTCTCTAATCTACACCGTCTATTAGAGATCTAAGGGTGGGAGGAAAATATGAGAGAGAGGAGGAGGAACTTACCGTGCTCCAGGAAGAAGACGACGAGCTCATGGTAGGCCGACGTGAGGTTGGCTGGGGGATGCAGCTCCGGCGAGGAAACGACGGTAGGGGAGGGGGATCCGGCGGAGAAGGGGCTCGGGCGTCGGGAGGTGGCGTGAGGGGGCGCTCCTGGGCGACGAGGGACGCCCGGAAGCGAGCTCCTGGTCAGTCCTAGCCGGTGCTCTAGCGAGCTCTGCAGGGGCGGTTGGGTGTGGGGAAGATGCGGGATTTCTAGGGGAATGGAACGAGGAGGCCAAGGGGATTCTCATAGGGGTGGTGGGAGATGCGGGGAGGCAAGGGATCTCGCGAATCTCGGAGAGGAAGGTTCCTGGAAGGTGTAGGCCATGGCCAGGGAAAGGAATGAACGTGAGGAAGAAGAAGGAGGAGTAATGGGCCAGATTGGTATCATAATAGGCCCAGATAACTTTCCTAATAAAAGATTGTTTCCTTTTTATTAAAACTAGGAAAGAAAAACGTAAAAAAGGAAATAGTATATGTACGAAATATAGGGGTATAATATATCAAAATTTTCAGAAAAATAAATCCAAAAAGATGGGCATTTTTCCACGGCCAAAATAAATACTTCAAAAAAATGTTTTTCAGAATATCCTAAAAGCTTTATTTCTTTTTACAAATATTTTCTCAATTAAATTTTTGGTTTTCTTGGCTCAAAATATTTCAATGAATGCCCCTAGTTTTGGAGGGTCATGTTCCTCCTCTCTTTCTTGCTTGGCAAGAATTTATTCCCGACGTTTCTTGAGTGAGGAAGAAACAAAATGCAAAGCAAAAATTGAAAGGAATTCCAATGCCACCTTGATTCAAATTCTTTATAGTTGAAGAATTCATGCTGTCTCCTCTCGCTGATTGAATTTGAATTCACACGAAAAGCGAAAGTCATTTTATTCCCTCTCATTCAAAAGTTTTTTTAAAAGTTTCAAACTTCACTCAACTTTCAATCACTCAAACAAACAAACAATCGGTCTAATAATTATATTAACATTCCAAAATTTGGGATGTTACAAACCTACCACACTTAAAATGAATCTCGTCCTCGAGATTCGAAGAGGCTAGAAAGAAAGGTTAGGGTTTTGGAGGTCTTCAAACAATTCCAATCTCCTGCAAAGTGGGATGCTACCACACCTAAAATGAGAGTTAATGGTCCCTCAAAATTTTAGAAATCCTCTGGGGTCTTGGCATCTGACTCCTCCCATTCTTCATACTAACTCCTTTGGTGATGCATCTTTCATTACATTCATAACGTTTCCATCAAAATCGAGGGATCTTTTGTTGATATAAGCTCCTTCCATCATCGAGTCTTCTTAACTGACAGTCTCGTGATCATTCTAAATAACCTATCGATGATTCTCATGGTGGTCTACCATTTGTGGCTATCCTGCAGAGGGAGGGGTCTTGGTTTCATCCTCACCGTAAAGTTTCCTACACGTGACAACAAGTGCCATGTACATGGGTCTTCATCATACCATTCTAAGGCTTAAACAAAAGCTTCAAAGAACGTCATCTCTCTCTATGGGTAAGTCTCTCAGATTTACCATTCCGAATAGCAAGAGAAATGATAAGAGTAAGTCATCATGGTGATCAATCCATTCCACACCCAAATCATTACTCTGTATAAGGTTTAGTGAATCTCGTATTCTAACACTTGGGCATCCTCACAAGCATTGCAGAATTTCTCTTGTCCATGAACGAAGTTCGGATAATCCATTGGTTCTGCAAGCTAAACAAAACATCTATCGTATCTTCACAACTCTCAGGTTTTCGTATGCTCCTAAGAAAACGTTTGCTGATCCATCATAGCTTCTTCCAAGTTTCTTTCTTCATAAAGGTAGTGATTGATCCTTAGTAGTTTCGGGGTTTGTGGGTTGCAGGCATACTTGGAATTGCTCTGCCTTTAAATCCTGTAGTGTTTCATTCCATCATACTCTTGGGGTAACCATCATATAATAAAATCCTCAGACTTATTTTTGGTACACACTCCACTCCGTGGGATACTTTCCATGGGTGTGTGTTTACCCTCAAAAGGTATTGGTTCATCCATAAATCATATTCATCAATCCTTTACTACATTCCTTAATTTCTTCTCAGAAACTCTAATTTAAAAGTACTTTATTACAAATGCTGCCATCCACATTGTTTGGTATGGTCAAGCATTTCTACCAACTTTATTCATTTGTCTCCCTTGGAAATACTTTAGTCCCACTGGAACTTTCCGAGGTGCTGCTTGAAATCATCCATCTTTTGCTTTATCATGGTGGCCATGAGCTTCATCTCCATCATCTCCGCATGCACTCACTCAGGTATTCCTGGGAATGACGGAGTCTTGCTTCAAGTATTTCTCCAATCTGACATACGGCTTCCCTGACAGCTTCACGAAAAGCATCAAAGAAAGTTGCTCGTGGTACACGTGAAATGAAAAAGTATTGCCCCATAGTCTTTGGACAAACTCCTTTCACATGGTGGAGGTGTACTTCCACATAACAAAGTTCCACTCCACTTTCCATGAATGGGTAGCCTTGGTAGACTGCATCTCCTTCAAGATGAATGTGCTTCATCATGTCCTTCGGGATTTTTGGGTAATCATGATCACTAGTCAGGGTCATGATTGTTTCTGGGCCCTTAAGGAATGACTCGTAGAGGGTTGTCATCTGTAGGTGTCCAAAAAAAATGGGTACTCAGAGGAATGTATGTGACTCCTTGGTATGCATGGTATATTCCCACTCATTGGATCCTGTTGGTTTACCGATTAGTAACACACTTGAAATGAAATATACTCATGCCTGCATAGACCATATTTTCTCATATCCTCATAAATGTTCAAAGATCTTTGTTCACAGAGAAACAACGCATACAGTTTCAACATAGGCAATCATGACACAATAAATTTTTATTGATTCATGAAGTTATTACAATCTCAGGGACTTCTGTTACAAAAATTCAACTCCATAATCTATTAGCACTGTCGAAACTTAACTACTCCATTTTAGCTTTCTTCCCATGTGGACAATCACTAGCATAATGTCCTGCTTCCTTGCAACGAAAGCAAATGAGTTCGGACAAGTCTCGAGGCTTCTTAGTGTTTTCTTTTGCTCCTTGGGTTTCGTGCTTCCTTCCTGGGCACATATTGATGTAGTGGCCCAACTCCTTACACTTGAAACATCTGATATGACTCAGGTCCTTATGTGTAGGGATTTGACTCTAGCTGGTGTATTTTCTCTTCTTTCTAGACTCCTTCATTTTGGCCAGTTCTTCTATTTCAAGTGGATCAAACTCTACTTCTTCCGTCGGGAAGTTTCCCAGATACTCTTGGCTTTTCTTCATGCACTCCTGTGAAAAATGTCCTTCCTCTCCACATGAGTAACAGACATTGGAGAAAAATCTGGTTAGGCTCTATCCATCAGGGTCTCCAATATTTTCCTTCGTCACATGTTCTTCTAAAATCTTCTTCGTGAGTGTTTCCTCCGTTGCTTCTTTCTGCTGCTTGACAACTTGTTCCACCTTGGGGTAAATGTAACACTGGGCTGGGTAGTGGGTGGTTCCTTCACACAAGAAACAAGTCACCTGACTAGTTGGGCATTCCTCCGCTGGGTGATTCTCTTCACAATGAGTGCATCCATCTTTGTGTTCCTCCTGGGTGTGTCCTATTTCTCCACAGATCTTGCATGCACAAGTCTTCTTCTTCGGATTATCATAGCACTTCTGAATAAGACGGGGTCTTAACAGAGTCTTCTTGAATTCGTCCCAAGTTTCTGCTCCACTAAATCCTTGTATGGCATGATGCATTTTCCACCAGATAGCAGCACTTTGTGTAAAGTACTGAAGAGCGTGTGTCACTTCAGACTTCCTTGAAATCAAATTGAGATAGCAGCACTTTGTGTAAAGTACTGAAGAGCGTGTGCCACTTCATATGTCACATCCCTGGATCCCTAACTAGGGTTTAGTATGTGTGCTCGTGTTTTCTTCCATTGCATTCAAAAAATTGAAACAAACTCCCAAGAAGTGGTGGAACTCAAACCAAAAACCCTAGCCACTTCTTATTCAAAGGAAATTCAAATCTTGTCAAAATCAATGAACCCAAAATGGCCTTCTTAAAAGTTCAATATTTCTGATAAATATTGAAAACAAATTATCAGGGGAGAAAACTATTTTCAAATCACTCCTGGAATTTTATTTTAAACTAGCAAGCCTCTGAATTCAAACTTATATTTAAATTCAAAAATATATAGTTTTCAAAAATGCTGAAAACTTTATGGGTGATTGGAAATATTCCAACTAACACCCTAGCATTTTTCAAACTATTTTTAGTTTGCTTTTTGAAGCCATAATAAATAGAAATCAATGTTAGCAAATCAAACAGAAACAGAAAAATGGAAAAATGCTATCCTATGCTTACCTGAAGCCCAGCCCACCTTACATGTCGTCTTCCTCCTAGCCAGTCGGAGCAGGAGGTGGCCACCGCTTGATCCGGCGCGCCCACGCAGCTCCGTGCCTGCCTGGCCGCCGCGTCGCGCTGGCGAGGTAGGGGATAAGCTCCCCGAGGCGTGCCCGAGCTCATCCCCTCCCCATTCCTCCCCCTGCTACCTCTCCTCTAGGCCGCCATTGGAGCCCGAGCAGAGCTCGAGCTCGCCGTCGCTCTGACCTGCCCCGTTCCCTCCCGAGCCGCGCAGAAGAACCGCAAGGGTCCCGTGAAGCTTCCAAGCCACGAGCTCAACACCGAGACGTCGTGAATCGCCGAGAAGCCGTCTTCTTCCTCCTCGGATAGCCGACGTTCATCGCCGCCGTTCTTCCTCCTCAGGCCTTCCCCGAGCCTACTTTCAACGCCAGTCGTGAGCTCATGACCCTTTTCCCCCTATTTCCCCTCTCGATCCCGAGCCCTAGCACCTGATTCCACCGGAGCCCGACGATGACCGCCGCAGTAGCTCGTCACCGGTTGCTCTCCAGTGATCAGCTCGTTGATCTGAGGCTTGCAATCGCTTCAACACGTCGTGTAGATGCCGTAGGAGCCTAGCCCCGTGCGTGAAGCCCCCTGTTTCGATGACCCCGATGACGCCCGAGCCTCGGCCACCGCCAAGCTCGTCGCCGGCGTCATCTCCGTCCACATCAGCCCCGGTTCTGTGCAGAAATGGAACGGCGGGTGGACGCTGGTCAGTCTGGTGCCCTGTGCCGTGCAAATGCTCGTCGGAATGAGATTTCCGAGCCCCTCCGCCGTTCTGGTGGTCGCCGGAGGCTCACCGCCGGCGAGGACGACCTCGCCGCTGGTGGATCTGACCGCCTGAGTCTATGACAGGTGGGGCCAGCCCCTTGTTAATTAAGATTAGGATTACTAAAAATAATTAATTAATTAAAAACAGAAACAGTCACTGACATGTGGGTCCAGCCCTGATAATTAATCTATTAAGAGAAATTTAAACTAAAAACTGGCCAGAGTCACTGACCAGTGGGTCCCACTGGTCAAGTTTGACTTTCAACGGCCAGTTGGACCTGCTGATGTCATGCTGATGCAATAAAGAGTTTTCTGATTTAAAAGAATTCCAGAAAATGCCCAAAACTTCTAAAAATCATAGAAAATAATGTGTAACTCCAATGAAAATAATTTATATATGAAAAAGTATTAGAAAAATCCAAGGAACCTGATTTTGATATTTTGAAACATTTTTGAAAATGTTAACATCACCAAACAGATTAAATGATGGTTAGGATAACCTTATTAAATAATTTGGAGTTGGAATTTGAAATCCATTTGAATTCCACTTCAAACTTTATGACCAAACCATGATCAAGCACAACCAGCAACCCAACATTCCATCATCATGCATGCTAAAACAAGATTACCTGAGCATCAGGTCGAATCAATTAAAAGGGTATTTGAAAATACCTTGTTTGAAGTGATATTTGAATCTTGATTCAAATCAACTTCAACTTAAGAAATGGTAGTCACATTAGCCTACCACCTTTCATTTCATGCCATGCTCATGCATCATCTTGTTGCATATGATTGTTATTGATTGATGTTGTTTTACCGGTAAGCCCCGCTCCTTCGGATTCCACCGAATATCCGACTAACGGATATTGTCATCTGCTGAGCAACAAGGCAAGCAACCATTTTGATCATTCCGATAAATCCCATGTTCTCGCTCCTGCTCTTATTTCTTGCGTTAGGGCAAATGCTTTCACTGCTTTTACTACATTAGTTGAACCCATTTCCTTTGCATGACATGTCTTTGTCACAGTAAATAGCTGAACCTTGCAACCTAGCATACCTGGTAGATGCTTGAGCCATGATGTGCCTTATCCTGCTATGCATGCTATGCTTAGAGTTGTGTATGGTCTGTCATCTGGGTGATGAACAGAATTTTGAGAATGTGTTCAGTAAGTAAAGGTTGTGTGTTGAACCTGATTTGGTAAAGGTACCGGTGAAAGGCTATGTAGGAGTACATTGCGGGTTGTTTCATTGGAACTGTCCTTAGGAACTGAGTTCCGTGTATGTAATCCAAGACTAGATACTACCACATGTTGGGATACTTAATTGACCCTCTCGACTTATTAATCGCTTAGTACTCGGTCCAGGAGTTGCAAGTAGTTTCTGGTGTTTATAGTCATGCTGGAGGCCGTGCGTAGCGCTGACCTGAGAGGTGGGCTATGATGCGGTAGGCAGTGGCACGGTGTACCAAGTCGCACCCGGATGGTGGGCTTGGGAACCCTGCGCACATCGTTTGGGGCCATGGCGGAAACCTCGGCCGGACTTCCGTGCGGGTTACCCTCAGATAGGCGATAGACCTGGACTAAGTATTAGCGTGGTTAACGGTCGTGGCCGACTCCCTCGCTGGGCTTCCGCTTGAAGGTTGCCGAGGTGCATGACGTGCGCATGGCGATAAGTGGTGAGAGCGTGTGTGAAGAAGTACACCCCTGTCGGGTTATGATCTATTCGAATAGCCGCGTCCGCGGATATGGACTGCTTGGAGACATATGTTGTTCATAGATAACTTTAATGGCTACTCATAAAATTGTCAAGATAAGCGTGAGTGTCATGGACGACATTTTCGTATGGAGACAGAATGATTCCACGATGGAGTATTGTTGTGGTGATAGTGGACTTGTGTGCGAGAAATCAAAGTTGTCAAAACTAATTTAAAATGCAAGTTGTCTAGCCACGAGTCAAATGTTGGCTTTCCGCATAAAACCCCACAACTCCTTATTGATACATTGCATGAGTAGATAGCTTATCCTAAAGTCTTGTTGAGTACTTTTGTACTCATGTTTTCTTAATAATTGTTGCAGAGGTTGTTAATGACCCTAATGGAGGGTTCTACCTAGACATCGACGACGACGAGTAGCTGGTATCCCAGCTACGATCTGGCCCTAGGATGGGTCTGTAGATAGTGAGGCCATGTGCCTTTGTCTTTCCTTCTGTCGTTACTCAGACAGCTTTACTCTTCCGCTGGTTTGTAAGAATTGTGTGTATGACTTGTGATGATGGGTCGTGAGACCCCTACCTTGTAATATTGTGTGTGTGGATCTTCCGAGCCTTCTACATAAAGTTTGTATGTTTATGGTTATGTTGTGATGCCATCGATGTATCTATACATATCGGTATGCCATGCGTACGTGTGTTGTACTTGATATGTATGGGGTTCAATTACCTAGCCGTAGGCTTTAGTAGCATTCCTTACAGGGAAATGCCCCTTTGTGATCCAACAAGCCATGGTAGTTCACTGCTGCTCCGGACACATTGGTTGACCGGCATGTGTCCTTCTTAGCTGTTGTGTCTGTCCCCGTTGGGGAAATGTCACGCGATGTAATGGAGTCCTCGTAGCTTGCTACGACTCGTCTACATTTGCTGGTGACCGACACCTGCTTTGCTGGGTCATGTATGCCTGTCCCTGTGCGGAACTGCCGCTTTGGTTTATGACTAGACATGTCGATCCAGGTTCTTGTCTTTGGATTGCTAGCGACACAATTGCATACGCGAGTCAAGAGGCGCAAACGGTCCCGGCTAAGGTAAGGCTGCAGCCGTAGGGATAACCGTGCGTGAGACCGCAAAGAGATGCGATGTGTTACAGCTGGATTCCTATGGCTTAGGATCGGGGTCCCGACAGCGTTGGTATCAGAGCCTGACTGACTGTAGGATTACTAAGCCAAACTGGTCGAAGTTGAGTCTAGAATTGCTTTAGTTACATATAAGGGAATTCTTTGTGGAAGGGAACGTAACACTCTTGCTTCTCTTCTCAAGTTATTCTATTCTGGTCATCCTCGTCTTTTCTGCGGGGATTAAGGACTAGGTTACTTACCTTCTCTTAGGCTCGTGTTTCTGATCGGTAGACTATAGGACAACGGGTCGAGAGTTATTTCGGGTTTCTTTTATCCCTAGGGAAAGGAATTAAGTTTTGATGATCAGAGAATTGAACTTGATAGTTGAGTGGTTACGCTATCCTATTTTTATGGGTTGTCTCAAAATTGTTTTTGAGCATTTACAACTGTTATGGTGCCCAATTTTGTCTTCAGAAATCTAATGCTTTGAATTACTCTCTATTTTCAGATTCCTGGCCGTCCTTCTCGTCAGGTGGTTCGTCTGACTAGGTGCATTGATGTGCCGGGTCATACGGCCATGTTAGTCAGGATGATGTCAGTGTCCGGTTACCGCTGGTACCCAGAGTACAAAGTGGAGGAGCAATATCGGGATTTTAATCAGAGCCAGTACCTCTACACTGTTAGGGTATTCCCAGATTACCCTGGAGCTGAGGAGCCAATCCATTGGTCTTATGGATTGGGAGTCACTGTTGACATGTCAGTACAGGATGCTGCCTATTCAATGCTGACCATCATGAGGGCTAGACAAGCACAGCTGCAAAATTCAGACTTCTGCTATGTTCCTGCCTCTCAGCCAGGTGAAGAAGGATACCTCAGTGGCGTCTACTTTGATTCCTCTATGGAGGATCCGCTACTGCAGTCCACTGCTGAGATACTAGAGAATAGAGACAGGGATGCTCGTGCCCTCCGTATGGAGCTTTATGCTACACGTGCCCGTCTATGGACGGCTTTGACGCAGCTAGCACCTGTAGTTTAGACAGGGTATGGAGATATGGAGATGCTGAGCCCTGTTAGGAACCATCTTCCGGCTCATGTTGACTGGCCTGCTATAGGAGGAGTCACCCCTCTTCGGGGACCTCTACTACCACCAGACAGGGGACAAAGGCCACACCCGCGTCCTTATGGATCACACGGGTCTCAGGCTGGAGTATTTCCTGATCCGCAGGTTGAGCTTCCAGGCCATGGAGGCAATCTTTATGAGATGTTCTACGCGGATGCCTGAACCGTGAGTGGAAGGTTAGTATGGTAGTAGTTGTACTTTCACAGTCCTATGTGACTTATGAAGTATGCTTGTGTCGTGAAATGAATTCCGGAGGCATAGATAAATAATGTATAGGAAGCTTGTAAGCCTCTGATGAGTAGTTTCATATCTTCCGTAGTTTGCTCTTCGGTTAAGATTGTACTAAACTATGTAATGGTGTGTATGAACCATGGTGTATATATAGCAGTTGCTTGTTACCATGCTGTTCGGATATTCATTTCCGCATTCCATGTGTTCAGTGCATTCTTAATCCATAGCTAGCATTGATGATGATATTGGTCTAAGATGTGAGTTTGTTTGTCAGGATGGTGTTCACCAGGTTGAACCGTGCCCCTGCTCATGAGCAAGGCGAGGGTAGTCAAGCGTCGCAGGAAGAACTGCCTCACCCGCCCTCTCTCGCGGAAGTTATGCTTGAGGCAGAGAGAAACAAAAGGGAGACCAACCGACTGTTAGAGCGTATTGAGCAAAATACGGCTCGTCAGCCTAGGAATGCTGCAGTGTCCCTCAATGACTTTGTGAAGCTGAATCCTCCAAAGTTCCATCACTCCGTCGATCCCCCGACCCTGATGATTGGCTGCGCAGTATTTCACGTAAGATTCGCTCTGCAAATGTTTTTGAGGCCGACAAGGTGACCTTTGCGGCGTACTTTCTGGAAGGACCCGCCAATCTGTGGTGGGAGAAATTTGAAGCTATGCGTCCTGCTGAACCAGCAACCACATGGGCAGACTTTAGTGCAGCCTTCCGTCTGCACCATATTCCAGAGGGCCTGATGGACAGAAAGAGAGAGGAGTTCTGTGCATTCACCCAGGGAAAGTTGACCGTGGATGCCTATAGCCGTGAGTTCGGTAACCTCGCCCGCTATGCAACAAAGGAGGTGTCTACTGATGCCAAGAAGCAAGCAAGATTCAGTAAGGGTCTGAGCCCTGAGCTTCTCGTGATTTGCGCCTCCACGGATGTACAAGCTTCCAAGCCCTGGTCAACAAGGCGATCAGTGCCAAGACTGGTCATACCGACTATGAAGCCACAAAGAAGCACTCCCGTGACTTTGGCTCATCATCTGGTTCCACGTTTCCAAAACGCAGGCTCTGGGTTCCAAATAGTTCACTGCCGCCAAGATACACTCCGAGGCCATCCCATGTGGCGCCTCAGACGAATCAGACCAACCCTCCAGCAAAAACCTATGGTGGTCCAGCTAGCAATGCTGCACCACGTGCCAATCAGGTGATCTGTTACAAGTGTGGAGAACCAGGACACTATTCCCGTGAGTGTCCCCAAAATGTGGGTGCCAAGCAACCCGGAAAGTCCGTTGGGCAAGGCAAGTCGGGCAAGGCTTATTATGTGAAGCCAACTCCTGCACGTGGCCGTGTGAACTATGTTTGAGCAGAAGAAGCTGCAGAGGATCCCGACGTCATACTCGGTACGCTCCTTGTTAATCATCACCCAGTGTCTGTTCTTTTTGATACTGGGTCATCTCATTCCTTCATTTCAGAATGTTATGCACAGTTGCATAACATGTCTTTCTGTGATATGCCAATCCCATTGATTGTCCAAACCCCTGGTAGTAAGTGGCAAACCTCCAGGATAACCTATGACAATGAAATTCTAGTAGACATGCTAGTTTTTCTAGCATCCTTGATACCCCTGAAATCTTCAGATATTAATATCATCTTGGGTATGGACTGGATGTCAGCTCACTATGCCAAGATTGATACTCATTCTAGAAATGTTCAGCTTACCCATCCCTCGGGTGAGATAGTCAATGTCTCTACTCGAGTTGCCGAATGCCAACTCGATTCCCTCAATGCCAGCCCTCTTCTGGAACTTGAAGACATTCTGGTAGTCCGTGACTTCCCGGATGTTTTTCCAGAGGAACTGCCAGGAATTCCACCTGACAGAGATGTAGAGTTTGTAATAGATCTTGTTCCGGGAACTGTTCCAATAGCCAGAAGACCATATAAGATGGCACCCCTGGAGCTCGCCGAACTTAAGAAGCAACTAGATGAGGCCTTGAATAAAGGTTTCATTCGTCCTAGCTCTTCTCCTTGGTCTTGTCCCGTCCTCTTCGTCAAGAAGAAAGACGGAACAGATCGGATGGTTGTAGATTACCGATGAGTTAATCTGGTCACCATAAAGAACAAGTATCCGCTCCCTAGGATCAACGATCTGTATGATCAGCTCGCTGGATCCTCAGTCTTCTCAAAAATGGATTTGAGGTTGGGATACCATCAAATCAAGATCAAGAACGGGGACATTCCAAAAACGGCTTTTGTCACTCGTTATGGCCAATACGAGTACATCGTCATGTCCTTCGGTTTAACCAATGCCCCAGCCACCTTCTCTCGCTTGATGAATTCAATCTTCATGGAGTATTTGGATAAATTCATCGTAGTATACCTCAATGATATTCTCATCTACTCGAAGAACGAACAAGAACATGCCGAGCATCTAAGGCTGGTATTGATGAAACTTCAAGAGCATTGCCTTTATGCCAAGTTTTCAAGATGTGAATTTTGGTTACCAGAAGTGACCTATCTAGGTCACGTAATCTCTGGTAAGGGTATTGCTGTCAATCCCGAGAGAGTTCAAGCTGTCCTTCATTGGACTCAACCTGAATCGGTTAAGCAAGTTAGGAGTTTTCTTGGTCTAGCGAGCTATTGTCGCCGCTTTGTCGAGAATTTCTCCAAGGTTGCAAAGCCTCTAACTGAACTCCTCAAGAAAGATAAAAAGTTCGAGTGGACACCACAGTGCGAGCATAGTTTTCAGGAACTAAAAAGACGCCTGACTTCCGCACCTGTGTTGCTACCACTAGATTTTTCTAAGGACTTTGTTATCTATTGGGACGCCTCGCGACAAGGATTAGGTTGCATTCTCATGCAAGATCGTCATGTGATAGCATATGCATCTCGACAGTTGCATCCACATGAGGATAATTATCCCACACATGATCTTGAGCTTGCAGCTGTAGTCCATGCACTTAAAACCTGGCGACATTACCTTCTTGGTAATCGTTGCAAAATATTCACTGATCACCAAAGTCTGAAATATATCTTCACCCAGCCGGATTTGAATCTCAGGCAAAGACGGTGGGTTGAGTTGATCACGGATTACGACTTAGGGATATCTTACACCCCGGGGAAGGCCAATGTTATGGCTGATGCACTAACTCGTAAGTCTTATTGTAACAATTTGATGCTACAACGAGGTCAACCACATCTCTATGAGGAATTTCGGAAGTTAAATCTTCATATTGTTCCTCAACGATTCCTTTCTACCCTGGTGGCGAAGCCTACTCTTGGGTATCAAATCATAGCCGTGCAGGCTTATGATAAGGCTATATCCCGGATCAAGGAGAATATTGCTAGCGGAAACGCTAGGGATTTCTCCATCAATGAGAAAGGTGTTGTGTTCTTTCAGAACCGTTTAGTGGTTCCTAAGAGCAAACGTCTGCGGGAATTGATCCTTAATAAGCACATGATTCTCCTCTCACCATTCATCCTGGTAGTACTAAGATGTATCAGGACCTACGCCAGAGGTTTTGGTGGACTAGGATGAAGAGTGAAATTGCTGAGTTCGTTGCTAACTGCGACGTTTGTTGTCGAGTTAAGGCAGAACATCAAAGGCCTGCTGGCACCCTTCAACCTTTAACAATTCCTGAATGAAAATGGGATAAATTCAGTATGGATTTCATTACCGGATTTCCCAAGACCAAGAAAGGAAATAATGCTATCTTTGTGGTCATTGACCGTCTCTCCAAAGTAGCTCATTTTCTTCCAGTTCGTGAGAGTATAAAAGCTAGCCACCTAGAAGAGTTATATATCTCTCGAATAGTGTCTCTTCATGGTGTTCCCCTAGAGATTAACTCAGACCGTGGAAGTAGCTTTACTTCTCGCTTCTGGGAAAGTTTTCAGAATGCTATGGGGACTCACTTATCTTTTAGCACTGCTTTCCATCCTCAATCAAGTGGTCAAGTAGAAAGAGTGAATCAAGTCCTAGAAGATATGCTCCGAGCTTGTGTTATATCGTTCGGTGTGAATTGGGAGAAGTGCCTTCCATTCGCCGAATTTGCTTATAACAATAGTTATCAATCAAGCCTGGGCAAAGCCCCTTTTGAAGTTCTCTATGGACGAAGATGTCGAACACCTCTTAATTGGTCAGAAACCGGAGAAAGGCAACTCTTTGGCCTGGATATGATCCAGGATGCAGAAGAGCAGGTTCGCATTATTCGTGAAAAGTTGAAAACAACCCAGTCTCGTCAAAAGAGCCATTATGATCGTCATCATAAGGCTGTGACCTTTGAAGTTGACGAGAAGGCTTACCTTCGGGTTACACCTTTGAAGGGTACCCATCGATTCGGTATCAAGGGCAAGTTGGCTCCTCGTTACATTGGTCATTTTCGCATTTTTGCCAAACGAGGAGAAGTTGCCTACCAATTGGAACTTCCTCCGCATCTTTCCAAGGTTCATGATGTTTTCCACGTTTCACAACTCAGGCGTTCCTTTTCGGATCCTATCCGCGAAGTGGACCACGAAACACTTGATCTCTAAGATAACCTTTCATACCGAGAATACCCTATGTGTATTCTTGATCAAGCTGAGCGTACCACTCGACATTGAAACCTCAAGTTTCTTGAAGTTCAATGGTCAAATCATTCTGAAAAGGAGGCAACATGGGAAAGAGAGGATCGTCTCCGACTTGAGTATCCCGCGCTATTCCCGATGATTTCCAAATCTCGGGATGAGATTCTTTTGAGTGGAGGTGAGTTGTCACATCCCTGGATCCCTAACAAGGGTTTAGTATTTGTGCTCATGTTTTCTTCCATTGAATTCAAGAAATTGAAACAAACTCCAAAGAAGTGGTGAAACTCAAACCAAAAACCCTAGCCACTTCTTATTCAAAGGAAATTCAAATCTTGTCAAAATCAATGAACCCAAAATGGCCTTCTTAAAAGTTCAATATTTCTGATAAATACTGAAAACAAATTATCAGGGGAGAAAACTATTTTCAAATCACTTCTGGAATTTTATTTTAAACTAGCAAGTCTCTGAATTCAAACTTATATTTAAATTCAAAAATATATACTTTTCAAAAATGCTGAAAACTTTATGGGTGATTGGAAATATTCCAACTAACACCCCAGCATTTTTCAAACTATTTTTAGTTTGCTTTTTGAAGCCAAAATAAATAGAAATCAATGTCAGCAAATAAAAGAGAAACAGAAAAATGGAAAAATGATATCCTACGCTTACGTGAAGCTCGGCCCACCTTACATGTTGTCTTCCTCCCTGCTAGTCGGAGCAGGAGGTTGCCGCCGCTCGATCTGGCGCGCCCACGCAGCTTTGTGCCTGCCTGGCCGCCGCGTCGCGCTGGCGAGGTAGGGGATAAGCTCCCGGAGGCGTGCCCGAGCTCATCCCCTCCCCAGTCTCCCCCCTTCTACCTCTCCTCTCGGCCGCCATTGGAGCCCGAGAAGAGCTCGAGCTCGCCGTCGCTCTGACCTGCCCCCTTCCCTCCTGAGCCACGAGCTCAACGCCGAGACGTAGTGAATCGCCGAGAAGTCGTCTTCTTCCTCCTTGGATCGCCGACGTTCTTCCACCTCAGGCCTTCCCCGAGCCTACTTTCAACGCCACTACACTCCTCTCGATCCTTTTCCCCCTATTTCCCCTCTCGATCCCGAGCCCTAGCACCTGATTCCACCGGAGCCAGATGATGACCGCCGCGGTAGCTCGTCGCTGGTGGCTCTCCGGTGATCAGCTCGTCGCCGGTGGCTCTCCGGTGATCAGCTCGTTTATCTGAGGCTTGCAATCGCTTCAGCACATCGTGTAGATGTCGTAGGAGCCTAGCCCCGTGCGTGAAGCCCCCTGTTTCGATGACCCTAATGACGCCCGACCTTCGGCCGCCGCCAAGCTCGTCGCCGGCGTCATCTCCGACCAGATCAGCCCCGGTTCTATGCAGAAATGGAACGGCGGGTGAACGCTGGTCAGTCTGGTGCCCTCTGTCGTGCAAATGGTCGTCGGAATGATATTTCTGAGCCCCTTCGCCGTTCTGGTGGTCGCCGGTGGATCTGACCCCCTGAGTCTATGACAGGTGGGGCCAGCCTCTTGTTAATTAAGATTAGGATTAGTAAAAATAAATAATTAATTAAAAACATAAACATTCACTGACATGTGGGTCCAGCCCTGATAATTAATCTATTAAGAGAAATTTAAACTAAAAATTGGACAGAGTCACTGACTAGTGGGTCCCACTAGTCAGGTTTGACTTTCAACGACCAGTTGGACCTGCTGATGTCATGCTGATGCAATAAAGAGTTTTCTGATTTAAGAGAATTCCAGAAAATGCCGAAAACTTCTAAAAATCATAGAAAATAATCTGCAACTCCAATGAAAATAATTTATATATGAAAAAGTATCAGAAAAATCCAAGGAACCTGATTTTGATATTTTGAAACATGTTTGAAAATGTTAACATCACCAAACAGATTAAATGATGATTAGGATAACCTTATTAAATAATTTGGAGTTGGAATTTGGAATCCATTTGAATTTCACTTCAAACTTTATGACCAAACCATGATCAAGCACAACCAGCAACCCAACATTCCATCATCATGCATGCTAAAACAAGATTACCTGAGCATCAGGTCGAATCAATTAAAAGGGTATTTGAAAATACCTTGTTTGAAGTGATATTTGAATCTTGATTCAAATCAACTTCAACTTAAGAAATGGTAGTCACATTAGCCTACCACCTTTCATTTCTTTCCATGCTCGTGCATCATCTTGTTGCATATGATTGTTATTGATTGATGTTGTTTTACCTGTAGGCCTCGCTCCTCCGGATTCCACCGAATATCCGACTAACGGATATTGTCCCTCTGCTGAGCAACAAGGCAAGCAACCATTTTGATCATTCCGATAAATCCCATGTTCTCACTCCTGATCTTATTTCTTGCATTAGGGCAAATGCTTTCACTGCTTTTACTACGTTAGTTGAACCCACTTCCTTTGCATGACCTGTCTTTGTCACAGTAAATAGCTGAACCTTGCAACCTAGCATACCTGGTAGATGCTTGAGCCATGATGTGCCTTATCCTGCTATGCATAATATGCTTAGAGTTGTGTATGGTATGTCATTTGGGTAATGAACAGAATTGTGAGGATGTGTTCAGTAAGTAAAGGTTGTGTGTCGAACCTGATTTGGTAAAGGTACCGGTGAAAGGCTATGTAGGAGTACATGGCGGGTTGTTTCATTGGAACTGTCCTTAGGAACTGAGATCCGTGTATGTAATCCAAGACTAGATACTACCACACGTTGGGATACTTAATTGACCCTCTCGACTTATTAATCGCTTAGTACTCAGTCTAGGAGTTGCAAGTAGTTTCTGGTGTTTATAGTCATGCTGGAGGCCGTGCGTAGCGCTGACCTGAGAGGTGGGCTATGATGTGGTAGGCAGTGGCACGGTGTACCAAGTGGCACCCGGATGGTGGGCTTGGGAACCCTGCGCACATCGTTTGGGGCCGTGGCGGAAACCTCGGCCGGACTTCCGTGCGGGTTACCCTCAAATAGGCGATAGACCTGGACTAAGTATTAGCGTGGTTAACGGTCGTGGCCGACTCCCTCGCTAGGCTTCCGCTTGAAGGTTGCCGAGGTGCATGACATGCACATGGCGATAAGTGGCGAGAGCGTGTGTGAAGAAGTACACCCCTGCAGGGTTATGATCTATTTGAATAGCCGCGTCCGCGGATATGGACTACTTGAAGACATATGTTGTTCATAGATAACTTTAATGGCTACTCATAAAATTGTCAAGATAAGCATGAGTGTCGTGGACGGCATTTCCGTATGGAGACGGAATGATTCCACGATGGAGTATTGTTGTGGTGATAGTGCACTCGTGTGCGAGAAATCAAAGTTGTCAAAACTAATTTAAAATGCAAGTTGTCTAGCCACGAGTCAAATGTTGGCTTTCCGCATAAAACCCCACAACTCCTTATTGATACATTGCATGAGTAGATAGCTTATCCTAAAGTCTTGTTGAGTACTTTTGTACTCATGTTTGCATAATAATTGTTGCAGAGGTTGTTAATGACCCTAATGGAGGGTTCTACCTAGACATCGATGACGACGAGTAGCTGGTATCCCAGCTACGATCTGGCCCTAGGATGGGTATGTAGATAGTGAGGCCATGTGCCTTTGTCTTTCCTTCTGTCTGTACTCAGACAACTTTACTCTTCCGCTGGTTTGTAAGAATTGTGTGTATGACTTGTGATGATGGGTCGTGAGACCCCTACCTTGTAATATTATGTGTGTGGCTCTTCCAAGCCGTCTAAATAAAGTTTGTATGTTTATGGTTATGTTGTGATGCCATCGTTGTATCTATACATATCCGTATGCCATGCATACGTGTGTTGTACTTGATATGTATGGGGTTTGATTACCTAGCCGTAGGCTTTAGTAGCATTCCTTACAGGGAAATGCCCCTTTGTGATCCAACGAGCCATGGTAGTTAGTTGCTGCTCTGGACACATTGGTTGACCGGCATGTGTCCTTCTTAGCTGCTGTGTCTGTCCCCGTTGGGGAAATGTCACGTGATGTAATGGAGTCCTCGTAGCTTGGTACAACTCGTCTACATTCGCTGGTGACCGACACCTGCTTTGCTGGGTCATGTATGCCTGTCCCTGTGCGGAACTGCCGCTTTGGTTTATGACTAGACATGTCGATCCGGGTTCTTGTCATTGGATTGCTGGCGACACAATTGCATACGCGAGTCAAGAGGCGGAAACGATCCCGGCTAAGGTAAGGCTGCAGCCATGGGGATAACCATGCGTGAGACTGCAAAGAGATGCGATGTGTTACAGCTGGATTCCTATGGCTTAGGATCGGGGTCCCGACATCATACTTCCTTGAAATCAAATTGCTCCCGAAGTGGTTCTCCATGTTCTGAATCCATATTTCAGCCTGCAGTTGGGTCATTGGTCCAGGGACTACAAGTCCAGCTTCATATGCCATCTATTGGATCCAAGGTTTTTGGAATGAGACGGGTAAGAGAGAGAGGGATAGAGGGAGATACACACAATACAAACAATATTTTTTTGAGAATAGGTTTCATTTGTGGCTGTCGGAAAACACACACAAAGGACGGCTCGCAAATCATCGTATCTAACGTGGGTATATAACAAGGGTTTGGACTTCTAATGGCCATATAAATATTGGAACACATCAGGGTCATCGAGTTCTTTGGGTCTCGAGAGTCTTCAATTGGTGTAGCTGCAATTCTTCAAATGCATGGTGAAATCCTCTTTACTTTTAAGTAGAACTCCGTTGATTCTTCATGTGGTCAAAGAGGAAAGGGTATTGTCTATCTATTTGAGATGAGAGAGAACATTCGATGAAATCAGAAGAGATGAGAAGTAAAAGGTGTTCTCGAAAATAATTTTTTTGAGAGATCCTTTCCTAAGAAATTTCTAGTTTCTAGGGTCACGTCCTACAGTCAACATGTGCTCTGATACCATATCTGTAGCGACCCGACTTAAAAAGAGTCAAGCCTCTGTGTATCTGTGCCATCCCTGGATCAGTATGCTGGCACACACAGTACATCAATGTATATATCAAAGTGCAATCACATGTAAATAACACTACATTGATATATACCTCAAAATCTCAGCGGAAACAGTCAAAGGGAGTGGAGTCCCAAATAACACCAACGGTAGGTTGAGTGCGGACCATAACCTTGAATCGTACTCTTACTCGTCGAAGAAAGTATCTGCAACATAAGACGTTGCAGTCGTGTAGGTCAGCATATGGAATATTCCCGCAAGTCACAAAAGAGAGAGGTGTAAATATTATCTATACTATATGCATATATGGCAGGTGGGGCTGTAAGTTTTTAGCGGAAAGCAAAGTTTTCTCCTACAACAAGAGAGGGTCTAAAAGCAAAATATTACTACGTAGTTGGTCGTTAATGAGATGGTTCCACCAACGAGTTCTCATACCCAGGTTATCAATATTACCCACATCAAGTATATATAATGGTGTTGAGAATTCCTGATAATTTCAGTTCCTTTGGCTCAAGTTGTCCATGACCGTGGACACGGCTAATCGATTAGGTTTGAGTACTCTGCAGGGTTTTGCACACGTTCCCCACAAGATTTGATCGCCTCCGAGTATGTCCTCGCACTTCAGGGTGTTTGAAGACCGGATGATCAAAAGATGGTCTTTCAACGGGCCCCTCTGATCCCCTGTCGGCGCCCATCCAATCCTATCGTTCTTCTACATCTGCTACCACCGCCTATCCAGAGTCGCCGCATTGTCCAACCAAGCCAGAGCCCATAATGAATTGTGGTTGTGCAGGTAAGCCTTGGGTCTTGAAAATATCCGTCCGTCTCTTTGAGCCTGGGTGAAGCTTTCCGCAAGATGTCATGGCGCTTCCCCATGCATCCCGGGTTGTCCACTGGTTTCTCCAGGGAGCCCATCTAAACCGTCCTTCACCCAGGGGTATTTTTCGTTCCGAGGTCTTGCAAGTCTTGGAGTCTTCAGGTCTTGATTATAACTTCTCACAACACTCATGGTAAACACTCAACCAAAACCCCGTCTACTAGGAGCATAACATATTAACGTCCCGGCCAAAGTAACAAGGGGGTGGGTGCCTACCACATGATACTACATCAAGATCCAAAATTTCCAAGCACATACTTTGCATGCAATTGGGTGACGAAAGGTAGAACTACAATGCATATAAAACATAGGTAATAATATGATCAACGTGACTTGCCTGGTGAGATTGATGAAGAAGAATTATCGTTCTTGAGAAATAACTTGATAGAACTATTCGTCACTCTCCGATGAAATCTATATAAGAAAACTTAGTATTCACATAAGCACTCACACTAGCAATCATTCTAGCAATCAAATAACAAACAACAATAAAAGTTCATGCAATCAAAATCAATAAGAGAGAGCGAATAAGAATCCAAAGGAAACTTCAAAGAAAACTAGGGAGTTTTCTACTACATCAAGCACTAAGTAGTTTTTTGTTCTAACTGAAAAATAAAACACTAAAATAGTAAAATAACAGAGAATAAAATATAAATTTAACTGAGATAAAATAAAGTATTTTTCATAAAACTATTTGAAAGTATTTTCAAATGGGAGTTAAACTAGTAGGGAAATCAATTGCAAGTTATTAGAGAACTAGAATTGATTTCATGATAACAAATAAAATGAAATTTTTGTTTTTGTTGAAAACCTACTGGTAACAAACAGAAAACAAAATATAAACTTTCTCAAATATAAAAGAAAATAATTTAAAAACAATTAAAGAAAATTAAATAGCAATAATCCTAAAAGAACTAAAACATAATCTGTTTTGGTAAAAACCCCACGTAAAAATATTAAAAAAATTGAAACTTAAACTACTGAAAGATATGATCAATAGGAAACAGTAGAAAAAAGAATTAATTTAAGAGCTATTTTAAACTCCCGGTATAAGCAAAATAAGATTTAAATCAAATCTGATCTAATTCAAATTTTATAAATCCAAACACAGTCAAATTATATGTTTCCGGAAACTACAAGAAAATTGTGATCTAACGCAAAAAGAATCAACTTCATTGGACTTCTAGATTAAAAGATATAAGGGAACAATATTGGAACTGGTTCTGTTTCGGAAACAAAAACTGAAAAAGATAAAAAGTAAAAAGTGATGTGGCGGATCCTGATTGGTTGTCGGGTGTGCACGTTTTTTGGCTATCTAGAGGGCGGCCGCAAACTAACCAAACCGCGTCGGCTAACTAATGAAATAAAACTAAACCGCTGGTTCTTCTAAAAGAACCGAAGAGGTATCCCCTCTTTAATCTACACCGTCTATTAGAGATCTAAGGGTGGGAGGAAATTAAGAGAGAGAGAGGAGGAACTTACCGTGCTCCAGGAAGAAGACGACGAGCTCCTGGTAGGCTGACGTGAGGTTGGTTGGGGCGACGCAGGTCCGACGAGGAAACGACGGCGGGGGAGGGGGATCCGGCGGAGGAGGGGCTCGGGCGTTGGGAGCTGGCCTCAGGGGGCGCTCCTGGGCGACGAGGGACGCCCGACAGGGAGCTCCTAGTCGGTCCTGGCCGGTGCTCCGACGAGCTCTGCAGGGGAGCTGGGGTGTGGGGAAGATGCGGGATTTCTAGGGGAATGGAACGAGGAGGCCGAGGGGATTCTTATAGGGGTGGTGGGAGGTGCGGGGAGGCAAGGGATCTCACGAATCCCGGAGAGGAAGGTTCCTGGAAGGTGTTTGCCATGGCCAGGGAAAGGAATGAGCGTGAGGAAGAAGAAGGAGGAGTAATGGGCCAGATTGGTTTCCTAATAGGCCCAGATAACTTTCCTAATAAAAGATTGTTTCCTTTTTATTAAAACTAGGAAAGAAAAACGTAAAAAAGGAAATAGTATATTACGGAATATAGAGGTATAATATATCAAAATTTTCACAAAAATAAATCCAAAAATATGGGCATTTTTCCACGGCCAAAATAAATACTTCAAAAAAAATATTTTTCAGAAAATCCTAAAAGCTTTATTACTTTTTACAAATATTTTCTCAATTAAATTTTTGGTTTTCTTGGCTCAAAATATTTCAATGAATGCCCCTGGTTTCGGAGGGTCATGTTCCTCCTCTCTTCTTGCTTGGCAAGAATTTATTCCCGGCATTTCTTGAGTGAGGAAGAAACAAAATGCAAAGCAAAAAACGAAAGGAATTACAATGCCACCTTGATTCAAATTCTTTATAGTTGAAGAAGTCATGCTATCTCCTCTCGCTGATTGAATTTGAATTCGCAGGAAAAGGGAAAGTCATTTTATTCCCTCTCATTCAAAAGTTTTTTTAAAGTTTCAAACTTCACTCAATGTTCAATCACTCAAACAAACAAACAATCAATCTAATAGTTATATTAACATTCCAAAATTTGGGATGTTACAATATGTAGATAGTTCTGATGTAAGTCTTGCTGAGTACCTTTGTACTCACGGTTGCTTAATTATGTTTTTTTCTAGAGGAGGCCTTAGTCTCATTAAAGGTTTCTACGTGAGGTGTTCGATGTTGACCGGAATAGCTTGGGAATCACAGACAGAGGTCTGTCTCCTTAGGTAGGGTCCTTGTAGAGTTTCAGGGTCCTCCAGCCAGTTTTTGTAAATGTCTGTACCCACACATGTTATGCTTCCGCTTGATGCTTGTATGACTTGAGTGTTGGGTCATGTAACCCCTGTTTGTAATATCATACTATGTTGACTCTTATGAGTCTTTAATAAATACTTGAGTCATAGAGTTATGCTGTAACACCAGGTTGTATCTACACATATCGTGCATATTGTGTGTATGTTTTTAAATGCATTGTATGTGTGGGATTCGACACATAGTTGTGTGCCTTTAGTAGTACTCTTTACGAGGAAATGCCTCTTTCTGCTTCCATCGAGCCATGGTAGCTTGCTACTGCTCCGGACACATCGATTGTGTGGCATGTATCCTTCTTTGCTGTCGTGTCTGTCCCCTTGTGGAAATTTCACGCGGTGTAATGGAGTCCTTGTAGCTTGCTACGACTCGTCTACACACGCTGTTGACTGACACCTGCTTTGCTGGGTTATGTGTGCATGCCCCTGTATGAATGTGACACATGGGTTTATAACTAGTCATGTCGACCCGAGTTCTTTGTCGTTCGAATGCTAGCGACACATTCATATACATGAGCCAAAAGACGCAAATGGTCCCAGCCAAGGTAAGGTGGCAGCCATGGAGTTTACCGTGCGTGAGGCCCCAAAGTGATGTGATGTGTTACATGCTGGGTTCTTATAACTTAGGATCGGGGTCCCAACACCGTTGGTATCAGAGTTGACTGCCTGTAGAATAACCAAGCCAAACTGGTCGATGTTGAGTATAGCAACTCTTTAGTTATATAAGGGAATTGCTTGTGGAAGGGAACGTAAGGCTCTTTTACTCCTTTCCTTGTGTCATTCTTATTCTAAGTCACCCTCTTCTTTATTCTACGGGGTTTAAGAATTAGGCTTTCTCATCTATCTATAAGGATGACGAGTTACTATGCTGGAGACTTGTAGGAAAGTTGTTGTCTTCCTGGATCGATGTCGCCGTAGGAATTCATTGTTATGTTGTCAGTTTTCATGCAGGTTGGCTCATATTTCATGCCAGTGCAGCCGTTATGTTGTTCAAGTTATCCAAGGATTTTAAAATCTGATACAATTGCAAATTCCTTCCTCCTGTTCCCGATGTCTTTTTGGCCAGACAAAGCACACCAACTATTGCGTTGAGGTACTTTATTACCTCGATGTACTGTTGAAGTATTAGGACACCACGTTACCTCGGAAAACCACCCAATAGTCTAGATGTGTTTTGTGTTTCTAGTGTGATAATTATGGCCATCATTTTCTAAAACATCCCATGATGTTATTTAGTTAGTAGGTATTCTATTTTTGGGTTCTCAAACGCAAGGATCATTCTGCTCACTTCTATTGATAGTAATTGCTCGTTCCTTTACGATGATTAGTAACCTTCTTCTATTCCTCGAGGTGCATGTTATATCATTCTTCCAATACAATGTAACATCTCTGGCAGAATTTCTTTGTGAACTAAAGATCACAACAAGAGTGCTCGTGATGAGTTCTCTACTCCATATTGTGACTCTGCCAACTCCGCCTTTCTGCATGGGTTATCTGGAAGAATTATGTTGAACTCATTCGAAATGCTAATCTATGCATCCACAACTCTAGAAAAATCATGTGCTCTTGAGTTGGCCCTATCCAGTTGTTTTCTGACCTTCATCTATGAGAGGATAGTCAAGAGTAGTTGTGCATTCGTGTCATTGATGCCTATTATTCTTGTGGTTTGTCGAGCCATTCTATTTCAGAATGTCTAGGAGAAGCAAACTCCAGTGCCTCATCCATTTCTTGGATTGGGTCATGGCAGTTGTATTCCGCAGATCAAAATGCCAATCCAACTTTTTTATGTTCTATCTTGGAGTATTACACTCTTTTGTCAAGAATGTCATGAGAATTGCACCCCTCTTATGAACTCTTGATACGGTGGTACTTCTCGCTATCATTGTTCACCCCTCGGTTTCCGTGTTGGTTGTAACTGGAATATCGACGAGTGAATCGTGTTCTGTGTAATAAATACTTCCAGCAATCCCATTGCTTGGGAGTTAATGGACAATAATTCCATTCTTAGTGTGTTGGTTATTGAATCACCATTCTGAAATTGATAGTGCCACCTAGTCCATCTTTCATGGTGCACTCTTCGACCAATGGGTTAGGATTGTGTCAATCCTTCGCTCTTTTGATCATATCATCTTGCCCTAAAAAGCGAGATTGTTCTTGAGCTTAATAACATATCGGTGGTTCGTGATTTTCCGAATATCTTCTCGGAAGTATTACCAGGTTGTTTCCTGACTATTATGTTGAGCTCGTGATCAAGTTGGTTTTCCTATAAGCCACCCCTTCTCCAAGAATCCGTGTTGGATACCCCTGAAACTAGTTGGTTAAGCTAAAAGAACAACTTGGAGAGTTGGAAGATAAAAGCTTTACCTAACTTAGTTCATTTCAAAGGGATATCTTTGTGTGCGTGTGTGTGAGTGTTGAAGGAAGATGATATTTCATCGCTTGATTCGTGTGATCAATCGTTACATATATTATCTTGTCCAATTTTTTATTTGAGTATGGGCTATCGTTAAAAGAAACTCAGAACCAAAGATTTTCGTAACGGTGTCTTACTCGTGGATTTCCTTGAGCTTACACCATTTTATTCTTTGATCTGACCAATGCTATCATCTTGCCCACATGAGATGTGGAATTCCATCTATATGGATAATTTTTATGAACTGTCGTTGAGCCCATTAGCAACACCTTTTGTCTTCTCCATAATGTATGTTGGACATTAAGCTAGTGTTGGAAACTTTGTAGACATTGTCTTCGTGTCTATTCATGAAGTATATGTTAGGTGTAAGAAGTGACTTCCTCTCCATTCATGTGTAATTGGTGCAAGTTGCCGGCATGAATTCGAGAAAAGTTATTTTGTTTTCTTCGGAATCATCCCAAGTTAGTCATGCACGTGTGAAGTATTCTATGGTTTGATAGACTGCTCATCTTCATTCCATATCTATACCCCTAGCACACCAAGCCACTGATTGATTTGTTCAAGGAAAAGAAGTTAAGTGTTATTCCTGAAGGTACCAGAAGGACTTGCACATGACTTCGTTATCTGCAATGATGGTTCCCACCCAGAACTTGGTGGTGTTTTGTTGCAAGACTTTTCATGTGGTCATCATTGTCTTGGACAGTGTGTTCACATGTGTCCTGCAATCCAGCTCATGTTTTGGAGCTGTCTTTCGTAGTTCATTTCCTGAGAATCTCGCAATGTTATCTCGTCGATTTGTGTTGCAAACCTTTCCTTTCAGACATGCTGAATCTGAAATATCTTGTCACCAATCAGATATGAATCTCAGGCAGTTATGATGGTTGGAACATTTTCCAAGAATTACAATATTGGTCTCTCTGTAACCCAGTAAAGTGATGTTGTGGCTAACATACCTAACCGGAAGACTTAATATTATAATATCTTGCATCAACAACCTTAGATATTTCCCCATGAGGACTTTGTATGACTTATTTTGGAAGTTGTTCCTCATGGACCCCCCCTTGAGCCCCGAAGTCCAACCTTTAATTGATTTTCTAGATACCAAGAAGTTGAATTAACCTATTACATCAAGGAGAACATTAGAAGCGGAGTGCTAAATGTCTCTCGATGGATCATCCAGATTTCGTTCCCTTGGCATAACTATGGTGAAATCTGAGAAAGTGTTGTCTTCCTTTGCATTTGCATTCTCCATTATTATTCATCATGGTAGTATGATGTGTCACCAAGATCATGGAATGGATGTTGGTAGAACCCTGATGAATATGGAAATGCTCAAGTTCTTGAGAGCATACACACACACCAGGTTATACCCTCGGTATCAATTGGAATGTGCCTTCCGTTTGCCGAGTTGCTCAATAAATCTAGTTTCCTTCCAAACTGAGTATGACATTCTTTTGAATTATGTCAAATGATCAATTGTGAATTGCCTTACCCTGGTATGAAGAGTATCAATGATCTTTGGATCAAAAGTAATTCGTTTTGCCACTTAAGGGAATAACTCTACGAGTTACCTTTCGAAGGTGCCCCCTTATGGTATGAAGGGCAACTTAACTCCTCGCTACTTTGAAACCTTGTCACCATACCTTTTAAGCGTGGAATTGTTGCCTACCAATTTAACCATCATCATATGTCTCATTTCCTCATCCCTGTTATGGGTTTTGTGTATCATCTCAAGGGACGTTCCTACGTCTCATTTTATGAGTTGGTCATGAGTTGCTCGATCTCGAGGAGATCGAATCTTGTAGATTCTTCCAGTTCTTTTTGTCATCGTGTTAGATGAAGACCTCAAAGACAAAGATGTCAAGATCAGCATGATGCAATGAACCAACATCTTCGATAAGGGCAATTGGATCGTGAAGATTTTGATAGCCAGTGTCCCCTCTTTCCTCTTACCCTACGCTTGAATCTCGGCACGAGATTCTTGTTTAGTGGGGGTGAGTTGTCACATCCCTAGATTTACACATGTTTTGTCATTCCACTTCATGCATGCATTTTTCTTTTTCTTTTGAATTTGATTTGAGGAATGATCAAACCTCACAAAGAATTTCTGTGAAAAGAGCTACATAAAAATTGCTTCAATTTGATCCAAGAAAATGTCCCTGATTTTCTAATAAATTATTGGACTAAGATAAAACTGTCAACCAATATTTTAGGATCAGAGGAACATTTTATATTGGGCATTTGAATTAATTTAAACCCTATTTGCATTGGATATATTTCCTATGTAAAGAATATATGTCCAAAAAATTACTGAGAATTATTGTGTGGCTTTGGACAAGTCCATATGTCCACACATGTATATATATATATGATTTTCAGGGTTTTATGAAATGGTTATATATTAATTAAACCAAAATAAAATTTGAAAAATTAGAAACCAAATAAAAAGAAAGAACCTTACCTGACTTACGTGGAGTTTCGGCCCAGCCCACCAGGGGCGAGGAGCTCATCTTCCTCCTCCCACCAGTGTGCAGGTGCGGTGTCGCCCGCGCGTGCGCCGGCCTCCACCTCTGGTTCCTCTCCTTCCCTCTGCTTTCTTTCCCCTCGCCATGGTCGAGCCCTGCTTGAGCAAGTGGTCATCGTTCGCAGAGCCCCGGGCTCCCTTCGCCTCCCCAAAAAGCCCACAGGAACCGCCTCGTCGCCCTGATCCACCTCGCCATCGGAAACGAACCCGGAAGCCTCGGAGCGCCTCCACCGTCGTCGTTTCCACCGCCGGCAACCGAGGGCCACCGTCGTTGATCCGCGAGCAGCAGTGAGTCCCCGAGCCTAATTTTTGCTTCTTCCGACTCGTGGTGAGCTGCTGCATCGTTTCCCCCCTCTCCCCATGGTTCCCCGCACCCCTAGAAAGCAAAGCCACCGGAGCCAAGAGCTCCTCGATGCCGGCCATGTCTCCGCGGTTGTTGTGGTCCCCTAACCACATGCCCGAGCTCGGGAATGAGCTCCTGGATCTTCGTAGATGTCGTAGAGCCCCTCACCTAGATCGCTTGTGCCCACAACCCCGCACTTGGCAAGTCCAAGTCGCTGCCGCCGCTGACCTCGTCGCCGGCGTGGATTCTAGCAACCATTGGTCCAGCTCCTCCACCTATTGATGCGGCTGAGCGGCAGCTACCCGTAGCACCTCCCTACATGCCAAATAATGGTCGGAGGAGCAACTCCAGCGCAAAGCCACCGTCAGACTGGTCTTCGTCGGCCAACTCCAGTGACAATGATGTGGCACCGTCACTAGGTGTTAATCACCTAGTTAGTTAGGTCACAGTCAATAACAGGTAGGACCCACACCTAACTATTTTGATTAGTGGAGTAAATAAACTCTGTTAATTAGATGTCACACTGACGTGTGGACCCCACACGTCAGGTTTGACTTTGACCAGCTTAGTTGACCTAATGATGCAAGCATGACCTCACGCTGACGCATTAATGATTTTCTGGATTAAACATAAATCAGGAAACTCCAGAAAATACCTAAAACTTAGAAAAATCATAGAAAATAAAATATAACTCCAAATGAAATAAATAATATATTAAAAATTAACAAAAAAATGCAAGGAATTTGTTTATGGCATTTCCATGCATGTTAGAACAACTTTTGTCTTCTGTTTTGGACAAATCAAATAAATGGTATTTAAATAACCACATATGTTGTTTGAATTTGAACATCGGTTCAAACTAAATTCATTTAATGTTGTTGCTAGATGCATTAGCTCAATCAACAACATATTGCCATGTAATGATCATGCATCATAGTGTTGCATTTCCATGAAATAAATGTTGTCCTTTTTTCTGTTTGCCGGTGCTCTTCCCTCTCGGTAGACGATGGTTTTGACGATGTGACTGTTGACATTAATGAAGAGAAGTATTATCTTCAGAACTGTCAGGCAAGCAAACCCCCTTGAGCATATTGATATAAACCCACTCTGTCACTCCTACTCTCTTTTACTGCATTAGGACAACATCGATTCAACTATTATTTGTTCTTGGTAGTTGAACCCATTCCTCTGCATGACTTGTTTTTGCCACAGTAAATAGTTGAAACCACTTAGCATGAGTAGCAACTGCTTGAGCCTTGATGTGTCTACTCATCCATGCTTGCTTACTGTGCCTGCTGTGCTTAGAGTTGTGTCGGGTCTGATCCATCTGGACGATGAATCGGAATGGTTGTGTTCATGTCCTACAATATGAGAGTAAAGGTGTGAATCCGATTTGCTAAAGGTAGCAATGAGAGGCCATGTAGGAGTACATGGTGGGTTGTCTCATTAGGACTGTCCTTAAGAACTGAGTTATGTGTATGTTATCCAAGATAAGATACTACCACGCATTGGGCCCGAAACCTATGGATCTCTGTCCAGGAGTTGCAACTAGTTTATGGTGTTTGTAGGAAAAGTGTTGGCGCCCGTGTTTAGCTTTGCCCGACAGGATACACAGTGGCACGGTGTACCAAGTGGCACCCAGATGGTGGGCTTGTGGAACACTGCGCACATCATTTGGGGCCATAGAGGAAACTTCGGCCGGAATTCATTGCGGGTTCAGTCTCAAATAGGCAATAAACCTGGACTAGGGTCTTGTGTGGTTAATGGTCGTGGCCGACACCCACGCCAGTGCTTCCGCTTGAAGGTTGCCGAGATGCATGACGTGCATATGGTGATAAGTAGTAAGAGCGTGTGTGAAGAAGTATACCCCTGCAGGGTGGATTAATCTGTTAGAATAGCCGCGTCCTCAGATATGGACTACTTGGAAACATTATGTGGTACATAGACAACTTGGAATGGATACTCTAAAATACGCTAGATAAGTGTGAGTGCTATGGATGGCCTTCTCGTAGGGAGACGACAGTGGATCTGTAGTGGTGTATTGATTGGTGAATATGTGGACTCGTGTGCGCTATCCCACCTCAAAGAAAGTACTTGTAGTCGTAGTACAGGTTAGCCAAGAGTCAAAGCTGGCTTGCTGCAATTAAACCCCACGACACCTTCATTGATATTAATGCATATGTTGATAGTTCTGATGTAAGTCTTGCTGAGTACCTTTGTACTCACGGTTGCTTAATTATGATTTTTTCCATAGGAGGCCTTAGTCTCATTAAAGGTTTCTACGCGAGGTGTTCGATGTTGACTGGAATACCTTGGGAATCCCAGACAGAGGTCTGGCTCCTTTGGTAGGGTCATTGTAGAGTTTCAGGCTCATCCAGCCACTTTTTTAGATGTCTGTACCCAGACATGTTATGCTTCCGCTTGATGCTTGTATGACTTGAGTGTTGGGTCATGTGACCCCTGTTTGTAATGTCATATTATGTTGACTCTTATGAGTCTTTAATAAATACTTGAGTCATAGAGTTATGTTGTGATGCCATGTTGTATCTACACATATCTTGCATATTGTGTGTATGTTATGAAATGCATTGTATGTGTGGGATTCGACACCTAGTTGTGTGCCTTTAGTAGTACTCTTTACGGGGAAATGTCTCTTTCTGCTTCCATCGAGCCTTGGTAGCTTGCTACTGCTCTGAACACATCGATTGACCGGCATGTATCCTTCTTCGCTGTTGTGTTTGTCCCCTCGGGGAAATGGCATGTGGTGTAATGGAGTCCTTGTCGCTTGCTACGACTCGTCTACACAAGCTGTTGACCGACACCTGCTTTGCGAGGTTATGTATGCATGTCCCTGTATGGATGTCCCACTTGGGTTTATAACTAGTCATGTCGACCCGGGTTCTTTGTCGTTCGAATGCTAGCGACACATTCATATACGTGAGCCAAAATACACAAACGGTCCTGGCCAAGGTAAGGTGGCAGCCGTGGTGTTTACCGTGCCTGAGGCCGCAAAGTGATGTGATGTGTTACATGCTGGGTTCTTATGACTTAGGATCGGGGTCCCAACAGGAGTGGCCGGAGAAGGAGATACGGCGAGTCCTTCCAGCGCCGTTTCTTGAGAAGAGAGAGAGAGCGCCATGGGAGGAAGGTAGGAATGAGTATGGGGGACGAAAGAACTATGCCGTAATATAACTCCTCATGGTCCTGCGGGAATGGTTGTACCGCTAGTCATTGCAGTAGTACTGCCTGGCCAGCGGTAGTAAAAATTTACTACCACTCGCTGGGCGGTAGTACCGCTCATCCAGCAGAAGTAAAAAATTACTGTCGTGGTGGATGCGGTAGTACCTCTCCCCCTGAATCCGACGTCGCGGTAGTACCGTGTGTCATCGCGGTAGTATCGCCAAGCGAGCGGTAGTAAAATTTTACTTCTGCTCGCTGGGCGGTAGTACCGCTCGTCCAACAGTAGTAAAAAATTACTACCGTGCTGGACGCGGTAGTACCTTTCTCAGTCAAGAAAAATGGGTTGATCTTTGCAAGAATGCGAGAAAAACACAGGACAACTCCAAGTGACAGCAAACTGAAGCAAAACAAACATGACCAACAGACACTGAAATGAATCTTCTTACGAAGAGGGGGCGGTGGCCGGAGCCACCTACATTTGAGACAAATGGTATGACACCGTGAAGAATTATCCTTGGGTTCATGACCAAAGCTCGACTTTGAAGCACAAATGCCATCATCAATGGCTAATGTGAAGACGTGATCGATTTATGCATAATGGGGGAAGGAAAGTTCATTGAGAGAACAACACTCCCCCTATGTCCATGCCTACACCTAGAGCTAGATATAATGATGAGTGTAGTGTGGTGTGCCTAGTTTCAATCCACATTGCTTGAATCAATGATATTTAGCTCATGCCTTAACTCGCGAAACCTTGCTTCATCTAGAGGCTTTGTGAAAATATGAGGAAGTTGCTCTTGAGTGTTGATGAAGAGGACCTCAATATCTCCATGCTTGATATGACCTCGAATGAAATGATGACGAATATAAATATGCTTGGTCTTGGTATGTAGCACCGGATTGAGAGAAATCTTGATAGCACTTTGATTGTCACATAGAAGAGGTACTTTGTCACAAGTGACATCGTAATCCTTTAAAGTTTGCCTCATCCATAGTAATTGAACACAAAAACTTGCTACAACAACATACTCAGCCTCGGTGGAAGACAGCGACGCACAATTTTGCTTCTTTGAAGACCAACTTACCAAAGAACGGCCAAGGAATTGACATCCTCCAGAAGTTGGCTTCCTCCCCACACAGTCTCCAGCCCAATCTGAGTCAGAGTAGCCCACTAGATTAAAGCTTGCTCCTTTGGGATACTATACGCCAAAGTTTGGGATATGAGCCAAATATCGAAAGATTTATTTGACTGCCGCATAGGGGCTTTCCTTTGGTGCAAATTGAAACCATGCACAAATTCCCACACTCAACATGATATATGGTCTAGATACACAAAACTAGAGCAAGGATCCAATCATGGCGTGATATACCTTTTGATCCACTACTTTACCATTGGGATCATTGTCAAGCTTGCATTTGCTTGGCATGGGGAACTTGACCGGCTTGACGTCCTCTAGCTTGAACCTCTTGAGCATGTCTTGGGTATACTTCGCTTGGCTGATGGACGTTCCTTCTCTTCCTTGCTTGACTTCGAACGCAAGAAACAACTTCAACTCTCCCATCATAGACATCTCAAACTTCTCGCCCATTAGTGCAGCAAACTCTTCATTGAACGATCATCAACATATAGTTGGCATATGAACAAATCCCGTTTGACACTTTTCGTAAAAAGGGTGGGATCAATTTTCCCAATTTCAAACCCAAGATCTCGCAACAACTCGGTAAGTTACTCATACCATGCACGTGGGGCTTGTTTAAGGTTTTAGAGCGCCTTCTTGAGTTTGTATACATGATTGGGGAGCATGGGATGCTCTAATCCCTGGGGTTGTTTGACATATACCAACTCATTCAAGGCAGCATTAAGAAATGCACTCTTTACATCCATTTGTTGCAATTTGAAATTATGATGAGATGCAAATGCAAGCAGCAGATTCAAGACGAGTAGCAGGGGCAAAAGTTTCACCATAGTCGATACCCTTGACTTGGGAGTAGTCTTGAGCCACCAGTATTGCCTTGTTTCGAACAACAATGCCATTCACATCTTGCTTGTTCTTGAAGATCCATTTGGTCCCAATGACATTGTGTTCCTCCGTTGGCCTTGGCACTAATTCCCAAACTTGATTGCGCTCGAAGTTATTAAGTTCTTCATGCATGGCCCCAAGCCAATCCTCATCATCGAGCGCTTCATGTACCTTTTGGGGTTCAATACACGAAACAAATGCATGATGCTCACAAAAATTTAATAATTATTGACGAGTGGATACCCCCCCCCTTTTTAAGCTTCCAAGCACATTTTCATGAGATGCTGTTTGACCCTGAGCTTGGAGGCTACCTTGGCAGTGCGACGCTCCAAGAGTGTCGTGCTAGGTAATTGAGGATCAACATCTTGATCATCTTGAGTACCGTCTAGAGCTTGCTCATAAGCTTGCACTTGATCTTGTGGTTGCACTTGATCTTGAGCAGGCTCGGAATCTTGAGCATGATCTTGGACATCATTTGGTGTATCACCATCTTCATGTGGTTGATCTTGTCCTTGATTCTGTTCAGCGGGTTGAGGTCCTTCACTTTGTTCTTCGGAAGCATGTGGGTCTAGCGAGGGTGATGGAACCACTTTAATATAGCATTGTCCTTCTCCTTCATCCTCAAGGGGTTCCTCAATGGGGAGTATTTGACCAATCCCCATTCTTCTTATGGCTTGAGGAGGAATTTCATCACCTACATCACAAAAACCACTTTGCTCCACTTGGGAGCCATTATTTTCATCAAACTCTCTGTTACACGTCTCCTCAATGAGTCCGGTGGACTTGTTGAGAACACGTTAAGCATGAGAGTTTGTATCATAACCAACAAATATGCCGTCTTGAGCTCTAGAATCAAATTTAGACTAACGAGCACCTTTCTTGAGAATGAAACACTTACAACCAAACACCCAGAAGTACTTGAGGTTGGGCTTGTTCCTGGTAAGAATCTCATATGGAGTCTTTTTCAAGCCTTTACGGAGGTAGAGACGATTGGATGCATAACATGCGGTGTTGATGGCTTTGGCCCAAAAGCTGTACAGAGATTTGAACTCCGCCATAATGGTTCTTGCCGCGTCCATCAATGTACAGTTCTTCCTTTTCGCCACACCATTTTTTAGAGGTATAGGACATCGAATATTGGTGCTTGATCCCCTCGTCACTAAGGAACTCATCCAAGGTGTAGTTCTTGAACTCGGTGCCTTTGTCACTTCTAATCATCAAAATCTTTGCTTCACGTTAACGTTGAGCTTCATTGGCAAAGTTGATGACGGTTTGTTGAGTCTCACTCTTTCTCTAGAAGAAGTACACCCAAGTGTATCTTGAGTAATCATCCACAATCACCAAGCAATACTTTCTACTCCGAAGACTTTCAAAGTATGGAGGACCAAAGAGATCCATGTGAAGGAGCTCCAAGGGCCTCTTGGAGTAGATGATAATCGTGGGACGTTGAGCCATTTCATGAAGCTTTCCTTCAATACAAGCATTGCAAGCACGGTCTCTGGCAAAACTCACATTTGTTAGTCCACGAACATGGTCCCCTTTGAGGAGACTTTGCAAAGATCTCTTATTGACATGAGCTAGCCGATGATGACAAAGCCAACCCACATCAACTTTAGCCACTAGACAAGTCGCGGTCTTAGTAGGTCGCTCCAAAAAGTTCACCACATAGAGACTATTTTTGACATATCCAACATAGGCTACTTTAAGAGTCTTGATCCACAAAAGGGCTACGTTATCAAGATTAAAGAATGTGGCAAATCCCATAATTGCAAGTTGATGAAAGGAAAGCAAATAGTATGCAAGGGACTCAACAAGCATGACCTTCTCTATAGATAAATCTTGAGAGATGACCACCTTGCCACATCCCAATACCTTAGATGTTGAGGCATCAGCCAATTGGACATGGGTGGGCATAGATGGAATTGGATGCACATCCACCACCAAGTCCTTGCTCCCGGTCATATGATTTGTGGCTCCACTTTCGAGCAACCATGACACCCCACCAGAAGCAAACTCCTACAATAGATCAATGCTTGGATTTAGGTACCCATTCTTGAATGGGTCCTTTGATGTTAGAAACAAGGGCATTAGGAACCCAAATAGCCCATTCAATGTACTCATAATAATAACCAACAAATTTATCATAAACATGCCCATCACTAGCACGACATAAAACATATGAGGTGTTAAAGTCACTGGCTGTGTTGGTAGGGACGGTTTTGCCCTTCTTGGCATTGCCACCCCCTTCCTTGTTCTTTTTCTCCTCATGAGTACTCTCACCCTATTTGACAAAAATGTCCTTGAGAGTAGGAGATCACTTTGTCTTGTTCTTCTTTTTCATTTTATACTTGGGTGCACATCCAAGTACCTCCTTTCCTACAACTTCCTTTTGATTACTCAAAAGGTCATTTAGGTTCTTCTCGCCTTGGATGCATGACACAAGGCCCTTTTCTAGTTGTTCTTTGAACTTGTCATTTTCCTCCACAAGATGCACATGCTCACAACATGGGTTAGTAGCACAAGAATTATCAATTAGAACGAAGGGAGGAGAAGTAGAGATCTCACTGGTAAGTTTTACTTGGATTTGATCGTGAGACTCCTTAAGAGAGGAATGAACACCTTTCAAGACCTTGTGGGCCTTGTCAAGTGTGTCAAATTCTTCCTTGAGTCTATCATGGCCAACCCCAAGTGCAACTTTCTCGGACTTAAGCACACGGGTAAGAACAATAGCATGATCAAGCTCTTTTTGCAATTCAGCATAGTCAATGCGGTGTGACTCCTCAAGAGACAAACGAAGACTCCTCTCTTCCTCTAGAGCAATGGATAGTTCCGCAATATACTATGTCCCTCCATCTTGGAGATAGTATCCTCATGAGACTCAATGAGACCATTGGCCTCACCAAGTTGTTCCAAAAGAGCAACAAAGTGCTTCTTGGATTCACCTTTGATCTTACACAAGAATTTGTCAAATTCATTCTCATCAAGATCCACTACTTTACTATCATCAACACAATCTAACAATAAAGGAGAATTAGTGATAGTGGTCTTGATATTGTGGGTTACCTTATTGATACCTTTGGCCATAAGGCACTTGGCGATGCATTTCTCGTTGGAGGCGCCGAAGAGAGAAACCTTGGGGGAGGAGGTGGCAATGGCCACGGTAGCTGTTGCCATCCCATTATGGCTATCATCCTCGTCATCATCGGAGGGGTACTCTTCAAGTGCCACCAAACCCTTTGGAGGAGTCTTCTTGCTGAAGTTGTTCTTGCTTGGGAAAGACATGGCTTTGTCTTTGCGAATTAGCTTGCACCCATTGTATTCCCTCTTCTCATAAGGACAATCCACCACAAAGTGACTCACATTGCCTCAATTGTAGCATGCCCTCACTCGTTGCTTGTTCTTGGACCCACTAGAGTTGTTCTTGGAGAAGTTGGGCCTTGAGTTTCTCTTGTTGCCCCAAAATTGCCTCGACGCAAGAGCCATGTGCTCGTGATAAGCATAGTTTGTGTCTTCGGGCAACCCTCTTGTTCTTCCTCCTCTTCTTCACCTGACACGGCCTTGGCTTTCAAGGCAAGGTTGGGTGAGGCTTTCTTTGACCAGACATGAGCTAGAGCATTGTTGGTGGTCTTGTTCAAGATATTCATGGCAATGAACTCATCCAACACTTCACTTGAGGTCAAGGAGTGGAAATCCGGCCTTGGACGGATGACGGAAGATATGGATTTTTTGAATGGCATGATGGCCTTGAGAAACTTACACTTGATCCAATTGCCATCTATATCCTTTCCCCCATGATCTTGGAGAGCAATAGCAAGAGCAGTCACCCTTCCGTAGAGATCGTGAGGATCCTCATCTTCTAGCATCACAAACTCATCGGCCTCATCAAGTACTACTTCAAAGTTGAGTTGTTGAATGCTTGAGCTCCCCTTGTACAACACCATGATGTGCTCCCAACAATCCTTGTCACGAGTGAAGGGGCACAAGTGAGATAGATCTTCATGAGGAACCGCGGATTGAAGGATGCACAACACGGAATGATTATATTGATTGTCCGCCTCTTCTCTTGGAGTGAAGTTTCTTGGGTCATGTCGGTAGAAGCCTTGTTCAATGATTCTCCATAGATTTGTTGAGCTGTGATTCAAATGAGACTTAATGCGAAAAACCCAATTAGCAAAATCACCTTTATCAAGCTTAGGAGGAGGACCAAGGTTATTAATATGCGGTGTAGGGACCGGTCCTCCATAGACCGAGGGAGGAGGAACCGAGGCAAAGATTCCCATCCCATTCTTGCGAGGAGGGGAAGAAGGTTGAATACCTCTAGCTGCATCCTGTTTGGAATTGTCCTCCGACTCCGATGTTGTGGGTTTAGCCACAAGCAACGGGTCGGGAGAATTCTTCAACCCCTGAAGCAATTCTTTAAGCATGAACTTGACTTCGACAGTCATGGACATCTTGAGTGAGGCCATAGCCTCATTCAAGTCATCACGTGTGATCAAACTCAACTCCACGGCCTTGGGAACTTCATCCCCATGAACACCATCGTCAACCATACTCTTGGGGTGGTGAGACCCTTAATAAAGAGACGTGGCTCTGATACCAATTGAAAGGATCAATACGGTTGACTAGAGGGGGTGAATAGGAAACTACCATTTTTTAGCATTTCATAACAAAATAGGGTTAGCAACAAAAGGTTCTCTAGATGAACAACTAGGTAAGCAACCTATATGATGCTAACAAAAATAGAAACAAGTGTAAGCAAGGAATACCACACAACAATAGCAAGCACAACGTAAAGGTAAGAGATAACCACAAATGGAGCCCGTGGAGACGAGGATGTGTTACCGAAGTTCCTTCCCTTTGACGGGAAGTACATCTCTGTTGGAGCGGTGTGGAGGCACAATGCTCCCCAAGAAGCCACTAGGGCCACCGTATTCTCCTCACGCCCTCACACAATGCGAGATGTCGTGATTCCACTAGTGGTGCCCTTGAAGGCGGCTACTGGACCTTTACAAACAAGGTTGGGGCTATCTCCCCACAAAGCTTGGAGGCTCCCAACAAGACCACAGAGCTTCACCACAATGGAATGTGGCTCCGGGGTGACCTCAACCATCTAGGGTGCTCAAACACCCAAGAGTAACAAGATCTGCAAGGGATTAGTGGGGGGAATCAAATATCTCTTGGTGGAAGTGTAGATCTCGGCCTTCTCAAACAATCCCTAGAAAATCAACAAGTTAGATTGGCTAGGGAGAGAGATCGGGAAAAAATGAGCTTTGGAGCAACAATGGAGCTTGGGAAGGGCAGAGGTGGTCTTCTTGGGGAAGAAGACCCCTTTATATAGTGAGGGGGGAATCCAACCGTTACACCCCACTCTCTGCCCGAGCATAGCGGTACTACCGCTGCCAGGTGCGGTACTACCGCTGCCTGGTGCGGTACTACCGCAACCTGGTGTGGTACTAGCGCATGCACGGTGGTAGCAGAAGGAGCACCTACTATGCGACACAACGAGCGGTAGAACCGCTGGAGCGGTACTACCGCACGCCCTTGCAGTACTACCGCAGGATAGCGCCCAAGTGCCACGAAAGTAAAATATTACTATCACGTTTACCTCTGCTCAAACTGCGGCTATGCAAAAGTCTGAGGGAGAGGTAGTAAAAAACTACTACTGCCCAAAACACAGAACTACCGCTGGCACTTGCGGTACTACCGCAAGTACTAGCGGTACTACCGCTCGGCATTTGCAGAGACAGGGGGAAACAAGTTGGGGCTCCATTGAAATGAGGGAAAGGTGGTGCAATAGAATAAATGCGTACGTGTTGATTCCACCCAAACCTTTCCAAAGCGGACCCCCTCTTAATAGTACGGCTTTCCTACGACTCAAATCCACCGAAGAGAAATGCTGAAAGTGACCGTCTTTGATAGACTCCGAGGGGCACCGAATCATCTTGTGCCTAGTCATGAATTATGTGGAATGCTTAATGCACACGATAAGTGCGAAGAGGCATTGCCATCAATCATCAAAACCACTTAGGGAGAATATGCCCTAACAGCCTCCCAAACAGTGGTTGATGACACAAATACAAACCACACGGATCGTACGTCTGCATCGTAGGATGAACCCAGATCGAATGACATTCCTTATCCCTCTCGTCAACCCACGTAGTTGCAATTGAGATTTGATTTATATGCACTAAATACCCTGTAAATGATAAAAATTACTTAAATAAATCAAATGTTACCAAAAATGCACCAGAAAATAAAACCTTTCGTATAATGATGATTGACTACCATGGCTTTTTTGGGAGGAGAGTTGATGAAGACATCCTTGATTGGAGTTCGATTTTCCACTTCTCCTTTTGAAACTATGATCCTTCTACTAAGATGGTATGGTTTCCAAGGAGCAATCATCCTAACTACTGTCAAAGTTTACCAAAAAGAATTCCATGGTGTCTCGAGATCATGCCACGATGACACACCGATTTTCGTGATTTCTTGAGTCCATCTGCATTTTCAATAATTAAATTAATTACCGACATTTATTGTGTAGGTGGACACATCTCCCATCTTAAATGTTTGAAAATTCTTCTCATTGCTTGGACAATGACAAAAATCATGCAAAATGACACACAAATGATTTGTTAGAGATTCTTTGCCAGCATCCAAACGCAATTCGTGTTGGGATTTTATTTATATGCACTAATGCATGGTAAATGCAAAAAAATGCCTTAGATATAGCAAATGAGCCATATAATCCACCAGAAGATCAATAACAGAAGTATAATGATGTTTGTGTAGCATGAAGAAAATTGAGGCAAAACGATTAGGCTGACACCGGTTGGAGTCTAAAATGCCAACTCTACGTTTGGAAACTATGGCCCTTCTTGTGAGATGTCGTTGTTTTCAAATGGGTGGTCATCACAACTTCCGCTAGACATTACCAATTTTTTCCATGGGGTATTCACATCATGCCACCGTGACACACCAATTTTCATGATTTTCAGAATACATCTGCATTTCCTCCAATTAAATTACTAGCAAGCCCTATGTTGATAAAAAAATGTATTAAAGTTAGCAAACAAGTCATGAAATGTGACAAAAAATCAATACAGGGGTCAAAAGGTGATTGTGTGTCGATGAAAAATAACTTGAGGTGAAATGATGAAGTCACAAATTCATTTGAAATGACAATATGATTGTTGTGCATAAAAAGATAGCACACGGTTCATACATTAAATCCGTGTGCTTTCCAAACCTTGGCCAATGACACCTAGTGCGTGCAAAGTGAGTCGTGTGTTCTGATTGGCAAAACACAAACCACACAGATTGTACGTATGCATCGTAGGATGCACCCAGATCAAACAATAGTCCGTATCCCTCTCGACAACTCACCTAGGTGCAGTTCGGATTTGATTTATATACACTAAATACCCCATAAATGATAAAAATGACTTAATATAGCAAATAAGGCGAGAAATGCGATAGAAAATAAAACCTAGCGTATAATGATGATTCATTACCATGGAATTTTTTTGGAGGAGAGACGATGAAGACACACCGTCGATTGGAGTTTGATTTGCCACTTCTCCCTTTGAAACTATGATCCTTCTACTCATATGTTATGGTTTCCAAGGAGCGATCATCCTAACTTCTGTCGAAGTTTACCAAAACAATTCCATGGTGTCTCGACATCACGCCACGATGACATGGCGATTTCGGTAATTTTTTGAGTCCATGTGCATTTCCTGTAATTAAATTAATTACCGACATTTATTGTGTAGGTGGACGCATCTCCAATCTAGAATGTTTGAAAACTCTTATCATTGCTTGGGCAATGACAAAAATCAGGTAAAGTGACACACAAGTGATTTGTAAGAGATTCTTTGCTCGCATCCATACACAATTCATGTTGGGATTTAATTTATATGCACTAATGCATGGCAAATGCAAAAAATGCCTTAGATATAGAAAACGAGTCGTGTAATCCACCAGAAGAGAAATAATAGGAGTACAATGACATTTGCGTACCATGGGAAAAATCGAGGCAAAACAATGAGGTTGACACCGATTAGAGTACGAAATGCCAACTCGAACGATGGTCCTTCTTGTAAAATGCATTGGTTTCCAAAGGGACAGTCATCACAACTTCTGCCACACATTACCAATTTTTCCCACGGGATATTCACATCATGCCATGATGACACACCCATTTCGTGATTTTCGGAATACATATACATTCCCTCCAATTTAATTACTAACAAGCCCTATGTTGGTAAAAATGTATTAAAATTGGCAAACAAGTCATGAAATGAGGCCAAAAATCAATACAGGGGTTAAAAGGTGATTGTTTGCCAATGAAAAATAATTCGAGGTCGAATGATAAAGTCACAAGTTCATTTGAAATGAAAATATGATTGTTGTGCATATACAAATAGAACACAGTTCATACATTAAATCTGTGTGTTTCCCAAACTGTGGCCAACGACACCTAGTGCGTGCAAAGTGAGCCATGCGTTCTGATTGGCCAAAACACAAACCCCGCCGTACGTCAACACCGTAGGATGCACCCAGACCGGATGCCAGTCCTTATCCCTCTCGTCAACACACCTGGTTGAAGTTGGGATTTGATTTATATGCACTAAATGCCCCGTAAATGATAAAAATAAATTAAATATAAGAAACGAGCACATAATGCGCCTATCAAACCTGTTGTATAATGATGATTGACTACCATGGGAAACAAATTGAGGAGAGGCGATGAAGACACGGTTGATTGGAGTTCGATTTGCCACTTATCCCTTTGAAACTATGATCCTTCTACCGAGATGCTATGTTTTCCATGTAGCCATCAATCTAACTTCCATCAAAGTTTAATAATAATTTTTCACGGTGTCTCAATATCACGCCACGATGACACACATATTTCCATGATTTTCTGAATCCATCTGCATTTCCTGCAATTAAATTACGAGCATGCTTTATGTAGGTGGGTGTATCTTGCAGCCGGAATGTTTGAGAATTCTTTTCATTCCTTGGACAATGAATGAAAACACACAAAGTGACACATAAATGATTTTTAATGCCTTCTTTGCCAGCACCCACATGTAGTTGCAGTTGGCATTTGATATGTATGCACTAGACGTCCGGTAAATAAAAACAATGGCTGAAAAATACCAAATGATACATGAAATGCGACACAAAATCAATACTAGGGTACAATGATAGCTGCGTACCATTTGAATTTTTTTGAGACAAATCGATAAGGGCACGTCCACATTTGAAAGTTTTCAGGTTTTCATTTCAAACAAATTTATGTTGCTTGTGCACACGGGTTACTATAATCATTTGCATATGCCTTTTTGTTGGGCGCGCGACGCTCTTTTTCACCCTTTTAACCAAAGCTGCCAACATGCCCCCCGTGCCCTTCCCCGTTTCTCTCAAAAACCCACATATTCTACCCAAACTCCATCTCGACACCTCTCTCCTGTCCCCCATATCCACACCAGAACACTTTCCGGCACCATCGTGCTCAACCCGGCAGTGTACCCGCTTCCCGACGTCAACCCTACCCTTCACTGTCGCTCCGAACACATGGCTGCCTGTGCAATGTCATATTTATTTGCTTGCTAGCCTCCCTTGAGCATATCGATCGTGTACCCTCACCTCTCCTGTCGGATTTGCACAAAGAAACATGTCAGTTCTTACCCTCCATCGCGGTGAGGTCTATTATCTCGGGATCCCTTCTCCCATATGGTTAGGTTTGTCCCCAAATTGGTTATAAAATAATGGAGAGCATATTTATGTACACCATCTACCTTCTAACTACATATAAGTTGTATTTGTTCCAATTAGTTATTGTCGAGTTACATATCATGTGTGCAGAGTCACACAAAATGAACATATTAGCAGTACATTTCCAAATTATCGCATGTCATAATTAGACATCTTGCTACCAAGTTGTTACCGTTAATTTATGCTTACCCCCTTTTCTGAATTTCACATGTGTGTCTTGTGTAGATGACTACTAGCAGTGACGATAGTCATACTTCTGCCAATGTAAGGTCCGAATAAGAATAGGGAAATGATAAAACGATGAGTCACCACCCTATCAAGCAATCCAACATCTCCCCCTTTATCATCAAGATGGAAAAAAGGAAAAACGAAGGATGCACTACTGCAGCCCCTAGCTGTGGGAATCAGATGAGTCGTTAGACGACTCTCCAGAAGACGCTGGGCCGTGAGGGCGATGATAAGAGGCTTCATCTCCAGCTTCGACATCAAATCGAGCAAACCTGGACTGGTATTTATCAAACTAAGACACATTAGACTCAGAACCATGAGAAAGGTCATGCTAGATGCACGTATGCCATCCTTAAGGGCCTTCATGCCCTTCTTCCTAGACTTGTGCTCCTCCCACTTCTTCTTATGCATATCTTGCTGCAGACAGAACATGTTCTTCAGAAGCCGCCAAAGTTTGTTGCTCTTCCTTGACCCGGAATCACTAGGTTCCCCCACGACGATAAGCATGAGAGTGAGGGAGAAGTTTGATAACCCACAAGTATAGGGGATCACAACACTTTTCGAGGGTAGAGTATTCAATCCAAATTTATTGATTCGACACAAGGGGAGCCAAAGAATACTTGGAAGTATTAGAAGTTGAGTTGTCAATTCAACCACACCTCGAGGCTAAATATCTGTAGTAAGTGATTAGTAGAAAGATAATATGATAGTTTGATATCAAGTAACCAAAGCAACAGTAACGACAATAGCGGTAACAGTAGCAGATTGGTAGCAAGTGTAATAGTAGCAGTAGTAATAATAGTAACTTAGCAAGTATCAATATGTGCAAACTCGTGGGCACTGGATCGGTGATGTTGGGTATGTGATGGATGATATCGATCATGTATGAGTTATAAACTAGGGCGACACGGAACTAGCTCCAGTTCCTCAATACAACGTAGGCATGTATTCCGTAAATAGTCATACGTGCTTATGGAAAAGAACTTGCATGACATCTTTTGTCCAACTCTCCCGTGGCAGCGGGGTCCATAAGGAAACTAAGGGATATTAAGGCTTCCTTTTAATAGACAAGCAGAATAAAGCATTAACACATAGTGAATACATGAACTCCTCAAACTACAGTAATCACCGGAAAGAATCCCAGTTATTGTCACCCTGGGGGATGCGGATCATAACACATAGCAATTGCATACAACATGCAAGATTGAATCTAAAACACAAATATATTGGTGAAAACATAAATGATTCAGATCTGAAATCATGGCACTCGGGCCTTAGTGACAAGCATTAAGCATAGCAAAGTCATAGCAACATCAATCTCAGAACATAGTGGATACTAGGGATCAAGCCCTAACAAAACTAACTCGATTACATGATCGATCTCATCCATCCCCTACACCAACCAGCAAGCCTACGAAGAGATTACTCACTCCTGGTGAGGAGCATCATGGAATTGGTGATGAAGAGAGGTTGGTGATGATGAAAACCGAAGATTCCCCTCTTCGGAGCCCAAACTTACTCCAAATCTGGCCTCCCGATGAAGAACAGGAGGTGGCGGCGGCTCCATCTTGTGAAACACGATAATTCTTCCTCTCTGTTTTTTCTTCGTGAATGTGATTTTATAGGCTTGGAATTAGGGTCATATGGGCCACTAGGGGCCCACACAACACCACAGCACACCCCACGGGGCGCTCCCAGGTGTTGTGTGTGCACCCTGGTGCCCCTCTTTGATTGTTCTTTGCTCCAACATTCCTTATTAATTCCATAAAAATTCCTTGGAAAGTTTCAACTCATTTGGAGAACTTCGATTTCTGCACAAAAAACAACACCATGGCAATTTTGCTGAAAAGAGCGTCAGTCTGGGTTTGTTCCGTTCAAATCATGCAAGTTAGAGTCCAAAATAAGAGCAAAAGTGTTTGGAAAAGTAGAGACGATGAGACATATCAACTTCTCCAAGCTTAACTCATTGCTTGTCCTCAAGCAATTCAGTTGGCAAACTGATAGTGATAAAGAAAAAAAATTACAAACTCTTTTTGTTCTTGTGCTTATGATTGCATTCAAATAGCATCCAAGTTTTCTGCAAAGATTATAACCAACCATATTCATGATAACTCTTAGAAATCATATATACATGTCATAATCAACTAGCGAGCAATAATAAAGTATCTCAAGTGCCAACACTTTTTCAAAATAATCATGATGCAATATGACAATGATGTATCTCGCTAGCACTTTTTGAGACTGCAAAACATAAATGCAGAGCACCTCCAAAGTTCAAGCAGTGACTAAACATTGTAATCAATGGAACAAAGATCTAGTCATGATGCACTCAACAATTAACCTCACACAATCCATGAGAATGACAATAGTGCTCCCCAGTCTCGTGCTTATTTGAGAAGGTGATGACTCAACAATAAAAGTAAACATATAGGCCCTTTGCAGAGGGAAGCATGGATTTGCGGCGGTGCCAGAGCTCAAAGTTTTAAAATAGAGATAAAATTTAATTTTGGGTGGCATGCCCTTCCTGTCAACGTTACGACCAAGATCTTTTAATATCTTCCATTTAAACGAATTAGTGGTGATTCCCAAGCGATAAAAGTAAAGTTTGTTTTCTCTTCAGCTTATTGTAGACTGAGGCAGATTTAGAAATCGTTTCCCCTTCATTCCACCTACGGTTCATAAGAGTTTGTTTAAATAATTGCAAGTTTGTTTGGGACTGGGAATCCCAATTACCGGCCTTTTCTCGTGCGATAATAAGTGAATAAACACTGATATGAGAATAACCCACTTAGCATAGAAGATATTGATTTCCCCCTGTCGCTCCATGAGCGGTCCAAGCACACAAAATAGATGCTTGTTTGAATAGTTTAGAGGTGACACATGCAAATTTACTTGGGATGACATGGTAATACCGCATATAGGTAGATATAGTGGATTCATTTGGAACAACTTAGGCTCAAGGATTTCGACGCACAAGTAGAGTTCCCGCTTAGTACAGGTGGAGGCTAGCAATAAGGTTGGGACACGACTAGCTAGAGAGCGAATATGGTCATGAACATATAGTATGCATAATCAACATTGAGTACTGGCATGATTAGGATATGAGCACATGAACATAAATATCATAGAGGATATGTTGGCATTGATTCAACTACATGCATAAACATGTGCCAAGCCAAGCCACTTGAAACATTGAGAGGAGGATACCATACCATCATACCACATCACAATCATTTTAACTGCATGTTGACAACCAAAGGTAAATCATTATCAACACTCTAGGTACTTAAGCATGGCATGAACAACTATAATCTCTAATTGTCGTCACAAACATGTTTGATCATAATATGCTGAATCATGGACACCGATCTAAACACATTCATAAAGACAAGTACAGGTTGAGTTCATACCCGCTTTTCTTCACCACGGTCACTCCACCAAATCATCGGCATTATTGTCTTTCACTTGCACAACCAAATGGTATGAAAATAATAATAGTGCAAGGGTGACATGGACTAAGCTGGAATCTGCAAGAAATTATTCAAAGGAGAAGACAAGGTAAAATAGGCTCTATGATAGACAATCAATAATACATAAGAGAGAAACTCAACATTTTCATCATGGTCTTCTCCTTATAAGAACTCAACCAAAAGAAAAGAAAATAAAAGAAAAGAAGTTCAGAGAAACACACTGAAATACTTTTGGATTTTTTGGTTTTTCTTGAAGAAGGCAAATTGAGGAAATAAAAGCAAAAACAAGAAAAACTATTTACACGGCAAAGCTCCTAACAAGGAAAAGAAGAACAAAGAAATCTTTTTGGGTTTTTGATTTTTAAAGGCTACCACTAAATAAACTAGAAATTAAAAACCAAAAAGGAGCTAACTAGTTTTTTTGGGTTTTCTGAAAGTTTTCGAACACACAAGAAGGAAGCGAAAAAATAAAACTAGCATGGATAATACAATGAAAAAGTATGAGCACCGACAATTAGAATGAAATGTGTGAGCATGAATGAAATGTCGGCGGGTAATACGTACCGATCACAACCCGAAGCTCACTTCAAGGGGGTTGTTCCCACTCAAATAATGAAAACTTTGCACAAAACAATTAGTGAGGATTTGGTATTGATCACACCCATCTGCGATGAAGGTGTTCAGCCGAGCATTGGTGATGAATTGTGTGAACTCATAGTGAAAGACAGCTTCATCCATGAAGGGTACATGTGGCTGTTCGCACGGCCGAACTTCCGCATCACGGGGTTAGTAGAGGTCACTGTCCGAAGACTCTCCCCGATTCCCCTTGGCATTCTTCTTAGAGGAGCTTCTTGTGAATATGTTCATCTTCCAAAGAACAAATTTCTGAAAAATTTTGGTCCACAAAAAGATATTAGCAAAACTTCACAATATTGGTAGAAACTACTCACACAAGTGCCTAGAGGTCATAACAAGCACTCAAACTACTTAGCACTCAAAGAATTCAATATGCAAACTCATTTCCTGTAGAACCAAGAGTAGATAAATGCACAAAATATAAACCACTAAAACAAAAAACTAATTGGAGCATTGGAGGAGTTACACACCAAGGAGCAATTCCTCAAAACAGTTTTGAAAACGGTGTTCCGAACAAAGAGATCGAAAATGGCAGCAGGATGAGCTCAAACACGGCCAACAACTGGGAGGATTTTGTTTGTGGGGTAGGAGAAGGAGTTGGCTGGAGGGAAAAGTGAGGGGGGCATGTGGGCCCACACAACACAGGGACGCGCTCTCGTGCTGTGTGGCCACCCAGGTTGCTTTCTCACACTAGTTTTTATATATTCAATAAAAATTAATGTAAAAATTTCAGGCCATTCTGAGCACTTTCATTCATGGGCACTTTTTTATTGCACGAAAAATTCACTAAACAGGAAAACATGGCATTTCATTTTATTTAACTAATAAAAATAGAGAATATAAGTTGGGTACAAAAAGTTATACTTGCTAAATTCATTAAACTCATGTCTTCAAAAAGAATCAATTAATAAGGTTGATCAAGTCTTATTGACGACCCCCTTTCAATTAACATGAAACCAAAGAATCTTCGTGAAAACACTATGTTACCTCAATGGGGACACGCATGTCCCCTACCATAATGATTTCATAATTTTTTTTGATAGTAGGAATAGGTAGTTAAAAACTTCCAATAGTGATAGTGGGAGATTTTCCGATAACATTAATACCATTCACTTGAAGTTGTTTCCTCGGAAAATGCATTGTGTGTTCATTACCATTAACAAGAGAAGTGAATTTGCTTTTGTTGCAAACAATAATAACCCCTACGATATTCAAGAACGGTCATCCAAGAGTAATACATAAGTTATCATCTTCGGGCATATCTCTTGGGGAACGTAGTAATTTTAAAAAAAATCCTACGCCACACAAGGATCTATCTAGGAGAAACCAGCAACGAGTAATGGGTAGAGCATCTTCGTACCTTTGAATATCGCTAAGTGGAAGCGTTACTATGAACGCGGTCGATGGAGTCATACTCGAAGCGATTCAGATCATGGTGGATTCCGATATATCTCCCGAACTACGGCACCTCCGCCTTCAACACATGTTTAGCCCGGTGACGTCTCCAACGCCTTGATCCAGCAAGGAGGAAGGACAGGTTGAGGGAGAGCTCTGGTAGCACGAGGGGTGGTGGCAGTGGAGCTACGTGGTACTCCAGTAGGGCTTTGCCAAGCTCTACGGAGGATGAGGAGGAGGAGGGGTAGGCTACGCCGTCGAGGGAAGAACTTCTGTGTGCAGCCCTCCCAAAACCTTGGGTATATATAGGAGGGAGGGAGAGGGGCCGGCCACCCTAGGGTTTCCCCTAGGTGGTGTTGCAGCCCCCTCAGATGGGAGAAGAGGCCGGCGGCCAAGGGAGGGGTGCGGCAGCCCTAGGGGTGGCTTGCCACCCAAGGCAAGCCCCCACGCCCTAGGGTTTGGCCCACCTTGGCATCCCTTGCGCCTTGGGCTGGTTGTCTTGGCCCACCAACCTACATAGGGGCTGGTTCCCATCATCTTTCGGCTCATGTAACCCTTCGGGGCTGGTGGCCCCTCCTGGTGGACACCCAGAACCCTTCTCGTGGTCCCGGTACATTATTGATGAGTCCCGAAACACTTCCGACGACCGAATCCTCACTTCCTATATATGAATCTTTACCTCCGGACCATTCCGGAACTCCTCGTGATGTCTGGGATCTCATCCGGGACTCCGAACAACCTTCGGTAACCACGTACACTATTCCCATTTAACCCTAGCGTCATCGAACCTTAAGTGTGTAGACCCTACGGGTTCGGGAAGCATGCAGACATGATCGAGACACCTCTCCGGTCAATAACCAACAGCTGGGTCTGAATATCCATGATGGTTCCCACACATTCCACGACGATCTCATCGGATGAAGCATGATGCCAAGGATTCACTCAATCCCGTATGCAATTCCCTTTGTCTACTAGTATGATACTTGCTCGAGATTCCGTTGTAGGTATCCCTATTCCTTGTTCAATCTCGTTACCGACAAGTCTCTTTACTCGTTCCGTAGCACATCATCCCGCGGCTAACTCCTTAGTCACATTGATCTCATTATGATGATGTTCTACCGAGTGGGCCTAGATATACCTCTCCGTCACACAGAGTGACAAATCCCGATCTCGATTCGTACCAACCCAACAGACACTTTCGGAGACACCCGTAGTGCACCTTTATAATCACCCAGTTACGTTGTGACATTTGATGCACCCAAAGCACTCCTATGATATCCGGGAGTTGCATAATATCACGGTCTAAGGAAACGATACTTGACACTAGAAAAGCTTTAGCAGACGAACTACACGATCTAGTGCTATGCTTAGGATTGGGTCTTGTCCATCACATCATTCTCCTAATGATGCGATCCCGTTATCAATGACATCCAATGTCCAAGATCAGGAAACCATGATCATCTATTGATCAACGAGCTAGGCAACTAGAGGCTCACTAGGGACATATCGTGGTATATGTATTCACACATGTATTACGGTTTCCGGTTAATACAATTATAGCATGAATACTAGACAATTATCATGAACTCAAAATATAATAATAACCACTTTATTATTGCCTCTAGGGCATATTTCCAACAGTCTCCCACTTGTACTAGAGTCAATGCTCGTGGAAGAGGTTTAGTCAACGGATCTGTGACATTCAGATCTGTACGTACTTTACAAATATCTATATCTCCTTCCTGAATGTAATCACAGATGGAGTTGAAGCGACGCTTGATGTGCTTGGTCTTCCTGTGAAACCTGGGCTCGTTGGCTATGGCAATAGCTCTAGTGTTATCACAGAAGAGGGTCATTGGGCCCGACGCATTGGAAATCACTCCTAGGTCGGTGATGAACTCCTTCATCCAGATCCCTTCCTGTGCTGCTTCCGAAGCAGCTATGTACTCCGCTTCACATGTACATGCCGCCACGATGCTTTGCTTGCAACTGTGATGACCCACAAGTATAGGGGATCAAACATAGTCCTTTCGATAAGTAAGAGTGTCAAACCCAACGAGGAGGAGAAGGCTCTGATAAACGGTTTTCAGCAAGGTAATAACTGCAAGCACTGAAAGTAGCGGTAACAAGTGATGGTGTAGTGAGGTGAAGCATAACAAGCGAAAAGTAACAAGTAACAAGTAGTAGCAACGGTGCAGCAAAGTGGCCCAATCCCTCTTGTAGCAAGGGACAAGCCTGAACAAAGTCTTATAAGAGAAAAAACACTCCCGAGGACACACAGGAATTTCTGTCATGCTAGTTTCATCATGTTCATGTGATTCGCTTTCGTTACTTTGATAGTTTGATATGTGGGTGGACCGGCGCTTGGGTACTTCCCTTACTTGGACAAGCATCCCACTAATGATTAACCCCTCTCGCAAGCATCCGCAACTACGAAAGAAGAATTAAGACAACGTCTAACCATAGGATTAAACTAGTGGATCCAAATCAGCCCCTTACGAAGCAACGCATAGACTGGGGTTTAAGCTTTTGTCACTCTAGCAACCCATCATCTACTTACTACTCCCCAATGCCTTCCTCTAGGCCCAAATATGGTGAAGTGTTATGTAGTCGACGTTCACATTACACCACTATAGGAAAAGACAACATACAGCATATCAAAATACCGAATGAATACCAAATTCACATGACTATTAGTAGCATGACTTATCCCATGTCCTTAGGAACAAAAGTAACTACTCACAAAGCATAATCATAATCATGATCAGAGGTGTAATGAATAGCATCAAGGATCTAAACATAATCTCTTCCACCAAGTAATCCAACTAGCATCAACTACAAAGAGTAATCAACACTACTAGGAACCTTACAAGTACCAATCGGAGTCGCGAGACGGAGATTGGTTACAAGAGATGGACTAGGGTTTGGAGAGGAGATGGTGCTGATGAAGATGTTGATGGAGATGACTCCCCTCCGACGAGAGGAGTGTTGGTGATGACGATGGCGACGATTTCCCCCTCCGGGAGGGAAGTTTCCCTGGCAGGATCGTCCTGCCGGAGCTCTAGATTGGATGTGCTCAAGTTCCGCCTCGTGGCGGCGGAGAATCCACGAAAAAGCTCTACCCTGATTTTTTTTCTCGGAAAAAACCCTTCATATAGCAAAAGAGGGGGGCCAGTGGCCACCAGGGTGCCCACAAGCCCTGTTGCCGCGGCCAGGGGGTAGGTCGCGGCAACCAGGCTTGTGGTCCCCTGGCTGCTCCCCTCTGACGCTTCTTTCGCCCAGTATTTTTTATATATTCCCAAAAAAATCCATGTTGATTTTCAGGGCATTTGGAGTTGCGCGGAACAGAGGACTCAGACTTGCTCCTTTTCCAGTCCAGAATTCCAGTTGCCGGTAATCTCCCTCTTCAAATAAACCTTGTAAAATAAGAGAGAAAAGGCATAAGTAAGGTTCCACAAAGTATAATAACAGTCCATAAAGCGATAAATATCAACATGAAAGCATGATGCAAAATGGACGTATCAACTCCCCCAAGCTTAGACCTCGCTTGTCCTCAAGCGAAAACCAAGACCCAAAACATGTCCACATGTTTAGGGATGAAGGTGTTGATAAAACATAATACGGACATGAGGCATCATGATCACACATAGAACAGCAATACATTATAGAGATTCTTAAGGGAAAGTAACAATTCCTTCACAAAGCAAAGTATGAAACAAAAACCTTACCGAGAAGTAGCGAACAACAGCCCATAGTCATTGAAGCAATTGAAATTTATCATAACATCAGAAAGAGTCAACTAAGAGCTTGTAAGGCAAATCCACATACTCAATCAACTCTTTTGATTTCCACAATTGTTACAACTCACGTGGTACTCATGATATCAAAGTTTCAGTTGGACAGGGGCTTATAATTTTGCCTCCCAACCATTTAGCTCAAGGGTAAAGTCAACAATAATAAAGCATAAGTACTCAGCTCCAAGTTGATATATGAATATAGATCTTTCCCAAGCATATGACGTTCACCAAGAAAAGGCTAAATAAGGAATTGGTGAAGATCACCATGACTCTTACAAAGGCAAAAAGTAAGGGTACAAGATAGGCCCTTCGCAGAGGGAAGTAGAGGTTGTCATGCGCTTTTGAGGTTTGGATGCGTGTCCTCTTAGTGCGGAGGAACGTCACTTTATATTGCCTCCTGTGATAAAGAACTTTATTATGCAGTCTGTCGCTTTTATGTCTTCCTCATCACAGGTTCGTACAAAGCTTATTTTCCACACACTAATAGATCATACATATTAGAGAGCAATTTTTATTGCTTGCACCGATGACAACTTACTTGAGGGATCTTATTCAATCCATAGGTAGGTATGGTGGACACTCATGGCAAAACTGGGTTGAAGTTTTATGGATGCACAAGTAGTATCTCTACTTGGTGCGGGAGTTTTGGCTAATATGAGGTGGAAGCAATCGTCACATCCTAAGGGATCTCTAATCATATAACATTGTTCGGAACCAAGCAAACACAATTCATTATGTTGTCTTCCTTGTCCAACATCTACTTCTAAGCATGTAATAGTTTGGTGAGCGCTCACAATTATAGAAAGTGTCTAAGATGATATATTTATATGTGAACCTCTCTCCTTATTACTTGTTATTAATTGCAACAATGACTGAGGTCTATGTTGGTCTACTCTCAACAAGTTTCAGTCATCATACTTGGTATATGTGAAGCTATCACTTTCCATAAGATCATCTCATGATCTTTCATGCTATCGTTCTTTTCATACTTTTGATCACGGCACAAAACAAAGCCCTTGACTAAGATACTCTTTATTATATAGCTCGCAAGCTCGAATACATCGGGGGAGACACAAGGAAAAAGACTCAAACTAAAACACTAAAGACTTATTCCACTAAGAGAAGAAATAAAAACTGAAAAGGAAAGAACTAAAACAAAGGTAAAAGCAAAAGATATAAAGGTGATACGATACCAGGGCAACTCCCCCGAGCTTGGCATAAGCCAAGGGAGTTGCCCATACCAATGCTTAGTTGTCTTCCTTTGGTGATGATGGTGGTGAATTTGCAACATGAGTTTGATCCTCCGTCTTCCAAGGCATAGGTGCTCCATCATGGCAGGATGAATGAGTTGCCGGAATCCTCAAATCTGCAGCCAACCGTATTGATTTAAATCTATACTCATACTCACAGTTTTGGTCTGCAGGTCATAGATCTGGCCCTGAAGTTGATCAACCCTGTCATAGAGCCTGGAGAGGTGCTTCCCAATGTCAATAGCATCCATCTTGTGATTGCTGGTGAACTCCACGATCATCATGTGGTTGGCGTTGAGTCCACGCTCCACCATCCTTTGGCACTTGAAGACTTGTTGCTCCATTGCTTCGAGCCTCGTCTCCATGCTTCCGGTCTTCTTAGGCCCCTCAACATCACGGATGTGCAACATCCCCTCGCTCATCTTGATAGATTGGGGGTGCTGCAATACTTCCGTGAGGTAGGGATTGATGACCTTCTCGAAGATCTTTTCCTTAGGAACTTTTGGGGAAGTCATGACAATCTAGATCTGCAACAGAAACAGGCTCGAAACGAAAAGAGAGGAAAACTGCGCGATACGGAGATCAAAACCCTCGGGCGTATATATAATGATTTTTTTGACCAGAAGGAGTGCTCCGCAAGAAAACGGAGTCCGGGAGGCACACGAGGTGCCCAAAATCCCTGTTGCCGCGGCCAGGGGGGAGGCCGCGGCAACCAAGCTTGTGGCCGTCACGTGCGCTCTCCGGACTGCTTTTTATTTTTCTAATTTTCCATAAATTCCAAAACGGAGAAAATTTCCTATTGGAGAAGTTTCGGAGTCCAATTACTTACCGAAACACACACCTCTTCGTTTTCAGGGTCTGAAACAGGCTGATAAACATCTCTTATGTACTCCTCTAGGGTTATGATATTGATGATATTTGTCTCAACATTTATGGGAGTACCAAAGATGTAATGCTTGATTCTTTGCCCATTTACCACTCTAGGAAAATTACCTTCCGTGTTATTGATTTTGATGGCACCGGAACGATATACTTCCTCGACAACGTAGGGACCTTCCCATTTAGAGAGAAGCTTGCGTGCGAAGAATCTTAAACGAGAATTGTATAGCAGGACATAATCACCTACATTGAACTCTCGTTTTTGTATTCTTTTATCGTGCTATCTCTTAACCTTTTCCTTGAACAACTTGGCATTCTCATATGCGTGGGCCCTCCATTCATCTAATGAGCTGATATCAAACAACCGCTTCTCATCGGCAAGTTTGAAATCAAAGTTGAGATCTTCTATTGCCTAATAAGCTTTGTGTTCCAGCTCAAGAGGTAAATGACAGGCCTTACCGTAAACCATTTTATACGGCGACATGCCCATATGATTCTCATAAGCAGTCCTATAAGCCCATAGTGCATCGTCAAGTTTGCTAGACCAATTCTTTCGAGATCTATTAACGGTCTTTTGTAAGATCAATTTGATCTCCCTATTACTCAACTCCACTTGACCACTAGACTGAGGATGATAAGGAGATGCAACTCTATGGTTGACATCATACTTAGCGAGCATCTTGCAGAAAACACCATGAATGAAGTGTGAACCGCCATCAGTCATCAGATATCTAGGGACTCCAAATCTTGGGAAAATGACTTCTTTAAGCATCTTAATAGAGGTGTGGTGATCAGCATTTTTAGTGGGGATAGCCTCTACCAACTTAGTGACATAATGTTGGAATTATGCCCTAGAGGCAATAATAAATATAGTTATTATTATAATTCCTCTATCAAGATAATCGTTTATTATCCATGCTATAATTGTATTGAATGAAGACTCATTTACATGTGTGGATACATAGACAAAACACTGTCCCTAGCAAGCCTCTAGTTGGCTAGACGGTTGATCAAAGATAGTCAGTGTCTTCTGATTATGAACAAGGTGTTGTTGCTTGATAACTGGATCACGTCATTAGGAGAATCACGTGATGGACTAGACCCAAACTAATAGACGTAGCATGTTGATCGTGTCATTTTGTTGCTACTGTTTTCTGCGTGTCAAGTATTTGTTCCTATGACCATGAGATCATATAACTCACTAACACCAGAGGAATACTTTGTGTATCAAACATCGCAACGTAACTGGGTGACTATAAAGATGCTCTACAGGTATCTCCGAAGGTGTTCGTTGAGTTAGTATGGATCAAGACTGGGATTTGTCACTCCGTGTGACGGAGAGGTATCTCGGGGCCCACTCGGTAATACAACATCACACACAAGCCTTGCAAGCAATGTGACTTAGTGTAAGTTGCGGGATCTTGTATTACGGAACGAGTAAAGAGACTTGCCGGTAAACGAGACTGAAATAGGTATGCGGATACTGACGATCGAATCTCGGGCAAGTAACATACCGAAGGACAAAGGGAATGACATACGGGATTATATGAATCCTTGGCACTGAGGTTCAAACGATAAGATCTTCCTAGAATATGTAGGATCCAATATGGGCATCCAGGTCCCGCTATTGGATATTGACCGAGGAGCCTCTCGGGTCATGTCTACATAGTTCTCGAACCCGCAGGGTCTGCACACTTAAGGTTCGACGTTGTTTTATGCGTATTTGAGTTATATGGTTGGTTACCGAATGTTGTTCGGAGTCCCGAATGAGATCACGGACGTCACGAGGGTTTCCGGAATGGTCCGCAAACGAAGATTGATATATAGGATGACCTCATTTGATTACCGGAAGGTTTTCGGAGTTACCGGGAATGTACCGGGAATGACGAATGGGTTCCGGGAGTCCACCGGGAGGGCAACCCACCCCGGGGAAGCCCATAGGCCTTGGGGGTGGCACACCAGCCCTTAGTGGGCTGGTGGGACATCCCAAGAAGTCCCTATGCGCCATAGGAAGAAAATCAAAGAGAAAAAAAAGGAGGAGGTGGGAAAGGGAAGAAGGACTCCACCCACCAAACTAAGTTGGACTCGTTTGGGGGGGGAGACCTTCCCCCCTTGGCTCGGCCGACCCCCTTGGGGCTCCTTGAGCCCTAAGGCAAGGATCCCCCTCTTCCCCCTATATATACGGAGGTTTTAGGGCTGATTTGAGACGACTTTTCCGCGACAGCCCGACCACATACCTCCACGGTTTTTCCTCTAGATCGCGTTTCTGCGGAGCTCGAGCGGAGCCTTGCTGAGACAAGATCATCACCAACCTCCAGAGCGCCGTCACGCTGCCGGAGAACTCTTCTACCTCTCCGTCTCTCTTGCTGGATCAAGAAGGCCGAGATCATCGTCGAGTTGTACGTGTGCTGAACGCGGAGGTGTTGTCCGTTCGGCACTAAATCGTGGGACTGATCGCGGGACGGTTCGCGGGGCGGATCGAGGGACGTGAGGACGTTCCACTACATCAACCGCATTCACTAACGCTTGTGCTGTATGGTCTACAAGGGTACGTAGATCACACATCCCCTCTCGTAGATGGACATCACCATGATAGGTCTTCGTGCGCGTAGGAAATTTTTTGTTTCCCATGCGACGTTCTCCAACAGTGGCATCATGAGCTAGGTTCATGCGTAGATGTCTTCTCGAGTAGAACACAAAAGTTTTTGTGGGCGGTGATGTGCGTTTTGCTGCCCTCCTTAGTCTTTTCTTGATTCCGCGGTATTGTTGGATTGAAGCGGCTTGGACCGACATTACTCGTACGCTTACGAGAGACTGGTTTCATCGCTATGAGTAACCCCGTTGCTCAAAGATGACTGGCAAGTGTGAGTTTCTCCAACTTTAGTTGAATCGGATTTGACCGAGGAGGTCCTTGGATGAGGTTAAATAGCAACTCATATATCTCCATTGTGGTGTTTGCGTAAGTAAGATGCGATCCTACTAGATACCCATGGTCACCACGTAAAACATGCAACAACAAAATTAGAGGACGTCTAACTTGTTTTTGCAGGGTATGCTTGTGATGTGATATGGCCAACGATGTGATGTGATATATTGGATGTATGAGATGATCATGTTGTAATAGATAATATCGACTTGCACGTCAATGGTACGGCAACCGGCAGGAGCCATAGGGTTGTCTTTATACTAACGTTTGTGCTTGCACATGCGTTTACTATTTTGCTAGGATGTAGCTTTAGTAGTAATAACATGAGTAGCACGACAACCCCGATGGCGACACATTGATGGAGATCATGGTGCGGCGCCGATGACAAGAAGATCGTGCCGGTGCTTTGGTGATGGAGATCAAGGAGCACGTGATGATGGCCATATCATGTCACTTATGAATTGCATGTGATGTTAATCCTTTTATGCACCTTATTTTGCTTAGAACGACGGCAGCATTATGAGGTGATCTCTCACTAAAATTTCAAGACGAAATTGTGTTCTCCCCGACTGTGCACCGTTGCTACAGTTCGTCATTTCGAGACACCACGTGATGATCGGGTGTGATAGACTCAACGTTCACATACAACGGGTGCAAAACAGTTGCGCACGCGGAACACTCGGGTTAAGCTTGACGAGCCTAGCATGTGCAGACATGGCCTCGGAACACATGAGACCGAAAGGTAAATCATGAATCATATAGATGATATGATTAGCATAGGGATGCTTACCACTGAAACTATACTCAACTCACGTGATGATCGGACTTGAGCTAGTGTAAGTGGATCATGAACCACTCAAATGACTAGAGAGATGTACTTTTTGAGTGGGAGTTTAGCGAATAATTTGATTAAGTTAAACTCTAATTATCTTGAACATAGTCTAAGTCCACTTTGAATATATTTGTGTTGTAGATCATGGCTCACGCGACTGTCACCCTGAATTTTAATACGTTCCTAGAGAAAGCTAAGTTGAAAGATGATGGAAGCAACTTTGTAGACTGGGCTCGTAATATTAAGCTAATCTTACAAGCTGGGAAGAAGGATTATGTCCTTAATGCTGCGCTAGGAGATGAACCACCCGCTACGGCTGATTAGGATGTTAAGAACGCTTGGTTAGCACGTAAGGAGGACTACTCAGTAGTTCAATGTGCAGTCTTGTATGGCTTAGAACCGGGACTTCAACGTCGCTTTGAGCGTCATGGAGCATTTGAGATGTTCCAGGAGTTGAAGTTTATCTTTCAGAAGAATGCCCGGATCGAGAGGTATGAGACCTCCGATAAATTCTATGCTTGCAAGATGGAGGAGAACTCGTGTGTCAGTGAACATGTGCTCAAAATGTCTGGGTACTCAAACCGTCTAGCTGAGCTGGGGATTGAACTCCCGCAAGAGGCTATCACTGACAGAATCCTTCGATCACTGCCGCCAAGCTATAAAGGCTTTGTGTTGAACTACAACATGCAAGGGATGAACAAGTCACCCGGCGAGTTGTTTGCGATGCTGAAAGTCGCAGAGTCTGAACTCCGTAAAGAGCATCAAGTGTTGATGGTGAATAAGACCACTAGTTTCAAGAGAAACAGCAAAGGCAAGAAGGGAAATTCAAAGAAGAGCGGCAAGCCTGTTGCCAATCCGACGAAGAAACCCAAATCTGGACCTAAGCCTGAAACAGAGTGTTACTATTGAAGGGTATGGGTCACTAGAAGTGCAATTGCCCCAAGTATCTGGCAGATAAGAAGGCGGCCAAAGAAAAATCAGGTATATTCGATATACATGTTATTGATGTGTACTTAACCGGCTCTCGTAGTAGTGCCTAGGTATTCGATACCGGTTCTGTTGCTCATATTTGCAACTCGAAACAGGAACTGCGGAATAGAAGAAGGCTGGCGAAAGATGAAGTGACGATGCGCGTAGGAAATGGTTCAAAGGTTGATGCAATCGCCGTCGGCACAGTTTCACTTCAGTTACCATCAGGATTAGTTATGAACTTGAATCATTGTTATTTAGTGCCTGCGTTGAGCATAAACATTATATCTGGATCTTGTTTATTGCGAGACGGTTACTCTTTTAAGTCAGAGAATAATGGTTGTTCTATTTCTATGAGTAACATCTTTTATGGTCATGCACCCAATGTGAGAGGATTGTTCATATTGAATCTGGATAGCGATACACACATACATAACATTGAGACCAAAAGAGTTAGAGTTAACAATGATAGCGCCATATTTTTGTGGCACTGCCGCTTAGGTCATATTGGTGTAAAGCGCATGAAGAAACTCCATGCTGATGGATTTTTGGAGTCACTTGACTTTGATTCACTTGACACGTGCGAACCATGCCTCATGGGCAATATGACTAAAACTCCATTCTCCGGAACAATGGAGCGTGCAAGTGACTTGTTGGAAATCATACATACCGATGTGTGTGGTCCGATGAGCGTAGAGGCACGCGGCGGATATCGTTATTTTCTCACCTTCACTGATGATTTGAGTAGATATGGTTATGTCTACTTAATGAAGCACAAGTCTGAAACATTTGAAAAGTTCAAGCGATTTGAGAGTGAAGTTGAAAATCATCGTAACAAGAAGATCAAGTTCCTACGGTCTGATCGTGGGGGTGAATATCTGAGTTTCGAGTTTGGTGCTCACTTAAGACAATGTGGAATTGTTTCACAGTTGACACCGCCTGGAACACCACAGCGTAATGGTGTGTCCGAACATCGTAATCGTACTTTATTAGAGATGGTGCGATCTATGATGTCTCTTACCGATTTGTCGTTATCGTTTTGGGGTTATGCATTAGAAACATCTGCATTCACTTTAAATAGGGCACCATCAAAATCCGTTGAGACGACACCATACGAATTGTGGTATGGCAAAAGACCAAAGTTGTCGTTTCTTAAAGTTTGGGGATGTGATGCTCATGTCAAAAAGCTTCAGCCTGAAAAGCTGGAACCCAAAGCGGAAAAGTGTGTCTTCATAGGTTACCCAAAAGAGACGATTGGGTACACCTTCTATCTCAAATCCGAGGGCAAAGTGTTTGTTGCTAAAAATGGAGCTTTTCTCGAGAAGGAGTTTCTCTCGAGAGAATTGAGTGGGAGGAAGATAGAACTTGACGAGGTTGTCGAACCTCTCATCCCTCTGGATGGTGGCGCAGGGCAAGGGGAAACCTCTGTCATTGCGACGCCGGTTGAGGAGGACGTTAATGATAATGATCATGAAACTCCGGTTCAAGTTTCTGTCGAACCACGCAGGTCGACGAGACCACGTGCTGCTCCAGAGTGGTACGGTAATCCCGTCTTATCAATCATGTTGTTGGACAACAATGAACCTGCAAATTATGAAGAAGCAATGGTGGGCCCAGATTCCAACAAATAGCTAGAAGCCATGAAGTCCGAGATAGGATCCATGTATGAGAACAAAGTGTGGACTTTGGAGGTACTGCGTGAGGGCCGCAAGGCTATTCAGAACAAATGGATCTTTAAGAGGAAGACGGACGCTGACGGCAATGTGACCGTTTATAAAGCTCGACTTGTGGCAAAGGTTTTTCACAAGTTCAAGGAGTTGACTACGATGAGACATTCTCACCCGTAGCGATGCTTAAGTCCGTCAGAATCATGTTAGCAATAGCTGCATTTTTCGATTATGAAATCTGGCAGATGGATGTCAAAACGGCGTTCCTTAACGGTTTCCTTAAGGAAGAATTGTATATGATGCAACCCGAAGGTTTTGTTGATCCTAAGAATGCTGACAAGGTGTGCAAGCTCCAACGATCCATTTATGGACTGGTGCAAGCATCTCGGAGTTGGAACAAACGCTTTGATGAGGTGATCAAAGCATTTGGGTTTATACAAGTGGTTGGAGAATCTTGTATTTACAAGAAAGTGAGTGGGAGCTCTGTGGCGTTTCTAATATTATATGTGGATGAAATATTGTTGATTGGAAACAACGTAGAGTTTTTGGAGAGCATAAAGGATTACTTGAATAAAAGTTTCTCTATGAAGGACCTAGGAGAAGCTGCTTACATTCTAGGCATTAAGATCTATAGGGATAGATCAAAACGCGTGATAGGACTTTCACAAAGCACATACCTTGATAAAGTTTTGAAGAGGTTCAAAATGGAACAGTCCAAGAAGGGGTTCTTGCCAGTTTCACAAGGTACGAGATTGAGTAAGACTCCGTGCCCAGCAACTGATGAGGATAGAGAGCATATGTGCTCTGTCCCCTATGCTTCAGCCATAGGCTCTATCATGTATGCAATGTTGTGCACCAGACCGGACGTTAGCCTGGCCATAAGTATGGCAGGTAGGTTCCAGAGTAATCCAGGAGTGGATCACTGGACAGCGGTCAAGAATATCCTAAAGTACCTGAAAAGGATTAAGGAGATGTTTCTCGTGTATGGAGGTGACGAAGAGCTCGCCGTAAAAGGTTACGTCGATGCAAGCTTTGACACAGATCCGGACGACTCTAAGTCGCAAACCGGATACGTATTTATTCTTAATGGGGGTGCGGTAAGCTGGTGCAGTTCCAAGCAAAGCGTCGTAGCAGATTCTACATGTGAAGCGGAGTACATGGCTGCCTCAGAGGCGGCTAAGGAGGGTGTATGGATGAAGCAGTTCATGACGGATCTTGGAGTGGTGCCAAGCGCATTGGATCCAATAACCTTGTTCTGTGACAACACGGGTGCCATTGCCTTAGCAAAGGAACCACGGTTTCACAAGAAGTCCAGACACATCAAACGACGCTTCAACCTCATCTGCGACTACGTCGAAGGGGAGGACGTAAATATATGCAAGGTGCACACGGATCTGAATGTAGAAGACCCGCTGACTAAACCTCTTCCACGGCCAAAGCATGATCAACACCAGAACTGTATGGGTGTTAGATTTATTACAATGTAATTCGCATGATGATGTGAGGGCTAGATTATTGACTCTAGTGCAAGTGGGAGACTGTTGGAATTATGCCCTAGAGGCAATAATAAATATAGTTATTATTATAATTCCTCTATCAAGATAATCGTTTATTATCCATGCTATAATTGTATTGAATGAAGACTCATTTACATGTGTGGATACATAGACAAAACACTGTCCCTAGCAAGCCTCTAGTTGGCTAGCCAGTTGATCAAAGATAGTCAGTGTCTTCTGATTATGAACAAGGTGTTCTTGCTTGATAACTGGATCACGTCATTAGGAGAATCACGTGATGGACTAGACCCAAACTAATAGACGTAGCATGTTGATCATGTCATTTTGTTGCTACTGTTTTCTGCGTGTCAAGTATTTGTTCCTATGACCATGAGATCATATAACTCACTAACACCGGAGGAATACTTTGTGTGTATCAAACGTCACAACGTAATTGGGTGACTATAAAGATGCTCTACAGGTATCTCCGAAGGTGTTCGTTGAGTTAGTATGGATCAAGACTGGAATTTGTCACTCCGTGTGACGGAGAGGTATCTCGGGGCCCACTCGGTAATACAACATCACACACAAGCCTTGCAAGCAATGTGACTTAGTGTAAGTTGCGGGATCTTGTATTACGGAACGAGTAAAGAGACTTGCCGGTAAACGAGATTGAAATAGGTATGCGGATACTGACGATCGAATCTCGGGCAAGTAACATACCGAAGGACAAAGGGAATGACATACGGGATTATATGAATCCTTGGCACTGAGGTTCAAACGATAAGATCTTCGTAGAATATGTAGGATCCAATATGGGCATCCAGGTCCCGCTATTGGATATTGACCGAGGAGCCTCTCGGGTCATGTCTACATAGTTCTCGAACCCGCAGGGTCTGCACACTTAAGGTTCGACGTTGTTTTATGCGTATTTGAGTTATATGGTTGGTTACCGAATGTTGTTCGGAGTCCCAGATGAGATCACGGACGTCACGAGGGTTTCCGGAATGGTCCGCAAACGAAGATTGATATATAGGATGACCTCATTTGATTACCGGAAGGTTTTCGGAGTTACCGGGAATGTACCGGGATTTGACGAATGGGTTTCGGGAGTTTACCGGGGGGCAACCCACCCCGGGGAAGCTCATAGGCCTTGGGGGTGGCACACCAGCCCTTAGTGGGCTTGTGGGACAGCCCAAGAAGGCCCTATGCGCCATAGGAAGAAAATCAAAGAGAAAAGAAAAAAAAGGAGGAGGTGGGAAAGGGAAGATGTGAGTATACCCATTGGAACTCGGGAAAGGTCCCATATAATCAAAGCCCCAGACATCAAATGGTTCAATGACAAGTGAATAGTTCATAGGAATTTCCAGACGCTTACTTATATTCCCTATTCTTTGGCATTCGTCACAAGACAAGAAAAACTTACGGGCATCCTTGAAGAGAGTGGGCCAATAGAAACCTGATTGCAATACCTTGTGAGCAGTTCTGTCTCCAGCATGGTGTCCTCGTAGGCTTCGGAATGACACTTCTGCAGGATCTGTCCTTGTTCATGTTCAGGCACACAACGTCTAATAACACCATCTACTCCTTCCTTATAAAGGTGAGGATCATCCCAAAAGTAGTGTCTCAAATCAAAGAAGAATTTCTTCTTTTGCTGGAAGGTGAAACTAGGTGGTATGTATTTGGCTACGATATAGTTTGGGTAATCGGCATACCACGGTGCACTATGTGAAGTACGGATGACATTTAATTGCTCATCAGGAAAGTTGTCATCAATCGGTCGTGGGTCATTAAGGACATTCTCTAGCCTAGACAAGTTATCTGCTACAGGGTTATCAGCACCCTTTCGGTCAACAACGTGCAAATCAAATTCCTGTAGTAGGAGAACCCATCTGATTAGCCTAGGCTTAGCGTCCTTCTTCTCCATAAGGTACTTAATAGCAGCATGATCAGAGTGAATAGTGACTTTGGGTCAAGTATATAAGATCTGAACTTTTCACATGCAAACACGACTGCTAAAAACTCCGTCTCCTTAGTGGCATAGTTTCTTTGGGCACTGTCTAGAGTTTTACTAGTGTAGTGAATAACATTCAACTTCTTGTCAACTCTTTGTCCTAGAACAGCACCAACTGCATAATCACTAGCATCGCACATGATTTCGAAGGGCAAGTCCCAATCAGGTGGTTGAACAATAGGTGCGGTTATCATGGCCTTCTTAATTATTTCGAAAGCTTCCTCACAATCCTCACCAAAAACAAAAGGAACATCCTTCTGCAAGAGGTTGGTAAGAGGCCTAGAAATCTTAGAGAGAAGTCATTAATGAACCTTCTATAGAAACCAGCATGACCTAGGAAACTCCGTATACCTCTGATATCTGTGGGGCAAGGCATTTTCTCAATTGAATCAACCTTAGCCTTATCAACTTCAATGCCTTTCTCAGAGATTTTGTGTCCTAAGATGATGCCTTCATTAACCATGAAGTGGCACTTCTCCCATTTCAAGACGAGGTTGGTATCTTTGCATCTCTGTAAGACTCGATCAAGGTTGCTGAGGCAATCGTCAAAGGAAGAATCGTAAACGGAGAAATCATCCATGAAAACCTCAACAATCTTTTCACAAAAGTGAGAGAATATAGCCATCATACATCTTTGAAAGGTGGCAGGTGCATTGCACAAGCCAAAAGGCATACATCTATAAGCAAAGGTACCGAAGGGGCAGGTGAAAGTGGTTTTCTCCTGATCAGATTGTGCAACAGGTATTTGCGAGAAACCTGAATAATCGTCTAGAAAGCAGAAGTGTGTGTGTTTAGATAGCCTTTCTAGCATTTGGTCGATAAACGGCAAAGGATAACGGTCTTTTCTAGTTGCCTTGTTCAGTTTCCGGAAGTCTATCACCATCCTATAGCCAGTAATAATCCTCTGTGGGATTAGTTCATTCTTATCATTAGAAACGACAGTGATACCTCCCTTCTTAGGTACGCAATGTACTGGACTTACCCAATCACTATGAGCAACAAGATAAATGATTCCTGCTTCCAGAAGCTTTAATATTTCTTTTCTCATGACCTCTTTCATCCTCGGATTTAGTCTCCATTGATGATCAGCAACTGGCTTAGAATCAGGATCGGTTTTAATCTTGTGGTGACATAGAGTGGGACTAATACCCTTTAGATCATCAAGAGTATATCCAATAGCAGCAGGGTGCTTCCACAGAGTTTTTAATATCTTCTTCTCTTCATGATTCGAGAGGTGAGCAGTAATAATAACAGGATATATCTCCTTCTCATCAAGATAGGCATACTTAAGAGTATCTGGTAACTATTTTAGCTCGAACACAGGATCACCCTTTGGTGGGGGAGGATCCCCAAGCAGTTCAACAGGCAGATTATTTTTGAGAATAGGATATTGTTCTAGAACAATTTTATCTATCTCATCTCTTTGATCCATATGCATATCATTTTCATGCTCAAGCAGATATTTCTCTAAAGGATCCGTAGGAGGTACGACAATAGAGGCAAGAGCAATGATTTCATCCCTACCAGACGACTCTTTTTCATGGGGTTTTCTTCCAAACTTGGAAAAGTTAAATTCATGAGACACACCCTCGAAACTAATAGTGACAGTCTGTTTAATGCAATCAATGTGAGCATTGGCGATGTTGAGAAAGGGTCTACCAAATATGATGGGACAAAAGCTATCTTGTGCAGTAGCAAGGACGAGGAAATCAGTAGGATACTTCGTCTTACCACACAGGACTTCTACGTCTCTCACAATTCCCAGAGGGCAGATAGTGTCTCTATTAGCTAGCGTAATAGTGACATCAATGGGTTCTAACTCAGCAGGTGCAATCTCATCTTTGATTTCATTATATAGGGACCGGAGTATTGCACTAACACTAGCACCCATATCACATAAACCATGATAAAAGTGATCTCCTATCTTGACAGAAACAACGGGCAGGCCAACTACACGTCCGTATTTGTCTTTCGCGTGAGGTATAGCTATTCTAGCGGAGTCCTCACAGAATTTGATAACATGGTCGTCTATGTCTTCGGCTAAGAGATCTTTGATAATAGCAACACTAGGTTCAACTCTAATTTCCTCACGGGGTGCAAGTGGTCTAATGTAACCCCTACGTATCATAGTTGGAGTTTAGAATAATTCTTTTTCCTAGCAGGGTAAGGTGGTTTCTCAGTGTAGGCACAAGGAACAATAGGATCACTAAAGGCAATGACTTTCTCTTCAACTAGATTGGGTTTAACTATGTTGACTTCTACAGGAGGATGATACTTAAACCACTTTTCTTTGGGAAGATCAACATGAGCAGCAAAAGATTCACATAGAGAAGCTACTATCTCAGAGTCAAGTCCATACTTAGTGCTAAAATCTCTAGAAGTGTTTGTGTCAAATCCCGATCTCGATTCGTACCAACCCAACAGACACTTTCGGAGACACCCGTAGTGCACCTTTATAATCACCCAGTTACGTTGTGACATTTGATGCACCC